>NC_079136.1:14310320-14924370 GCF_945859705.1 Episyrphus balteatus
TCGTTTAAAAAGTAACATTTCAATTTTTTTTAACAAAATCGTTGGAGCAGTTTTCGTGAAATTAAACTTTTTCGAAATTTCTGTATGACAGGTACCGTTATTTTTGGACCAAAAAAATTAATTCCAAAAACCCCTCTGGCATTCTCTACCATCGTAATGTCAGGAATAATGTTATCTCAACTTTTTTTTTTGTACGAATGCATAACTTGATATATAGTACCTATATCGCAAGTAAAAATAGGTTTTGTAATATTTTTAATATGATTAGATATGATATTTTTAAGGTTTAAGATAATTTTTCTTTTAATGTAAAACAATGTAAGGAAAAAAAAATTGAAAAAAATCTGCCTCTATATAAACAAACAAAAATTGCATTTGCTTTCAATAATACGTATACAAAGTTTAAGCATAATATTGAGAGCCGTTTTCGAGTAATCCGAGAAAATCCGTCCACCCATTTAAACTGTGTAAATGTGTATAGATGGACGCACAGAGCCCCGAGCGGAATTGCGAGACATATTTTTTCGGACTCCTACATCGTCGTAATGTTGGTTTTGATTAAAATCTCAATTTTTTAACCAATACTTGCCTTATAGACTTTAGAGCAAGTAAAAAAAAATTAAAAAAATTGTTTTTTAATTTATTTTGTATACATGTATAAAATAATTTAACATTTTAATATTACTTATATTTGAAAAATAAATTTAATAAATAAATCATAATTCAATATTCAAAAAATAAAGCTCAATACATACATATAACCAAAAAGGACATCAAATGGATAAATGAAAAATATGAATTTAGTAACCGAAAGACAAACAAAGTTTTAATAATTGTATTTTTGATTGTTTTCTATTAAAGAAATCCAATGTTTTTAAAAATAGGAAACAAAAAGTATTTTTTTTTTTTTTGTAATAAGTACACAGTTGATGGTTTTTATCTTATTCCAAGATATATACAAGTAATTATTTATAAACCATCTTTTTTTCTGTTCTTCACTTGCATAAATGTATAAAGTCACAGTAAACAACCCCAAATTGTTATTTCAAGCAAACCGAACAAAAATACTTTAGCTACCTACGTTTTCATAGTCTTCTTTAGAATTTTAAAATTTATAAATTTATAAATCAATGAAGTCAACCATCAGTCAATCTGCAGCTGTTCTAGAAGTTTACTTTAAATTCTGAATCTAAACCCTTCGCTTGCCAAAAAAAGCTAATTGAAATTTAAAAGAACGTGTTGTTTCAGTATTTCTTAAAGGATTCTATTTTTATGATGTACCAACCTAATTTTAATATTTTGCCCTTTTTTCAAAGAATTCAAAAACCTTTCTTTAAGAAAAACAAAAAAGAAAAAAAAATCAACATCCACCTACAGTAAATTTTGTATTAAGATCGGAAAGTATGGATCTCATCATAATTCTTTTTGTGAAGGTGTCTATCTTTCTTTCCTTTTTCATTTGTAAGGGAAGGATGTCGTTAAAAAAGTACAAAACGTCAAGTCAATAAATTTCTACTTGAATCGAAAACTTTTGAGACAAACAAAAAAGTGATTGTTTATATTTTTTAAAGAATAAAAAAAAAATCCTCAACTCTTTTCTGGGATAATTTTTGTTTTTTGTCCTTTTACCCTGTTCTCTCTCATTTTTCTAACATAAAACCACATCCTTACCAAAAAATTATATGAAACAGAATCACGTTTCTAATAAAACCATCTAAAAAAAAAACAAACCACTTTCACCATCATAGCAAAAAAAAAAAAGAGAAAAGGATTAATTCATCTTATTTTTCTCCTATTTTATAACATTTTTCATCAAAGTTAGAGTACCCATGATAAAGTTGCAAGGTTGTTGCAGCTGTTGTTGTTTTGGGTTGAGTTGAGTAGGGTTGGGTTGGAATGGTGTGTATATATAAGTTGAGTTAGCGTTGAAAATATAAAAATATATTTTCTATGCTTAAGACAAATCTAAAGGGAAAACAGCACTCAAGGCTAGGGAATACACTTTCTTTCTATTTTTTTTTTTTTTTAATAATAAATCCTTTTTTTGCGTTCAAATGAATACGGGAAAGAGAAAAAATAAAAGTTTAAAAGCGTAAATGAATACACCCACCTTTTCTATCACTCTCTCCAGCACAAACACAACTACACAAGTGCTTAAATGAAAAATGTTAACTGCTACAATTTGCTGCTATTCTTTCTTTTCAAGAAAAATTGTGGCAGAAAAATTACATAAATTAAAATTCTGAATAAAAAGTATATATTCAAAAGATAGAGTAAGCACTTAATTGTTGAAATGAGGAAAAAATTCTTTATTTAAAAAATAAAAGAAAAAAAAAATGTCCTTACCAACCATATCTGTGCGGTTATAGTGGAAAAGAAAGTCATCAGGATTTCTTTGGGGCTTCGACAGTTCAAAAATGCACAGGTTGGTTATTCATTATTGCATTTTGATTTCATTTATATTCCTTTTGGTTTTTATACAAAAAATCAGTGGCAGTAAAAAACCGTTCACTGTGGCGTATACGTAACAATTAAAACGAAAATCGACGTTTAAAGAAAAAATTCACGGAAACGGAAATAGTTTTTATTTTTTTTTTTACAAAATACATGCAGTTGACCTTAACCTTTAAAAAACTCATACCATAAAAGAGCAGACATACAATTCAGACACAAGTATGATTCTAATCTTCAGTTTGATTTTTTCTATGCAAACATGCTTTACAATATTGACCTCAGGCATTTTTAATTAATTTTATTCAAAACCTTTATTGCACTGAGACTAAACCATAATCAATATTTTTATAGATAGATTTATATTTATTTTTTAATTACCAAAGGCTCTTTGAAGAGTCCTTAAAAAATTAATAAAAACTTGTAAGCCTTAAAAAAAACCATCTACCTTCTGATAAAAGTTCATAATAAGTATTTTTATATATTTTTTATTTATGGGATCAACGTCAAATCACGCACTTCATGTCCCGCCATCATGTCACTGAGTACAGTTCAATGTGCTTTAATATTATGGCTGTACGGTGGAGGTAGGAAAAACTCTTCCGGAAGAATCAACATCAACTTTGTGGCTCTCATATGTATGTGAGTATATATCGAATATAGCCGCGAAGTTTCCAATTTAAAATGCCACTCCTCCCTCCTTTGCCGTTTCCGTCATGAAACTCATGAGTTTGGTTTGGAAACAGGTGAATGCATAACACGTAACTTATATTTTATTCAGGTCAAAGTATCCAGGGATATATAAAATAAGCGTTCTTGTGTGTATAAGTCTATAGGTGAATATCCGCTTACCTTTTAAAAATGTACTCGATAATGGTTGGAGCTATATATATTCCGTGAGATAGGGTTTAAATTGATGGAAATTAAAGGAAAAAATCAAAGTACTACTTTAAGCAAAAAATATTGTGAAAATATAAAATTTTTGGGAATTCGTGATGAGTCCTTCGGAAAAAAAATTTGTATACCTTAGGAAAGATATCAATTTCGACAAAAAGTTTCAATATACTCAGAAGAATGAACATTCATCAGCTTAAAACACTACCTCTTGAACTATAATTTAATGGTCACAAAGTTTTTATATTATACTCATTCTACAAGGAATAAGTTAAAATAGAACGATTAAATGCGCGTTACGTAAGAACCTTTTATTGATTAGGAGGAGTAAACTTAGAGCGATAATTTCGCACGTTAAGATTGATGAGATTATATTTATGTATCTAAAGAGTATATAAATAAGATTGATGGTTTAGTGAAAAGTCATGTTTTTTGGTTCAAATCGTTTTTCAGTGAAAAGTGTTTTCAACTTATTGTTATCGAACTAATTAATAAGTATGAAATTTTAAAAAGGAACTTTTTTTTTTAATTTATTTTAAGTAACGAGTATATTAGCATTCTTTTCGAGGTTGAATTTGTATTCTTATTTGACTGAAAGAAAAATAATTCCATAAAATGTAGGATCGAGCAACAACAACTACACCACACCACTTAACCGCTAAATACGTATGTATTTGGAGACAAAATTTAATAAAATTGCAACTTCCTATTTTTGTATCTATTTAAATTTAAAATTAATTCCTTTCTCTTTTTATTGAATTAATCAAATTCTACGAATTGGGGCTTATTCTTTTAAAAATTGTATACCAAAAATTGATTTTCTAATCAAATTTAAACGTAGTAGAGAAGTGTGTTTCATAATTTAAAAAAAATTTACAAATACTTGGACGTAACGTTATTAAGAGAGAGATTAAGGACATCAAAAAAAATGATGATTAGATTTAGATGATAAAAAAAGACAATTGAATAGACTGCATTGACGTCAGATTTTTTGGCGGTTTTAGAAAATTTGGGGTCTAGCAAAAATAAATGGAAAATATCCATGCACTTCCAGAAAGGCATCTTTGGAGGACTTCCAAATTGACTTGTATAATGATGTAGTGGAGGCAGTTTTACATACGTTAGAAAAGGACATGTGCGCAAAAAACACAATTTACTTGAGAAAATAATCTATTTTGGAAGTTGTTAAAAAAAATAAGGGAAGCAATTCAAGTCGTAATGATGTATTTATTAACTAGCGATAAATAAAAATATTCCTTACTGAGAAAAGAGGTGAAATTCAAGCATTTATGGAATCCTATGAGGACTCTCTTACACTGAGGAAAAAAACAACCTAAAATCAACGAAAACCACGTTGATTCAACTATTTTTCCGAATGATTTTGCGTTGAAGACGAAAATTTTAAATTTTAGAAGTAGAACATCGTTAGTTTAAAGTGGTTTACCGTTATAAAACATCTTTAAATCAAAGTTTTTTTAACTTTAAAAAAAGCATCAATTTATTAAAAAAAAAAAGGAAAAAAATGGGCAGCAGCTGGGGATCGAACCTACAACTCTTGGGTTACTAGGCGAATGCTTTACCAACGTGCTATCTCACTGTTGAAAAAAAATTGATAAAATGCAACAAAAGCTGAAGTCCGTCAAAAATAAAAAAATTTCTTACGTTGTTTCAATTCTATTTTGAAGATTTCATGTTATTTTTTTCAACATTTTTAAATCAACGTTGAACATTTTACGTTGCATTTTTTCCCTCAGTGTAATGGTGTATCAACGCCGAAGTCGACGAGTTTGAAACCGGTATCTTCTGTGATGAAATGGTGAAAGTCTGCTATTGGAAAGAATTCAAAAGAAAATTCTTTCTATTCCGTTAGATCGTTGTAAAAGTTTCTGTATATACCGTAGAGTTTTGACCGAACATTGCCAAAAAAAAAAAAAATATTAATTTTTTGTCCCCAATATTTTTGCAGAATATATTGTGAGACATTTTCAATAAATTTCACATTTTGAATGCAATCCCTTGGGATTTCGTCCAAGTCCCATTAATTTTACCTAATCTACTTTGTGGGAAAATTTTATAATTTTTGAAGTGATTTAATACAAGAATTTTTAGACCTACAGTTTGTACCAAATTTAATGCTCTTTGGCTAGTTCTCATAAAATGTATCGTTTAAACTAAATGTGCTAATCTAAAAAAACAAAAACAAAAAAATCCAAACATTGTGCGATTTAACGCGTCTTTAACGCGTATCATTCAGTTAGCACATGTCTTTCCAAGCTGCAAAAATAGTTTTGTACCCTACTCATTTCTTTTTACTCAATAGGGCAATAGGGCAAGTACTGGTTTCGTGTAAAAAAAAAATTCGAGGTTTTAATCAAAACTAACATTACGATGATAGAGAAGCCCAAAAAAGTGGGTTTCGTCATGACGTCCGTCGGTCTGTGCGTCCGTCCTTGCGTCCGTGCGTCCATCTGTACAAGTAGCTACAGCCTAAACGAGTGGACGGATTTTCTTGAAATTTGGTATGGATGTTTTTTTCGTAATTTGCGGTTGGTTTTTTTTTTTTTTTATATCTCGCTTAGAACGTATACCTCCCATACAAAATTTTCGAGTTATTGCAATTTTCTCGAAAACGGCTGTAACAATTTCGATTAAATTTAGCACACGTAATGCTGTATATAGTTCTAACATAACTGCGTTTTTAGTTTTTCTCGAAAAATACGGATAGTGGAAATATGGTCTTTACATTTTTTTAAATCGCGGATGTCGGCTCTTCCCGTACATCATTATGGAGTTATTGCAATTTTCTCAAAAATGGCTCAAAGGATTTTGATAAAATTTTGCATACGTAATATTCAAAGTAATTGCAGTAAAACTGCGTTTTTAGTTTTTCTCAAAAAAGTCAAGTCAAATAAAAAAAAATTTATTTAACTAACATTTGGCCTCCATGCCGGCTCTTCCCCTACATCAACCAAATTTCTTAAAAATGTATATAGAGGCAGCTCTAATAACCTACAAGTAAGCTAACATAAAAGTGCTTTGAACTGCAAGAGCAAGTACGTGCGGCCCCAGTCGTGCATTTTATTTTACTTAGAATGTTTTAAATGACTGACCTATTAGTAAAAAAAAAGAAGTTTAAATAAATGAACCTAGGCTTTTGAAAATCGTTTAATATGTTTGGTCTTATGTTATGTAGATATTTCTCACTTCATGGATGCAGTAATTTTCTCTTCTTGTTTTTGGGCTCTGGCTTGAAGCTCACACGTTTCAGCTGCTCCTTGTGTTATTATCCTTCTTTGGTTGTACCGGTTTCTTTCCGCTGTTGTTTTCCATTTTCCTAACACCATTTTAAATGGGAAATTGTCACAAAAGATGTGAAGTCTTTTATAACACATGAAAATTTCATTATGTGTGATTCTTTCCAGATTATACAAATAAAAAAAACTTCCATTTACGCCCACTCAGTTTTTGACAGACGAAAAGACGAGGTGAAAAAATATTTATATTTTATTTTCAACGAAAAAAAAAAAAAATCACAATCAATCCCACAGTCTTCTAAAGTCAAACCGAACAATAGTCATACCCTTACGCTTGAAGCAAGAAATACAAAAGACATAATATCCCTTCGAGTTGTTGTGCTCTGCTAAGCAGACTATTAACAAAATTATATTTCCTTCAACTCAATACATTCAAGCATCAACAAAGTGCGTTTTCTTTTTTTTATCGAAAAAAAGGAAAGGCAAAATCATACCCAAAAGGGAGCTCAAAATATTCATCATGCGTGAAACGTAAATTTGATTCCATCAAGTTGGCACAAACAGCTTCTAAAAATATCCTCAAATATCCTACCTGGGGTACCTACTACTACTGACTGGGGTATATACACGCATACAAAGCTCCTTAAGTGGCATAAGGAATCTTAAAGTACAAAGTACAATTTCCATCCATATACTGGTTGGCTGAGTGAATATTTACTTTTACCCAGATTTTCTGAAGAAAAAAACGGAACTCCTTTTTGTTAGATATTTACTATTTGCAAATGAACATACATGTATAGGTTTTTTTTTTTTTGTAAAATATAGGTACAAAGGTAAAATGTACACCTGTTTACTTTTCAATGCGCATCACCAGGTCCTTTCTGTCAGACCAATACCTTTGGCAAGAGTTCAAAGTGAGTTTTCAATTCAAATAAAATATGTTGTGGAAGTTTATATCCTGTTTTGAAACTTGAAGATTGCTTTTGGCCCCCTTCCTGCCTTTTACTTCAAAATTTAATTTTTGTTTTTGTTTTTTTCTTTTATTTTTTGTCTCGAACTTGGGTGTTGTTTGGGACTTGAGATTGTTTTGAATTTAAATATCTTAAAAATGTCACAAACAAGCCTTCATGTTAAAAACACCATCTCCCAAAAAATTGAACACGACTGACTCAGTTGGTATTGCCATGTTCAAAGGAGAGATCCTGAGAACCCCGTCAAAAAAGCAATATCATACAACGTTCCAACACGAAATAGAAAGAAAGGTAGGCCTAAAAACTCCTGGTACAAGCAAATGCAAAACCACCAGCATTCAGTTGGCCTTAGAAATGGAACAATACAAAACCGGGAGGCTTGCCGCCGATTTCTGAGGTCAACCCGGCGAACCCCACAGGCGGATCACTAGTGTGAAGCAGTTACGTGGGATAGTTATGATCCCCTCGACATCGAGATCATAACAGCGCCGAGAAAAAGGAAGAAGAAGAAAAATGTCACAAACATCTGTGCAATTGAAGACATTTCCGAAAAAACAAACTTTTTTTTACAAAACAAGATTTAACTTCATATTGAGTTGTTCTTGAAAGAAAAGTTGTTTCACAATAATGAGGGTTTTTCTTAAGAAATTTAGATACAACACTTACAGATGGAGAACTCAGGAAGTAAGCAAAAATGCCTTGAACAATAAACAACACATCCTTTTTAATATTTCAAAAAAAAGAAAGACAACAAAAAAATTAAGTTATCTAAATTCATGTACACGAACGTTAGATACATTTCTTTTGTGTGATAAAAAGAACATAAAAGTAAGAAAAAAAGAAAGAATACTTGGTCTATAAACAAACACTAAAACATGCAAACAAAATTGCCAGATGGGAATCACAAAGCTATACGTGTAAGGAATGCACGATATCGGGCGCTAGGGGTGCTAACTTTTATACCTAAACCTAAACAACACCACAACAACCCATCAGTAACAAGAAAAAAGACCTTACAACAAAAGAAAACAAAACAAAAAAAAAAGTTTCGAAGTGAATACTTTTTGAATAATGTATCCCTACCATGGCATCAGGATCCTACCAATACCTACCAATCATTTTGCTCCTATTGAAGTTTTGTTTTTGCCAGACATGCAAACTTTTAAAACATTTAGGGAATGCGAGAAGCAATAAAAGATATTTTCTTTGATCAATAAACCAATATCCCAAATAGTTAAATATCCTCAAGGAATTAAATATTGACACATTTCGTTGAGAGAATAAAATAATAACAAACAAAAAAGGAAAAGGAAATTGCCTGCCAATATTTACCATGAATCAAAGAAAGCATCGACATTAAGATAGGTATACATACATATTTCATTTTAATTAAGCAACTTTATGAGAAATAGTGCTGACAAGAAGGATATAAATAAATAAATACCAATTGATTTCTATCAATAAAATTTATGTTTTTGTGATATGTATAGTGTAGAAATAGACTAATTAACCAAGTAACAACATTGGGAACATAAGGAAAGAATTGATAGATTTTTTCAGTGTTTTAACTGCACTTGCCGTTAGTTTTCGAGCTTAATATAATGTTAATAAGAGTTTCGTGTCAAACCAAAATTTCGATTGGATAGATTAAAAAGAAGCGGTTTTTCGTCACCCCCACTGATAAGTGATTTCGTGTAATAACTGTTTTTTACATTTTTTGTGTAAAAAAAAACCGCAAAAAATGGTAAATAATGTGTAAAAAATGTAAAAAAACGTAAAAAATGGTAAAAAAAAAACCGGTTGGGGTCTAAATTCTGTATGTTGGAAAATTCTGTATTCAAAATACTGTATGCCAAAATACTGTATGTCAAAAATTCTGTATGTGCAAAATGCTGAACGAACAAAATTCTGAAAGTCAAAATTCTGTATAGTAAAATTCTGGTTGGTCAAAATACTGTATTTCAAAATTCTGTACATCAAAATTCTGTATATCAAAATTCTGTAAAAATGCTGTAAAAAATATTGTTTTGATAATGTAAAAAAGTGCGCGCGCACTTAGACCACATAAAATAGAACAAAAACAATAAGATTTCTCTATGGTTTTCATCCAAGAAGGAAACCTTATTAAAAAAATCGGGTTTTCCTTATTGTTTTAAAATCTGCACTTGTAGGGTTTTGAAAAGAAAAAAAAAAAAACGACGACCATGCCGGGAATCGAACTGGAGACTTCAAATCATTAGCCGCCCAGCTTACCACCTGAACCAACCTGCCATGAACATATTGATCGCGATTTTTGTTCTAATGCTAAGTTGTGAAAAAAAATCAACTTTTCAGTCAAATTTTACTAAGATTCTCTCTATAAAAATAATAAGAAATCTAATTAAAAAAACCTTATTAATCGTTGATTTTAATAAGATTTCCTTATGAAATGTATGGACTATAAAACAATATGGCAATCTGTTAGTTTTTAGCGGGTCATATTTTTCTCTGTGCAGAATTTTGAAATACAGATATATTCAAAAGAGGGTTTACTATGATTTTCTAGGAGATCAACTTAATAAACAGGCAAGCTTCTAATGCTGATTAATCTAGGTACTTTATTAGGAGCTACGGAAAAAAGAGAGAGAAAAGAAAACTACACTTATTTAAAAAAAAAAAAAAAAACAATCTGAATTAAACCGCGTTGCATACCTAAAACGGATTGAAAAAAAATTAAATTTATATTGATTTTGACATTTTTTTTTGTAAAATGTATTTTGTATGTTTAAGAAAAGTTTGATTTGTGTTCCTAGAATTGATTTACTTTTTTACTTCAATAATTATGTTTGTATAAAATTACATCTTTACTGTCAATAATTATATTTAAAGCTAGTATTTAGTGTTTTTTTTATCAAAGAAAATTTCTTTAAAAATACTTTATTGAAAATACACTATTTTGCCGTACAGAATTTTACAAAACAGAATTTTGCAAGTCAGTATTTTGTTCATACAGTATTTCGACGTACAGAATTTTGTATTTACAGTATAATGACGTACAGAATTATGGTCTTACAGTATTTTGACCCCACAGAATTTTGTCGTACAGAATTTTGACAAGCAGAATTATGACCCGCTCCCAAAAAAAAACTTAAAAACGCATTCATTTTGACAGCTTGCCATTCGAGGTACATAATATTTTGTATAGAATTATTATAAACGTTTATAAATCATAATTAAAATATTTCCAATCATTAATGGTCTTTTTTTCTAGGGCCTAAATGAGATAATTTCACAAATGATCTCATTTGAAAGAAATTTCCTTTAAGATTTGACATTCAAAATGAACTAATTTGTGAAATTATCTAATTTGAGTTCTAGTGAAAAAATGCTGTAAAGTTCCAGTTCCACAAACAATAAACTTTGAAGCGTTGAATTTTGTACTCCTCAAATCCAATACAAAATTTTTGGCAAACCTATCAGAAAATGGATTATGCTCTCTCTTTATATTATTTGTGTACATTTTTCTGCAGCAAAATTCTGACAAATTTATCAAACAACTTAAACTTTCTTCTAAGAAACTTGAAAAATGTCATAATTTTAAGCAAAAAAGTGGACAAATTGAAAAATGTGATGTTTTTAGAACCACGACTGAAATAAAACGCGGTAGGCTTTCTAAATTAGTTTTGAGGTTATTAATAGTTGCCCGTTTCATCAACCCAAATTACCCAAAATTTAAATTTGCTAAAAGTCAATTAACATTTAAAGGTCGAATTTTATGAAATTAAATAAGGAACATAGTACAAAAATTGTAGTGTTTTTCTTTTCCTCCAAATAGTTGCAAAAAAGCATAATGATTATCAAAAACCAAAACCGACTTCCATGGCTAAAACTGGGTTTTAATATATATTTCTAAATTGATTCCTTATCGAACAGTGAACTGAAAACTATATGTTTCTTTGTCTTCTAGTTTTTGAGAAAATTGAAAAATTATTTAATCAGATTTTTCTTTTTTCAAAATATTTTTTGTTTTTATTTGTTTTTATTTTTCAATTTCCCATAAACTAGAAGACATAGAAACATATAGTTTTCAGTGTTCGATAAGGATTCAATTGAGGCAGTTTTCTGTGAGAGTAATTTTTTTTTACTAAAATTCACAGTCTGGACAAAAATAGTATAAAATGATAAAAAAAAAAAAAATTCGCCTATTTTTAACTTTGAAATCGATTTTTTCAAAAACCATTGGTTATATTATATTGATTTAAAAATTAAAATTAAATGTACAATTTTGCCTTTCGGAAATGGTATAATTAATTACTGTAAGTGTTGCCGTTGTTTTTTAATAATTTTTTTTTATTTTGATAATTTTTTTTTCAGAAAAATGCCCCTCCCGCCTAAACTGGGAGAGATAGACCCCCCTCCCAAAGAAAAAAAAAATGTTTGTATTGAGCTCTTCTACAAAAACCCGTTATCAAATCCTGGCGCCCAAGTTATCCTACTACGTGCCGAAACAACATTTTTGTTCTATACCTAAAAGTTCGAATTTCTGTATCTGGGTTGAAATCGAAAATTTTTTTTTTCCAAGCCAATTTGAAGTGATTTTCATAAAAAATACCTCGATTGATTTTGAAATAGATATAGTTTTAGAATATATTTTTTAAATAGCATGTTGTTTTGAAAACATATACTTTAAATTGATGCCGAAGTTGGGCAAATGACGAAAAAAATGTAATTTTTGAACTTTGACAGCTTATAAATTCTAAGTGGTTTAACCGAGTTACATGTTTTATACATTGTTGAAAAGGTATATATCTTCTATCAGACACTGTAAAAAAATCGAAAATGGGTAAAAAATTGACGAAGCTAGAATTTTTTCAATGGGTGAAGGTCCAAAAAATCGTTTTTTGCCCGTATCTCCAGATTTTGGGGGTGTTTGGGGATTTTCAAATACCGTTTCGTAATCAGTGCGACTTATATTTTGAGTATATTTTGAGCCACCAGCTTTCCAATACAAAAAGAATTATCAAAATTGGTTCACTCAGTCCAAAGTTATGAGGTAACAAACACAAAAAAAAAAAAATACAGTCGAATTGAATACCTCCTCCATTTGGAAGTCGGTAAAAAAGAACTTTTTGTTTTGGTTTTCTAAGGAAATTTCATTTTTTACCATTTTTTACATCAGTGAGTTTTTAACATGTAATTTTGTAGTTTTTTACATCGAGTTTTTTACATGTAAGAAACCCTGTAAAAAATTCGATGTAAAAACCGGCACATTACTGGTCAGTGGTCATCCACTGCCAAATTTGGTTAAAGCATTTTTTTTTTTATTTTTTAATTGTTAGGACAGCCTTCTTCTTGTATTCTGCATTATTTTATCACTGTTTTAGACATAAAAACTAGAAATTTCTTATAACTTATAACTTTTTTGTAATCTTGCTTTAAAAAAAGATGGATGACCGCTTTAATTATTGAGTTAACTTTTTAAATATTATATAATTTTAAACCGATAAAATTAAAATACAAAATTATTTTAAATGAGCTATTTTGAAATTTCCAATTAGCAGTAACATCACTTCTATTAAATTTCTTTTGAAAGCAAAAGAATGTAAAAGTAAGATAAGTTATTTTTTTAAGTACGAATATTTCAATCAAATACTTCCTGTTTTTTTACTCGCTTCCTGCTTCTTTTAATTTTTTTTTTTGTTTTTCAAAATAACCTTGTTCGAATAATTACAAACTCTTAGAAAAATTCTTTTTATTTAAATAAATTCTATTAAAAAAAAATATATAAAACACAAAAACCAACATTAATTGATTTCTCATCGTTTTTCCAATAATTTTACAATTAATTAATTATTATATTTAAATTGTATCATCAACCCAATTACAGCTGAAATGACACTATCTCTATTGAGATATATAAAAAAAAATTCCATATCAATTAAACCACAACTCTATTATAAGCATAAATCTACACTATAAACCAATTCAAAAAGGCCAATTAATAGCAATTAAGTATAGTAATACTTCCACGTTCTACTTCCATGTGATTATTTTTTTTTTATTCTAACCACATAAATTGATGGGGATTCCTTTGGGAGTTAAATAAATTTGCGTCTTTTTCAATTGTCACACAAAGCCTACTTATTTTTTTATATTCGCTTGTGTTTTGATTCTTTTGTTGAGCTTGTTTCTAACATAAAACGTTTTTAAAAACTTATTTGTATGTACATTATGCGAGTAGGTTAAATACAAATCTATTCGTTTCATACAAATCTATTCAATTTTATGAGATTCTATTCTAGCTATTTAACATTTATTTATAGGGAGCTGGTGGGAGTCATTTTAATACGATTTTATCGACGTCGTTTGAAGTTTATATGCAACTATAAGAAAGCAATTATTTTGTCAAGAAAAATGAATCTTCTAATACAAAAATAACAAAGCTAAGCTTTAACCTCTTTTAGAAATATACGCAATTTCAAACTTATTTAATTCAAACCCTCTACTCTCACAAGTCCCCTGCTTTTGTAACAACCTACTGCCACTTTGAGTGAAGATCATAAATTTTGTATCTATTTTATTTGCAATTGCAATATGTGTAGATATATCTTCAAATTAAGTCGGTTTCGTTCTTTAGAATTAATGACGACGACAAGCCGCATGTGCTTTTTCCATTATTTATTTTGTTGAAAAGAGCTTTATGTAATTTTGGTTAGAGTATATTGCAATATATTCGTTGTTGTGCTCTCTTAATCATATTGTATATAGGAAGGAACTCCATCAAGTCGAAATGAATCTATTGTTGGATTTGCGTTCCTCGAGAAAGTCGCCTTTAAAATTAACATAACAATTCACAAACAACTATAGTTAAGGTTGTGTTGTTCTTATGTTTAATGTACGGGACTGGGGTGGTCCACAAACAATTGGGTTTCTGTTATTTAGATTAATTTAGCTTCTGGGCTGGAACCACACTCATATAGAATAGGTAGGTTAGGTTCTTACTCAAGCTTTCAGCGCTAACAATACAATCAGAGAGAGAGCTGTTATTTAGAAATGGAAATTTTGCAAAACAATATGGTGTTGTTAAGATCTATTACGTTGAAGTATGTTAAGTAAGAACCTACTGAAGAGATGGGAAGAGAAGGGATACGTGTTTTCATTTTCCAAAACCTTTTTCATGCTTTAACGAATTTTGTTTATTTTTTGGTTTATTTTTATTTTTATTTTATTGTGTTACGTCTTGAGGCATTTGTTTACATTACAAACAAAAATATGGGACTTGAAAAGTATTTCAGACCAGACAAAAGGATTTAATTTATACAGTTTTAAGGGTGTATCTATGTATTTTTTTTCTTTGAAACGGAATATTAAGGACATTTTTGTTGTTTTTGTATAATTTTAAGTATCATCAAAATGAATAAATACTTATAAAAGATGGAAATAAAGAAACACTGTGTTTTAAGAATATTAAAAGCTGAAAAAAAAATTCTTATGGTTTTGCAGACTTCAAAAAATATCACTTTTATATATTTACTTTATTATAAAGTCTTCTTTAAAACGCAAAAACAAAATTTTAGCTCTATTTTCATTCATCCGAAAAATTAAAAAAAAAAAAAAAATTACGTATACACCATGGTGTACACATTTTCTTTGATAATGTTTTTCTTTCTATATATTTTAATTTTTTTGATATTAAAACATTTTTCAATTGTATTAAATAATTTTCAGAGGTTTCTTTACTGCTGTAAGTGGTTAAAAGTAAATTTGGACTTCTTTTCTCTGTCATCACTGATTTCAAAGAAAAAAAAAAATAGATTTTTCCATCATAAATTCTCTTTACTCTTGCATTAAACTTTTATAAAAGACTGAAGTTTATCCATCCATTTTTTATTCAATTGTGTATGCTTTTATTGTGAACTCGAAACAAACCCTAGAGATGTTAAAGTACCCTAAAGATGTCTGCACATTTGCTTCTGCTAACTTCACTAAGCTTAAGTACTTTTTTTAAAAACTTAAGTGATGATGACAATGAATATAGTTTCTTTTTTTTTTTTTTGTAATAAAAAAAGACATCTTACAAGTTGGGGTTAAATTACGTTTAAGAGAGCAACTGAGGATTGACATTTTAAGAGCATAAAATGCAAAATCAATTTATTGAACAATAATATGCCACTGAAACAAGATGAAAAGAATCAATTGTCAAAGATCAAAAGAGACCCTTATCAGGTTATTAATCATTTATCTTTTTCATAAACCTTGAATATTAAAAAAAAAGTCTAGGAAAACATATACATAAATCAAAAGAGAAAGAAAAATGATTCCTAGAAACTTTTTAATGAACCTATTGGATTATTTCCTTTATAACTTTTCTTATATCTTTCCTTCATCTATGTTTTTTTTTTTTTTTTCTTTCATATTTCTAGTCAAAAGAAATATGGAAGAATATGATATTACTGTTGTCTTTATTGCTTTGATACAACACGTTTCGATAAAATTGATGATGTTGTACTAACATATACACATCAGTCATATTGTGTGTGGTGTGTTTTTTTTTCCTTTTTTTTTAAAGAACAAAAGGATTTTTTTTTCTTTTTGGAAAAAGAATAAATAAATATTGGGGTAAAAAAATATGTATCTTCTTGATGTCTTTACATTCTTTGTTATTTGTGCAAATATTGTATGAATTCTATCTTAAATTGTATTTCATGGGAGCTTAAATTTGTAGAACATTTAATTAAGGGATATTTTATTGAAAAGATGAAAGCAACCAGAAGGAATTTAATTATTAAATACATCAACTTATAAGGTTTTATTAAAAAAGAATATGATTATTAAATTCTAATGTTGACATAAAGACTGATAAAGGTACAGAAGGAATTTTTAATAAATAAAATAACTTCTTTGTCTTAAGAGATTTGACAATAAGAAGTTCCATAAGGAAATATTTTTTTTTTTTTTTTTTTTTTTTTGGCTTCAAGTATGAGGAAATTTGTTTGCAATGTTATTTATTTAAATGATATCGGTAGTAAAATTTTTGTTCATGAAGAGTCTTATTATGCAACAAAAAGTATCATTCGAAAACTTAAAACTTTATTTTTTTAAGGAGTTAAACTATTTCTATCTACTTCTTCAATACAAAAAAAAATTTAATACAGAATTTCTGTTTATACACATTACACATACATATACGGTGACCATATTTCTAGGAGCGAAACTCGGGACAGATAAAAATGCGTTAGATCGTTTTGAAAATTTTTATTTTTCAAAAAAAAAAAAATAAAATGCACGACTGGGGTCGCACGTACTTGCTCTTATGACAAAAGTAGCTTTTATGTCAAAGCTTTTTAGGAAAATATTTTCAATTAGTTATAATTTGATTTTTTGAGGAGTTTCATAAGAAATGCAGAAATATGTAATTTGTTTTATAATTTCCTATGCCATATTTCCGTTACCCGTATTTTTTGAGAAAAACTACAAACGAAGTTATGTTAGATTTACGTACAACATGTACAACATAACGTGTGTTAAATTTAATCAAAATCGTTAGAGTCGTTTTCGAGAAAATTGTAATAACTCATTAATGGTGTACGGGAAGAGCCGACATCAGCGATTTAAAAAAAATTTAATATCATATTTCCACTATCAGTATTTTTTGAGAAAAACTAAAAATGCAGTTATGTTATATGTACGTATAGCATTACGTAAGTCAAATTTAATCAAAATCGTTAGAGCCGTTTTCGAAAAAAAACACGTTGTATGGGAGGTACATGTTCTAAGCGAGATATTAAAAGACAAAAAAAAAAACAACCTGTACCAAATTTCAAGAAAATTCGTCCGCCCGTTTAAGCTGCAGCTTCATGTACAGCTTTTTTTGACGACGCACAGTGGGGCAAAAGTAGTGGTTTTGTGCGATAAATTATTTTGAAGAGTCTAAAGTGACTTTTTGTGTTTAACAGTTATGTAAAATAGTAAAAATGAGCTCAAATTTAATTTTTACTAAGAAAAGACAAAGTTGCTTAAACATACACTTGCGTATTTACACAGGAAAAAAAGGCACGAGTACGATAACTTAGGGGAAAAGAATTGATAACAGTATTTTGTAGAAGAGTTCAATACAATTATATTTTACTATGAGAGGGGGGGTCTATCTCCCCCCGTTTAGGCGGGAGGGGCAATTTTCTAAAATATGACGAAAAATTAAAAAAAAAATTATTAAAAAACAACGGCAACACTTACTGGTATAAATGATACCTTTTTCAAAAGCAGAAACTGTACACTTAATTTGATTTTTAAAATCAAGTTATTTCAATCAATTGTTTTCGAAATAATCGATTTCAAAGTCAAAATTTGTGAAAAAAAATTTGAAAAAACAAATTGAATACTATTTTAATCAAGACTGTGAGTTTAAATATGAAATTAATCGATGAAGTAAACTGCCTCAACTAATTTTTTATCAAATACTGAAAACCATTTGCTTCAATGCCTTCTAGTTTCCGAGAAAATTGAAAATAAGAGAATTACCTTTGTATCAGATTTTCATTTTCTTGGCTATTTTCGCTAATATTAACACCTTTTTAACTTAACTCCCTTTTTAGGACCCTCTTTGTCCCGCATGCTATCCCCCTGCAACCCCCCTGCTTGGGCACACTAAAAGATTTATGGTGGGGGCAAGGTTGGGTATGTACAAAGTTTCTTTTTGATTCGAAAAACTTAAATTTAAAAAAAAATTTGCCTACACCCAAAATCGCACTCACCCGAAATACTTTAATAGTAAGCCTAAGTAGGGGAGTTGCTAGGGGGCATACTGCTTGCAAACATTATGTTTATGTAAAAACGAAAACAGCTAAAAAATACAAATCTGATAAAAAGGTAGTTTTTTAATTTTCAATTTTCTCAAAAACTAGGAGTCATAGAAGCATACGGTTTTCAGAATTTGATAAGAGATTAAATAAGGCAGTTTATTTCATCGATAAATTTCATATTTAAATTCACAGTCTTGGTAAAAATAGTATTGAATGCGTTTTTTTTTTAATTTTTTTTCCCAAATTTCGACTTTATAGTTGATTATTTGGAGAACAATTAATTTAAATAATTTGATTTAAAAATTAGAATTAAGTGTATAATTCTGGCTTTTGAAAAAGGTATCGTTCATAACTGTAAGTGTTGCCGTTGTTTTTTAATAATTTTTTTTTATTTTTCGTCATATTTTAGAAAATTGCTTCTCCCGCCTAAACGGGGGGAGATAGACCCCCCTCTCCCACAGTAAAAAATGATTGTATTGAACTCTTCTACAAGATGCGGTTATCAATTCTTGTCGCCTTAATTATCGTATTTTCCCCCATCGCGAACACTATTTTTCTAAAATGAAAAAAAAATATAGGCGGCAGAAGTTTAGCACTTCTGCTTTCACATTCATACTAAGGAAGTATGTCTTAGTCTTCGCCAATTATTAGGTTTGCTAAACTTTTGCCGCCACGGAAGATATTGTACAAAAACTAAAACAACGTCTAAAAAAAAACACTCGCACTTCATATCCCTTAATTAATTACAAGAATTCTTTTTTTCATTTTTAAAATAAAAAAATTAATCTTCACATCTTTACCTTCCATGGACATATTTTATATTTTAAATGGCACAATAAATAACAAAGTTATTAAAAAAACAAAAGGAACTTATTTATGTACTATTTCCCAATTGCGAATTTCACAACAAACTTGTCAACTTTGATCGCGTGTCTAACATAGTGCAAGGCATGAAAATAAAAAAAAATGTATTTTTCATATCATAAATACTGTATACTTTCAGAAAAGAAAAAGTTTTTTCTTCATTCGACAACATTTAAAAGTGACCTTTTGCGCACTGATCTCTATGGAGCTGCCCCAGTGTGCGACGCACAGACGCACCGACGCACAGACCGACGGACGTCATGACGAAAAAGACTTTTTTGGACTTCTCCATCATCGTTTGATTGATTAAAACCTCGAATTTTTTTTTTGACACGAAACCAATACTTGCCCTACTGAGCAAGTAAAAAAATTTAAAATGACTTTTCATAATTATTCCTTATTTGAGGCCTAGATTTCTTAAACGATTTTAATGGTACATTTTCGTCGTCCTCTGGACGACAGCTTTTTCAATAATTTTGTTTGGAAAACCGAAAACATTTATTGAAATTTGGAAAAGTATATGATATTATTGACATTATGAAGTATTGATACATTTTTTTTTTTCAAGTAAAAAAAAAAAATGGTGGCTATTCCAATAAAATATATTTATAGGCATTGCATGAACCTTAATTTACTAAAAACAAGTGTATAATAAAAATTAGAGACCAAAAAAACGAAAAAACACAATGTTTCTTTAAAAACAAATTGTTAAAAAAATATTTATTGCAAAAATTTTGTTGAACTTTTAGGTTCATGCAATGGCCACTTAGTTAACGAGTAATTTGCACTTTATTTCAAGTCGAAAGCTTCATTAATTTTTGAGTTACGTTGCACGCCGCGGAAAAAAACGCGTTTCGAGAAAAATGCGTTTAAAGTTTTCGTTTTCGTACTATGGAAGGCTCGGAGCGCATGGATTTCGGGACTATTTAGGAACTTATGAGGCTTCATTTAAGGCTAAGACCACTGAAAATAGTTTCTTCGGTTGATAAATGAATTTATTAGGGAAAAAAAATAAGGCAAAAATAAAAAATTCCAGAGGGATTTCCCCCCTTAAGTCGTTTACAAGGAAGTCAGAAATAAGAAAACGGTTTTTTAATGACTTTTTTTTAATCAAAATCATGGGAGCTGGTTTTTAACATTTTAATTTTATTTAAATCGAATTTGAAGTTGTGTAATCTTTAATTCAACTTTTAACATACCCTTAAAAGTTTTATTTATTATTGGAAAAAAAAAAACTTCTTTTGGGGACTAAAAATCTTATAACTAAAATGCTTTTATCCGAAAAATTAGAAAAATTTTTATCTTCAAACCACGGTTTTCTTGTTTTCCTTAATAACTAACATTTTGAATACAAAAATCAAAGACATTGCAAACACGGGACAATCACGGGACAAATTTCAAAATACAAAGCACTATACTGATAGGCCAACTCAAGGGGTCTCAGAATTTGGCAACTTGTCCACCGCAAATCCGTACGGTTTTCGATTGAATGCAGTTCTTGTGGAATTTTGAATTAATTTTTTCTGAATGTGCAATGTTTTAATGAAAGAATTGTAAGAAACAAAAATCGATTAGGTATGGCATGGGCGGAGGAAACAAAATACTGTTGCAATGTAGGGATTTTCGAAATTTTACAAGAACTGCATTCAAGTTACCAAATTCTGAGAGCAATTTTTAATATATGTATACATACTATAGGTACATGTGCATATATTTTTTCTGTTCGAACAACTTTTATAATGACAAACAATTGTGTAACTTTCCCTAAGACTGAAAAAAATACCAAAAACAAAAATAAATTAGATACCCTCAAAAATAATGTTCTCAAAAGACAAAAAGAAAATAGTTAAAATAGTGAACAAAAATCAATTTTTCAAAAAAATGCACAAAAACAAGAATTTGCTTCAATTTGTCTTTATTTGCCTATATTATTTGCTTCCAACTTGTTTCCTATTTTTGTTTCCAACTTGAAAATGCATTTGAATGACATATTCTTCTAATATGGCAACACTGCCAATCTCCTACCTGTCTATTCATAAGAACCCAGCATCTCATCAATAAGGGTTGTTCAACACACATTGACATAATAAATAATGTATGTACCTACACAAAATGCTCATTTTTATTTTGTATTGATTTTTGCACGGATAGAAAATGGGGATTATTATTATTTTTTGTGTAGCTAATGGCTTGAACTAATTAGCTACAAGCTACGACGACGTGTACCTTAACGATGAGAGCCTATTAATTTATTATTTTTATTGAGTGTTTGTTGCGTTGAAAGGCCATTCTGGAGAATATAAAATATACCACACACTGGTTCTAACTTAACCATGATTTATTTATTTGACTTGGCTATTAAATGTGCAAATGGGAATACGAGGGGTAGGATTGTGCTATTTTAATGCGGAACTAAAATGTATTATTTGCCTTGTTTTGACAAAGAATATTTTCTAGGATTTGTTGGTTAAAGTTGTAAGGTTAAAGTCTCATTAATAAATTAAATTGATAGGTGTTATAACTCTAACTTTTATATTAATTTTGATTAGGTTCTACTCAAGTGGTTTTTAATATCTTCTAATTCTATTATATCTGATATTGGAATCTTTAACCTATAATGGCTATTCAAAGCAACGTTAACAAAGTTGATTAAACATATAAAAAAAAATAAAACAAAAACTGGAGTTTTTTTTAAATAATCTTCAAAAGTAGGTACCTTTTTTTCTCGAAAATAGTAAAAATGTTTTGAAAAACTTGAAGTGAAGTTAAGAAAAGTTCTATATAAACCACATCTTCCTATATTTCAGTGATTCAGTTCAATCAAAATGTTAGAAATCCTAAATGATTCTGTAAGAAATTGCGATTCTACAGTCTACACATCCA
The DNA here is from genome assembly GCF_945859705.1 of Episyrphus balteatus. NCBI lineage: Eukaryota > Metazoa > Arthropoda > Insecta > Diptera > Syrphidae > Episyrphus > Episyrphus balteatus. Next base: position 14,332,419 of record NC_079136.1, read on the forward strand.
TAATGGCTACTAATATTGATTTAATTAATATAATAAGCTCCTAGTTAATTGGATATTTCTACAATAGCTTATTTGTTGTTTTTCTTTTTGTTTTTCCAGTACATGTGTATTTACTGACTAAAGGTATTATAGTATTAGTTTTCGTCTTAGTAAACTTGTGCTTAAATTTCATCATTCACGTTAAGCTAATTTTCTTTATTTATGAATTTTTATTATTATTTGTAAAACGCTTTATTCAGTGCCTGTAACATGTATTAAATTTCCCAGAAAAATTCTCATATGCATTGAGTAATACTGAAAAAAAAAGAGTTTGTCTGTAAAGCCGGTTAACGGACGATGATTTTACGTGATAACGTCGTCAGAAAACAGGTTGTGTGGTTTTGTTTAAAATGAGTCAATATAAGAGTTTACTTTTTTCAAACAATCATAATTTACAAGAAAAAGCTAAAAAAAATAACTTTTTTATTTTCTCATTATATTAATTTTTTATTTTAAAAGCTTACAAAAAAAATTATGCAATTTAAAAGCCAGATATTTCTTCTTTTATTTTTAAATTTTTATAATGCACAAAGAGTATAAAAATAATTTATTGAAAACAATCATTTTCATAAAAAAAAGCAAAGAAAACATGAATTTTTATCTTCTCACGTCATTAATTCCATTTTTTTCCCTAACAACCTATACAAAATTTTACTTGCCTGAGATATCTACAAAAAGAGCTAGAATTTTTTGAACTCGATCAAATATCATTAAAAAAAGCAAAAAAAACATTTATTTTTATGTCCTCAAGCTATTTTATCAATTTTTTTCAATGACAACCTATAAAAAATTTTACACCATATGAAAGCTTTTTATTTCACCTTTACGTATTAATCTTATTTCATAGATGCCTACAAGAGAAGTAAGAATTTTTTAAAGTCAACTATGTCCAATTTCCAGACTGAGATTACAGTACTTCCCACAATGGTGGCTGTTCGGGGGGCAACAGATCTCCACTGGTGTTTTGAGGTTTTTCGCAAGTTTCTTGATTTAACATTGTGTAGCTTGTAGTTAGTCTACCGTTATGTGTAATATACTAAATGAAAGGTAATTGTTTCAGGATGCTTCTAAAAGTTTAATCAAATTTATATCTGCTCTTGATCAAAAGTTATAACCTGTTGAATTCTAAAATTTTATTTTACAGTTATCTCAAAATTTTGTTTACGAAAATGATTGAAACTTCGCACACATTTAGTCGTGGTCATGGTCTATCATTACCTTACATACTTTCTTCCTCTATCTATTAAACAAAAAAAATATAAAAATAAAAAATGAAGCAAATCGGTTAAAAACGGTCAAAAAACGTGTTTTTTAAAAACTTGTTTCTTCCGTTATTCAGTCAAAACTCACTAAACGATTGCACATGTATGTATAAGACCAAAACCTACATGTCCTATAAGTTTGTGATTTTTTGAACGCTCCAAAAAAAAGCTAAAAATCAAAAACTACCCAAAAATACCCCTAAAAACAAGGTGTTTTTCAAAAATTCATATTTCCAAACGCAGAGTGTTGGAAAAAAATCCGTGTCAGACCCCAAATTTTTTTTCCTCATCTTTCACTTGGCATCTTTAGAATTGTCAAAAAAAATTTCTGTACCCAAAATCATCATTTTGTCATAGCCCCAACACGTGTACAACGTTCAAACAAAACGTTATAGCTTAGTTTCAAAATTACTTACAATTTTTTCTTAAATGCAGTTATTCTTAAATTAGTCTCATCTATCTATAGCAAAAAAAATTAATTCTCTACGATTTCGCGTTTAGATTTTAGCCCAAATTTTACCTTTATGTTTTACCCCTGTTTACCCTATTAAATGACGGAATTTTTAAAAACCCTTCATTTGGATTGAGCTTTAGGTTATTATCTTTCAAATAAGCTATAGGAGATTTTTGTATCTCTAATAGTTTACCTATTTTTTATTGAATTTTTTTGCCGCACTTCAAAAGTGCGTCAAAATGGCGTCACTTTTTTGTGGTGGCTGCCATGGTTCATCGATTTATAAGACGTTATCAGGTCAAAAAGAAACAAATAAAGACAGAAAAATATATTACGTCAGTTGCAGATATACAACATACTCGTAGTTTATGTCGTTAACAGTTCTTTAATTAAATCGAAACCCGTATAAACTTAGCATGACAACTTTTGAAAAGTTAATTTTTTTTTTGGCTCAGTAATTGCCGCATAATTGCCGTGTTTATGCCGTGAAGTCAAAAAAATTGCCGCGCGCTTAGTTTGGTCAGAATCGGTAAACCAATTTTTTCATGCTAACTTTATATAAAGTTAGCATGACAAATTTTAATTTTTGATCAATTTAAATTTTTTTTTCGCTAATTATTTAAAGTTTAATTGCCGTAATTATGCCGTGAAATCGAAAATAATATATCTCTTTTGGTTTTCTCAAAAAAAAATAAAATGTATTTTTTGTTAACCCTATTCCATATAAAGTTAAGATGACACACCCTGTATTTCTTAAATCCTTGGTCAATTTTTAATTTTTTTTGGCCAATTAATTGCCGCATGGGTTAATATAAAAACTGCAAACTCAAAAAAATTGCCGCGCTTTTTGTTTTTTCAAAAAAAAATTAATAACTGTTTTTGGTCTCATATCGTATAAAGTTAGCATGACAAACCATCTATTTCTTAAATCAAGACCGCGGCAATTTTTTTGACTTTGCGGTTTTTATATTGACCCAATGCGGCAATTAATTGGCCAAAAAATTTTCAAATTGACCAAGGATTTAAGAAATAGATGGTTTGTCATGCTAACTTTATACGATATGAGGCCAAAAACAGTTTTTAATTTTTTTTGAAAAAACAAAAAGCGCGGCAATTTTTTTGAGTTTGCAGTTTTTATATTAACCCAATGCGGCAATTAATTGGCCAAAAAAAATTAAAAATTGACCAAGGATTTAAGAAATACAGGGTGTGTCATCTTAACTTTATATGGAATAGGGTTAACAAAAAATACATTTTATTTTTTTTTTGAGAAAACCAAAAGAGATATATTATTTTCGATTTCACGGCATAATTACGGCAATTAAACTTTAAATAATTAGCGAAAAAAAAATTTAAATTGATCAAAAATTAAAATTTGTCATGCTAACTTTATATAAAGTTAGCATGACAAACTTGGTTTACCGATTCTGACCAAACTAAGCTCGCGGCAATTTTTTTGACTTCACGGCATAAACACGGCAATTATGCGGCAATTACTGAGCCAAAAAAAAATTAACTTTTCAAAAGTTGTCATGCTAAGTTTATACGGGTTAAATCGAATCCTTTGTTGCTGACTATTTTTTCTATGTTACCTATGTATGTATTTTTTTCACAAATGAAGAGCCTTTATGAGAGCTTATATTTCTTTACTTATAACTTTTTCTTCTTCACTTAGCAACTTTTTCAACTAACAGGTTCAATTGTTTAAGTATTAGAATAAAATTGGTAACCATTATTTATTTACTTAAGATATCTTAATAGAATAAAACGTTTTGCTTGGTCCTTTAACAAAATACCAAAAGAATCACTTTATTTCCTCTCAAGTTCCATCATTTGTGATATTTAATTTGATTAATTATTATCATTTTCCTTCCTACAACTTTAACCTCTACAGTTTTATACTTTCAAATTAATTTTCATCGAATCTTTTCTCGATGCAAAAACTTTTTACGAGCATCATTTCCATCAAAGTTCAACTTCTTCTTTGGTGTTATGAGTTTTTTAAGTGATTGATTTTGACTAGTCTATTATCTTTCTCTTCTGTAGGGCTCTCTTAATTTAAATTTAAATTTTCATTTTCACTTAGATTCTAATTATTTGTCTTTTTTTAATGGTAAATGATTTCGTATGAATATTTGAATTCTAATTTAACTGAGAAAATAGTTGCCTTGAAATCAGAGAGATAAACTAGATCACATTTGGATTTGAATTCGTTTCCAACTATACAATTTTTATCGGTCACATCTTAGCGGATAAAATGAGTGTAAAAACACCAAGAAAAAAATGTTATTTGATTTTCAGTTGGGAAGACAAAATAATTTGTTGATTTTCAATATTAGGTTATTCTAAAGGTTTGTTTTGAATACTGTAAAGATTTTTCCTTGAAATCCACCAAACGTCATTGTAATCCCACCTCTTGGACCTACAATAACATACATACAGCTGAATTGACTAATAGAACTGGTAAATAGCTCATTCAATCGATAAGTTCATTTTCCACAATTTGTGTAATAAGTTATTTCATGTCAAACGGATATCAACACAATATTCCATAAACAAAATTCTGTCCCGCTAAAAACGTGATTTTATAGCAATACTTTAATTTAGCCAACGGAGCTAAAAAGTTAAAACAGAATTAAAAAGTGTTTAAGTTTTGTTTTTCGCAGTACTTGTAAAAACCTATATTTAATTTTAAGTTTTACTATCATCGAAATAATTATTATTAACAAAATGGAAAATATTAACTTAGTTATAAAAAAAAATAATTAAGTTAAATACATTGTTTAAACTCCCTCAAGATACAAAATGCAGTAATAGCGTCGAAAAAAAACGGCCTTAGGTACTTTGCGCCCAATGGCATAGATACCGTTAAAAAAAAAAAAACACTTTTGTTTTTCGGCAAAAAATAATGAAGCCAATTATAAATGAAATAATTATTTTATATAACATTTACTGTCAAACACGAAAACAAATATATCTTCTCCTTTTTGGAAGTCAGTTAAAAATGCATTCTTGTCCATGTCCATAACTCCAATAAAAACAATGGTCAGGTAGTTTAAATAAGGTACTGTTTTATGATATACGCGTATTGATCCATCAAAACGACTCTTTAACTAGGAGTAACAATCATTAAAATACAATTTCTTTCACATTTTGTATTTTGTAAAAATATATCATTTGCTTCGGTTGAAAGTCATTAAATTGCCATTTTACAATAGAAGAACATATTTATATTTTTCAAAAAAAAAAATATAAAAATCAAGAATTCCAAAAATTACACTTTATGTGTTTTTGTACTTTTTTAAGTTGATTTTTACAAATATCGCCTAGAACAGATACTCCCAAACATTTTTCGAGGTATTGGAATTTTCTCAAAATCAGCTTAAACAAGTTTTATAAAAAAAAAAATGGAAGTACACTTTTTGGATAAAATAAAAATTTTGATAAAAAATGTTATTTTACTCTTGGAACATTATTCTGTCAAATAAATTATCCATTTCTTGTTTTTAAGCTATTGCATAGATTTTATCACATGCTTTGAAAGCAGGGACCTAATCAATAAATTTCGTATCGAAGAAAACCCAACGCTTAACGTGTATGTGTATGTACTGTACAAAGTTTAGACGGATAGAGACGAGCGAGAATAAAGCGCCTCCTGTGGGAGATTGTTTGCCGACACCAACTTTTTTTTACGTGTCGTACAGATATGGTTGATGCATATTTTTAAAGGTGAAATGATAAGCTTTCCAATGATATAAAATTTATTATAAGTTGTCAAATAAAAAATGAACCAAATCGATATGGAAGAAAAAAAGTTTTATTTTTTTAATGAAATTTGCTTGCATTCAAAATATTCAACCTTTTGTTGGATATCGTACAATCATGATTGAGAATATTGAAAGTTAAAATAATAAACCTTCAGATTATATAAAATTTATTATAGGTTTTCATGTAAGAATATTGACCATTATGATGTGTAAAGAAAGAAAAGTTAATTCTTTTCGCTTTTTTCCGTGAAAAATTTATAATTTCATAATTTTATAATTTTTACAAAACATATAGGTTTACTTTTGCATATACAAAAAATTGACGTAATGATTTATTTTTAATTTAATTAGTTTTAATTAAATTTTTCGCATTTTTATAATTTATGTACCTATTGAGCTTCAAAAATTATAAATTTTGACGTTATCAAGTAAAATTATCGTCCGTAAGCCGATTTTACAGATTTGACAATATTTTTTTTGTTTGATTTTAATTGTAACTTGAATAAATCTCAAAGAAAAAAACTTAAATTAATATCAAAGAAAAAAAATAATGCATAAATAAAAAATAAATATCTATTATACAGGGTGTCCCACAGTCACCGCCCCAAATGAAAACCATGGATTCCTGAGGTCATTTTAAGTCGAAAAACTTAAGAGGTAATTTTCTCGCTTTCGTCCCGTTTTCGAGTTACCACTATTTTTATGATTTTTGCTCTCTTGCCCTTTAACTGGCCTTATCTTTGCCAAACTACGTTTGATTTGAAAGATTTTTTTTACAACCAATCAAAAATTTATTACAGTTTAAGTTTGTCTCAAAACTTTTTTTTCTGCGGACAACCGTTTCTCCACAATTTTGCATCAAACACAATTTTCTTCGTTTTTTAAGTTGTTTTTTACACTTTCATATCATTTAAGTCAAAAAAACACGTTAATAAGTATTAATTTTTTGTGCTTTTTATTAAAGCCCAGTTTATTTCCATAAAAAAAATAAGTTTTATTTCATAAAAAAGGCTACTGAAAGTAATTAAAAAAAAAAAAACAAACTGAGTGAATGAAAAAAAAAAAAAAATTTTAAATAAAAAATTAATTTAAATGAATTAAAAACTTTTTCTGAGCAATTGTGGTTAAGAAAAGAACAAATAGATAAAGCTCAGAAAAAGTTTTAATTCATTTAAATTAATTTTGTATTGAAAAATTATTTTTTTTTTTTAATTCACTCAGTTTGTTTTTTTTTTTAATTACTTTCAGTAGCCTTTTTTATGAAATAAAACCTATTTTTTGTATGAAAATAAACTGGGGTTTAATAAAAAGCACAAAAAATTCATAGGCCCTGTATTTTGAAATAAAAATTTTTGAAAAACAACCTAATTTTTAGGGACATTTTTGAGTAGTCTTTTATTTTTTTTGGAATTTTTTAAAGTCTGCAAAAAAATCTCAAACTTATAGGAAATATAGGTTTCAATCATGCGCATGCATGTACAAACTTTTGAATTTTTAATGATTTTTGACCGAATAACGGGAAAAACAATTTTTTTTGTCCCAAGTTTTTTGTCCGTTTTAACAGTTTTTTATTTTTATCTTTTTTTCTTTAATAGATAAATGAATAAAATTTAAAGTGTAGATAGATAATGGGCAAGACTATATTTGTACAAAGTTTCAATTAATTTTGTAATGACAAATTTGAAATAACGGTAAAATAAAACTCTATTTTTCAACATATTACCTACATCTTTTGATCTGGAGCTTATAAAAATTTGATTTATCTTTATTGAGCATAATTATAATATTACCTTTTGCTAAAAGTTTAAAAGTGAATATTTTTAAACTCATTTTACTAACTTTTCAAGTTTTGATTCCCTTTTTCATTTAAAATGTTAACTAATTATAGAGTCGAAAATTAAAAATAAATACAAAAAATGGCGGAACGAAGTCCGCCGGGTCAGCTTGTATAATTATAATTGCATAAGTTGATAAAAAATGCTATGCAATAGCTTAACCGCGGCAGTCCTCGAGTACGACAATTTTTTTTTTTAATTAATTTTAATTTTTTTTCTTTGAAAATCATTGTTTTTGAAATTTTGGTTATTGATTTATTAATCTCCATTTATATGCATTTTAATGACAAGAATTTAGTACCTTTCTCGAAGCTCAAATTCGATCTAATTTTTTTTTTCAGTTTGCATTTATAAAATGAAGATTAAAAGATTTTGAAATTAGTGCAACTTTAATTCTGAATTTTTTTAAACTAACAATTCCAAGGCTTGATTTCGACTGTCCAAGTTGAATTTAAACAAAAACAAATCTAGGAAATCCGAATCTAAGAACACATGAAAACTGAAAATCATTACCTATGAAAAATTGCAATTTTCCTGTTTGTATTTCATTTTTCTGAGAAATGACAAAAAGTGTTTTTATTCCCTTTTGAAAGGGCATCAACATCAAGTACATACGGAAATCAGATACAACCTATCCACTAAGTTAAAAATCAATCTAATTTAAATCCAAATAAATTCTCATTCAATTTCCAAGAATTCACAATAAAAATAAATAAAAAAAAGAAAAATATCCCCTTTAGTTATTTTTTTGATGAATCAGTGTAAATGTTTTTATCACGGCAATTAAGTTTTTTTTTCCACTGAGACACAATATTTCTATCTTTTAATGAGATACAATACAAAAAAAAAATACTTACAGATGAATTTTCATCGCAATTGAGCATTGCATAGAACTCCTCATCGGGGTTACGCTTATAGCTGATAATACTATCAACTCCGCCACTCATTTTGATCGGTTTTAGATTTTTTCTTCTTTTTTCTTTTATTATTTCACAAAATCTCAATTTTATTCAACACAACAAGAATAACAACAAAACAGAAAATACTCAATGACCGAGATTTGTATATTTTTCAATGCCAAACAACAACTTGCAACTGGTTCTATTACAAAAGCACTCACTAGTTGAGCTACAAGTTAATCCACACAGCGCACTTTCACTTGTCCGGTCGAATGATTTAGCTGAAATTCGGTAGAGTGCTGAAGGGGAAGTGATAATTTTCAATCACTTATTTTTCAATGATAAACCGCCAAATGGATTTGGATTGGGAAAACCCTTTAAAAATACCAGAAAAAACCCAAAACAACTCAACAAAAAACTCAAACAATTTAACAAGTTTGAGAGTAAACTCCCGATCGTGTTCTAGAATCAATTTGAAAATATTGGTTTTAAATCGAGTTTTTGGATGACCGAATAGCAGACCTAAGCTGTAGAGCGGCTCGTCAATGACTAAAAAACTTAAGTGGCAATGGGTTTGTGTTAAGCCCGTTTATGCGCAAACTTTTGCTTATTTTTTGCCCAACTTGTCGTCTGGTGAGATGGGGAAATTGTTTGTGTCTGTCTTTTGTTCGACTCAGTTTCTGATTTTGAAGGAACACGATGATGACGATAATGATGGTGGGAAGTGACTGGAACAATGTGGTTGTCTGTCGCTGCTGCTGAGAGATGATTTGAGTGGGATTTCGGGACAAACTTTTTCATCAAGCTTTTAGTGCACAAAGTTGTTGGTTTGGGAGGTTTGGTGGGGTTGCATCAAGGGTTTTCCCGAAAATCACAAGGCCACTAGAAGATTTATTGTATGGTATTTTACAAAAGCTTATTGCATCGTGGGAGTAAACAGTGCAGGATTGGGTGGTGGCTATGGATTTAATATGGGTCAAACTTTAAATGAGCTTTCGGGAGAAAAGTTTTTATGTTTTCGATTCGGCGCTGTAATTAGTTGCTGAATAGCTGAATGTAGGTAAGAAAAGAGCTTTTGATACATTTATTTCGGTTTATAATTTGTTGAACATAATGGTTCTTGTTTTGGATATTTTAGCCATGACACTAAACACATTTGTTTGAACTGGAAAATTCAGTTTTGTATTTAAAATTGAAAAAGTTTTTTTTTTTGTAAAAAGGTATGGTTATTTTGATTCATAAAATCCCTTTTCAAGGACTTTGGTATTATTTTTATTATTATTATTTTTTTTTTCATTTCTTAACGACTTACATTTTTATACAAAAAATTTTGTATCATAATTCCTAAAATACCTGCTGTTCAAAATTGGCAACTGCAAATATAGCAAAAACCTTCTCAATTTTGTATGTTCATAAAAATTCACATGTGAAAAAATAAGAATTTAAGATGAATTTATGAATGATACAATAAAATCTATATATTTACAAAATACGATTTTTTCATCATTTTTCAAAACCGTGCCTCTGCGCTCAAGTTTGAATGATGTTTCTAAATAATAAAAAAAAAAATCCCGTAATTTTTTCAGATTTTTATTTTGACGCTAGATGGCGCTCCAAGAGGGTTAAAGTTTTTATCTCATTTGAAATAGGTATATGTTGACTAATTAGGCCATTTTTTTAGATAGGTATAGCCTAAATGTAAAATTTTTTTTGATGAGGTTCTATTCTATATTAAACACCCTTTTCAAAAAGGTATAAACCATTTTTCTAGGACTAGGGGGTTTAGTCAGGACATGTATGTTTAATATAGAATGGAACCTCATCAAAAAAATTTTAAATTTAGGCTACGTTTAAAAAAATGGCCTAATAAGTCAACATATACCTATTTCAAATGAGAAAAAACTTTAACCCTCTTGAGGCGCCATCTGGCGTCAAAATAAAAAATTTGAAAAAATTAGGTGATTTTTTTTTTTATTATTTAGAAACAGTTTTTCCACTTAGGAACTTGATTCCTGAAAAAAAAACCTATATAACGAACGCCCTAATGTAGATTATGGTGTGTCAAAATGCTATAGTATGGACTTTCCAAATGTAATAGATTTTAAAAGTTACATTACTTATCAAAAATAAATCCTGCGTTAACAATTTTCATTTTAATTAATATCTTTGGCTCGCTCAAAATATACGAAGAAATTTAAGAAATTTGAGTTTTTAGAGATTTTTGAGATATATGTTTTTTTTTAATTGCGCGCCGTTTGAATACAAAAACAAATACATATATTAAATATATATCTTTATAAGAAAAAACTTTTAAGCTTATATAAGTTGGAATTGAGCACTTAGTAATGAAGCTGGGAAATAATATGCGAAGGAAAAAAACATTTTTTCATATAAAATAGTTTTTTTTTTTCTAACAACTTCAACCGATTTGAGCAAGCCAAAGACGAACGATGTTATGATTTTTTTGTACTTGTTATTAAACCTTAGATCCTAATAAAACTTTTGACCACTTTACATTGCAAAATTAGAGTTCTTTGTTTTGGCCATACAAAAGTGACACACCCTAATGTACATGTATGAAGAAAAAGCATTCGTTTTTTTAAATAAATTTGATGCATTTTCGTTATTATTTTTTTATTTAAAAAATAAGTTAAAATTGAAATAAACTTTGGTAATATTAATACAAAAAAAATCATCAAAAGATATAAACTAAAAAGATATAAACTAATTATTATCTTCATCAAAATCCTTTGAGTCGTTTTCGAGAAAATTAAGCTTTTCAAAAATTTGGTCCTAAAAAATTAATTCTGGAAAGTCTCCAAAAGACACTACATTCCAAGTTTAAAGTTTAATGTACTATGTGTATGGAAATGTATGGAATATTTTAAAGAAATTCAAATATTAATGAATTCAATAAAACATCTAATTTTGGTTTTCTCAACACAGAGAAAAATATGACCCGCTAAAAACTAACAGATTGCCATATTGTTTTACCTTCCATACATTTCATAAGGAAATCTTATTAAAATCAACGATTAATAAGGTTTTTTTAAGGAGATTTCTTATTATTTTTATAGAGAAAATCTTATTAAAATTTGACTGAAAATTTGTTTTTTTTTTGCAATTTAGCACTAGAACAAAAATCGCGATCAATATTTTCATGGCAGGTTGGTCCAGGTGGTAAGGTGGGCGACTAGTGATTTGAGGTCTCCAGTTCGATTCCCAGCCAGGTCATCGTTTTTTTTATTTTTTTTTCAGATTTTAAAACAATAAGGAAAACCCGATTGTTTTAATAAGGTTTCCTTCTTGGATGAAAACCATAGAGAAATCTTATTGTTTTTGTTCTATTTTATGTGGTCTATTTTTCTCTGTGAAAAATCGAATAGCGGAAAACGCGAATCATATAATCTCATAAATAATTTGTTTTTTTTTTGTATCTTCAACAGTAAATATTCAGTAAAATTGAATAATATTAATGACTGGGAACTTGCTCTTTGAATTCTCTAGAAAAAAACTTAAAATTATTCTTTCTTCAAAGGAAATAAACAACTTCTTAAATAAACTTGAGCTTCAAAATTTTTGCTACGGCTTTAGACAAAAAAAAAAACAAAATTGGTGGAGCATTATTTTTAAGAAATAATTTCTAATAATTTTTTTTTTTTTGAACAATAAAATTTCCAAAATGTAATTATGACATTGCATTTTGTAGAAATGCTTTCTTCAGACCTTAATAAACATTTTAAAAAATTCAATGCATTTTTAAATATATATAGATTTTTCAAAAAATTTTAATTTTTTTAATGGAAAGTTTTGGAGAAAATTATTTCAAAAATATTAAATGAGAAATATCGTTTCTAAAAGAGACTGTACCAAAGGAGAATGGGCAAGTTTGTATGAAACGTGGACGTTACGCGGCCAGGAATGAATTTGTTATTTTTTGATGTACTTAAGGTTTACATACATTGTGCAGAAGTTTTAATCCCTGTGACGTATTTCAATAATGGGTAAAATGCATTTTTGCATTTAACACTTTATATATGTCTCAATGTTATAACTCAATTGTGTATTTTAAGTGCAAAATATTATTTTCTGTCATTTTCCCTGAGTCTGAAGACCTTTATCTTGAATATCCAACCACTAGAACCCAAACTATAAGCATTTTAAAACAACAAATTCAAGAATATTTTTAGAGTTTTGTTGTTCAATTTTTTGTTACTTTGAATTGTTTGAAAACTTTCGAGCCTGAAATGGTTGTCTTAAAAATCTTATATTATGAGTTCTATTGGTCGGATTTTCAAGATTAATGTCTTCATGTTTAGGGAAAATGACAGAGCATCATATTTTATATTCCATATAAAAATATAAATCAGTTTTTCCTTCATACATTGAACAATGCATTAACAATACTAATACTGCATTATCTTGCATTCTTAACGCAATACAGCGAAACGTCCATAATAAAAGTTTTTCCTGAGCTATAATTCTTTCATTTGATACCAATTTTATTGATGGCCGCTCAACGTCCAAAATGCCCATTCTCCTTTTACGAAAATACACCAATCCAACGTAATGCCTTTACCAATACTTTTACATCAGAACAAGTTAAAAAGTAAATGCAATAAATTTTTGAATTTTTCTTCTTACGCAAACCAAAATCTAAGATCTTTAGCCCAAAGCTTAGGAATAAACCATTGCCTAGCTGAACTGAGTACCTACATAGCCTAAAGTCATTTATATGCTTTTGCTAAGGACCATTTATTCTGTATTGCATTCAGTGTCTATTTTTGGGCTTAGTAAAACAAAAACTGTAGAGAATTTAGTACGTAGTACCTACATAGTTTGAAGAAATATGATTACCCCAAGAATAAATTTATTGCATTCTTGCTTTTTGATGTACATACATATGTTTTTGCATATGTTTTGAGAATATTTATTGGAATAACAATTATGAAATTACTTGAGGAAATGCTTAAGTTGAGAAAAATCTCAGCTTGAGCAACGACTATGAATTCGGCTCTAAATATTCTAAAAACATAAGCAAAAAAATATCACTGAATCACTTTTCAATCTTCAATCTTCAGAGGACATTTTTTCTACTTCATTAAAAGTGTATGGGTCATATGGTTTCATAACTATGTAAATCAGCAAAAAAATCTTTTTTTATCGCTTAAGTCAATTATAGTGCAAAAGAAGTTACGTATACACCAGAGTGACCATTACATTTTTTACCGCTGGCCAGATTAAATTATAATTAGAGTTTCGGTGGCCTTTTTCTAATTTTTTATATATAGCTTTAACAAAATTTACATAAATAATAATAATATAAAAGCCGAAAGCAAAGATCATCACCTATAATTTTTTTTATAATCATTTTATTTAATTAATTCTTATTTATAAAAAAAAAACTAGTCAATTTGCAACACTCTTTGTAATATTCGACGGAACTTTGAAAATTTTAAGATCGACTTTAACAATTGGCCAAAATGTAGTGTCTTATACACATAATGAACCAAACGAATTTATCAGTAAAACAACTTTCTCTAATCATTCGATATAGCAAAATAAAGCCATTTGAGTACCCACATTTTTATTGTTTAAATAGAAAATCAATTTGACAATAATTTAACACCTTAATCTACACATTAATAACACCTGATCTAATGTTCATTTTTTTCCTTTTATTTTAAAATAACAAAAAAAAAAAATAAAAAACAATTCAAACCATAATAAAGAAGGGAAGATTGCCCAGAAACCAATTCATATACATTTTTACCCCCATTCTCTTTCCTAAAATTCAAATGAACACACATACCTTCATTACCATCATCCCCAAAATCTAAATTCTAAAGCACACTGTGCTGCCTTCTTCCCTAATCAAATATTTACGACAAAATGTAATGTGTCCTTGGAAAATAAATTCTTATCGAACAGGTACGAAACAAATTTCTCAAGTCCTCGCCCCCAACAACAACACCCCATCAGTAAACCGTAAGTAAACGACATGAAAAACGCCTAAGACTATACAACCATTTCTGTTTATCACCCCATTAAAAAACCAAAAAAATAAAACCAAAAAAAAAACGAAAACCTTTAAAGAAGAAGTAATTGTTGCCTATTTTGGTGGGAGGAAATGATCACCCTCCATTTTTGGGGCGCCAGAATAGCAAAAAAATTCAAAACGGTATCTGTCCATCACCAACCTCGTCGAACTGGCCGTGCGTTGTTGTCGTTATAGTGCCGATGACGTACCCGAAGCCGTACGTTATATACGCACTCAAGAAGTGCTCCCTCCATAAACTAAAGACAAAAGTCTTGTTTTTGGGGTTCTGATGTTAAACTCTGGTGACTCTACCCTCAAGACCATCGTACTCGTAAATAACACTCACTATTTAGTCAGATGGAGGGAGAGTCGAGTCGAGAGTGGACTATTTTTATCCCTTGTATCTTAACGGAAAATTGAAAAAAGAAAACAACACAACACAGAGCTATATCTTTATCACTGGTGCTTTTAAGAATGAAAGGTCAGCTACGCCCGTTGTGGCTTATGTGATGGCAGCCAGCAAAGGCATTAAGGATGGGAGAAGGCAGACTTCCGTTTCGAAAAAATCGTGCACTTAAATTGAATGAAACGTTCAACAAGTAGTACATTTTGATTCATAGTGTATATTTTCTTCAAGGAGTTTTTCCCTTACTTTTTCTGATGCTGGGTGTTCAAGTACCTCGAGTGGGATAGTGATGATGCGATGGACGCACACTAAACAGTAGGATAAATACGTATTGAATTTGAACAAAAATTGATGGAAAAAATTGATAAAGGGAAATTTTGAAAATATTGGTTAGTATTTACAAAAACAATTGGCATAGATTTATATACAATGATAGAGAAATCTTTATTTTTATATAAATAGAAATAACGATGATATCTTTTTTCGTTTGTTTTCAACAATATGATAACAAAAAGTAACAACGTTTTAAGACCACAAACTTCTAAATCTATATTATGTAAATGTTTCTTTATTATGATCATTTCAATGCATAAATAAACCAAAAAGTGTCAGTTAGCAGCATCAGTCATGGAACTATATTTTTAGAAATACAAATTGCAATGTTTCCTCTGCTAAAAATTAACGCTAAAATTCTCCATTGTTGTTAAGGCTTTTGATGTTGCCAAGGAAGTATAGGAAATTTCTACTTTGAAGCTTAGAAAAATGCGATCACGAACAGGGGGTGAATTCCCGATATGTAAAACTGTGAAGTGATAAAAAATTTATCATTTCAGTTTTCATATGAAAAGTTTTTGAAGTTTGTTTTAAATTTTTTAATACATTTTTGAAGTTTGTTTTATTTTTTTTTTTTAAATCCAGAATCGAATTTATTATGAAAACGTAATAAAACTTATTACTTCACAGTTTCACAGATCGGGAATTGACCCCCAGGTGACAGGTCGAAGATAATTGCATACAATTTCTGAATCTTTTACAAACAGAAAAAAGAACTATCGGCTTTTTTGGGTGTGGGCTGTTGTTGTTAAGAGAGACTAAACTAGACTTAATCCTGGAGAGTTAATGTTTTTTTCCTTTAGAGAACATCATTTAAAAGATCATTATATAGCATTATATAGGGAAGAAACAAGATGCTTGCTAACGATATCTCGTTTTTCAAATCAGGAAGGTGGCCTAAAATGCCCCCCCTAAGGAAAATGTCCCATATCTCGAAAAAAAAGTAAAATTCAAACTTAAATGCAATATACTTTTCAAAGTTTGGTATATTAATCTCACATTTTTTTCGTTTGCGAGGTAAAAAAAATCTAAAAAGTATTTAATATTTTTAATTTTCAAGACGTCTACAGATTTAACTGATCAAATTTACCCGGGTAAAATGGCACACTGTCATAACATTCGTGATTTGAAATGAAAAATCGAGTCAAAGGGCTCCTTTTCCATTTTCTTGGAACAAGCGTTGCTTAATCCCCCCAGATCTTTCTACGAGTCATTCAAAACCCTGTTCATGTTGGTCGCTCGTCTCCTTACTGTAGTTTTTGCAACTTCGAATGTTTTGGATGCTTTTTTCCAGATTTTGCACGGAATCAAAGACTTTCCTCAGTCCAGGACTTCCTCTCTGTAGATCGTTTATAGCTATTTAGCAACCAATTTCACTTTAAAAAAATGAAAATGTGAAAGTCAGTATAAAATGCCATGTTAAAGTAAGTACGCCATTTTACCCATTTTGGTTTTTTTTTTTAATTTAAGTTTTATACCGAAAAATCTTAAATCGTTCTTAGCCAACTTATTTCATTAAATTATTAAGAAATACTTCATGCATACATACGTTAACTTCATTTTCCAAAATTCAATATTTTGTATACTGTTTTTTGCAAAAAAATTTTACAAAATTTTAACTTAGAGACAGTTTGACCTGTAAAATTTCAAATAATGGCTTGAAGTTGCTAAAATTTCGTATACCTATGTCAATTTTGCCAGATAAACTAAAGAATCGCATTCATAAATCTTTCTAACTATGTTCGATTCTACGATTTCTAGCAAGGGGGCCATTTTACCTTGGGTTGCCATTTTAGGCCACTTTCCCCTAATACAAAGTTAAGAGGCTATTAGTGAACAAACATGATCAGATGCTCATATACATAAAAACCGATTGAATATGTTGCCTAATCCGAACAAAGTTAACTGCATCAAACGCTTAAAAAAACCCCATTCACAATACAAATTATTATCGGTGCAAACCCAAATTTGAGCAGATTTTTTATCAGCCGGCCTAAGGAGCAATCTTATTTTTTCATCCACAGGATCAAATTATAATAACAATTAGACATGAAATTACGATGATAGAAAAAGTGAAAAAACGGGTCCCGCAATTCTGATATCAATGTCTCTATCTTGAGAAGGAGCTACACACCAAGCCACTAATATCACCTTTGATTCAAACTTATAAATTTTAGGAGGTTGCCTAGAAGAAGGATTGAAATTGTTTTAAATGGACAAAACTAACGTTATAAGATCAATATGGAAATTTTGTTATTCAAAAAATCGTCTCTAACGATTTTAATAATACAAAAATTTGGGGTTCAGCAAATAAGATCCTAAACATACTTTTGAAATGAAAAAAATATACCATTTTCTTAATTTCTGACTCACTCCTAAATAACAAAACCGATTTCAACAAAAAAATTTAAACATAACCAAGCCATAAAGTTGAAGCTTTGAAAAATTTTCTAAAACAACATGTTTAAAAAAAGACAGCGCCAAAACAATGTTTTCAAAAAATTCTTTGTTGTTAATGAAATTAAAAGGTTTCTGTTACGTACAAATCTTAAGCATTCAAAGCTAATTTGACGAAAGAGCAAGGACTTGTGGCACATTTTATTTGTATTTTATATGTAGGGAAGTTGTACAGTATAAACGCGTCAGTGCCTAATATTGTAAAATAAATGACTTGAAACCAAGAAACCTAGTTACAACAAAAACTTCAAAAACTTTTACAGATTCATTAAATTTCAGTTTTATAACAAATTTAAATTGATTTTGTTCATAATATTTCTACTTCTTCTCCATTTTCGATCAGGTTTTCGTATTCAATAACTCCACTGTAATGGTATCGTTTGTTGCTATTTATTTTTTTTTTTTTTTCCTTTATTGAAATAATTTTATTCTGACACTACAAAGAAATTTGCTAATTTGTATTGTCCTTCTTGGTTTTTCTCGAACAAGAAAGAGGAAAACGTGTATACAAATAAAAACAAAACAAAAGAAAAGACAACCAAGGCGTTTCAAGAAAAAGTCACTGACAATCTTTGTGTTCTTAAATTTTTGTTCTTGAGCATTTTTTTTGTTTTTTTTTTTGTTTTACTGAATTTTTCTGACTGTCACAATTTTATAAAGAAACAAATGACCTGTCAGTGCAAATAATGATAAAACAATGTATTGGTTTTGCCTTGCAAATAATTTTTTTTCTTCGAAAATGTATTAAATTTTTTTTAAATAAGTTTATTATCGATAGAATTTTTTTTTATTTAAAATGTATATATATATTTTTTTTTTTTTTTTGAAAAGATATGAGAAATTAAATATCTACAAAGTATGTTTTCGAAGAAAAAAAATTCTGTGCGAAAATTTATTTTAATTTTAATTTTTTTTGGCAACCTCATCCTCCTCTTATCTTCGACGTGTCGGTCGTCGTTGGTGTCGTCAACGAAATAAAATTTATTTGTGCGTCTTTTGTGGCTTGTCACAGCTTGAAGTCATCAATTTGAACTTGTTTACTCAGTGACAGAGTACTGCCGATACGATGGGTATTTTCCAAATAAGATGGCTTCATTTATTCGTATGAAAATTCGGTTTTCTTTTGAAAAATAAACGCCATTAACAATAAATAGGAGCGACACAATATCAGTAACACGCAGTCTCATAAATTTAATACTAATTTTATTTTTTATAATGACGCAGTAAAGTGAAAAAAAAAATAATTAAATAAATTAATATGAATGTACTTTATAGAAAGTTAGGGAAATTAGGTAGCTTATCTTACCACAAAAATGGGAATAACTTTACCCCGATAAGTTAAACGTTTTCCACCCTTCTTAAGAACAAAAGGCTATTGAAATAATTTTCTTAAAGTTTTCCAATAAAAAATAAATTCTCATTCATTGTTTTTTTCCTATATATTTTTACAGTCTTAAACCAATTTTTAATTTTTTTTTACAATATACAACTCTTCCTCCAGCTTCTAGCTTTTGTACTTCATAGAATCTACGAAGCATATCAAAACTGTTCGTTTTTAATGGTTAATAATATAAAAACAAGAAAACAACCCTTAAAAGTGCAACGAACAGCCAAGGTTGTCTTGATCAAGTTTAAAAATATGAATTTTTTCAAAACAAAACAAAAAAACTACTACACAAGGATGCAATTTAAGTAGACAAGCTAGTTAAACAAACTTACAAGAAGAACGAGAAAAGCAAAAAAAACCCTTGGTTCATTGTTCATAACATTTTATTTACTTCAAAAGTTTTTCATTGCTATACACAAGGATAAGAGTGAGTACAGTAGAGTGCATTTTGTTTTCTATGTAGAATTTACTTTAGCCACAATGCAGAACCGTTTTGTGCAGTTTTAAACACAAAGGTCAATGAGAAGACATTTTGGTTTTTTATTATTTTTTTTTTAATTCAAATGGATTCTGTCAAAAGTTTTGAAACTAATGCGGTAGTGATTTGGATTTTAAAACAAAAGAATTACGAGTACTATAGATATTAGGGTGGGTCAAAAAAAATCAAAATTCTTTTTTTTTTTTATTTTGTACTCCGAAAAATCGATTGCTAGACACCTGTAGAATATACACACCAAATGTGAGCTCTTTATATTAATGGGAAGGTCAAAGTTAAGAAAAAATTATAAAAACATTTTTTACTTTTCAAAATTTGCCAATACACTGAAAATTCATCATTTTCAAATCAGCAAGATATATTCTTGTAGGGACTTAAACGTTCTACAAAAAATTCCTTGACATCAAATTGATTGCTTTAACCGTTTAGAAGATATTGGTATCCAAACCAATTCCCACTGACTTCAATAGTTTTCTTATGACCGCTATGCATTGCAATTTGGATACGAATATCTTCTAAACGGTTAAAGCAATCAATTTGATGTCAAGGAATTTTTTGTAGTATTGGCAAATTTTGAAAAGTAAAAAATGTTTTTATAATTTTTCTTAACTTTGACCTCGAATATCTTTAGAATGGTTAGATAAATGAAAAAAAGTTAACAAGACCTTTTTTGTAGAGCTATTTATTTCCTATAAGAATATGTCTTGTGCGTTTGATTATTATAATTTTTCAATTTTTTACAAAATTAAGAAAAAAAACGAATTTTTAAAGATTTTCTCGATTTTTGGACCTCAAATATCTATTAAACGGTTAGATAAACAAAAAAAAGTCTACAAACCCTTTTTTGTAGAACGTTCAATTTCCTACAAGAATATGTAAAAAATTTGCTTAAAAGTCAATTAATAAAAAAATGATTTTTTTTTAGTAGAAGCTTGATGTAAAAATGGAAAATTGCGAAGCGGAGGACCTTCCCATTAATATAAAAAGCTCATATTTGGTGTGTATATTCTACAGGTGTCTAGTAATCGATTTTTCGCAGTACAAAATCAGAAAAAAAAGAATTTCGATTATTTTGACCCACCCTAATATATATACAACATATTTAATTAAATAAAGACTATAAGGATTTTGTGTGACATAATGCCGGTATAGACTTAACCAAACCAGGTGCACTTGATAGAGAAGGTTAAATCAAAGCATTTCACTTCACTTTCAAGACCAAGAACTATACATTTGAATTTATTTTTTCTTCTTATTTACGGATAAATTAACTTGGATACTATGAAAGCTAAGGTCATATTCTTTTATTCCATGACATTATGTTCTAGTTTTGGAAATATATTTCAGCCTATTAAACGTTAAGCCCATACTTGAATTTCTTGGTTCTTTATTAAGGGGGGGAAACCCTCTGGAATTTTTTAATAATATTATTTTTTTCCCTAAAAAATTACATTTATCAACCAAAGAAACAATCAAAAGCCTTGAATGAAGCCTCAAAAGACCCCAGATAGTCCCGAAACCCATGCGTTCCGAGCCTACCACAGTACAAAAACGAAAACTATAAACGCATTTTTCTCGAAACACATTTTTTCCGCGCCGTGCAACGTAACTCAAAAACTAATGAAGCTATCGACTTGAAATTTGAAGAAAATTACTCCTTGAATCATTGGCCATTGCATTAACCTAAAAGTTGAATTTAATTTGTACAGTAAATATTTTTTTTAGCTACTTCTTTGTAAGAAAAACACCTTTTTTTTCGTTTTTTTTTTATTTATAATTTTTATTTTTCATTTTTAAAAAATAATTTTAGGTTCATGCAATGCGTATTAATATCATATAACGGAAAAAATTTTCCCTTTTGATATAAGATGGTTTCCTGGACCTGTGCTTTGCACGGCGCAAACTAGAGCTGCCAAATTTGAAGGGCTCTAGAGCCGCCATTTTGTTAATTTTTGATTTGAAAAAATTTGTATCAATACTTAATAATGTCAGTAATATCTTGTTCTTTTAAAAATTTTAATAAGTGCTTTCAGTTTTTCATAAAAAATTATTGAAAAAGCTGTCGTCCAGAGGGTTTTCCCCTCTTAAGTTCCATATTAGTCTTCAGGCGAAGAAATAAAATTATTTAATGACAAAATTGTCGAAAAAATCAGTTTTTCGAATATGTTCAGTCAGAAAGCTTACTAAATTTTTAATTTTTCAAAAATAAAAAAAAAAATAGGTAGGTATAAGATAACAAATTGTTCAGTAAAAATTTAAATTTGGCCGTACGAACAATTTGTTTTCTCATAATTTTTTTAGTTTTGAAATTAAATTGTAATTATTTTATTGAAAATTAAACTAAATTCTAACTATTAAAATACAGTTTTTGTAAAAAAAAAAAATGGCTTAACTGTAACATAAAATTTCATTTGTTCATGTTGTGCACTGTTCTGAAAACATCAATACCCATCTTCTAATTACTCAAAAAACTTAAGATTTCATGTAACATTGATTAATCTTACGTTTTTTGAGTAATTAAAGTGTAAATTTGAATAAATAGGCCAAAATTGTAAACAATGATAACAAATTTTTTTCGAATTCAAGCTTTTTTCATTTTTTGAATTTTACTAGAACATGTTCTATAGTATATTAATATAAAATTTTTGTTACACCATCAGAAAATAGACATTTTAACGAACGAAATATCCACCGGCTTTTTGAAAAAAGCTGATATTTTGACACGTGAATTTTCGATTGAAAATTAGGGTGTTTTTTTGGTATTAAGTCAAAATAAGGTGAACAAATTAATATTTTAAATCAAATAAATTACAGTGTATTTGGGACATAATAAGGTAAGTTTTCACCAAATTTCGTAGAAAAAAACATTTTATTGAAAAAGATAAAAATAAAAAACCAAAAACTCGGTTTTTTGAATTTTTCACCTAAATTTTGAGGTTATGTGAAAAAATTGTTCATACAAAAGTTGTAGATCTTTTTATTACCTACAACTTTGCCATACAACTTTTTTCTATAGGATTTGTAGTTTTGCGGGAAATCGAGATATACCATTTTTTACCATTAAAAACTCAACCCACCCACTTCCCGAACTCGGCTCGCCCGTAATTTATTTTTCCTTTAATTTTTATCATATTCACCTCCTTTTCCAATGGGTTTTATTATACTATGATTTTTTTGTACTTTTTAATGTTTTTGTCATCGTCATCGGCACTGGTCTATAAAATATACTTAATTTTTATATTTTTGTAAGAATTTTAATTCAAACTAATTTTTAAAATTGTTTATTTTGATAGAAAATCAAAACTTTCAGCTATGTTCTGGAAGATTGAGTTAAATTCTTTAAATTTAAAATTAACGTACCTACATAGCTACCTACCTTTTTTTTTAAGTCAACAAGCTTTCGTTGTTAGAAGCAACATCTGGATTAAAGGTTAAATTTACTTATGAATTTTTGATTCCCATTTATGTATTTTAATTCTATTTTTTATTTGCATTTAATTTGTAAATGAACATTATAATTTGCTTTTAAAATATTCATTATTTATTTTTAAAAACAAAGGTACACAATAAATCTTAACAAAAAGCTATTTACAGACAATAAATAAAAACAATACAACGCTTATTGTCATGTTTACTTATTTCCAATTGCGTTTTATTTGTGGTATTGGATTTAAAAATTATAAAAACCATTTAAATTCAATACAAAACCAAAATTTCCTTAAAATAACTGTCGATTGTTTACATTTTACATTCCCTCTGACATTAACCAATAACCACACGAATGCAATTTCGTACTGCAGATGCGGAAAATAATAAATAAATTTAATTTTTTCTGTGTTTATTTTCAAACGAACAAAACAAAAAAAAAACTCGAGTTCAGTTATACAAAGGATTAATAGACTTCATTGAAAAACAAAAAATGTTTTCTTTATAAGTCAATACGCCCTTGTCCTAGGGCAACACACTTTTCATCCATGTCCCACGTAAAAATTTATTTTAAAATAGCATTTTCCAGGAAAATCGAAAATACAACAAACAAGAGATCACTTTTTTATCCATGGCGTCTTCCCACTCTTGTGGCGCTTTTATCCAGAATTTTTTTTTTAAATTTAAATAAATAACAATAAATTTCAGAATTAAGAAAGAAAAGAAATCAACAAACACACAAACAATTTAATTTGGCAATTTGTTCAACCACAATGAAAGCAAAAAAAAATAAGATATTAAAGGAAATTATCAAAAAAAAATTCAAAACGGAAAATCTACTCATGGTGTTTTTTGAAAAATACAATTTTGTTGTTGTGTTGTTTGCAGTTTTCTATTTTTTTTTTTTTAATTTTAGACCATGCCACAGTCAGTGGAAGGAAAACTACAATGAAGACTATAAGCACGAACAACAAACACACAATATTTGAAAATTCAAAAAAAAAAAATGGAAAAAAACATTCAAAGTACAAATCTATGAGAACAAAATAAAAGAAGGAGGAAAATGTGTGAGTATTTGCCTTCGGGTGGGAAAAGAGACACCAGACTATTTTAGAGATCGTGTCGTTTTGAATGTTTATGAGAGAATTGTATTTTTGATTTAAATTAAAGGCAAAATAGTGTGGCTGTCAAGAAAAATATTGTTTTAGTTTAGTAAAAAAAAATTATACCCAGGGAAAATATGAAACATAGTCTAAGTTCAATAAAAAAAAAAATATGTATTAACAATAAACTAGCAAAATAAACACACTGATAACAGAATTGGTTTTTACTATTTGTTTATTTGAAACCACGTAATTGAACTCATATTTCGAATTGTCCATAGACGTAAGCAAAAATTCTAACGAAAAATTTCATGAATTATTTTGTCAAAGTAAAACTAAAAAAAAAATTAAAATTTTGAAAATTACAGCAGAAACACAAGTCAACAACAAATTGATTTAACTTTAATACGCATACTGATAATATTACCTTTCATTTAATATATCACACATAACGGTACGTGCTCTACAAGTTATATAATCTTTAATTGAAAAAAAACTTGAAAAATACCTCAAAACACCTGTGAAGATTTGTTGCCGATGATCAGCCAGCAGTAGAGGAAGTACCGTAATCTCAGTTTGAAATTTCGACATGGTTGGCTTTAAAAAATTCTTACTTTTTTTGTAGGAATGGTAGAAATATGATTGAAGCGTCATATAAAAGGTGAAATAATAATGATATAAAATGTATTATAGGTTGTCTTTTAAAAAATGGATTTAATGGCGTTAGAAGAAAAAAGAGATTGATTGTTTTGCTTTTTTTAATGAAAACTAATTGGGTTAAAAAAAAATTCTAGCTCTTTTTGTAGATGTTGTATAGACATGGTCGATATAAATATTTTGAGCTGAAACAATAAGCTTTCAGATGGTATAAAATTTATTGTAGGTTGTCATATAAAAAAAGTGATGGAATAAAAAAAAGTTATACTGTTTCGATTTTTTTTTAAATGATTTTTAAGGTTTCACTTCAACCACGTGTGAATTGCACACATGATTTTTTTATTTTAACAACATCATTTTAAGTGGTACCTATACCTCAGAACATTTTTTTTTTAAATCAGATTTTCTTTCAAACGACTACTTTAATATCAACAATTTTACTATAAAAAGCATTAATTTATATAGTTGTAAAACCCACAATTAAATTGGGAGAAAATAAATTTTTGGACTTTTAAAATTTTTAGAAATTTTTTTTGTTGTTGAAAAGTTGGTCTTATATATTAGGCGTTGATAGACTTTATTAAAAAAAAATTAAACAAATTACATATTTGTAAAAAATATCTAAGTGTTTTTTTTTGCAAACATAAAAGTTTTGAATGTTTTGTTTAAAAATGGATCATAATATAAAAAATTGAATTGAATACTTTTGGACTTTCGAGGTCAAAGGTGTTTTTTTTTTTTAACCCTCTACCGCATACCAACCCATTCATATCGATTTATTTCCGTTATATTGCACCAAATGACAAAAAGAAAAAACTATAATAAAACTACGTCTATTTTTTTATAATAAATCGGTTTTTATTATCAGTAAGAGAGTCGTGATTCTGAAATAAACTCATTGTTTCAAGAGCATGTGTAAAAAGCAAATCAGTGAATAAAAGTGTGTACTTTTCCGGTGTTTTTTCATAATAAACAAGTAAGTTGCATCCAATTAAAAATAAGTTTCGTATGTATTCATTATACTTTTATATGTTTATGAGGTTTGTTTTTTGTTTTTATAATAATTTTTGTCTTTTTTTGGCATTTTTGCCAAAACACCATATATATGTTTTATCATGCATTGGCGACATACATTACTGATTTTTGTACGATTTTTATTTTTTTTGTAAAATGAATTCGAAGACTTTCTATAGAAAAAATAAGTGTTCAGATAAAT
The DNA here is from genome assembly GCF_945859705.1 of Episyrphus balteatus. Classification (NCBI taxonomy): domain Eukaryota; kingdom Metazoa; phylum Arthropoda; class Insecta; order Diptera; family Syrphidae; genus Episyrphus; species Episyrphus balteatus. The sequence continues at coordinate 14,358,196 of NC_079136.1, forward strand.
AAGCTTCAGATTCTGGCTCTTTTTAACATCAAACAAGCCATCTCCGAGCACTTATATGCAAATCTTGATAACCTACAATGTCACGAAAAAGAAGACGACCTTCAACTTTGGCAGGTGATCAAAGCAGAGATGGAACAAAACAGAGGGGAGGGGGTTATACAAGTCACGGAATTCCATCCCCATCTTATCCCAAAACTTCAATTCACTCACAACAACCAAGGGCAAAAGTCGTTGAATTCAGTGCCAACTGGAAACATTGACCATATCCCTGAATGGCAAAAAAAAGGCAATATGTCAAATTCGCGGACTGAAGACGTACACAATGTGTAGAAAATGGAATGTGTTCTCCTGCTACAATGATAAAAGAAAGAGTTTGAATAAAGTCCATGAATAAGAAAAGTCCATTGTAATAAAAACATACTTTACAAAACATACCTTGAATGCATACTAAACCATTTTTTTCTGGAAATCACCTTGCTGCATACTAACCCATATATGGTTTTTTTTTTTTTTTTTTTATATGGTTTATGTTTCCAAAAATGTATATATACAGCTGTGTTCAAAATAATAGTAGTGCCTGCATCAAAATAACATTTTTTATAATTACGGTGCTTCTACGGTTAAAAATTTAGTTTCTTTGATGTCAAAGTTTGTAACGGTCAATTACTAATAAATGTATCATAGTTTTAAAATGAAAAAGAAGGTTCCAAATAATTTTTCATTGACTTTTGGTTGTTCTTTCTAATTTGACCTGTTCAAAATAATAGTAGTTAAAGTTATTTTTGAAGAATTTAAAAGCGGTTTATAACATAGAATATTTATTTTTGGTTTAAAAGTAAGTACTCATATAATAGGAACAATTTTTCAACAAAAAACGATTTGATTCGGTTTTAATCTATTTAAAGTTCGAAGAGCAAAACACTGCAGTTCGGATAACGGAAACTTTTACGAAAGCTGCTTGAAGAAGGGAAAACCTACTTGGAAATTCAAGGTTATATAAGGATGCTCCCCTACAATGGTAGCCAATGCAATAAACTCAACGAAAAACCCGAAACGTGCGGTAGAAAAAGAAAAAAGACCGTCGTAGATGACAGGCGTATTGTCCAGATGAGCAAAGCTGAGCCTTCAGCATCGTCGTTTCGAATCCAGAAGGCTTTAAGCCTGGATTGCAGTGCAGTGAACATTCGGAGGCGACTGTTAGAGACTAATTTGTACGCTTGAAGTCCACGAAAAGTTCTGTGAAACATGTTAAAAAGCGTATCCAGTTTGTAAAAGATTACATAAACTGGCCAGCGAAGTAATAGCGTAACATATTGTTTACTGATGCGAGCAAATTTGTCCTCTTTGGTGGTACTGGATCTCCAGAATACGTCCGACGTCCACCCAATACGGAATATGTTCCAAAGTATACGACGGAAAAAGTTAAACATGGAGGGTCGAAAATTTTAGTATTTTAACATATTTCTTTGTTAACAGCGGTACTTTATGTGAACTTCAAGCGTACAAATTAGTCTCTAACAGTCGCCTCCGAATGTTCACTGCACTGCAATCCAGGCTTAAAGCCTTCTGGATTTGAAACGACGATGCAGAAGGCTCAACTTTGCTCATCTGGACAATACGCCTGTCATCTACGACGGTCTTTTTTCTTTTTCTACCGCACGTTTCGGGTTTTTCGTTGAGTTTATTGCATTGGCTACCATTGTAGGGGAGCATCCTTATATAACCTTGAATTTCCAAGTAGGTTTTCCCTTCTTCAAGCAGCTTTCGTAAAAGTTTCCGTTATCCGAACTGCAGTGTTTTGCTCTTCGAACTTTAAATAGATTAAAACCGAATCAAATCGTTTTTTGTTGAAAAATTGTTCCTATTATATGAGTACTTACTTTTAAACCAAAAATAAATATTCTATGTTATAAACCGCTTTTAAATTCTTCAAAAATAACTTTAACTACTATTATTTTGAACAGGTCAAATTAGAAAGAACAACCAAAAGTCAATGAAAAATTATTTGGAACCTTCTTTTTCATTTTAAAACTATGATACATTTATTAGTAATTGACCGTTACAAACTTTGACATCAAAGAAACTAAATTTTTAACCGTAGAAGCACCGTAATTATAAAAAATGTTTTTTTGATGCAGCCACTACTATTATTTTGAACACAACTGTATGTAAAAAAAATAAAAATTTCTATGTAATACGTTTTTTCAACCCCTAATAAAGCTAAAAAATTGTAAAAAAAATTTGTATATCACTTCGATCATAATTCATGCAGTAGAGGGTTTAGGACGAATTTTATGTTGTTTTATTTTTTATTTGTTTTTTTTACATACATTTACGTTTTGTTTATATAGTCTTTTAAAATTTGGCAACTTGAATTTTAAGAGGTGTCCAGTTCTAAATTTTATTTTACTATTTTTTTGAAATTTAAAATCGAAATTCGACAAATGAACAACTATACCTACACTGATTTCCTTTTCCAAAATATCTTGTAGTTTTTCCACAAATTTGAAGTTCTATCGAGGATCCGATTTCTACTATTTTACGCCTTAACTACAGCCATATCAGTGTGCAATATTATGCCGTAAAATATTTGCTCAACAAATACTAAAAAAAAGTTTTTTTTATGTTTACGTATGCATAATTTTGAAATTTTTACTTTAACTTTTTTGTAGCAGTAATTTATTTTGTTTGTGTTGGAATTAAACAAAAAATATTAATAGAATGCAGAATAGATCTCTTCAAACTTCCTTGAATTTAGTTTAAGAATAAACTAATTGGATGATTTGGAGTTGGATACAAAATTTCTCTTTATTTAGAATAAGTTTTATAAAAAATAAAATGCAGGACTGGGTCGCACGAAATTGCTCTTAGGGTTAAAGTTGCTTAAATTTTTAAGACTTTTTAAATAGAAATTTGGAAAATGTACATAGATACCTGCTATTTGGTACAAAAAAAAAACTTAAAAAAAAATTCGTTTTTTAAAAAAATAAAATAAAATCTGAAATCAAATTGCCCTCCAAAACAAGTATGCATTTTTGATTGATATATTAACATGCATTTTTAGAAAAAAAATTTTCAAAATCGTTAGAGCCGTTTTTTTAAACAAATTTTTTATAAATAATTTTTTGGAAAAAAAGTTTTAAAATAAAATTGGTATGCCATTTTGTAGAATCCACTAATCAACATCTAAAACCAAAATTTCGAAAATTTGATTTTTCAAAAAAAAAAAATTTAAAAATCCAAATATTATTTTTTTCGAAATTTTATTTTTGGCTTATATTAAAATTGTATAAATTTTTCTTCGCAAAAAGTTTTGTTGAAATCTAATAAGCAGTTTCAGAGATAATCGGATTTGAAAAAAAAAACGGTTCTATGGCAGGTGCCGTTAATAATGATTTTCAAAAAAAAAAAATTTTCATTATAAAATAGACCTTGTTTTAAAACTTACATTTGAAATTTTTAAACAAAATCGTTAGAGCCGTTTTTTAGCAATTTCAACTTTACTAAAATAGGTATATGACAAGTACCGTTATTTTTGGTCCAAAAAAATTAATTCCAAAAATCCCTCTGAAGAGTCTCCAAAAAATACTACATACCATATTTGAAGTCAATCGGTCCATCCGTTTAGGCTGTAGCTCCTTATACAGACAGACAGACAGACAGACAGACAGACGGACTTCCGGGACCCACTTTTTTGGCATTCTCTACCATCGTAATGTCATGGAAAAATGTTATCTCAACTTTTTTTTTTGTACGAATGCATAATTTATTCATTTATTTATTTATTGCCTATAAGTATAAACTTTTTTTAAATGATAAGCATAGTTGAAAAAATTGATTTGGGTCGTAAGTTAATTTTTATGTTTTCAAATTTTGAAAAAGAGAAATTGAAAGAAATACAAAACATTGAGAAATAATATTCAGATTCAAACTGGTTAAAACAGCTTTTCTGGTCTAATGAAAATTTTATACAAATTATCAGGGCTACCTTTGCGCCTCTAAAGATGCGTTTTTCCTCTTTTTTTCACCCAATCCACTTTCCCACTACTTTTTCAAAATTGTAAGGTTATTTTTAATAAATTTTGTGTACGAGTATTATTTTTATTATAAGCACAATTTTAATTTTAAGAAAAATTGTGTTAAAAGGTTTATGTTGCGGTTCGGGAAAGGCGCAAATGAGGTATTTCGTGTGACTGTCGTACTTAACTTATTCTATTTTTACATTTTTTTATTGGGGTCTTTTTTTTATAAAAATCCTCTTTTTTGGGATCTTTTTGAAAATCTACGAAGGTAGCCCTGGCTCTAAGAATTTGTGGAAATTGAAAATTGAAACTAGTTTATATCAAATCAATAATATGGATTTTATAAAATTTGGCTATGATTAAAAAAATGCAGGAATTAGTCGCAAGTATCTTCTTGCTCTTATTGTAAATGTGGCAAACATTAAAAACTAATTTTAAATTAAATTATTATTCAGCATTTCAAAAACAAAATTTAAAAAATTAAATTATCAAAATTGTTTTTTTTCAAAAAAAATTTTAATCAAATTCAAAAACATGTTTTTTTTTTATTTTGCTTAAAAAAAAATTCGTTGACAAACTTGTATAAAATAAACAAAAAGAAAATTCTCCAATGTAATGAAATGACCTTGTCTATCACACTGTATAATTCCTGTCCACTCAATGAAAAACCCAAAAAACCAAAACTTAGAAAATGAGACAAAAGAAAATCGAAAAAGTGAAAAAATAAAAATCATATACACTATTGGAAAAGTTCAGACTGTTTTAGTTTTTAGAGATCACATCTCATAGAGCATCCGCACAAGTTGTTAAAAAAAAAAAAAAAAAAAAAAAAAACTATACTTATACACAAACCAACACAAATAAACACAAAAATTTCCACCACTCTCATGGAAATTTGTATGCATTTGCTCAGAATAGAGCCACAAATTTTGAAGAAAAATACACGTTAAAAAAAAGAAAAGTCATAGGCGCATTATATATTGTGTGTTTTTCTTATTCGGAACACTGATTTTTTTTTTTTGTTAGGTATATTTTTGAGTGTGTATTGGACAAAAATATACAAAATACTCTCTCTGTGTGATCTTTGCTGTGCCATCTGATCAACTGACGAAGATATCCTCTCCATCATCGTTATAATCATCCAAGTCGTAGTAGTCGTCATTTTTGCAGCAAAATTACGTGCAATTAGATCGGCGAGTTGCGCGACTAAAAATATTGTGCTCATAATAATATTAAAAATATTAATATTTTCAAAAACGAATTTATTTCTCTCAGTAAATGCTAATTTGGATTTCAACCATAACGTGTCTTATGAATTTTCAGAAATTAAGCATTTTCGTTTCGAAAATTTTCAAATAGAAGAGTGTGTGCGTTTTTGAGAGACTGTTTTTTTGATATTATTTTTTTGTATTTATAATATTTTTTTGTGAATAAAAAAATATATATCATCATTTTTTATTCTTTGGAATAATTATTGTGTATTTTTGAAATTCATTTAACTGCCAAAGTGTGCCAGAAAAATACGTTTTTTGGAGAAGTTTGTTTGATGAAAAAATTCATTCAGTGAAACACCGAAATCGAGTGATATTGAAAGTGAGATTTAAAGTGTGAGGAAAGGAGTACACACTCAACGAAGAAAAATTAAAAAAAAGAAAATAACCTCTAAAAAATTGTTTGCATAACCTAAAAAAAAAAAAAGTTTCAAAAAATCAATTAAATCACTTTTCAAGTGCCCGTTTTTAGTTTAACTTTTGTGTTAAAAACGAATAGTTTGAGAGTTTGTTTGCAAAAGCTCTATAAATATGGCCGATACCGATGTTTTTGGAGATTCTTCCGCTGAGAAAATGTCCACCGAGGACCTTACCGAGGCTACTCCCAAAGAGGATATTACCGAAGAGGAGGAGCCCTCGAAGCAGGTCAAGGAGGAATTGCTCAAAGAAGAAACGGAAGAACTCAATCCGGATAGTTCCGTTCAGGAAATTGTTGATGAGAATGGTGACGTTTACGAAGAGACCACCCAGGTGGCTCGCAAGGTGGTGAAACGAACAATGAAAATTACTGAGGTGAGTTCGTTATTCTTACAGAAAACAACCGAAGCTGTCATTTCGAATATATTTCGTTCATTAGTTTTTTTTGAAATATGTCTTCGATTTATTTCGTTTTATGATGGGGAACGTACTTTAATTTTTTTGGTATACGTCACGTTTGTCTGTCGGTCTAATAACAAATACGGTCAAACAAAATTGCTAGAGATTTATTTTTAAATGTGTTTTAATTTTTCATTTCTGCCTCGAGATTGCCGCCGCACCAATAAGCTGCTGCTCAGCAGTATTAAGAAGCAGAAAAAAACACAGAAAAAAAAATTAAATAAATACATTTTCGACAGAACAATATATAACTTTGTCTTGTATATGAGAGAAATTCCCTGAGAAATATCATTATAAAAAATTTGTTTATGTGTATTTGTTTATTTGTTTTTATGTAATCAAACTGAAAACATATCATTTTTTTTTTTTGCTCTGGCAAGCAATTTTCTGCATGTTTTGACCTGAAAATAAATTATAGAATTTTTTATTTTTAAATTTAAAAAAATTTCAAATAAATTTTGTTTTAAATTTTTTGATAAATTTTTTTATCTCAAACAAGGGTGTTTATTTATGAGATTTTTTCATAGTTTTGTCCAAGTTTTTTGTTGGTCACTTTGAAGTAGATAAAAAAAACAACCTTGTTATTCTGTCGAAATTGCAGTAAATTTATTAAAAATAACAGGAAATTTCTATTATGTCTTAAAATGTCTTCAAAATCAATTACAAACAACATTGAGAAAACATCCGGAATAATCATTCAATGTAAATGTATTTTTTTTGTTTTGAATGAACATGAATGGTGCAATTTGCCGGTTTTGATCTTCTTTCAATTTCAATTTTTTTATTTATTTTTAGAATTTTAATTTTATTTATTCCATCAATGTTCAATGCCTATATAAACGCAATATATTTTGAAAAAAAAAAAAAAAACATTTGAAGTAAACATTTTGAATAGAAATTTCTTCCTCATGGATAAATACATTTAAATATTGTTGTTTTTTTTTTTTTGTGTTATACAAGTATATAAGGCATTGTTTTGTTATTATAAAAGAAATATTTTATTTTTCTACAAAAAAAAAAAGAAAAGAATAAATCTTAATGTTAAAACAATATTCTGTTTATTGGAATTTTTGTTGCAAAGAAGATGGAATGAGTTTATTTTTATATTTATTGGAACATTTTTACAATAAACTCATCAGAAATTTTGGAAGAACAATAAACTTGACCGTTTAAAATATACATTTTATATATTTGTTCAGTAGCTGCTTTTCTTCGATCAATAAATTTAAAAAGTCATACAAAAAGTATGACCCCAACATTTTACAGCTTGTTTTAAAGTGACAACATGTTATTAATTTATCCGCTTTTAAATATAAATTAAGGTTCTTTAAACGTAAAAAAATACGTATAAAATATTTATTTCATTAATAATTAAAATTTAACTTGAGAAGTTAAAGAATGAGCAGAACAAGGTTTTTTTTTTATTGTGTAAAAAAGTATTATTCAATTAAATGAGAAAATAAATTAAACTTAATATATTTTCAGTAAATACATTTTTAATAAAATAAAAACTAGGAAAATAGCTCCGACAGTTCACTTTTAAATGAAATCGGTTGCTGAGAATTGAAATCTTTTTGTTTAATAGCTTTTGAAATATACATAATTGAATTCTAAGTGCAAAGTAAGCAGCATAGAAAGATGATTTTTTTAATAAGAAAAAAGAGAACTAAATAATGAAATAAATTCCAAATTTGTGTATACACAAATACTTTTAAATATAATGATTTTAATGTATTTTTTTAATACAAAATGTTTAAATAATATAAAAAATGTATTGAATACGATTAAAAAAAGGACTTGAGAGTGCAGATAAAAGAGGGCGGATACCACGCCTCGCTATCAAAAATGTGATAAGAATTTAAGATTCTCCAAAATCAAAATAAAGTGGAGAAAACTAGGTTACCACAACCTCATAGGTATTTTCAAAGGGGAATGTGCATTTTAGACGTTTGACGGCCAGTAACAAAAATTTGTATCAAATGAAAGGACGCTTCACTGCATTTCTTTGGTAATGTAAATATATTGTGCAATGTGTAAAGGACAATATTTAATATCTGGCAAATATAACTCAGAATGTAAGTTTATCAAAGCAACAGTATTTTCTCTATGGTTGAGTGTGTTTTCAAATGATTTAAACTCACAAAATTTGAACAAGAAACTATCAAAGAGAGTCAAAATTGTTGTTTTTAAAAGGTATATATTAGACTGATTCAAAAGTTTCAGCCCTTAATGTTAACATTTAGTACCGCCTCATCGCAAATTTCTATTTCCCATACGATTTGTATGGGAAAGATTGTGTATTTGTGTTTAGAATTTTTTATCTTTTTAATGGTTCATCCAAAAGGCTTGACAAAATCATTTTCTTTTATAAAATTGTTCGCTCTACAAAAAAGCTCTATATAATTTTTTTGATTTACCCCCGCGTTTCGAAGTTATTCAACTTTAAAATATAAAAAGTAATTTTTTCTCATTTTTTTCCGATTTTTTGACGAAATTATTAGTTTTTTTCAAAAAAATTGGCAAAATTTTCGAATATTTGTATTCTATGTTGTGTTTTGGTTTCACAGATCCTTTAATATAACTCTCAAACCCCTAATACTATCATATTAGATTTCTTCAATAAATTCGAATTATTCATTTTTTCAACTAAAAATTATTTTAATTAATTTTTCGCGTCGGTTTTTTTTTAAATTTTATAAATGCAATTTTGTAGAGCGTTCAATTTTATACAAGAACATTATTAAATCTAGCCTTTTTGATGAACCAGTAAAAAGATAAAAAATTCTAAACACAAATACACAATCTTTCCCATACAAATCGTATGGAAAATAGAAATTTGCGATGCGGCGGTACTAAAGGTTAACATTAAGGGCTGAAACTTTTACAGTATTTTTTTTTCGTCATTTCCAACAATATTTTCAACAATGCTTTGAACAAAAGAAAAAAAAATTTTTTTTGAATCAGTCTAGTATATATATCAAATATCCAACATATTTAAGGTCTTAGGCTCATGAAAACTGACTGAGCATAATTTTAAAGGTACACTCTTAAAAGTTATACAAATAAGAAAGTTTCAAATGCAAAAATGCATTTTATTCATTTGTTAAGCAAATCACAGAAACAACTCTATCAAAATTGGTTTTAGAAAGAAAAGTGGCCAAAATTTTATCTATTCAAATTTAAAACCAAACCTTTATATTTGAGCCCTCTGTGTGCGATAATTATAATATGACAATAAAAGATTAAAATACATTCAAAACTAATTGCTAATATAAAACTTGATCTAATATAAAAAAACAATAGCTACAAAAAAAAAATAAGTCCAATAATCATGATCCTGAACTTTGCAGACAATTTGTGCTGAGTTTTAGACAGCCACCAAAGTCGCAAAACTCTTCTGATTTTGAAAAATTAAACGCCAATGGCTTCGTTAAAACAAAATCTAGGGGCCATATTTTTTATTTATTTTTTTTTTTTTTATTTGTCTTAACAAAAAAGTTATGGCCAAAAAACGCAAAAAACACCAAAAAAATAATTTAAAAATTTTTGGACATTCGTCAACACTGTAATAATGGACCCATTTTCAAAAAATAAATGGCAATCGCTTCGATTAATCAAAATCTAGGGGCTATATTTTTTTTTTTTTTTTTTTTTTATTTGTCTTAACAAAAAAGTTATGGCCAAAAAACGCAAAAAAAAACATCCAAAAAATTATTTTTTAAAATTTTGGACTTTCGTCACCTCTGTAATATAATGGACTGATTTTCATAAAATAAATGGCAATCGCTTTGTTTTACTAAAATCTAGGGGCGATATTTTTTTGTTTTTTTTTTTATTTGTCACAAAAAACATCAAAAAAATTATTTTTAAAAATTTTGGACAGGAATTCTTCAAAATCAGGCAAAACCACTTTGATAAATTTTATTTTTTATATGCTGAATAAGAATTGACCTCCATTCATCTTTTGAGAATTTATTATTTGAAAAATATTTTTCAATCAAAAAAATAGAAGTAGATCCTAAAAAAAAGTACGGAAGTAGAATTTATTTTTTTCCCAAAACCGAAGTAAATCTACTTCGATCAAAGTAAAGTCTGAACCCCATGACTCTAAGAAATTCGAGAACTAGCTTTCGAATACAAAAAGAATTATCAAAATTCGTTTACCCTGTCCAAAGTTACCTATGTGGTAACAAACAAAAAAAAAATTGTTTAAAAAAAAATACTCTAGTAGGTACTTTAAACTTTTTTTTTTTAATCAGTTGATTTTTAAGACGCAAGCACGCACAACTCAAAAGATTCTGACAACAATTTTTTTGTACCGCATTTTTCGCTATTTTCACCCAAACGGGCACATATAAAAAAATGGCGTGCTGATATCTTTCGAAACGTATTTTTTTTTAAATCGGTTTATTTTGACGGTGATGTCCAAAGCTCAACAATCAAATTGTCTTAAACAAATTGTTATACAAAAGTACCGATTTAAAAACTAAACACTTTTTCGATAACCTAATTTTTTTTTGTAATTTTCAATTCAAAACTACTTACAGTGTTTTGCGTAAAAAACTCGTTTGCACCCGTTTCCTCTGTTGAAAGAAAATTAATTGTTTAAAATAAAGTGGTTCTATAATTAAATTTTTTATTTCAAAATATTAGGTTTAATTGCAGCAAAATATAAGAAAAAATTCTTTAAATCATTATGGCTGTTTTCGAGAAATATTTTTCATTTGTATCGCCTAAAATCTTCAATAGGTTTTATCTTGTTTATCTTGTTTATCTTGTTTACAAAAAGAAGAGCTTACTCGTATTAATATCTAAACTTAAAATAGAAATATTTTGATTCAAATGAAAAACCTCTTATTTAAATCTATTTTCCAAATTCCTCGAATTATTGTTGTTGAAGAAGGGTTCCAAGAACTCTGTATATCACAACCAAACGCGGAATCAAAACATAAATACGAATTTCCAACAATACCTCAATATTTACTTTTGCTAAACTTCCTCGTTAGCGATATAAAATATTATATACTTATATTCAATCTTTTGATATCATTGCGATTTAAGTTCATAATTTAGGTGACAAAACATCAAAAACCATATAAAACAACCCGTCAACCTTTATTTGAACATAAATCAAAAATAAGTGCAAACAGATTAGGGCTATATATTATTTGTGTTGTATCTTAATACCTCATCTGCACACACAAAATGCCAAATGTTCATCGTCTTTCTGTGAATAACGTGCCATAATAATACCTTTAGTAGCCTTTAGGCAGGTGTCTGAGGTGTCTATATGCTATCAAAAATGGTATATAAATACTAAATATAACAACGAGCACGCACAAAAGATTTTAATATAAATCTAGGCGTCACAATTTAGACAAAATAACACAGAACAGAACAAAAAAAAAAAAAAACATTCCCAAATAGGTACAACTCGTAGGTATCTGTGGAGAATTCAAAGTGTTTAACATCGGTTAAGTGTCCTGGTGTTCGAGGCTTTTTGTGAACGAATATTTTGCTCTGGTGTCACGTGAACGTGCCTCTTTATTCGATAAACAAAAAGTCCTCCACACAAAAACACAGCTTTTCCGTACAACACGCAGCGGATTTATTTTATTTTTTTCTGGAAATATACGAAATTAAATTCCCGCGAGGCAAAAGAATGTCTTGTTGTCGATGGTAAATTGAATCTGGGAGTGCCTATATCTTTTATTACCCATTTGAAAATGTTTGTAGAGGGATAAGGAACCTTTGGGGCCATATCAAAAGGCGACCTCTGTGACGTTCGTATCTTTCCAAATTAGATCGAAAATTGCCTATTTTTAGAAAAAAAGGGCTATTATGACGTTGTCACATTCAGTTTTGAAACTTTAAAGAAAATACAATGGAATATATTCTGGAAAATGACATTTTAAATGCATCTTCAAATGCATTTTGATTTGTTAAAAGGGGAGAATCGTTAAAAAGCACTCAAGGATTCCCCAACTCCCACAGAGAGTGAATGGACGACACGACCGACGACGACGTCGATCGTAAAAAGTTTTATAAATAGACAGCCAATTTAAAAACATTTATACTGTTTCTTGATATAAAATAATAAAAACTGATTTAATGGTTGTTTTCTTTTCTTCAAAGTTTTTACTACGCAAAAGCCAAAATGCACAATATCCAGAAGAATTAAATATCTCAAAATGGTGCGGAGGAGTGCACTATTATTAGTCCAAGAGCTAGTGGCACATTTGACTAAGGTATCTCTTGTAAGGCTGAAAATTCTTACAGTGGTAGTTTTAAGCATGCTTAGTAAGAAAATCTTGGTCTGGCAGGCCTCAGCGGTGCACATCATATATATATATGACCTTGAAAGTGTAATTTTCAACTTTTTTTGACCAAAATTTGACTTTGAAATCGATTATTTCAAAAAGTATTGATTAAAATAACTTGATTTAAAAACTAATATAAAGTGTAATATTCTGCCTTTTGAAAAATGTATCACTCATAACTGCAGGTGTTGCCGTCGTTTTTAAATAATTTTTTTTTTATTTTGAGTTACTTTTTTAGAAAATTGCCCCTCCCCCCTAAACGGGGGGAGATAGACCCCCTTTTCCCATAGTAAAAAATGCTTGTATTTAACTCCTCTACAAGAATCCGTTACTAATTTTCTCCGCCTTAGAAAACCATTTTTGGTTAAATTTTTTTTTTGTATTTTATATTTTTTGGGGAAATTACGATAACTAAGGCGGGGAAAATTGGTAACGAATTCTTGTAGAGGAGTTAAATACAAGCATTTTTTACTATGGGAAGGGGGGTCTATCTCCCCCCGTTTAGGGGGGAGGGGCAATTTTCTAAAAAAGTAACTCAAAATAAAAAAAAAATTATTTAAAAACGACGGCAACACCTGCAGTTATGAGTGATACATTTTTCAAAAGGCAGAATATTACACTTTATATTAGTTTTTAAATCAAGTTATTTTAATCAATACTTTTTGAAATAATCGATTTCAAAGTCAAATTTTGGTCAAAAAAAGTTTAAAATTACACTTTCAAGGTCATATATATATATGATGTGCACCGCTGAGGCCTGCCAGACCAAGATTTTCTTACTTAGCATGCTAAAAACTACCACTGTACGAATTTTCAGCCTTACAAGAGATAACTTAGTCAAATGTGCCACTAGCTCTCCTACTATATTGTTTTCTGAATTTTTTTCTGAGAAATCACAAGAAACGAACGAACGGACAGAGACGTTTCGAAAGCATTTATAGAAGCCATGGAAATTAATGGAGAACATTAATTAATTACATTATATATATCATGTAGAATAGAGACTTTCTCTCTTGTCAGATTCAAAAACTTTGTTACAAAGTGTCTAACATTTTGAAAAAAAATGTAGTATTGTTGTGTATAGTCACTGCTATAGGTTTTCTACATGTAAACATTTTCAATTATTTGATTCATTTGCCCTGCAAATAGACCAGAAAATTAGTGTTAGTATATATTATTTTCAAATGGAAGAATGAATGCTGGTTTTGCTGTGAAGGTTAAGTGCGGGACTTTGAGGGTCTTTTGACTAAAAAGAAATATATCGTTGTGAGTTTATTATGGCGAATTTGCTTTTGAAAAAAGGATAACTAACAAAGCTACAAAAACATACAATAGTACAGAAAACATAATATGCCCGAGGAAATGGAGTACTAATTAAATCTGTCTAAAGGTTTTGAAACTATTCCTAGAGTAAAGAGGAAAGCTGAATAAATTATATTTATTTTAGAAACGGTAATAGGTTACTTTAGAAATATTTACGGAAAGAAGTTAGCTGAAAGGAAAATTTAGCAAAGAACATGACCCAATGAAATGTTTTAAAGAGGAAACAACGGATGACCAAGAGCAAGCGCTTAGTTTTTTAACCCTCTACTGCATGAATTATGAACGAAATGAAATAAAATTTTTTTTAACAATTTTTTAGCTTTATTAGGGGTTGAAAAAAGGTATTACATAAAATTTTTTATTTTTTTACATATATATAAATTTTTAGAAACATAAACCATATATGGGTTAGTATGCAGCAATTCAATTTCCAGCAAACAATTAATAACCCATATATGGTTTAGTATGCATTCAAGGTATGTTTTGTAAAATATGTTTTTATTACATTGGACTTTCCTTATTCATGGAATTTATTCAAACTCTTTCTTGTATCATTGTTGCAGAAGAACCCCTTCATTTTCTACATGTACACAATACGTTTTCAGTCCCGAAATTTGATATATTGGTGTTTTTGTTTGCCATTCAGGGATATGGTCGATGTTTTCAGTTAGTACTGAATTCAACGGCTTTTTGCCCTTGGTTGTTGTGAGTGAATTGGAGTTTCGGGATTAGATGGGGCTGGACTTGCGTGACTTGTATATAACTCCCTCAGCTTTGTTTTGTTCCATCTCTGCTTTGATCACATGCCAAAGCTGAAGGGCATCATCTTTTTCGTGACATTTTAGGTGTTACAGATTTGCAAAAGTGCTCGGAGATGGCTTGTTTGATTTAAAAAAGGGCCAGAATCTGAAGCTAGATCGTCATCACTTCGAAAGCCATCACCAGTTTTAGCATTAGGGTAAATTAGGGCATTATTTTTTCCATAGAAAGTCTTCCATTTGGCAGCCAAACGCAACGCGAAGTATTTAGGGATCAACTTTAACGAGCTCCTGAGGTTCAACCTTCACTCTAGGTCTGTCCTGAAAAAAGCCAACTACGCCTTCCATCGCCTTCACCCCCTGATGAAGAGAAGAAACGGATTAAGCCAACCAACGAAACTCCTGATCTACAAGCAGCTTCTACGACCTGTCATCGCCTATAGCTTTCCGGTATGGTATACCATTTCCAAGACAGCCATGAAGGAACTTCAAATTTTTGAGAGGAAAATCCTGAGGATCTGCACCGGACTTTACTTCGATCGACAGCGACAAAAATACTACAGCAACGAGCGACTTTACGAGGAAGCAAACATCATGACGTTGGAAAAGTATCTGCTGCAATCTGCAAAGAAACTTGTCGGAAGCATCGCCAACCACCCCAATCAGCTGATGAGAAGCATGAGAACCCAACAACGACATCCCGAACCCAGATACCTTAGTGCTTTGGATATTCTGGATGAACACATAATCCCAACCGACAACGAGGAAGTAGTTTACTTTTACGCCGATACGCAATCGGCCTACTACCGCGGCTAAATGCCATACCACCCAACCCACCATTATCAATACCACAACTGGACAACCGGGACGGAACACCCCGAGGATAACCTAGTCAGCAGACTTGTAAAATTAAGCCTATTCATGTACTATATTTATATATATTTATCTTTTATCCATTGTATAAGGTTAGGCCCCATATGTGCCAACAAATTTTATATCAATCAATGTATCTTATTAGAAATAAGTTAAGCTTAAGTCAATTGTATAGGTATAGTATGTTCAATAAAACAAAATTGAATTGAAATTGAGAAAGTCTTCCAATTAATTTTACAAAAAAAAAAAAATTCCAACAAAAATCAGTAATGTAAGTCGCCAACGCATGATAACCCATATATGGTGTTTTGGAAAAATCGCCAAAAAAAGATAAAAATTATTAAAAAAAACAAAAAACAAACTTCTTAAACATATAAAAGTATAATAAATTCATTCGAAACTTATTTTTAATTGGATGCAACTTACTTATTTCTTATAAAAAAAGACTTGAAAAGTTCACACTTTTATTCACTGATTTGCACTTTAGACATGCTCTTGGTACCATGAGTTTATTTCAGAATCACGACTCTCTTACTGATAATAAAAACCGGTTAATTATAAAAAAATAGACATAGTTTTATTAAAGTTTTTTCTTTTTGACATTTGATGCAATATAACAAGAATAAATCGATATGAAATCGATAAACCATATATGGGTTAGTATGCGGTAGAGGGTTAATATAAAAAAAGATGGCTAACGAATCAAATGAAAATACTGATAATTGTTAAAAATTCTTGCAGAATTAAATTTTGTATACATACAGGGTGTCATAAAAGAAATGGATCAAACGAAATATGCTGATAGGCCAACTTAATACTCCAGTCAAAGCGTCATTCGACCTTGCGCACAGAGGCACTGTCAGTTTTTATTTCATGGATCGATAGGGGTATATTTGAAAAGCTTTACCCCAATTTCTCACCACCTGATCATTCTTTTTAGCGGAGTTATTCACAAAAATGCATTTTTTGAGATATTTTACTTCTAAGCTAATATCTTTGTTCCAGATTATCGTAGACCAAAAATAAGCATACATTCTCTTTCTTATTATATTTTCTATCGTTTTATGTAATTTCATTGTATTTGAGTGAGTAAATACAAAATGGCAGCTATTTAAAGTCAAATTCTTGTTGTTAAAAAACACATTTTTGTCATTATTTCGAAAAAAGCTTACGACATTTTTCTAACCTATTTTGTAGCCGCATTTTACAGAAAAAATCAGCTCATTATCACCAAAGATGGCCGAGCAATTGATAAATGAACGCATGAAAAACTGGTGCGAAAACACCCAAAAATATCGTTTTTTGGGAATAACTCGGCTTAAGAGTGTCCTACGACAAAAAATAAAGCTTTTTATTGTTCGTTACAACATTTTCTATCGATTTTGTGCACATTGTTTTTGTTGAAACAAATAAAAAATAAGTAATATTAAGTCAAAGACGTTTTTTTGTTTAGCAAACTCTTGCCTTATTATTTTGTAAACGGTTCAAGTAAATTATTGTTGTAGTCCTTAAAATTATCTACAATTTAAAAAATTAGCTCTCTACGACCCACGGGAGCCGAGTTATTATAATTTTAATAAAGTATCATTTCGTAAGAAAATTTAAAAAAATTTCCCTTGTTTTTAAGTAAAATAAAAGTTCTCAGTGAGAGGGGTTGTTTTCATTGCTTCTTGTTATAAGAGGATTTGTCTCATGTTTTTCGTTGGGCAATTGGGACTTTTTTTAAAAAATTGATTTCTCGGCAGCCTATTTTAAGTTGGGAACCTATAATTATCGCGATTTGGCTTTTTTTTCTGTGTTGACCGACAGGTGGACCCCATTTTATTTTCTCTCTTACCGCCTGCTTTGAGCGCTTGTGGTGTGGGCCCCAGCTAAAGGAAAAAAATATTTTCTTAAAGATTGAAAAAATGTAATTGCATTTTCAAAAATTTATCAGATTCTTCTAAAGAATCAGACAAAATATCTTCACAATTATTTTCTTCTTCTTCTATTAGGATGGCTGGTTTAACTCTCGTAAATGCCCTCGAACGAGCACTTCCCGTCCGCATATAATATAAGCGAAGTAGAAGAAAATAATAATTGTGAAGATATTTTGTCTGATTCTTTAGAAGAATCTGATAAATTTTTGAAAATGCAATTACATTGGCTTGGAAGACCTCTGAATCACGAAAGAGGACATCCTTATCTTTCGTTTGGTACCAATTTCGTCTTTTAACTAACTCGATGGTTCGACGAGCGCCCAACCGCGTCAACAAAGAAAAAAAAGATAAAGAAAAAATGTTGCAACCTTATACTAGTTGTTAAACTGCCAAGTTTTGGTTTGGAAGACCTCTGAATCACAAAAGGAGACATTCTAAACTTTCGTTTGGTACCAATTTCATCTTCTATTAAGATTGATGGTTCGACGCGTGCACAATAGGGCAACAAAAAAAAAAAAAAAGAAAATCGCGTAAATAGGTTCTGACTTTAAGATAGACTGCGTGGCCAAACTACCAATTTTTGGTTAAGCAAATTTTTAAAATATTCCTAATTTTTTGTATGGATTTAGTAAATTCATGTTGTTATCTTTGATTTGGTAGCAAAACAATTTCTTAAATCAACGGTAAACAAAAAACTCATTTTCATCGTTTCCAACCTTAAAGCTGTTCGCGTGCAAAAACTGCCAAGATTTGGCCAGGAAGACCTGTGAATTATTAAAGAAGACATTGCTACCTTTAGGTTAGGTAGAAATGGCTGTCAGGAAAACGACTGACACACTTAGACCATTTATTGGTCCGTTGTGATACCATGATTTTGTAAGGAAATTCCTCACTAATTAAACCAGTTGGAGCTTTTAATGAAGCGGTGAAGGTTGAAGATGTCAGTATTGATTAGTTCACTAGTATCTTCTAAGAAATATTTTTCCAAGTATTTTTTACGTCTACTTTTTTACGCTACCTTTCATTTGACACCAATTTCATCTTTTAGCTCGATGAGTTAGGAGGGCCCTAAAAATCGACCACTTTAATGCGCCCTACCGCCGCTCCTGCCAGGTTACCAAAAGGAAGACCTGTGGTTTTGTGATACACTATTTGAGTCCATGGTAATTTTTTTCTTTAGCTCGATGAGTTGAAGGGTGCCTAAAAAATGCACCCAAATTCACCCTGATACGCCAATCCTGCCAGGATGCGGACGGGAAGACCTCTGGTTTTCGAAGTTACTCAGAGTCATCTTTTACTACAAAAGTGAATTTTTCTTTAGCTCGATGAGTTGAGCGTTTCTGCAGCCGCCGCCCGGTCTAATATATATTAGTAAAAAATCAAAAGTGTTTGAAAATTAACATTTGATAGCTTTAACAAAAAAAAAAGTTGTTTGGCGTTGTTTAGAAAATCACAGAATCTCTCGAATTTAATACCATTTCAGAGTATTAACATTTTTGTTCAAATTTTCAAAAGGTTTGGAAAAAGTCACAGACTTATGGTTAACAATCCAAAAGATATGGCGATTTCTTTAATGATTTCTGGAGAAATAGCTTAGCGAAAAGCAGGGAGAAATCATTTTACATCTTTTTAATGGATGCTAGCTCTTTTCATAAGTAAGAGGAAAAACTTCACAACGAAAAAATATATTTTTCAATTTAGCCTCAATCAAATGACTCCTATTGTAAGGTTCATATTCGTAATAAAACTATCATCAAAATCACATTTATCTCTAAGACCATTAATTTTATTAAATTTTGTCTATTTTTTTTTTTCGTAATCAAAACATAAAATTGTGTACTTTAAATGTCTTCAAAAACACATGTCACTCATTAACATTTTGATATTTATCAACCTCCTCAAGTCCTTTAAATTTTGTTTCTGTTATTTTTCTTGTTTCGATGATGTTCGCCAAAATTTTTCACACCATCAATTTAATTATTTAATTTAAAATTTAATTATTTTATCGCATTGACCATAAAGACGGCATTTTTATTATAAATATTCACTGCATGTATGCAAAAATTTGATTGCCACTTCTCGGTACAAAATAAAAAAATAATGCGCCATCATTAAGATATACACAAAACAAAACAAGACATATTAAAAATATACCAAAAATGCAGTTTAAAATAAATTTCAACTCAAATAAAGTTACGGCCCTGACTTTGACTTTGTTGTTAAAATGAAAAAAAAAAAAAAAAAAAATATTTATCGAGCGAAAAAATCTGCTAAAATATTAATAAGCGTAGCCAGAGATTTCATTCGCATACTAGTTCACTTTGCATTTCACGCTTTAATTGGCCATTTCACGGCTTCATGCGTTCATCACGAAAGGTCTACACTACACAACACGTAAAGTATAATTAATTGATTGCTCTTGGATGTTCCATTGACTTTTATGTGCGTTAGCATTCAAGGACACTTCCAACAACAATCGACCACAAAATATTTTATTCATCAAAAAATAAGTCTGCCGAAGCTAGAAAATCAAACAGTGGCAATGGAAAAGGCACACTTCGATGGTAAATTAATTGTTAATTTTCTCCTTTTCGACAGAAGATTATTATTTCATTGAAATAATGCCCAAGTTTTGTGGTGCGTTTGCTAATAAACTTTCAAAACAAATCGATTGTTGTAGAGTTTGTCTTGCAAAATAACTTTTGGGCAAACTTTTTTGCTTATTTGGGAATACAGACAAAAACCTGATGACGCATAAGTAATCCCCAATCAACCATTTGTTTTTTTTTTTTTTTTGGGTCACGTTATGAACTTATCAGACAGCCTCGTTAACAACCCACAATACCAACAAACAAAAAAAAAAAAAAACAAAAACAGTTATTTATGTTTGTTTGTTTTTTGGGCTTAATTTTATTTATCCTCAGATGGACCGACCGATAGGTGAAAGATACAAATTGATATTTCAACACGATTTCATGATTAATGGAATAATGTTATGAAAACATCATTTCCCTTCGGACGTGCGCCATCTTGACCACAGGAAATTGTCTTTTATGATGATCCGATTAATTATTGCGTCAGTGAAATGTGTGTTGATATAATAGTTGTGGACGCTGATGTTTATGTTGTGGGCGGTCGTCCTGAAAATCTGAACTTTAAATACAAATTAATTTAGCAATAAGCTAATTGAGGATGAAATCATTTTGGGGATTCTCTTAGGAATTGATTTTCTATGTGGGTAGTAGCTTAAAATGACAGATAATGGACTTTACATATTTAATTTTAAAATTAAATTTCTTATAGATGGTTAAATTGAATGTTTTTGAAAAAGATTCAAGATTGAAAATGACTTTGACAAACTTAATTGCAGATCAAGAATGTTATCGTAATTATCAAGAATGTTTTCCATGGTAAAATACAAATTCAATTTTATTTTTCGTAACTTAAACAGATACGAATAAAAGATTTTTATTTTTAAAAACACAAATATCTTGAAAAGAATGCAGTCAAACAACACATAATTGATCAAAATCTGTGTCGACACATCTTTTAAAAAGCTATAAATAAATATTGTTTGAAATAAAATGTCTGTCAAAGCATCATTTTGAATATTAACAAAAAGAAAAAAAAAAAAAAATAATGTCTTTGAAATTGAATTTTTGAATAAACATTGAAATGTAGTTCACGGCTTAAAATCAAGTTTTTGTTTAAAAATAAAATTAAATATGTATTTTAGTTATAATTTTAAACTTTGACACGTGGCAAGTCAAGATTTTAATTAAATTATATATTAATTTAATATTATTGGTAGGTATTTGGAGCGCCAACCGGTGGCGCATAGCCACTTTAAATTAGTTGATTTATTTTAAGCTTTTCATCTTTATTTTATTTTGTTCAATGCTTAAATTTGAATCACAGGTTTTTCTTATCTGCACTAAGCTGACATTTATTGATGTCAATTATATAAATTAAGTCATTATCTTTGGTCTCACGGATTTTTTCTTGGATTCGTACCTAGTAAAAAAATTCTGCCGTAGTTTTTAAAACAACCTTTTTGATTAGGCTTCTTTCAAAAGCAAAAAAATTAGTTTCTAACATTGATATTTTATTACATATGCAGATGTTTTCAAATAATTTTGAAACATTTTTTAAACATTTTTGTATAAGAATCCTAACGTTTGAATACAAACAAAAAAATTTAATGTAATCAAAAGAGTTATGCGAATGGACTAACAAAATGTATAAAAACAAAAAAGTACGTATACGCCCTGGTGACCAATTTGGTAGTTTTTTTTTCTATATCTAAGCCTACACAATCCTAAAGAAAAGAATCAACAGCCAACACAAAAAAAATAATAAACACCCTAAAATTATGAGGCACCCTGAGAAGCGAATAGGATTCGAAATTGTTCGTTTATAATTCTCAATTCCATTGTTTTCGATCTGGAAGCACAATGTTTTCTAAATTGTTCTTTTCTTTTTAAACCATCGACCACAGAAGAATTTTTTTTCAATAAATGAACAAATAAATAAATGAACAAAAAAAATGTTTTTATTTTTTTAGTGATTTTCGATAGGCTGTATTTCAGTTAATGATGATCATGACAAAATGAAAAGCACGTGAAATCTTCCTTCTTCTAATTTTTCTGGTGTTAATGTTTTTTTTAAATTAATAATTTTTTGTTTTTTTTTTTCTTTTGTTAATTTTATTTATTATTTTTGTTTTGTTTGTTTTTCATTTATCTATCTTTTTGCTTTTTGTTTGACTCTTTAACGATTTATTTTATTGAATTATCAGTCATTAAACCAAAAACCATATTCTTGACTTTAACTATCAATACCTCAATAACGGATTTAAAATTTTTATTTAATTTTCTACAAAGAAATTATGTCTAAGTGTTTTCACATTTGAATTCAATAAAGAAAACTTATCAAAATAGGTTATTTTACGGGTTTCAGAACAAAATTCATTTCTCTTGAGTTTATTTTGAGTATTGTTTTAATAAAATCATTGATATTTTAGATTAATCAAAGAAAAATGAAATAAAAAAGCAAGGACTTGGGGTAACCACTTGAAATTAGTCCCGCCCTGATAATATTTTTGACCTAATTTTTTTTTAAATAAATTCATATTTTACCACGAAAAAGTTTGAAAAAAAAAGACATTTAAAATTTTTTAATAACGTTTTTTTTTCCAAAATACTGAGTTGAGGACCATTCTTTCAAAAACTCTTGATTAAGTTTAGTGAATTTAAATTGTACAGATAGAAATGAGATACTGGCTTTTTAAAAACGTGTATGCAAATATTGTAGGTGTTGCCGTTGTTTTCAAAATATTTTTTTTGTGTTTGAAGACAATTTGTGAGATAATGCATTTATCGCCTAAACGATGGAAGATTGTCCTTGACTCTCATATAGTTTTTTTTTCTTTAATTGCCTAGCCCTAGACAATTTTTTGGCATTAGTAAATGTATGAAATTTAAGCAAAATTTTTGAAATTTTTTTTTTTGTTAACAAAAATCTTCATTAAAATTTAATCGCGTTTTTGGGTTCGTCTGTCGGGTGTTTGGGCGCGGTTAAAACGTCTGTCATGGGTGTTTTTGTAATCAAGGCGACGAGGGCGTCAGGATCCAATTATTTCTAGGTGGTTACTTGGTTACCCTCACTAAATCAATTTTCAGAAAAAATGTAGGTACTTTTGATGCACTTTTTCTCAGCAAAGGCGCAGACACATGCCGGCAGACGTTCGTTTTCGTCATCACCATGACTGGGACTTATTTAAAATATTAATATGAATCGATTACTTCTCACGCAAAAAATCTGCTCCCAGCTCTCGGTCTATATGAAAAGTTTTTTTTTCAAATTTGACTTTTCTTGAAAATTTTTAATTTTTCTTTAGTTTATTTAAAATTTAAACATTATTTAATAATAAAATGCTCAAATAAATTCAAGATAATTTGATTACAAATAACTTCGACCCAGAATTTGTTTGTTGTGAAAAAGTTGGGAATTTTTTGTGTTCCATGTGTACACATGAAAAATCAAAATGTATGAGGTGGGGCACGAACTTGCTCTTAAAGTTAAAGTTGCTTAAATTTTTAGGACTTTTTATATAGAAATTTGGAAAAAAAATAAATATCGTTTTAAAAAAAAAATAAAATAAAATCTGAAATCAAATTGCCCTCCAAAGCAAGTATGCAGTTTTGATTGATATATTAAGATGCATTTTTAGAAAAAAAATTTTCAAAATCGTTAGAGCCGTTTTTAAAAAAAAACTAATTTTTTCTAAATAATTTTTTGGAAAAAAAGTTTTAAAATAAAATTGGTATGCCATTTTGTAGAAATCACTAATCAACATCTTAAAACAAAATTTTAAAAAACTTCAATGTCCCGTTTTCGAAAATTTGATTTTTCAAAAAAAAAAATTCAAAATTTTTTTAAAAATCCAAAAATTATTTTTTTGGAAATTTAATTTGGTTGATATTTAAATTATATAAATGCTTCTTCACAAAAAAGTTTCGTTGAAATCGAATAAGCAGTTTCGTAGATAATCGGATTTGAAAAAAAAAACGGTTCTATGGCAGGTACCGTTAATAATGATTTTCAAACAAAAATTTTTTTCATTACAAAATAGACCTTACCTTAAAATTACTATTTGAATTTTGTAGGTAAACAAAATCGTTTTAGCCGTTTTTGAGATATTTCAATTTTACTAAAATCGGTATATGACATGTACCGTTATTTTTGGTCAAAAAAAAAAAAAAAAAAAATAATTCAAAAAATCCCTCTATAGAGTCTCCAAATAACACTACATACCAAGTTTGACTTTTTTGGCATTTTCTACCATCGTAATGTCATGGAAAAATGTTATCTCAACTTTTTTTTTTGTATGAATGCATAACTTGATAGTACCTATATCGCAAGTAAAAATGATGTACTTGTTGGAGCAAGCCTTGATCTCAGTTACATATATAATTTGGTAATATGAAAGTATAAACTACCCGGGAATTCATTTCCCAATAAACTTAGTAGTTTATTTGAAATTAATCTCATTATTTTTATGGGAAGAATCAGCAAAATAAGGAATTTCAATTGAGATTTTTCTAAGCTTCTAGCTGCACATAATTAGGCATCAAGTAGTCAACATGTTGTCAAATTTGGCTAACAAGTAAGATATGACAATGTTAAAAGCATAGATATCCTGTGGGAGGGTAAATAATATTCACAAAAACTACCCAAATGTCAAGCTAATTACAATATCCACAGGGAAATCGCCATCGTTGATTCCACCATCACTCATTAGGCTTAACATCAAATTACTCATCACTTAATTTGAAATCCAAACTGACACTTCCTCATAAATAGCAAATTGGCTATCGTTCAGATAAATCACTTAATTGGATTGACATGTGCCTGGATAGCGATGTAAACTGCATTTATATCTTATTTTGTACAACAAGAAATAATACACTTGCCCATTGGTTTGAAATATTTAAAAAAAAATTATTTTTAATTGGATTGAGTAAGTATTCGTGTAAAATATCGTCATCTCCATCTTTCATTCCTTGAGGGCAAGCTCATTTTGTGAGTGACGACCAAAATGCATTTAAAAGCTTCATTTTCTGTGCCATTTCCGATTTTTTTTAACTTATCTTTTTTTTAATTTTCAACCATTTTGCAAAATAAGTCTGTCAGGATTGGAAATTATATTTGACGGTTCAGTATTATTACATATGGAGCGTGGATTTTAAATATACATGATGGTTGCAGTCTGATAGTCAATTTTTTAATGCGAAATAAATTGCAAGGCAAAATAATATTTATTTATTGTCTTCTTATTTTTTCAAAAATAAAAAAAAAAATCTAAAAAAAAAAAATATTAAGCTGTCTCATTTGTTCACTGAGTTGGCACTGTTTTGATGTTTTGTAGCTGCTGCTTGCTACTGCTGACCACCACTGACAAAAAAATATATAAATAGCTTCATACTGATCCCAACAATACCAACAGTATTTATGTAGTTTTCGAATTAAAATATAAATAAATAAAAAAAAAAAAAAAAAAACAGAGCTTTTGCTTTCAAGATGTCGACAACAAGTGATTCTACATAAAAATACACTTTAAGACAAAATTGATCTAATGGCCGACGAAGACGTAGACAACAACGACGACGACAACAAAGACGAAGACAAAATAATACGTCGCGTCCCTACGAAAAAAAAAAAAAAAACAACTCGTGGGGGCCGATTTAAGATTTCATTGCATTTATAGTTGCGTATGTGTGGCATTTGATGTATGCAAGGGCGAACCCGGCTAAAGACGTTTTAATCATTTTTTTTTTTTTGTGTGTTACGGACGAGTTTATTTACGTGATGTCTTATGGCATTAAATTCAAAGCCGGAAAACTCGAAAGATGTTGGGTATTTATTTGAATGCCACTGCCGACAAATCGGCCGATATATTATCATACAATGTAACGCAGGGAAAAAGGTTACGCATACGCCCCAGTGTACCGAAATAGTGCCACTTAAAAAGAACTTTGACTTGGAAACGATAGTTGATGTAGGATTGACGTATTTAGATTTTTGTTTCTTATACATATATTAAATGAAATGTTTGGATTTGTAGAATAATACACACTGCCTGATGAGTGATGTAATTAAATTAAAAAAAAAAAAAACAAAAAAAGACTGTTTTAAAAAGAAAAATTGGTTTTTGTTAAACAACTAGGGAAAGGAAATGAATTTTAAGTTATTCTCATTCACTTCTTTAAAGTTTAGAAATTCCTATTAAGGTTTCGAATTTGTTCCGAAAAATTAACAATTCTTTTTTTTTAATATATTTAAATGCACTAAAATTGCTCAGTATTTGCCTGAGGGTAAAACCGGATTTAAAAAACCATTTTTACTTTTTCAAAGCAATAAATGATTTTCTGTAAAATAAAATTCACACTTGCTCTTGTAGTTCAAATTATCTATCAGCCTTATTGCGATTTAGAACTATCAATTGATAATTGAAAAAATTAAGTTTCAATATCTTATTACTTAGCTTAGAAAAGTTTTGAAAGCAGAGAATGGTCCTAACCGTTATTAAATGAAAAAGTTGACCAGTTTTTCTATAATCCTATTTGATTAAAAATCCCAAATTTCAGTATTTAGCAACTATCGATTGATGGTTGAAAATTACAATAAGGCTGTATATCTTAAATAACTACATTTTAGAAATTAAAGATTTTGGTTATGTTTTGAAAAAAAAAAATTATTTTTTTTCAAAAACTTTTTTTTTACATTTTATACGTTAAAACGAAAGAAACATCTCTCTGTAAATTTTGAATTAAATTGGGCATCGCAGACATAGTAAGAAAAAAAATCTCAGGTAAGTTTTTAAGAGTTATCAATGAAAAAAGTTGATCAATTCAGGGTTAATCCAATACTGTGACACTTAGTTTGTATCCTCATTTAAGTCTGAATGTTTAAAAAAAAGAGGATTCTTAGAAAAGAGTAGTTTTGGATTTTTGTTAATTAATCGAAAATGACTAGATATTTTTGGGTCCGGTTTCCTGTTTTCGTTTAAAAATAAATAAGAGCATCGAATTTAAAAAAACTAAATTAGTACTATTTTGAAAGTTAATTTTTCAAAAACTATGTAATAAAATGGCTTTATTTAAAATTTTTTTAAAAGACTAGGTTTTTGGTTCTACAAAAAAGTATAACACCGTTGACTTTGAATATTTTTTTTCCAAATTAAGTCTATTTTTTTTCTTACATTGCCCCTCCCTGCCAAACAAGAGGGAATAGACCCCCCCCCCCTCACACACGATTTTTTCTTGTCTTGACCCAACCTTTATACTCTAGCTTTTTGGCCCATCGCTCCTGAATCACCCTGTATATTGAAAAATAAAATTAACAATAGGAAATAATGTTCCACATACACCACAGTGACCCAACTTGATTATTCTTAATAATTGTAAGAGAATGATTTGTTTAAGATGCGACAGGAAGCCAGACAAAAAGAGGAAAAAAGTCGTAAGAAAGTAGGTCCCCCCTCACTGGAATGGACATTTCCTTGAAAAAAAAAAAATTCAAAATTTAAAAGAATATAAAAAATTTCATTTGCAAGATTACAAGTCAATACCTTCCCTTAAATGAAGTTCTCGCATTTTAGCGTTAAGGTTTCCTCCTTATTTTTTTTTTTCTAAATTGTGCTCTGAATTGACTATACCAACCACTGTATAAAAAAAGTAGTTCTTAGTTATTATAAGGTTATCAGCATAATTATTGTTGTATTAAATGAAAAATTAAGTCTAATTAATAGATCTGATTGGATCCCTAACTTCTGTGAGCAATCTATAAAAAAACATTAAGATGCCTTCCAATTTTTTTTTATTTTTTTATTGAAACGTGTCTACAAACAAGACATTTGTTAATTAAGATTCTTAAAACATTATGTCTATCCGCAAAAAAAAAAAAAAAAACAAATATACATAGATATTCAAAACATCTTTTATTATAGGTCATTTATATGTAGGCCGGAAAAATCATATTGAAAAAAAAAACAACACAAACACAATCTTCATACATATATCGCCCACAGTCCTAATGCGCAACGATGCCGGTTGCGCTCATAGCATCGCATCACTAATTGTCAAGTTCACCTGTCGCCTTAAATCTCGCCACGTATAATTAAAGAACTTCCTTGTGTTCGCCGAACCAAACCAATTCAACCCGGCCGGCGAACCACACTGCACTTTCTATATTATACATAATGAGATCTCACATTGCATTTAATTTTGCTAATTAATTCTTCTTCCAATAATAAATGCGGATAAATGTTTTATGACATCGAAATTAGAGCAAACATTTTTCGAAGCACCATTAAAACTACTAGTCTACATACAATGACAAACAACACACGACGACATGATGACACCGCCTCCGGTTGGTTGATTTGGATGCGGGCCGCGGACTGAAGTTGCATTGGAAGCAGCAGCTGGGAGGATACAGTAAAAGTTCTCACTAAAGATTTTTGAATAATATGAGGATAATTATACTCTTATTTTGTATCTTTAGAAAAGTATTCGCCATTTAACCGCAAAAAAATAATTTGTGAAAAAATTACTTATTCCGATTTTTGTGTCACCCGACACAAATGTACCCACCTACAAATTTTGAAAAACTAAAGTTTAAAAAGTTAATCCCTTAAATTCAAATATACAAATTTAAAAAACACTACGGAGTTAAATAAAAAATACAATTATTAACCCTCTGTAGGCACTGCTCTTTTTTGTGACGTGATAGGCACACACGGGTGCGAATTTGGTTTATACTTTTACATGGCTCTAGAACTTTTTTCGGTCACAATATTTTATAGAGAATCAAGTATGAAATTGATGTAGAATATTCCGAAGAATTCGAATATTGTATTCACAATTCCAAAAAAAAATATTTTCACCCTTATAAAGAGACTTTTTTATGACCACTTTTTTGAAAAATCGTAATTTTTTTATTTTTGTCCTGCCAAATTCGCACCCGTGTGCCGACCCCTCTGTCTTAAATATCATCTCAGGAAAATAATCTAGGACAAGAGTTTGAACCTCACTCGAACATTTTCAAAAATGTACTTGGAAGTTCTTCACCGCAATTAAATGTACTTAGAAATGCACTTGCAGTATGGTGGCATTTTAAGTATCAAGAAAATTATTCTTTTTCTTTTCAAAGTGCATGCATAATTAGTGCTTTGAATTTAAGTGTGTATGTAGGATGTAGGTAGACTAGTGTTCACCTCACTATACCATAAATAATTTCATATTACTTGCACGTTAAAAAATAATGGCTAGCGTGCATGTATAATATACATACGAATATCTTCTATACGGTTAAAGCAATCAATTTGATGTCAAGCAATTTTTTGTAGAACGTACAAGAATATATCTTGCTAATTTTGAAATAATGAATTTTCAGTGAATTGGAAAATTTTTAAAAGTAAAAAATGTTTTTATAATTTTTCTTAACTTTGACCTCGAATATCTTTAGAATGGTTAGATTAATGAAAAAAGTTAATAAGACATTATTTGTGGAACAATCTATTTCCTACAAGAATATGTCTGGCGCGTTTGATTATTATAATCTTTCAATTTGTTACAAAATTAAGAACAAAAAACAAATTTTTAAAGATTTTATCGATTTTTTGCCCGCAAATATCTATTAAACGGTTAGATAAACGAAAAAAGTGTACAAGGCCTTTTTTGTAGAGCGTTTAATTCCCTACAAGAATATGTAAAGAAATTTGCTAAAAAGCCGACTTTTAAAAAAATGATTTTTTTACTAGAAGCTTGATGTAAAAATAGAAAATTGCAAACCAGGGAGGACCTTCCCGTTAATATTAAGAACTCATATTTGTTGTGTATATTCTAGAGGTGTCTACCAATCGATTTTTCGGAGTACCAAATAAAAAAAAAGAATTTTGATTTTTTTTTGACCCACCCTAATGTATATATGAGTTGTAACATATTTGTGTTTATAACTTTTTCTAGTATAAAAAATAGATACAAATAAAACATATTCATGAAGCTTACTTAAAGACTTACCAAACATATTATTTTTTTTTTTTTATAAAAAATGTGTTCAAAAAGGAAACAATTCTGTTTAACATTAATAGTTAAACTTTTTTATTTTATGTTTAGCTATTTAATAGAAATATTTTAGCTATGAGAATTTTTCACAAAAACTCCTCTGTTCCTTCTCGTTTTTGCTTTTCAGCTTGGATAGTGCAAAATATTTTAGTTGCACAAAAAAGTCTCCCATAAGAAATGAATTAGGGTTTATGAAAAGAAACTCGCCTCCATTAAAAAAAAAAAAAAATGTCCTGAAAGTCGAATTTGCAACCGGTGATTCTTCAAAGGATAAAAATGAATTAAGTTGACCCTGAGGGCTAAATTTCTTTTTTATAACCTTCGTAGAGAGAAGGATTATTTTAAGTTGTCTGCATAACTGTGAAGGCAGTGTCATTAAGTGCAAAGCTGTTTCCTTCTACAAAACTTTCGATCTGCAATTTCTAACACATTTTTTTTTTACGATTGGAGGTGAATTTCTTTTCGTGGTTTGTAAAGTGATAATTTTTGCGAAGATTTGTTCTTCTCAATTGTTTACCAATTCTGACAACCCGTTTTGCCGTCGTTAAACTGCATTTCATACCGGTTTTCAGCATAATTTTTAGCGCGAAGTCATGCTGTTCAGATCATTGCACATCTATCGGCCAATATTGTGGCTAAGCAACTTCGACTGTATAATGTTTTTTCTATACCCTTGGATATTGCGCGAATAACTGCGTACTAAATTTTAACTTGTGTTAACTTTTGTCCCAATGCATCGTTGATTTCGGCCTAGTTCAAAGACTTCTTTTATTTTCGCCATTTTTTCCGCGCCTAGAGATTTTTCCCGAGCCGTTTTCATCCTTACAGGTTATAGACAATCAGATTTATTGACAGACACAATTTTGAGTCCAACTGACCCATGCAACTCATCATTTATTAACATTTTTGCTTATGAACGTATTCAGGTGAGCTAAAAAATATGCTTGTTTTTATGAATAGATTTGGTCTAGCTACCGTTTGAGAAGAACGGTAGGTCCCAAGACAATTTTTTTTCTCCTAAGCTAAGCGCATAAAGATGTTCTCTCGTTACGTATGTAAAAAAGATGTACCATTGCAATAAATACCAAGCCAGGCTAAAAATAAGACGAACTAAAATGTGGACGTATTCAAGTGACCGGCAGTGTAAACCTCACGTATCTATATTATTATGAAAGGGATATTTTCGGCAAAAAAATATTTTGTTTTATCGAGAAATTAAAATTAGGAAAAAAAGCTAGCTTTAAACTTTGTAGTATTTGGACATTTCTTACAGGGAAAATTGAAATTTTTAGGACCAAAATTTTAACTACATGACATTTAACGATTTTCTTGATTTCTGACTTTCTCTAAAAAAAAAAAAAAACAATTGAAAAATATTTTTTTTTGGATTTTTGAAAAACATTTTAATTTTTTTTCGGAAAAATTAATTTATTGA
Source organism: Episyrphus balteatus (assembly GCF_945859705.1). Classification (NCBI taxonomy): domain Eukaryota; kingdom Metazoa; phylum Arthropoda; class Insecta; order Diptera; family Syrphidae; genus Episyrphus; species Episyrphus balteatus. The sequence goes on from NC_079136.1 coordinate 14,389,622, forward strand.
ATTTTTGTTTTTTGTTTTTGAGCTGTTCTAAGATTTGAACCTCTGGTCTCTGTTGCAAAAGATAAATTTTTATTTAATTTGGAAAGTAAGAATTTAAATTCATGCATTTAGAAATAAAGTTCAAACCTTTTCAAATTAAATTAATTTTTTCGTAGTCATCAAATCATCAAAATCTACAAAAAAATATTTACATATATATTTTGGTATAACAGATGAATTTGTTTTGCAAAGTGGCAAAGTCTACTTTTCTTATTTATGAATTGAAACTGCAAAAAAAGGCAATTTGCAAAAAGATTATTTTTTTTTTTTTGAAAAAGGGTGAGCTCTATGTGAAAAATATTTGTTATGTTAAAATATACATTAGTTGAAAAATGTAAGTGTCAAACTAATTTTTCATATATTTAAGTGTGGATTTGAAAGCTCCAGATATGCGTACCTATTATTTCACAAATTTTTTAAAATTTCATACGAAAAACGATTTTTAAATATGAACCTACGGAATTATAAATTTTTAATTTCATTGAACTTTTTATAAAATTTGGTTAAAAAAAAATCCGTTTGGATTTTTCATATAGTTGCTTTGGACACTTGAGTGCAAAAATTTATAAAATTCATTATTTGGCCAGTATTTAGATGTACCAAATTTGACGCACGGTTTAACTCTCCAAGATGGACAAAACTACTGGAAAAAAGAATTTTATTCTGTCATTATGCAATATGCATTACATAAATCATGTTCTCCTCAATAACCCACTTCACCATGGATTATCAACACTTGAGTGGATTTTAATTTCTCAAATGATACGAGCGGAAGTTTTAATTATTTCATTCAAAATATTCTATTTTAAAATTCATTATTCTTTTTAGATAACGTATAATCGATGAATAAATAAGTTTCCGTTTACTGAGCTTTTCCTGTACCCATAGGTTATGTCAGAAAATTTTTATCAGCGGAAATGTGGGTATTTCAAAATCTGCATCTGAAAAACACACAGATGACTCATTCATGGATAAAGAGAATAATAAAACTCGTACAATTGCGGGAATGCATTTCTCCAATTAATTCTGGATAATAAAACGAAATGCGTATACATGTTGCGAGTAAAATATAATTTTCTTTTTCGGGTAATTTTCCAATATGACGTCAATATTGTTGAACAATTTTCGTTAATTCTTTTTTGCATGGTGTGGTGGTGATTGGATTTGAAATGAACAAATTGTTAGGAAAAAAAAAAAAAAATAAGAAGAACAAATCTAAATAAACCCAAGAAAAAACCAAACAAACCGCACATCAGCCAACAAAATGTCAGTGTGCTCGATCGAACATCGACTCGGCTATGTGTATTTTTTTGTGAAATGATTATTTTAAAAATAAACTAAATGTCGACCAAAGAGCTAAACGAAATTTAGGCCGCCAATATCTTTTATATACTCTCTCTATAGCTTTTGCCAAATAAATAGATTTACTTTCGTATTCGTATACAAGATTAGTTTTTTTTTTTTGGGTATTTCTTTAATTCATGTTTATTCGCGTGTTAATAGAACAACGCTAGTTCCTTGTTTAGATTAATAAATACTAAGAAAAATATAGGAAATAACTCAAATTCAAACATATTTGAAATGAGAACATTTTTGAACTTTTTCAAAAACTTTAAGCCACGAGATAACCATTTTTGAAAAAAGCAGCTATTCCAGCAGTTATTTTTTTTTTTTCTTGAAACGATCCGAAGATTATTTTTTTTTATTAATTTTTTTTTAGTATTTTTATTTGGGATAAAATTTTACCCATTCAATGAACTCTTAAGTAAACAAAAGATAACTAACAAACATTTTGTTAAGAAAATTACAAAATAGTGTCAAATTGTTGGCAACGATTAATTTAATTTCTGCCAAATGTCCGATCATCACTTTCGAAAATCGTCATTCTTTTGTTTATATTTTAATCATTTTTATTAACTTTAACGTAACAGTTTTTTTTTTTGGCACACAAAAATAAAATAAATAAGAATTAGAAAAAAAAATCAATGCAATTTGTAACAAATAATTGAAATGCAATTGAAATTATCTACACAAAACAATTGATCATGACCGATAAAATTTAGTTGAGTCCGGTGTTTTATCACGAGGAAGTCGCTGAATGTTATTTTAAACAAAATTTCTAAATTTAACCTAAATTAATCCAGTTTTACGGGAAGATAATTATAATTCAAAAATATTAATCATTTTTTTGGAGAAATTTTGTTTCGTACAAATTGAAGACGTGTTTCGAGATAGTTAACTTCAAAAATTAATGATAAAATTATTTATTATTCAAAATAAACTGATATTGTTCATTTAAAAAACAAAATTTAAATCATTTCTGTGTTAATATATACAAGTTGAATTTAAAGTTACTTAGATTTAAAAAAAAATATATTATTAAAACTAAGAAAAAAATATTATATCATACCAACATAATATATAACAAAAATATATAAAAAAAAGTATATTTATAAAGTGTACATAATAGTGAGGTGATTGTTGTGATTTCAATTATTTAATAATTGAAAGTTAAGATAAAAATAAAATTTCGTATTCAAAAAAAGAAAACAAGATATTTATATTGGGACTATTTACTCCCTAAACTACTTGGATTAGTAAAATCAAGCTCGTCTGTGATGGCAATTCAAGATCAGGTAAACATAATGATTCAAATTCAATAGAATGATTTTAAAATTCTAATTCATAATGATGGGTTACTTTTTACTCCAAAAACAAAATTTCTTGAAATCGAAAGCTTTTTATAATTTTTTTTTTTTCTTAATTCACTTTAATTTTATTTTTTAAACTCAGCTAAAATAATTCCCTCTTCAAAAATGTTGGTTCGACGTTGACATAAACAAATAGTATTGGTACAAGTTTTGAGTACACATACATATGTACATACATACATATGAATTGCAGACATTTTTAGTGAATAAAATAGGAATAGCACTACCAGAAAAAAGATGAGGACTTAAGTTTTAAACTTAAATGAGTTCTTCAAATTTTTATAAGAACGAAAGATAGATAGGATGAAAATGAAAACGAAAAACGACAAACTGACGTATGATTTTCTGTCAATAAGAATGTTGTAGAGTTGAACTTAAGATAAGAAATGAAATGTGGATGAGTTAAAATAAATTATAGCTGACCTAATAGGTTTTTTCTATAAATTGTTGGTATATACATTAGATATATACATATAGCAACCTTAAGTGGACTTATCGTGGTCTTGAGATTTGACGTAAGTCCCAATTTGTGTAACTACAAAAATAATAAGTACATTAAATGTATTTATTATTTTTGTAGTTACACAAATTGGTAAATTTTACTGAGGTATAAAATTCGTGTTATGGTTTCGATGGCATCCCAAAAATGTAATAAGAACTAAATAGAGTGCAAAAATAAAATGCACGACTGGGTCGTACGAACTTGCTCTTAAAATTAAAGTTGCTTAAATTTTAAAGACTTTTTATATAGAAATTTGGAAAATGTAGGTACCTACTAGGTATATAAGACGTACAAAAAAAAAGACTAAAAAAATAATTAAAATTCATTTAAAAAAAAAATAAAATAAAATCTGAAACCAAATTGCCCTCCAAAACAAGTATGCAGTTTTGATTGATATATTAACATGCATTTTTAGAAAAAAAAAATTTCAAAATCGTTAGAGTCGTTTTTTAAAAAACTAATTTTTTGAAAACAATTTTTTGGAAAAAAATTTTTAAAATAAAATTGGTATGCCATTTTGTAGAAATCAATAATCAACATCTAAAAACAAAATTTCCAAAAGATTCAATGTCCCGTTTTCGAAAATTTGATTTTTCAAAAAAATATTTTCAAAATTTTTTTAAAAATCCAAAAATTATTTTTTGGAAATCTTATTTTTGACTTTTATTTAAAGCGTATAAATGCTTCTTCACAAAAAGTTTCGTTAAAATCGAATAAGCGGTTTCGGAGATAATCGGATTTGAAAAAAACGGTGCTATGGCAGGTACCGTTAATAATGATTTTCAAAAAAAAATGTTTCATTAAAAGACCTTGTCTTAAAACTAACATTCGAATTTTTTAAACAAAATCGTTAAATTAAATCGAAAACCGTAAGAATTTGGGACGAACAATTTACCAAATTCTGAGAACCCTAAAGTTGGCCTATCAGCATATTTCGTTTGATCCATTAAGGTTTAAATTTTAATTAAAATAAGTAAATGTATTTTTGTTTATTTGATGGAATTATTTTATAGATTTGATTTTAAGAGCAGATGGCTTCGTGCAAATAGAGTTAAAAAGGATTTTTTAAGAAAAAATGAAACTTGGCTAAAGGGATGCTTTGATATTCCAAATAAATCGAGACCTGGTCGATCCTCTAATCGTTTGATGATCTTTGCGTTCGTAGTAAATGCAGACGAACTGAAAAACTTCGTGAATCTCATCAAACGGAAGAACTAACATTTTAACATCACTAATAAAATTGCGAGAGTCTGGTAAGGCAGTATCTGCAAATGTCTTTAAAGAAATAGTACATTCTCCAGGAATAGCGAAACTTGTGCATTGAAGAATAATTCTAGCTCAAAGTGCGAAAAAATGTCAACTCTTAAGGCCCTTTTTGTACCTTTACGATTGTTTTGCGCTTCAAATGGGAATATCGTTTGGCAAAATCCGACACCATCATCACCAAGGTATTGTTGACCTATAAGAATCATTTTTTTCTACATGTACGAATTCGTCTTTTTGAAATCATTTTGCATATTGCTTATAAACTTCCTTTAAAGAAATGGCAACTTCGAACACAGGAAGATAAAGATATTGTCAAAGAAAAAAAAGCGAGAATTGCAAGAAAAATTCAAAAATCAACTCGGTGTACTAGTGGATTGTACCAAAGCCAGGTTTCGGTAGTACAAATGATGGCAATACAAGCTGTAGGTTTTTTAATGATCCACAACTTTCTGCCGAAATAACACTCAGTTAATTTATAGACTGAAAAGGTTATACTAGAAGTTTTATCTAGTGGATATAAAATCCAAGTTTCCAATTTTGGCAAATATGCTTTCGATACAGCAAAACTTTATGTAGACTTATATTCTTGGCATCCGATGACACCAACAATGCACAAAATATTAATCCATGGATCAACTGTGATTGAAAATGCAATTTTACAAATTAAACAACTTTCCGGAGAAGCAGCAGAAGCACGAAATAAGCATTTCAGACTGTACCGCCTTAATTTATTGGCTCCGCGAAATTAGGCCCCAGGAAATAAGGCCCCAATAAAAAAATGAAATAAGGCAACAAAAAAATACACACAAAACAACAACAACCAAATTTTTCAAATTTTGGGGTGTTATTTCATTTTTTGGGGTCTTTTTTCATTTTGTTTTTGGGGCATAATTTCATTACGAAATAAGGCCCCCATGAAATTAGACCCCAACACTTATTTTGGGGCTTACTTTCATTTTATTTTAAAAACAATTTGGGACTTTATTTCATATTTCATAATTTACATAAAAATGCTAGGTATACTAAATTATCTTTCAAAAAAACTGTTGTCAAATTCCGCTTATCAATTACCCAGAATTGGCAAAGTATCGCATATTGTGCACTCCCTGTTGGTTTGCAGCAATATCTTTGCATTGAAAAGCATTAGTAAGTAACAGAATAGCTGAAAAAATCGCGCGATTTTTTAACTATTCTGTTACTTACTAATGCCTTACAATGTAAAGTATTGCTGCAAACCAACAGGGAGTAACAGAAAAGCAGCAAGAAATTGAAAGGCATTAGTTTGCAGCACGATCTTTACATTGAAAAGCATTATTAAATAACAGAATAACTGAAAAAATCGCCCGATTTTTTCAGCTATTCTGTTATTTAATAATGCTTTTCAATGTAAAGATCGTGCTGCAAACTAATGCCTTTCCATGTTAAGACTGTGTAGTAAACCATCAGGGAGTAACAGAATAACTACAAGAAATCGCACGATTTTTCAGCTATTCTGTTACTTTCTAATGCTTTTCTATGTAAACATCGTGCTGCACTGCAAACAAATGCCTTTCAATGTAAAAAACCATCAGGGATCATTGAAAAAAAGCATTAATAAGTAACAGAATAACCGAAAAAAAAAACACAACAACAGTTTGAAACATCCTTGAGGAACAATTTTAAAAGTTCCGTCCATAAAGATGGTTCTGTTGGTTTGGAGTGATATTTCATTACCAAAAATAAATTAATTATGGAAAAGAAAAATTGGGGTCTTATTTCATTTTTCTAAAAAAGTTCAAAACAAGTTGGGGCTTTATTTCATTTATTTTTGGGGCATTTTTTCATTTCGATGGGGCCTTGTTTCACTGGGGCATATTTTCATTATGAAAAAATACCCCAATTTGGGGCCTTATTTCATTTTTTCTTTTGCTGCCTTATTTCCTGGGGCCTTATTTCGCGGAGCCAATTTATTCAAGAAAATATTCTAGGAAAAATTGTAATTTAGACATTCTTAATCGCTTATTATTAACATCTGACCCTCTTATAACTAGCCTTAGGCCGCTTCCTGTAAAAAAAAAAAACTAAATCTTTTTCGAAAGAAGCAATGGAAATGCTGATATCTGAGCAACCGATTCCTTCTCCATCGGATGACTCTGATGGAGATAATAATAAATGGATATGATAATAATAATTCTGACGAAGAGAGTGAGTCTTGTTCAGAATCTCTTTCAGAATAACAATTTATTTTAAAAAAATCTAAAAATTGTGAAATACAGGTTATTTTAAATCAAAATACACGATTTATTATTTAAAAAAAAAAGACAAAATGCTTTTTAAATGACATACAATATCGTTTTAGATGGATCACAACAAAAACATTACTGTTAAAAAAAGAGCCAAGTTCTCCTATGTTGAAATTATGCTGGCACAAAAAGTACTGAAATGTAAAAGTGTACCAAGTTCTAAGGCTTGGCTTTAAATTTGTATAAATAGAATTTTGATTGTCCTCTTGACAAATTTTCTTTAAATTGCAGATTTTTAAAGCTATTTGAAAAATTGCCAAGAAAACAATCAAAATTCTATTTGTACAAATTTAAAGCCAAGCCTTAGAACTTGGTACACTTTTACATTTCAGTACTTTTTGTGCCAGCATAATTTCAACATAGGAGAACTTGGCTCTTTTTTTAACAGTAATGTTTTTGTTGTGATTTCATTACTTTTTGCAAGGTATGGCTGTAGAATTGAAAATCTCTATGTTTGATGAAAATTCGGTGAAAATGGGCGGTTGCCACGCCCCCTGGCTAAAGTTCTCAAATTTTGAATAATAATACCATCTCTACCATTAAACCAAATTTCAAGATTCTACGATAAAATCAGAAGTGTTCTATAATAATTGATGAAAATTCAGCGGAAATGGGCGGTTGCCACGCCCCCTGACTGAAATTTTCAAATTTTAAATTTTTTCCTTTGTATAAACTACCAGCTCTACCATTCTACCAAATTTCAAGATTCTACGATAAAATCAGAAGTGTTCTATAATATTTGATAAAAATTCAGCGGAAATGGGCGGTTGCCACGCCCCCTGAATTGAAAATCTCAAATTTTCGATTTTTCCCTTTGTATACACCACAAGTCCTATCACTGTGTAAAATTTCATGTTTCTACGTTAACGGGAAGTTCTCCATAATTTTGATGATCTGTCAGTGAGTGAGTGAGTGAGTCAGTCAGTCAGTCAGTTACGGTTTTTGCGATTTTTGAAGCTATATATCTCAGAACCTACTCATCGTAGAAGGCTGAAATTTTGTGAGGTGTTTGGTTTGACCAGCTCAACAAATGTAGGGAGTTTGAAATTTCTGGCATCTTTGGTGTGGAAGTTAGAGGGGGGTCGAAAATGGCCTGAGTTGTTTCCTGTAAATAAGGGTGTAGTGCCAAAGTTGCTAGAGAACTTGGCTGGGCACTACCGTGCCCCTTGATATCTCACCATTAAAGTCAAAAAATAATTTTGTCTCATTTTTTCATGCTTTTTTTTTTGAAATTATTCTCCTTTAGGACATTTGGTTTAACGTATTTAAACATACCTACATTATACATACCTATGAAGAACAAACAAACTTGAATCTAAAACAATAAACCTGAATTTATTTCTTCCTTGAATTTTATCAACTTTATATTTGCATAAATAAATCACAATATTTTTTTGTGCGACATTTCTTCCAAAAATATTCCAAGGAAATCAAATCTTCATTCTGTCCCTCACCATTATCTTAAAGCAGTGACAATAAATACATATCATACAATAATTTAAAAATCTCAAAATCAACGTTTGTTTTTTCTTAAATTTAAATATAGGAAATGTCAAAATTCATCATCTCATCGCATCCAACTTAGTTTAGAAAAATAAAATTATAAAAAAAATAATAATAATCTTAAAGTGACAATGTCTAGAACACATAAATCCTTGGCAGTGGCTGTCTGATTGAAAGATGCGTTGAAAAGACGTTCACATAGATATACTCTCTCACCTTGAACCACACACCTTTGAAAAAACATATATTCATTGACACCTTTACGATGCACACCTTAGATACTAACGCTTCTTGGTGCGCTCTAGTGCTACTGCGGCTGCCCCACTGCCATTGGCTCTGTATGATGACGACGGCAAAATGTTTTGGCTGAATGAAGTCTACACAAACTTATGAGTTATGTGTTGTGAATGTAGTATGTTATGAAAAGTATCTATCGCATTGCCATAAGCTTTTGTAAACATTAACGATAATTGAATTTTTCTTTGTCACTGTTGTGATGGTTTAGAAGATCCTTTTTTGTATTTAAACATTTTCATATTTTTAGGTTTGAATAAAATTGTATAAGTTTATTAGACTATTCAATAAAATTGCAGACATTTTCATTTTGCAATCTTGTGGGATGTGCTCTAATTATAATTCACAAAACATCTTTCTGTCTTTATTTATTTCTTCATCTCCTCTTAGTCCCCTGTAAAACTTGACAGTTTTATTTAATATGAATTTTATTTATTGGCCGTTTTGTGTATTTTAATATAATTTTTATTCATTTGAATAATTATATACAAACAAAACCTATTTAACGCACAATTTACGACTTTATTTTCTTTAATGTTAATTTTAGCTCTTAACGAAAAAATTCAAATTCAAAACAAATACAAATCATCATGTTAAAAATTTGCATTTAAACTTTCAAACATAGGAAAATATTTATTTTTATATTTTGCAAACAAGTGTTTAAAGAAAACCTTTTTGTTATAATTTTTTGGGTTTAAAGAAAAAAACTCAATACTAGTTTCATCTTAATCGGATTATTAGTTTTTTGAGCCACAAACTCAAAAAGGACTGTTTCGAGAAACAAAGTGCTTGAATAAAAAAAAGTACGTATACGCCACAGTGTATTTTTTAATTTTAATTTTTTAGAAATAATAATCTGCCGATCAAAAATTTTGAGCGATCGAAGAAAAAGTTTGTTATGCTACGAAATTGCTTTGAAACTAAGTCCCAATTTATTCACTCCCCATTACATACAAATAGAAATTTTAAAATGTCCCTTTCTAAATGGCGATTTAATATTTTGAAAAAGGAAAAATCTGATAAAATAATTTTTCAATTTTCTCAAAAACTAGAAGACATAGAAACATAGTTTTCACTGTTCGATAAGGAATCAATTGAGGCAGTTTTCTGTGTGAGTAATTTTTTTACTAAAATTCACAGTCTGGACAAAAATAGTATAAAATGAGTTTTAACAAATTTTTTTCGCCTGTTTTTAACTTTGAAATCGGTTATTTCAAAGATTATTAGTTATATTATATTGATTTAAAAATTAGAACCAAATATACAATTTTGCCTTTCGGAAATGGTATCATTTATTACTCTAAGTGTTGCCGTTGTTTTTTAATATTTTTTTTTATTTTGATAATGTTTTTTTAGAAAAATGCCCCACCCACTTAACTGGGGAGAGATAGACCCCCCTCCCAAAGAAAAAAAATGTTTGTATTGAGCTCCTCTACAAAAACCCGTCATCAAATCCTGGCGCTCAAGTTATCCTACTACGTGCCTAAACAACATTTTTGTTCTATACCTAAAAGTTCGAATTTCTGTATCTGGGTTGAAATCGACAAATTTTTTTTTCTAAACCAATTTTGAAGTGATTTTCATAAAAAACACCTTTATTGATTGGGAAATAGATATAGTCTTAGAATATATTTTTTAAATAGCATGTTGTTTTGAAAACATATACTTTAAATTGATGCCGAATTTGGACAAATGACGAAAAAAATGGAATTTTTAAACTTTGACAGCTTATAAATTCTAAGTGGTTTAACCGAGTTACATGTTTTATACATTGTTGAAAAGGTATATTTATCTTCTATCAGAAACTGTAAAAAAATCGATAAAAAATGGGTAAAAAATTGACGAAGCTAGAATTTTTTCAATGGGTGAAACCGTTTTTTGCCCGTAACTCCAGATTTTAGGGGTGTTAGGGGATTTTCAAATACCGTTTCGTATTCAGTGCGACCAGCTCTACAAAACCTGATAGGTCTCCGCCCGCGTATATTTTGAGTGTTACACCGTGTTATCATTTGGCCATTGCTTTCTTACATAAAAGTTAAAATTAAATATAAATATCATATATTTTTGTCAATAGATAATAAAACTACATCACTATTAATTCAAATTAACCATAATCATAAGAAAAAAAAAATATTAATTTTATTGAATCCTGCCAAAAAAAAAAACGACATAATGTCATCAAAAGACTACTTAACCAAAAAAAAAAAAAAAAAAAAAAAAAACATCAAAGCCTAATCGGACAAATTTGGCAACAAATCATCATAAAAGACAATCCCTTTCGGTCGGTTGGTCACTGCATGACGTGTTCTGTATATAACTCGTTTCTAAAAGAAAACTATGAACACATTATATTCATTGAGGTTTACATTAACTCACTACCATAATACTGATTAATTGATTTTCACCAAATCTCTGTGCCCAGTAGTCCAATTAGTTTGGCTTAATTGCCAGAAATCATAATTACACATTCGGTCACTCATTTCTTATGTCCCCACACATCACAGATTTCCTAGTATTATTTTTTTTTCCCCCTCAAGATAGTAAACTATACGAAGAGAAGAGTTGCATGTATGTTATGTATCTTAAATTGGCACAAAATAGACATTTTAAAAACAAAACAAACTACTGCACTAGCTGGCATAGGGACCAAAGTTTGCCTGCAGCAGTGTACTCTCAACCACATGAACGACCAACGAACACGACAATTGAAAATTTAGAAGATTTAAGCTTCAGGGTATTGGCGAATTTTCAACAAATTGTTTTAAATTTTCTCGGACAGACTTATGCCCGCAGAAGTTACACTTTAGATATCCTATTCTCCTCAAAAACCTCATCATCAAGTGTGAAATAATGAGAAAAAAAAATTACAAAAAAAAAACAAGACAACAACAAAACTGTCAGACTTGCTGAACTGATGTCGTTTCGTTAAGTAAATATAGCGCGTTAATCTCGCACGTAAATCTCATGTTCGAGCAATTAAGATCGAATGGCTGAAATGTACAAACGTTTCCGGGATTTTTGGGATAAGCCAATTGTCATTTTTGATTATGATGAATTTGTCAAGAATTTGACGTTTAAAATGTCATCAAATTTACTATGCAAAGTGCAATTTTTAATTTTTTCAACTAGTCCTTAACTAACTTAGTGACTCAGGAATTCCTCCATTGTTTTAGTTTAAAAAAAAATTAAGACCTTACATTTTGTTAACACTTCTGATGATTATTAAAACTAGGGGATACATTAAACAGGATTAAGAACTTTACTTTCACATTCGTGTAGTGTGGGTAATGACAGGATCTCCATTCTAAAAAAATCTTCCGAAGAATGACTCACCTGCAGTTTTAGCAATTTTGTTCGCTCCTGATCATTAAATACAAAAAATTATACCTATACTGTCATCAAATAGAGAAAAATTTCTCCACACATAAAAAGCACTTCCAAACTTGGAGACTTTCAAATAAAATCTCCATCAGCCAAATTGTATCAAAGACACAAACCAAAAAAACATCAGCAATACTACTACAAACTAATAAAAGTTTATACTCGTACGACTGATGCTTCATATTAATTATTTTGTATTCTAAATGAAGCGACAACTTTTTCTAAAAATAAAATTTCAAAAATTAAATTTTTTCGTACACAATTCGCTTGGATCAACATTTCGACCTCACTCGAGGCGAAATTTGTTAAAATTAGCTTGAAGGGGAAAAAGATGTTTTATTTTGGAAATTTCTTTCAATAAATTAAGTAGCAGTGTATGGTTTATACTAAATAAAAATAAGAGATATTGTTGATAACCCTTCAATACTCATCATTCTAATATGTAAACAATATTGTTTTGTTGATGATTTGAAGGCAAAATAAAAGATGTTTTTTTTGCTGAATTTTTTATTCAAACATTTAGGAATAGCAAAACATAAATAATACAAAATTACTTCGTTAACAGTTTGTTTACAATCTGAAGTCAAAAATAAAATTCTAACATAAATAGGATTACAATAATTATTTCGTAGAACTTAGTTTTAAAAAATTGTATTTATCAAGAAAAATAAGCTTTAGCAAAAAAAAAAAAATGAAACAAAACATAAATCATTCAACAATTATTCACATTTTGAATTTTTTTGACGATAATCCTTGAGAAACATTTACTTTCTGTCAAAATATTTGGGGAATAATACCTAATAAATTAATATTATTAAAATATCTATGTTTTTTAATGGATTTTTTTAGATAATCATGAAAATGACGAAGAATTTTTAATAAAAATTACTTTAATTTTAATTTGACTTCTATTTTGTTACACTTTTAAAAACATAGATATAAGGGTGCTTCTTAAAAATCAATTTTCGAAATTTTAATGGGACACAATTTCATTTTGTTCTTCATGCCTTAAATATAAATTGGGTAAAATTTGGTCCTGTTTAAAAACGTTTTAGGGGTCACTACCACAATTCAAAGTTTTGAAAAACACAGAAAATTTTGTTTTCTTTTTTCCAGAAAATTTTGAAATTTGTAATCAGAATTAAATAAGTTATATTAAATCTTTAGCTGTTTTTAAAGAAACTTTGATAAAAAAACAGCGGAATAAAAATTACGTTAAATTTTGAATATTATTGAGTTTCTCATTTTTTTTTTTTGTTATTCTGTAGAATAAGCTTACTGAGTGATCTTTGTTGGTTGAAAAATTCAATGTTTTTATCTGATTGCTTATGACCTTAATATCTTTATTCGTCTGACTGTTAATTAGAAGATTGAAAATCGGGTCTTAAGCATACTTTGTATTGTTTACCCTACGATAAATCATTGAAAACAAATTTTGTTGAAATTGATAATTTTTTTTTTTACTTAAATCTTTAGTGAATGGTAGCGACCCCTAAATTTTAATATTAAAATCGGAAAAAAATACCATATACTATACTTATGTGGTAGAACATAATGCAGGGGTGTCCCATTAAAAAATCGAAAATAAATTTTTTCGACCATATAAGAAGCACCCTAATAGATATAAATGGTGACTTTTTGAATCTTCTTTCGTTATTTTTGATCATTTTTCTTTTTGACATATTGGTTTCGAAAAATTCAGAAGTCATGTTCAAGTCAATATAACGAAATGGTAAATATACAAACTAACACCAACACAATATACAAACAACACCAAGTATAATCTTATAAATCTTTTAAATTGGTACGTTTTGCAATTGCTGTGATTTACACATAGACATTTTAAACAAAAACGTTGTAGCTGTTTATGACAAAATTAAAATAACTCGAAAATTTGTAAGGGAAGTAGGTAAACTTTCTGAGCGAGATATGACAAAAAAAAAAAAAATAAACGAACAACTTTCACAATTCCATGAAAATCATATCTACCTAATTTGGAGAAAATACGTCCACCCTGTTATACAGTAGAAATGTGTACGTGTTTGATACTTTTTCAAATAATTTAGTTTGGTAGAAATTTATAAATAAAAAATAGTTAAATGGGAGGTACCATTATAGCCCAGGGAAATTAGTAATTTAAATCGCATTTTTCGCGGGACAAAATTTTTTTCATGGAATGTGTTCGGGTGGTTGTCCTTATCATAAAAGTCAATTTGTTGGGAAAATTGGAGGTTGGGAACAGCCGCCATCTTGGAAAAGAGATTGGTAGCGTTTTTATTGAATAGCTCCATTGTTATTCATTTTAACAGAAAATGACAAAGGTAGGACTTATTAACAATAAAATTATCTAAACAATGATATACAAAACAATTCCGTGAGTTGATTAAATAAAATTTTATAGTTGGTCAAAGTGCGGGTTTGTATCGCAAGGTTGGGACAAAATGACATTTTTTCATATATCTGACGAACTTTTGATTTGTTTGGATAATTCTTCAAGAATGAATTATAGTACTTATAATTACCTATAAAATGAGCCCACAATTGTTATTGTCACCATCGTATTGTAGAAGTAATCTAACTCCGAAACTCTCCATGTACTAGTCAAAAGTGAGAAAAAAGCTAGTTTTTTGCTAGTAGGCCGAGAAAATTTTGGGAGTAGAGGTATAACCAAAATATAAGTACGCAGTTTTGCTGCCATACTCGTGTTAATGTCGATTTCAAAGGTCTGACAACTCTAATTTTGGGCTTTATACGGTTTTTGGGGGGTTAAATAACGTAAGTTTTCCAGCTAACGTGAATGGGCTAAATTTATACTATTTGAAATTATAAATATAAAAGCTGATGCTCTATTATTTTTCCTAAATCTGGACACCTTAATCTCGGCTATGGGGTTAATAGAACTCACGATATAAGCTTTTTTAACTAACCATATCAGGCTTTTCAATTCAAATAAACAAACAAAAATCGAAACAAAAAAGCCTCTAAAACATAATCGTATAAACGGCTTATATCTTGAGTTCTATTGGTCACATCCTCAAGATTGGGGTGTCTAGATTTAGGAAAAATAATAGGGAATCAGCTTGTATATTTATAATTTCAAATAGTATAAATTTAGCCCATTCACGTTAACTGGAAAACTTACGTTATTTAACCCCCCAAAACCCGTATAAAGCCCAAAATTAGAGTTGTCAGACCTTTGAAATCGACATTAACACGAGTATGGCAGCAAAACTGCGTACTTATATTTTGGTTATACCTCTACTCCCAAAATTTTCTCGGCCTACTAGCAAAAAACTAGCTTTTTTCTCACTTTTGACTAGTACATGGAGAGTTTCGGAGTTAGATTACTTCTACAATACGATGGTGACAATAACAATTGTGGGCTCATTTTATAGGTAATTATAAGTACTATAATTCATTCTTGAAGAATTATCCAAACAAATCAAAAGTTCGTCAGATATATGAAAAAATGTCATTTTGTCCCAACCTTGCGATACAAACCCGCACTTTGACCAACTATAAAATTTTATTTAATCAACTCACGGAATTGTTTTGTATATCATTGTTTAGATAATTTTATTGTTAATAAGTCCTACCTTTGTCATTTTCTGTTAAAATGAATAACAATGGAGCTATTCAATAAAAACGCTACCAATCTCTTTTCCAAGATGGCGGCTGTTCCCAACCTCCAATTTTCCCAACAAATTGACTTTTATGATAAGGACAACCACCCGAACACATTCCATGAAAAAAATTTTGTCCCGCGAAAAATGCGATTTCATGCCCATATTTTGACTAATTGCCCTGAGCTATTAGTAATTTTCAATAAAATTTTATTTATAAAAACAAAGACTTAATCCAAAAAGTAATACTTGAATGTTTTATATCAAAATCGTTGAAGCCTTTGATGAAGGAAAAAAAAAGGAAGTGAGGAAAAATCGGTACTTTTACCGATTTCTGAAAAAAAGTTATTCTCTTATCGAAATCAATTATAGATAGGTACCTACGTAAAAGTTGTAGATAATAAAAGATCAAATTTTATTTTTGCCATTTCTGCACATAAACTCAAAAAATAATGTATATATTTTATACAAACAATTTGATTTTGATAAAATATTGGGAAATGTACGTTTTATTGCCTCGAGACGGCCTTAATTTTGTTAAAAACAAAACATTATTTTTTTGATTTTGAATGATTTTTTTTTTTTTAATGGTATGATTTTCAATCAAAAGTTTCCTTGTGATTAAGCTGGAGAAAAAATTTCCTCAAGGCAAGTGACTACGCAAGTTACTGCTCTTTTTTGCTATGAAAAAAACTTCACTTGAGGGAGTAACGAATATTTTTGGGGAAATCACCCGAAATGGTCCAATTTTCATGATTTTTTTAATTTTAACCTCTATTGATTAAATTTTTTTTAATAAAACCAAGACATTTGTGAACAAAAACAAATTTTTTCCAAATTTTATGAAGAAAATTATATCAAAATAATAATTAGAATGAAGTAGTGTTTATCTACACACACAGCGGCAACATCGAAAACCTCAAGATTCATTAAAATTCAAAATAATTATCAAATAGGTATGCAAAAAAATGTGTAGTCTGGGTTATTGTTTTCAATGGTGGGGATGACCTCTAAGTAATTATATGTATATATTTACCTATAACATGCCCAAATCCGGAAACCAGGCTGTAAGTTTTCGATAATAGAAAGGGGTATTTCGTCAAACAAATCAAATTTCATATGAAAAACTCTCAATCAGTTTTATTAAAGAAGCCCTCAGAATTTTATATTCTGCTCATCCTTACAAGTTTCGATTAAATGCAGTTCTTGTGAAGTTTAAAACAAAACCCTACTTTCAGTTTGTACCTACCTGTATTGCTTTCCCTGTCTATGTTTTATGTTTGTTTTCTTATAAAAATCTTTCACTTGAACATTAGATAATAATTAGAAAAAATTTATTAAGTAAAACACTTTCCTTTATAGGTATATAGTATTTTTCTAAAAATTAACCAACAGTTCCAAAATTTTTTTTAGAGCAGTATTTGTATGGTTTAGCCACTGGCTTATAATTTTAAGAATTTTGTCTCTTACAGTTTTTAAAAAGACAAAAGTTTTCAAAATTGAAATTAGAACGAAAAATAGCTATTACGATTAGAATTCAACAAAATAGGGTTCTGCAGAGCAAAAACAAACATGCAGAAATGAAAAATGTGTCCTTATTAATTTCTTGTTTGACTATATACTTATTCTAATTTACTTCGGATTTCAATATAAATGTATTTTACAGTTCGATATTAAAATGAAATAACATCCTCTTTTTGGTAGATTTTGGTAGTTTTTTTTTTTAAGAAAATGAAAGAAAAAAGAAATAAAATCTATTATTGAAATGATTCATGACATGACGTATCAAATATGTAGAGTTCATAAAAATATTTTAGGTGGGATAGTTTTTCTTTCCGAAAGGTTTTAAAAAGTGTTGGATTTTTCACTGAAACATCTCTAGAACTAAAAGAGCATAGGTATTAGGTAACATTATGTAACATGATTCAAATGAATTTTTCAGTTCTAAATATAGCTACCACAAAGTTAAACTAAGTTTAACATTTGCATAATGGAATTCGTAACTGAATAATTCATTGGTAAATGGAATTGGTCCTATCCCTCTAATGCAAACGGTCGGTGGAAGAAAAAACCTTCACTTCTTTTCAACACAAGTACAAAAATGCATTTAAATCGAATAAAACAGAAAACTATTCGTGTGATCTTACACCAATTAAATTTAAAATTTAATGGATGATTAAATTTCTTTGATATTTTTATAAGAATTTTATTATTTATTTATTAAATATTATAGTTTTAATAACGGTTTTGTCTTCTTTTACAGGTAAGCCGCAAACAAACAAGATAAAACATAAACAACAATTGAGTACATGTAAGTTGTATTTACATATAAGTTAAATAGGGGAGTAAGGGTAAATAATAAAAAATTAATCAACAGAAAATATTTTCATGTACGCTTCCAATTTGATTTTCATATTTAGCTGTAACATTACGTATACATTATGTAAATTACAAATAATGAACTAAATTAGTATAACAAGCTAGAATAAATAAAATTAAATCGACCGATTTTTACAAATTGTCTCACAAATTAGTCGACAAACAATAAAACTATTTCGCCGGTTATGCTAGAAACATTCCATTCTTCAATAAAAATAGTAAAAATGAAAAATCCATGAACTATCTGTTAAGGTTTGACTATGAGTAAGAATATTCAAAAAAATTTATCGACCATACTCAAGGTTGAATTTTTCCTTCATTCAGAAAAAATTTTGGCTCAACATCACACAAGTCTTAAAGATTCTCATCTATTATTTTATTAAATAAATTAATTCTTCATCGCCAAATAAACCCCCACATTTTGTAATCCTCACACAAAATTGCATAAATAAAGTTGTCCACATTTCAATATAAATATTGCAAATTTTCACCACAAGTCGATGGCTATTAAGCCGATGACAAATTAATTTTTATAAAAATTCAAAAAATATATATGAGATATAATTTGTACATGGGCAATTTTTTGACAATTTTAATATTTTGTCAGTATTAATAAATTTGGTGATGTATTTTTTAGATTACAAACAAAATTTAAATACAAACAGTCCAAGACTATTGTATCTTGAAATGAAAAGGAAATGTATTGAAATCAACAACAATAAACTTAGACAAATTTTCGTGACACATAAATGAACAAATCTCAAATCGACTTAAAATAATGATCATCTCCCTCTTCCCCCATCCCCAATCCCAAAAGTAATCGAAATAACGAACCGATATACAACGAGATGTGTGATTTTATTTATTCACTTATTTTCATTTATTTTCTTTGTGATTTTTGTATCTTTTTTGTAAAACTTTTCTGGTTTTAATTTTTTTTTTTTTTTTGAGATACAAGAGGACTCTGCTCTGACTATCCAAATATCTGTGCCTACTCCGCGATCACTTCATTTCGCGAGCATTGGACTAAGTGTAAACTTCCTCATCGTCGCATCGGCATCATCGGAAAGAAGAAGATATTTTTATTTAGAAAAATTTTCTCTTTCATTTCGAAATTCGAATTCTCTTAGTTTATACAGAATTTTTCTTTATATTATCATCATTAAATTCATAAACTTTTCACCTTAAAGTAATTTTCATAAAATCAAAAAAAAAAAATACTATAGAAAAAAAAAAAGATACAAAATAAATATCTTTGTGAATTCATCTGAATAAAGAGCGTGATGATTCTGCCTCCTGCTAGATTGGAGGAGACTGGCAATGCTTTTTCATTCGAAATTTTTGGTTCATCATTTCGAAATTTTAAGTGCGGGTAGGAGTACGGTCTTAACTAATTTGCGATATTTTCACAGAATCACCTCAGACCACTTGGTGTTCGGTGTGTGGATGGGATAAATCTTTCGCGACTTCACTATACGAATCGTATAAAGAAAAATGCTGAAAATCTATTGTAAATTTGAAATTTGGAAAAAAATTATCAAAATTTTATTTTTTTGAAATTTTTTGGATTCAAAACGAATTCAAAAATTTATTTAAAAAAAAATTCTCAAAAAATACACAGATCAAAAATCATCAAAACTATAAACACACGGATACAGAAAAAAAAAAAAAAAAAAACATTATAAATCATAAATACAAAACAGTGAAACAGAACAAATCAAACATCAGTGACAAAATACAAGATACAAATACATGTATCATCCAGTGCATTAATATAATTCATTAAATTGAGTAAAAAAATATTTTAGATTATTTTTTTTTATTAAAATTAAAATCATCATAAAAAAAAATTATATTTAAAAATATTCACACCGTTCCACTTCGTTCAAGATCAAGTGAAAATCTATTTTTAAAAATAAATCTATTGTCTTAAAAAAAAAAATAATATACCTATACCTTTCATTCCAACCGTGGAAAAATAAATTTATATATTTTTTTTGTTTTTCATTGATTTAAGAAAAATTCTTTTGTTTAGTTTTGATAATTTTTCAACACATTACGAAATAAGCCCGAAAAAAAAAATATTTCAAGTGATTGTTTTCATTAAATTCATAGAAAAAGTATTTTTTAAGAAAAAAAAAAAATAAAGTTTGAATCTCCAAAAAAAAGTGTTCGTTCCGTAAATTCATTTTCAATGCAGAATAAATAAATAAAGATTCAAAAATAAAGATTGAGATCGAAATAAAAATTCTAAAAATATTTTTTTTTTATTTCTTTCCCACTCTGTATTCTAATTTTAATACAAAAATTAAAAATTGAAAAAAAATAAATAAATAAATTGAATATGAAAAAATTTCACTCAATGCAGTTAGTGTGAGGTTAAAATAAAAATTTTATTAAACACACTACTTTACACTGGAATTATATACGAAATTTTAAGGATTAATTCATTTTGAAATAACAACAAAAAAAAAATCGGAAGCAATATGGATGAAATTATGCAAACAGAGACTGAGACCGAAACCACCAAATGGAGGAAAACCAAAACAACTATAAAGGTTTGAAAACAGTTTTTCTTTAAATGTACAATTTTAGGAGTTAAATTGGTAATTTTTTTTTAATTTTGGACCACTTACTTATAAAAATAGGCTAGATATTAAAAAAAAAAAACAAGAAAAACGGCGACTTATTTATGAGCATCGTAATATTTAAAATAAACAAATTAATTTATAAACTTATTCGTGATATTTACCTTGTCCCATGAGTTTGTCAAATGGAACTTAGGTGTAGTTTTATTTTTTTGAAGGCCATTATTAAAAGATTGGGCACGTTTCAGTTTAAAATAAGAACAAAACAAAAATAAATAAAAAATACCTGGATTATTTGAAGTTTCTGTTTAGGAAGAAAAATGATTTTGTTTTGAATTGCTTGAACTTACATAGAATATCGTGGACTCTGCAGAAAAATAGCTCAAATTAATTGGTTTTATAAAATTTGTACTTTATCTTATGATTGCTTACCAAATTATATTCATTTTTTTTTTTAAATTTTGTATTTAAAATAATTTCCCAAATAATATATGTACATATTTTTGTTGAAACAATTTTCTAATCAATTTCCGAATTTTCATTGTTTTGAAAAATTAAAATTATTCCACCTTTGTCAATTTTTTAAATGATTTGGTGATTTTCAAAAGGAAAATATGTTAAAGTAGATTTTGGAATCTTATTTAAGGTGTAAATTCAAAAAAATATTCCGAAAGGTCTTTTCCTTTGTATGGTAGAACCTTAAAAAATGTTCTTTTGTTTCTAATGTTTTTTTTACATGGTTTATGACTGTCTTTTTCTTTTTCACAAAATATTTTCACAAAACATTTGTATAATGATCCCAAAATTGCCTCCCCTATCCGGCATATTTTTTTTTTCCTATCGATTTTTTTGGTGAAAAGATAGCATTTCCAACCCACAGATTTAAGAAGTCAATCCTTAATTCCTCAAAACGTGACTGTTTTCTATTAATACAGTTTTTCGGATTTTGTCCATTCGGGGTATATTTTGCATAGTATAAGTTTTTTTGTGTTTTCTTAAAATTGGTTATTGTTTCCTGCGATAGTTTCAGTTCTCAACAATGTTTCGTTCGGCCGCGTCGTTTTGCCCACAGCAAGTTAAACAGTTTGATACATGCTCGAAATGGGAAACCGACGAAGTTACGAATACCAGAGTTACGGGCGACAGAGTTACGAGCGTCAAAGTTACGCGAAACCGAAGTTACGAAAAACTAGAGTTACGAATTCTAAAGTTATGTTAAGCTATGACATGTGATTTTTGGGTTGGCAACAATTGCGAGGAACGACATGGAATTATGGAAATACAAACAAGAGGCTAACATTTTTCTCATTAGTCAGAACTAAATGAGTAAATCGAAAATGGGTGTTATTTAATCTTGTAAAATTTTGATTGGATAGGTATAGATGTTTTTGTGAGAAGATTGCAAAAACGTTGAAATAGAAAAAAAAACATGAGTATACTTATGTGAGTTTGGGGGACATAATTGAATTTATTTTCTTATTTGTCCAACTAATATTGCAAATGCGTATTTTTTTTCTATTAATTAATATAATTATTCATAGCGTATTTTGTAATACCCACTTTGTTATTATTTATATTAAAATAATGACCAAACCACCCCTTTTTTTACAGACGTTATTTTGGTGTGGTCAACTGTTGTTGCAATTGTTGCCAACCCAAAAATCACATGTCATAGCTTAACATAACTTTAGAATTCGTAACTCTAGTTTTTCGTAACTTCGGTTTCGCGTAACTTTGACGGCCGTAACTCTGTTATTCGTAACTCCGTTACCATTTCGCTCGAAATATTTAAAATATACCTATTAATTATTATGAAAAAGAACGTCTGTCCAAATAATTTTTCACCAAGAAATAAGCACTTCTAAAACAAAAAAATGCAGCCTTGAAGCATAATAATAATAGTCCAGTGCATTTATAAATTGACCCAGCAGTTTGTACCACCCCCAAATTTTTTTTGCTCATTCGATAGAGCATTGGCCTACCCTAATTTTTCGCACTCGCGAAATTCAGCTTTCGGCCGCCATCTTGGATTTTAGTTTTTGTTGAATATCTCGATTTCTATTTATCTTATATAAAAATTGTGTATACAAGAAACGTAGGCAATTAAATTTCGCGTCTTTTATATTAAGAACATTTTTTCGATATTCTAAATATTATAAAAAAAGTTACAAGCCAAAACAGAAAAAAGTGACAATTTTAAAGTTTTGAGCACTTTTTATCAAAATTATAAAAAAAACCTTCCGAGATAAAATTATTCACCTTAAAATTCTCTACAACTCTGCTATACAACTTTTTTTCTATCGCTATAAATACAAAAGTTATTAATACTTTTTTTTTTGTTAAAAATGCTCTTTTTTGTTTGTGTTCTTTATCTTTACTTTTTTCTTAATTTTTTTTTACCAAATCTTGAATTTTAAATGATTAGTGAGTATTTTATAGCTTTATGTTAGAAGAGAAAATTCAGGACCTGCAATTTTTTTATATTTAAGTCTCTTCATTTCGTAAAAAAGGATTATTTTTTAACAAAAAAGTATTAATAACTTTATTAATTACAGCGATACAAAAAAAGTTGTATAGCAGAGTTGTAGAGAATTTTTTTTAAAAGTGCTCAAATCTTTAAAACTGTCACTTTTTCGTTTTTTTTTTTACTTTTTTGGGTTTAACTTTTTTTAATATTCAGAATATCGAAAAAGTGTTATTAGGTAAAATAAAAGACGCGAAATTTAATTGCCTACGTTTCTTGTATACACAACTTTTATCTAGGATAAATAGAAATCGAGATATTCAACAAAAACTAAAATCCAAGATGGCGGCCGAAAGGTGAATTTCGCGAGTGCGAAAAATCAGGGTAATGATATTCAGCCAAAGCGCTATCGAATGAGCAAACAAAATTTGGGGGTGGTACAAACTGCTGGGTCGCCCATACACGAACATCATAAATGCACTGGACTATAAAAACATTTAAAAATTACTCAAATCAGTTGAAAATTGATTTGTGTTTTTTTTGCATGCCTTGTATATTGCATACACTGATGGGAAAAGCCACCATAAAACAACGTTAAATCAATGAAAACCACATTGATTTAACTATTATTCTGAATGATTTTGCGTTGAAGATGAACATTTTTAAATCAACGTGGAAAAAAGGTTCACTTTTGATGGTTTCGTATCTTAAAGTCACATGTTTCAAAGTAGTTCATCTTTGAAACAAAGACGTTTCAACTTCAATTAATTTTTTCCCTCAGTGTAGTCCTCCAATGCATCTAGGGTTGAGCTTTTCTTACAAAAGTGCATTAATTCTAAATCTGTCTCAAAATGTATGTATTTATATGGTTCTTCTCTTGACGAATATATACCAAAACTAACACAAAATCCACCTTCGCATTGCACTTATTAGAAAATGTTAAACAACATGTATAATGTAGGTATATATAAAAGGCCAAAATGGAAAACAGAAAAAACCATTTTTTTATATTTTAAACTTTAAAAAGAAAGGTCTGCTATAATTTTTGTGACGTCAATTCAAAATAAATCTATCTTAATAACTACAAATGTGTGGGAAGACATACCAATCTCTCAAATTAAAAAAAAAAGAAAACCCTTTCGGAAATTCTCAATAAAAGTCTTTAACAAGACCCACAAAAATACCTTACTCTCACCACCCAATTCATTTAATAGATTATACCTCTTCAAAATGGGTTAAACACTAACCAGAGATTCAAAAGACTTAAATCCACTTAACTACATACATATTAACAGGCCAAAAAACCTTATAATACTATACCGACACCTTCCACTTGTATATATCTCTTTATTCATGTACATCGCATATCTGTACTGCCGTACTTAGCAAAAAGGGCGCATGAGCCAAAAATCCAAAATTGAGTTAAAGGCATATTTGACATCCTGAAACAATGCCTCATTTATATGTTAACTAAAAACAACGCATTTTCAATTCTAAGTGGCTCAAAACAGTCAATGAAGATGAGCACAGCGATATTACTCCGCTGTATTCCTCAATGGAAAAATGCATTTATTACTACAACTCTAAAAATTAAAACAAAAATAGATACACATTTGGGAACCTTGAACACTATTTAATTGTTGTGTAAACTAAAAATTATAATTTTCCTACTAAAAGTTGCTTAAAATCATTTTTGAAATTGAGCACATTTACAATTCTAAACCTTTTCCCTTGTCAGTAAAATGCATTTATCTCAAAACTACAAAAATGGATATGCGCCCTTTTTGCTTAGCACGGCAGTGTACCTAAGTACCCATTGGACCAGGATAAGCTGCTTTTGGCTCCTCTTCTTTATCAAATCTCGTTTTCACATCATTTCACTTCCGCCTTAATATTTACATCGCTATACACTTGTAACGCTCTTCTGGAAAATTTTGTACAAAAAAGGAAAAAAACAGATACACATAGATCGTTGCTCTGCTTCAATGATGTCCATGTCCATGGGTGTTTAAGAAAATCCTCTTTCACATTTTCACTTTTCACTTTTTTTTTCCCCTTAGTCCTTCATAACACTATAAGACTTTATTCAGAAGTAAAAACTGAATATTGAATAAGAAAAAAAAATACAACTGCCCATAAATAGGTCGTCACGGAATTTCCATAAAGCAACAAAAAACAAGAAAAAAGGTACATTTACCCCGGCAGCCCATCGTTTTGTGTATATACTCCATGTCTTCATCATTTCAATCTCCATTCTCATTCCTTGACTCTCTCCCATTCACCATATCCTTAAAAATGTTCAAAATAAATCACTTGCCACCACTTCATAAAATTAAGGGAAGTACAAATATTTCTTCTTTTTTTTTCTCCAACCAACCACCCCTTTGTACAAATCAATAGATCGTTCCTCCTGGTTTTGGTCGCGTGAGTTCTGAAGCCAATTCAATTAAAAATTCACAAAATATGTAAAAAAAAAATTTTACTTAAATTTTTTTCCAACCTTGTCTGAATGATGGTATACGAGTATGAGCAGAGGCTCCACTCCATTTCATGTTGTGTAGTAATTTTAAAGAAGAAAAAAAAATTCCATTAAATCCAGAAATAATTTATTAAAGGAAACAATAAATCGAATGTAATCGTTACACACTCAAAAATAGAAGAAAACAATTATTTTTAAAATTTAGTTCAGCTGGCAGAGAGATAAAAACTGGCCTCATAGAGGGCGTTGGCAGCAAATTGGGGGTGGAGTAGGCATTTTTTTTTGTTGCCGCCAACCGCCTGCCACCGCACCGTCATTTAACTCAATGGATTTATATTGAATTTAGCACAAACATTTTTCTGTTTTGTTATGTTTTTTTTTTTTTATTTTTAGATCGATTTGAGTAAAAATAAAAATACACAATCGGTCTATATGTTTTGTATTATTTATGCAGGTTTTCACACAGCAATAATAATAATTGCGGATTTCTCAAAAAAAAAAAAAAATAGAAAAAAAAGCAAAATTGAAGAATGAGGAAAATCCACCCGAAGAAAATGTATTCAGAGTGTTAAAAGTAATTGCTGAATAAATAGATCCACAGAGAATCGGATTTATTGTTGAGTGCGAAGGAAAACGTATGCCGATAACAACAGGGTTCTGGGTTGCCAAAACTATTTGTTTATCAAGTTTGGAGGAAATGGTGATAAACTATGTCTGAAAGAAAGAATCCTTATACGGAAAGCATAAATTTGGGTGCCAACATCATCTCCTTTTAAGCAAACATTTCACTGTATCAGTAATTGAATTCATTTTATTCAAATAATTTTTTTAATTTTTGTTTACGTTACGTTACGTAAAATTGGTTACATTACGTAATATCACGTTACGTTACGTTACCTTACATTAAGTTTTTACCACGTTGATTTGATGTTTTCTAGAGCAATTTTTGTAAGCTCATCAATCATCTTATTACTACATTAATTTACAAGTTGTAACAAAATATAATCGTAGAAATGGCAACTCTGTAAACAAGATGATTTTGCACCCTCAATAGAGCCTATGAAGTGTTTGTTGGGGTGGATTACTTGTGTTTTTTCGTTCTTTTTTTTTTCTTTATTAATTTGAATAAATTTCTCAAATAATGAAATGCAAAAGAATACTGTTTTTAACAGTTCTTTTCTTTTCTTTTGAGGATAATTTTATTTTATTGGGTGTGGTACACAATCATCACATTCACATTCAGTCATTTCAGTTTTCAGTGCGTGCGTTTTTTCATTTTTATTGCACATCATGTGTCTACTATAGTGAAGATTTATTCATTGCAAAATATTGTTTACGACATCTCATGATGTCAAAATTGAAACTAAAAATATTGGTCATATGATTTAGTTATTTTTAATTTTTTTTTTTTTTTTTGGAAGGCCATAGGCGAGTTTGATTTGAATTTAGAGCGTCATAAACTTTATGTTACTGTTGTTCGAAATTTTTGATATATTTTTAGTTCGTGGTTAACAATTATACTAAAATATTTTTATTTGATAGATTCTTTTAATATTTTGTTTTATTTGAACATAAAAAAATCTTATGAAAACGGCGACAGGCCTCCCAGTGAAATGTTCCATGCTGAAGCCAACTAAATGCATGTGTCGTTACATTTCTTTCCTTCAGAAGATTTTGGTGTTGTTTTTGCGAGGAATCGACAAAAAACCTTCATTTCATTTTAATGAAAATTATAATTGAATGAAAACAATGCAATATCTTGGAATAATCTAATGCTAAAAACTTAAAAATTTTGGTAAATTTTTCTATGGACATTCATAAACCTAATCCTTGAATGCATTTCAATCTAGATTTTAGCTTCCATACAAAATTCTCTTAAAAATATACATAGTTGATCCAAGATCCAAGATCCAAGTCTTATATTGATTAATCCTAAAATATTTTTCGGGTTGGGGTCAAAATTCTGCTTTACAAAATTCTGCTTTCAAAATACTGATTTTCAAATTTTTTTTTTCAAAATTCTGTTTTTCAAAATTCTGCAAAAAATTAAAAAATAAAAATTAAAAAGCACGCGCTTTTTAACATTTTCCAAACGCTTTTTTAATTTTTTGCAGAATTCTTTAAAATCATCTTCTTGAAAAATGATCTGCTTATTAGATTACTTACCTTAGTAATTTGTCATTCTTTGAAATGAAATGAATACATTTGAAAATATTAAGAAAAGGTTTTTAATACTAAAAATTTCCGAAAATAATTCAAATTTTTTTAATTTTTCAAATAAAGATGAATATTCAAAAATTTGAATAAGAAAAGGAATATTTTGTATCAAACAACATCGGTTCCAATAATTTATAGAATTTATTTGAAGAAATCAGTCTATGCATTTTAAAAAATATTTGCGACACTTAAACAAAAAAATTTAGGAAAGTACCAATGTTGAATTACATTAATGAGTTGTATTTTTCTTTAGTCAACGCAAATGCTATTAAAAAAAAAAAAAAACAGAATTCGCAGAATTTTTTTGGTTAAGTATAATAATGGCAGAATTTTGAAAAGCAGAATTTTAAAAAGCAGAATTTTGAAAAGCAGAATAGAAAAAGAAAAACAGAATTTTCGTTAAAAAAGCAGAATTTTGAAAAGCAGAATTTTTAAGCCAGAATTTTGACCCGATCCCATATTTTTCATCTTTTAACCCTTTCGAACCCAAGCTATGAAAATCAATATTAAAAAATGTTTTTTCAGTATTATTGTGTCAAAAACATCACAACTAAGAAATATGTAGAGCAAAAAGTTATTTTCCAAAACGATAAATAGCACAACTAATGGGTTACTCTCATGTAACACGTAAGTAACATGCACTGCCTATGACCACCAAAAAAGTCGGACAATTGAGAAATAAGTTTTTATAGAACAACAAAACAAAACACTTTCTGGATTAACATTTTTATATTTTTTTTTTTTCAAAATTATGAAAATATATATAAAACAAAAAATGTTTGCAAAAAAATCATGTGTGCAATTCACATGGTAGAAGTGAAACCTTAAAAATTATTTTTCTTGCAAAAAATAAAAATCGAAAAAATTTACCTTATTTTTATTCCATCATCTTTAAATCTTTATCTTCTATATGGCAACCTAATAACTTAAATAATAATAAATTTTATATCATCTGATAGCTTTTTATTTCAACTTTTATCATGTTTCTACCATGCCTACAAAAAAAGTAAGAATTTAAGAATTAAAAAAGTAAAATTTAAAATTGAGGTATTTCCTGCACTGACTAATGGCTGGTCATCAGCAACAGATCTCCACACGTGTTTTAAGGTATTTTCACGTATTTAAATTAAATATTTTGTAACTTGTAGATCACGTAACTTGATATAACGTGTTTAGAAAAAAAAACATCTTTTTAACGTTATCTCAGGATTTTGAATATTAAATTAAATGAAATTTTGCACAATAATAGTTTATTTAATTACCTATCTACAGTAAAAATGTCATTCATCTATCTGTTAAAACAAAAACGTTATAATCAATTGATTTTTCCTGTCGCTTTTTCGTTTCATCTTGTTTCAAATCACTACGATACTAAATAAGTTTTCACTTCAAACAATTACACCATTAAAAAGCTTATAAAATTTCCTGAAGAATAAAGCCATACTTAATTTTTTATAATGCACAAAAAGTATAAAAATAATTTATTGAAAACAATAATTTTCATCAAAAAAAAGCGAAAAAAACAAGTAATTTTATTTTCTCACGCTATTAAAGGCATTTTTTTTTCTAACAACCTATACCATCTGAAAGCTTATTGTCCAAGCTCAAAATATATATATCGATCAGGTCTATGAGACATCTACAAAAAGAGCTAGAATTTTTTAAACTCGATGAAAATTCATCAAAAAAAGCAAAAAAAAAAACATTTATTTTGATGTTCTCATGCTATTAAATCAATTTTTTTGTTTGACAACTTATACAAAATTTTATTTCATGTGAAAGCTTATTGTTTCACCTTTCAACCATGTCGAATTTTCAGGCTGAGATTACGGTACTTCCTACACTGGTGGCTGGTCATCGGCAACAGATCTCCACAGGTGTTTTGAGGTATTTTTCAATTTTTTCAATTTAAGATTGTGTAACTTGTAGAACACGTACCGTTATGTGTGATATATATAAATAAAAGGTTATGTTATCAGCATGCGTATTAAAGTTAAATCAAATTTGTATGTCTACTAGATCAGAAGATATAACGTGTGTAGAAAAAGAACAGAACGAATTTTTAAATATATGTTACATGAGAGTAATACTAGTACCGAAAGGGTTCAGATTGCAATATAAAGCTCAAAAAAACTTTAGGAGTATTGTAGGTAGTTTCCAGTGACAAAATAATAACAAAATTAGAAAAAAAAAATAAATATGTAACATCCTTCTCTAAAAATCCAATTTTGCAGTTTATTAATTACTGTACCTACCATTGACTTTATTTCACACATTTTCTGCAATATTTTGACACCTTTTATAAGCATTGATCGCAACTGGACCAGTTTTATACTATAAATTTTATTTTTACTTCAAGATTCCCAAAACAATACATTTCTTAAATAAGAACACACCCATATAGGTAGAAACCTCATTTTCAATTCTTTAAAAAAAAACCATCCAATTATAGGTTTTTGACCTTTCCAAACAAAAATGTTTTGTTATTATTAAAAAAAAAAAAATTCTTCAACAGAAATAATCCTACAGCTGTTTTATGAATTTCAAATTTTCTAAAAAGAAAATCTTCAAAAAAAATCATTATTTTCAAAAGTATTTTCTTGAAGTTAATAGATGATTGTTTCATTTCTTTGAAGTTAAACAAAAAACACAAAAAATATGTATCCCGCACGCCACCTGTCACGTGTATAGAAGAAAATTCGATTGTTTTCCTTCAAACGCAAGAATGATTTTCAAAATTATTTATCTTAAATTGTTTAGTCATTTATATATCCAAAAACAAAAAAATCATTTTTAATATCTATTTTTTTTTTTTTAAATAACAAATTCTTATAAAAAAAAAACATATTTTCCATTTTTTCCTTCTCTCATTTTCTTTTAGTTTTTTTTGTTTTCATTAAAAACATACACAATCTATTCACACTAATACAACTTTATTTAGTTATAAATAATTCTGGCGAAAATTCAGCATTTTCCTGATGATCTCCAAGTATAGAGCTTTGGATCATGGCCAACAGTTAGCATTAGGGGATGCGCAAATACATATGCGCAATGGAAAATAAAATTCGCTTACTTTTGCAATTTCTTCCGTTCCGTAGTGTTTTTCGTTCTGCTTCTCAAAATGATTTTCACTTTTCTTTTTTTTTTCGATTTTCTTTTGATCATGTGTTTTACTCTTCTTCTCTGATCTCTATTTGTTTTTGTTTTATTTGTGTTTAGCAACATTTTAGATTGTAGAGGGAGGTGGGGGTATTTACGAAGAAAGGGTGGTTTCAATTTGAGTAAATAGAATAAAAAAATGAACATAAAATAATTCAAGAAACGTGGAAAGTAATGTTTGCGGAAGCTTAATTAAAGTTATCTTTGTAAAGTTTACTTTTGATTTTAGATTAGCAATCGTTGGATTTTGTTTGTGTGTATACATTGTATCTAATGTTTACACAGATAAAAATTGGAACTGCTTTGATTTTATTTGCCAAGGAAATATTGAAAATAATTGAATTTATTTGTTTAGGAAGTAAAAAAGCGGTTGTGCAAGTCTTAGTTTTTATTGACGCCATATGGTCTTAGAGATTTTAGAATTTTCTCATTAAATTATCTTTTTTATGTGTCTTGTACACGGAAGATTATTAAAAACTTAAAAATATAACTTAATTGACCTTGGTAAAAAAATATTAAAATATTACTTAATGAGTATTGAAAAACTAGTAAAGCATTTCTCCGTTTACAATTCATGTCATTCATAAAAATGATATTATGTTCCAATTTGTTGAAAGTCTTATCCATTATTCAATAGCTTTAAGGAACACCTTTTCAGGTAATAAAGACACCAATGTTGCAAAAGGCTCATTTGGCCCAAAATGATAGAAACTATTTGTATCTAAATGCAAAAAATGTTTCTTAAAGTTATACCGATGATACATCTATAATTTCTGTAAAGAAAATGGCGAAAATGTTATTGTGGGGCATCACTGAACAACGCTGTATTGAAAATGCGATTTTATAAAATCACCATTATTGGTATTACATTTAGATCATTATTTTACATAATAAAGCTTAGTGTTGTTTTTGGGGTCAAATACGTTGCCAATAATGAACTTTCTTATGATTGTACATTTTCAAGGAGGAATTAGAATTATTTTGATGATTAAGTTAAAATAACACAGACAATAAAACCAATCCAGAATTTTTTTGTCCATGGAAGTTATCATTTATTTTCTTAAGATATACAGAGTATCATCAATTTAACTTTTGCTCCATATTAACACTCTTCTTGGGTCGTTTAAAACTGCATCAAAGTACCATATCAAGGGGCACGGTAGTGCCCAGCCAAGTTCTCTAGCAACTTTGGCACTACACCCTTATTTACAGGAAACAACTCAGGCCATTTTCGACCCCCCTCTAACTTCCACACCAAAGATGCTAGAAATTTCAAACTCACTACATTTGTTGAGCTCGTCAACAAAAAAATTTCAGCCTCCTACGATGAGTAGTTTCTGAGATATAGGGCTTCAAAAATCGCAAAAACCGTAACTGACTCACTGACTCACTGACAGATCATCAAAATTATGGAGAACTTCCCGATATCGTAGAAACTTGAAATTTTACACGGTGATAGGACTTGTGGTGTATACAAAGGAAAAAATCGAAAATTTGAGATTTTTAATTCAGGGGGCGTGTCATCCGCCCATTTCCGCTGAATTTTCATAAATTATTATAGAGCACTTCTGATTGTCGTAGAATCTTGAAATTTGGTAGAATGGTGGAGCTGGTAGTTTACACAAAGGAAAAAATTTAAAGTTTGAGAATTTCAGGCAGGGGGCGTGGCAACCACCCATTTTCACTGAATTTTCATCAAATAAAGAAATTTTATATTCTACAGCCATACCTTGCAAAAAGTAGTGAAATCACAACAAAAACATTACTGTTAAAAAAATAGCCAAGTTATCCTATGTTGAAATTATGCTGGCACAAAAAGTACTGAGATGTAAAAGTGTACCAAGTTCTAAAGTTTGGGTTCAAATTCGTATCAATAAAATTTTGATTGTTTACTTGGCAATTTTTGAAATAACTTTAAAAATCGATGGTTAAGAAAAATTGTCAAGAGAACAATCAAAATTTTATTGATACGAATTTGAACCCAAACTTTAGAACTTGGTACACTTTTACATCTCAGTACTTTTTGTGCCAGCATAATTTCAACATAGGATAACTTGGCTCTTTTTTTAACAGTAATGTTTTTGTTGTGATAAATAATAATTCATAATATATTTTATAAAAAAAATCACAAAAAGTAGGTACGCATACGCCACAGTGACCAATAAAATAAAATAAAATTTAAAAAATTATATAATGACTTTGTTTCCCAATAACTGACTGTCAAAATTTTAAAATTATTGCTCATTCAAAATATTGCACTTGCAATTTCAGTTTAAGTCATAAAAATTAATTAAGGGAACTATAAAAAAATTACCTAACTACAAATAATGTTAGTACCTCAAATTCCAAATTAATTAAAAATAAATACTTCAACATTAAAAGCTAAAGTAGACGTGGCTTATTTAAAGATCATGTTTCAATTTGTTATGTTCAAACTATTGAAGGAAATTTTATAGTTAAGAAGAACAATATGAAGAAGTTATTATGGCATGGGGTTTAGGTCAAAACTCTTTAATTTCCAAAATTCGTGTTCTATAGGTACCTAACTTAAAATTATTAAAACTCAAAATTCTGTAGGTATTGCAATAGTAAAATTCTATATTCCAATATTCTGTGAATGAAAAGGAAAACAAATTGTTTTGATAATGCGCACTCTTTTTTTAGTAAAATAATTTTTCTTTTATCATTTTTACAGAATTTTTAATTTACAGAACCTTAGAATAAAAAAAAATTAAAAATAGAATCATACAGAAATTTGAATTTATCTACCTACAAAAGTTTGGTGATTCAAAATTCCGGTAAAGTAGTTTTCCGAAAATTGCTTTTATACTGTTTATTTATGTATGTATACTGCAGTATAAAATTGAACAATAGAACAACATTTCAGAAATCATATTCAAATAATGCAACCTACGAAAATTGTACTTAAATTTAAAACAGTTTGGAAGACTGTGAGGACAAGCAGTAAAAATTTGATTCAGCATTGGTTCAAATTTCCAACTTCCTGACTTTAGTGGATTAACTCTGGTTCTGGTTCATGATTGGAAATTGGACAGAGCTTAGTCTCCAATATAATGGTGATATTGGATTTTTTTAAATGCCTTCTATTATTTTTTACAGTTTAGACATCCCGAGAATTTGGTTGTTTCAATTTCTTTCTTTGTCCTGGAAAATTTTTAAACCAAAAAGTATCATTTACTGTACTACAGGCAATACTGATTCTAGTTTAAAAATGTCCCTTCCTTTTATTCCATGATTACAATCATATCTGATGGGTTATTGAAAATAAAAAATTGCAAATAATCATTATTAAATGGCATATTGTTGAGACTTCTTCAATCCGTCAATCCAATAATACTTTCTCAACGGAGTGCAAAAAAATATTAAAAATTAAATAAAGACACTTACGGATAAGATAAAATCTAATTATCTCTTAAAAAAGATACTTTCTGTAGAAAAATTTCAGAGGAAAATTGTTTTTTTTTTTGTTTGTGCTTGCTCTCTGTTAATTTTATTTCAAGGGCAAAGCAAAAAGTTTGGAATACTTTTTGTAAGATTGAGAAGCTGATAATCGAATTCATTAATCATAAAAATTATTATTTTTTGTTTCGTATTGAAGAAGTTATTTTATGTACCTAAGTGGTACATAATATCTTTGTATAATAATATAAATCAAATTTTCTAAATTCTATGACGAATCTAATTAACACTTCTTAATTGCATCAACAAAGTCAAAATGCATGTGTACGATGAATACAATTTTGTTGCCAAATTAATTTTAATAATTCGTCAAGGATAACATGCGCCATAAAGCATTTCAAATTAAATTAATTAAATCTTAATGAATGTTTAATGGTTATAAATGGTAAATTATTTTTAAAAGAAAACAAAAATATCTACATGAAAACATCTATTCATAATAATTTATGTATGTGAAATTAAATTAATAATATAAAATCTGTTATTGAAACAAAGAAAAAGTTGAAAAATGACAAATAAAAAGTATTTTCTATCGATTAAAAATAAAAAAAAAGGTTTGCTTGTCTTTGGAATGTCAAAACTTAAAATTAAAATAAGGTATCTACATATTAAATTTTTATTTTGTATTAAAGTAAAATAATAAACTCTGTATATTTGACTTTTCATTCAAATTCCACTTTTTTGTAAATATAATTAAAATTTATTGAAAAAGGATGCATTTTCCAAGAAAATCATTCTTTAATGATTGGAAAAAAAAATTAAATCGAAAAAATACAGCTCACAGAGAATACGCTGTAAATTTTAAACTTATTAACAAAAAATTATGATGACATTTCTGACAAAAACACGACCTCATCAAAATCGCCTTCGTTAATAAATCAAACAGAAATGAAATTGTATGCAAATTTATCTTTTTCCTCTTTCAAGGACTACAATTTGTTGACTTTTCAATATCGTTTATGGATTATTAATTTGTTTTATTTTTATATATGTATTTTTTTTTAAATTTATACTCACCTTTTTATTTTTTTAAAGACAATGTGTCAAATTGCATGATGCTGTATCTTAAATTTTCATTAAAATGAGCAAAATTAAATCAACAACAGCAAAAAAAAAATTGTCTTGCTTCTTCGAAAATGAATCAACACCCCACCCACATATTAATCGAAATTTTTGCTTACAAGAAGATTGAGTGGTAATGTGCTGGTCTCTTGGCAAAGAAAACAAAAATGTTTACATCTTAAGTGTACATTTGCATCCATTAGATACAAGTTTGATCTAATATATATGTATTTGGATGTATACACAAGGATATTAGGAAATGCGTGTCCCCATGTTTGAATTTATAATTTATTGGCTTGTTGC
Organism: Episyrphus balteatus; assembly: GCF_945859705.1. Taxonomy (NCBI): domain Eukaryota; kingdom Metazoa; phylum Arthropoda; class Insecta; order Diptera; family Syrphidae; genus Episyrphus; species Episyrphus balteatus. The sequence goes on from NC_079136.1 coordinate 14,425,354, forward strand.
CCGATTTGTTTTGAAAATTATTTTTATCTGTTTATATTTTTATTTTTATTTATTTTTTTTTTTTTTGTTGAGTACGATAACTCGTGTTATAAATTTGAAAAAAAAAAAAAAATAATGCATTAAACATTTATTATCAATGTCTTACAATTGAAAAAAAGAACAACATTTTTTAATTTATTGCCGTATATTTTTTTTCACAAAAATTCCACATTCACACATAAATATTAATAATTTATTTCTACAATTCATAAAATATGTTATAATAAATAATGTGTATAAATAACGCATGTATATAACTAATATTTTATTATAGGTATATGTTTATGTTTTTCTTTTTCTAACTACAATAAGGATTTTTTAAATGTTTTTTTTTTTCCTTAAATATTGGTATTTTTTTTTTCTTAATAAGACTAGACTATTATTGTTTTATCTTTTTTTTAAACTTAAAAACATTTATATTTAAATTGTTTTTTTTTTTTTTTTTTTATTTATTTATTTTAAAATGTTTATGTATACACTTATTTGTATATTTCTATTTAATAATGATATTGACTTTTTTGATTTAAGTTTACGTATGACATGTATTTATTTTTGAATGAACTTTTGTGTAACAATGTTTTAAGTTTTCTTGATTAAGTATAATGATTTTAGATTTGTTTGATTACAAATTCGATTCGTTTGCAATGGTTTGGTTTTTCCAAATGTTGATTTTTAAAGTTATGAGGAAGTTTTTTTTTATTTTCTTCTCTTATGTTGTTGGTATGTTTAAAGATTTTAAAAATACATCATTTAAAAAAAAAAAGCTTATAGAAATGTGTTCACCTTATTAGAGGAAAATTAAATCTTTAATTTAGGATATAATACATTATTTTCAAGAAATAAGATGATGTTAAATAAATATGTAGATTAGTAACAAATTATGTTAATAACAAAATTTAAAAACTTAATGTTAACCATTTCTTTTTTGAATGATTTATTGCACTAAATAGTTTTTTTGGAGTTCCTAAAAGGTATTGTTTTTTTTCACTGGGTTTTTTTTAACAATGGTTTTGTCGTCTGAGTGCAAGTTGTGTCCAATTTAAAATTTATTTTCTAAAGCACTGTGAACATGAGAGCGACTAACGAATGAGCAAATAAATAAACAGGTGAGATTGTTTATATCGAACTAAAGCTCAAATTTTCAAAAAAAAAAAATATATGTAGGTATTTCGATTTAGAATAACAAAAAAAAAAGAGAAAACAAATTGTTCGTGTCACCAAATTTTAATTCTTTATGAATAATTTGTTTTTTTTCTTATTTAAGAAATTAAAATACAAATGTTAAAACTTGACCAATTCTAAGTCAGTTTATTTAAAAAAAAATACTATGTATTTCAAACATAAATACTTTATTGTAATCAAAAATAAGTCTCAATAAATCTAAATTTGAATTTGAAAAACATTTATTTTTTGATTGAAACTTTAGTCAGATTGCTATAGATTCCTACTATTTTATTCAGTTTTTGTTAAAAATTTCTTTAAAAATTCAGACCATCGCATTTGTTTGTCCATTCCGTAATTCGTTGTTCACACTTATGTGCACCACTTACGTAAAAAAATCAAAATGTAGTTTGTTTTATATTAGCCGTGTTTTATTGGTAACTCAGTACTTAGCTCAGTAAAATTTTACACGGTAAACAATAACAAATGATTGCTAAGGATAAAAAAAGTTTTTATTTGTTGGTTTACAGAGAAATTGTTTTTCTAAACGTATACATTTTTGGCCCTTCAACTATAAAGGATTATACAAAGTTTACAAAAGTAATCTTTTCTTGTTGATTACAGCATAAAATATTTACTCAGTAAAATACTGAGTACCAATAAAACACGGCTATTGTAAAATAAATGTATAGGTATTACCTAGGTTTCTTCAAAATTAACTGTAATTTTCAATCAAGCCTTTGGCATTGCAGAAATTTTGTATATAATTTGTAACAAATGTTATCATATTAAAGATTGCCAAAGGCGATAGCGAATCAAAAATATAAAATTATCTATTTTTTTTTTTTTTTTTCTAAAACTATAAAAAAAAGACCATGGTAAATTTTACATTTGACTACTTAAAAATACCGAAACCTAGCTTAGAATGAATTTATAAACTAAGAGTTTTAATGATTCAATACTTTGTATTTTTTGTCCACAAAAAATTAATTTTGATTTTTAAAATATTTATAACTGTGACTGCAACAAAAATTTTCGGAAATTTGCTCTTAAGGCAAAAAATTCTGTCTATTAAATAAGCCCTTAATTTATTAAAATAATTGTATAAAAAGAAACATTATCCTGAAGTCGATGGGCATCAATAACTTAGGTATACCCGATGATATTGTAAATGAAAATAATGAGAAAATTTGAAATTCGTATAAAAATACAATGGATGTTTCATTGTCAGCAAATCAACGCAACGCCTTGTTCCAGTGATTTTTTTTTTCAAAATGAGAGAACTTAGTTTGGTATTCACCGTGGTAGATTTTACGTAGGTAAAGGTCTTTGCTAGAACTATCAAATTATATCCTTAGGTATTGAGGCCTCTTCATCATTAAAATTTTCGAAACTTCTCCGAAACTTTACGAAAAAAAAATTTTTTTAAGATACATAGACAGTTATTTATAATGACCGGTTTTGTGTGCAAATTATAATAAATACATGCAGGGTTCCCAGGTTGATATGAAAATCACCATTTTTGCCGATTTTCTTAAACGAAAGGGATAAAATAGGGGACGTTTTGGTGTTAAAAAAAGGGGATTTTTATTTTGAAAACCTGGGAACCCTGAATACATGTAAGAACTTTGGCATTTTCCTGTTGGAGCAATGTTGTGGCACAAATAAATCTATTGAAAAATGCAAATAGTTGATTGCAACAGTTTTTCACTAAACAGCATCGGTACAAAAGTACAAGTTGATTATATGCTTAAAACATTTCCTTAAAATTTTGTTTAATCAATAAATGTATGATCAAAATAAAAAAAATTAACACAAATCTTTACTTTCTGTTATTTGTATAAAATCATCTTCAACTTTTTTTTCCTCTAACATGATTAAAAGTACCAATTTTTTGGGTATAATCAAAGTGAAGTTATTTTTTTTTTTTTTAATTTAAAATGAAGCCCATAAGTTCATATTAAATTTGTTTTGTTCAATTTTCTTATGACAAAGAATTGTGGTAACTTCTTAAAAAGCAAGATACAACTATAATTTGTTTAATTTAAAGAATGCACAATACAAAGAAAATTGAAAAATAAAAAAAAAAAATAATAATCAAAATCGATATAAAATCTTAAAATTAAATAATATAAATAATATTATTATTCGTTGACACAGTCTCTACGTTGCATTATTTTAAATAAAATATCAAAAACAAATACTTTAATTATTATTTAAAATTTTTCGATGAAAAATAATAAAAAATTTGCAATTTAAATTTAAATTTTTTTATTTAGATATTTATCTGTTTTTTTTTTTCAACAGTTAAATTGTTATTTGATTTTATGGAAGACAAATTCCTTTATTAGATTATTTATATGTAACTTTTGAGAAATTTTTCTTCTCAATATCGTTATGAATATGTATAATTCTTATTATCTTCAGTTTTTTAATAACTTACAAATTAAAAAAATAATTCAAATAAAAATCTGTTATGACTTATACAATAAACACAAAAAATAAAAATTTTGCACAAAAAAAAATATCACATATCCAAAATTTTACTTATCCTTAAAATCCTAAAAGCTGAAAAAAAGCAACACAAAAATGAAAAACCACTTCCTTTCACATCTCGGTTGAAATTGATTCCCATGTTTGCTAAAAGTCATTCTCGATAAAAAATATAACTAAAAAGGATACTCCAGTTTTCTTGTAGCATTACATTTCACTTTTCCGAGAGAATTTATCCATTCGAATGGTGTCAAGTTGAATTTGAACGACTATAACAACTCGAAAGCAGAAAACAATTATTGCAGCAGCAGAAGAAGATCATCAGCAAATCCAGCACCACCATCATCGTCATCAGCCATCAGCAAGTTTAAGGTCCTTTTTTTATATTTTCTTGTATTTGTTCTTTTTCTTAAGCTTTCACCCCCCCATTTTTCAAAACTAACCCACGACAATAGTGTATCCGGTAACCGGTGTTATGGCACTTTCAAAACACTCTTTGTTCCTCATTAGTGCATTGTGTAAGTTTTCAATTGTAATGGGATCCAAATGCATTGTATACCGCACGGAAAAGAGCAAAGAGCCTTACGTTTTTTTGTATTATCCTTTTTTTTTTAAACGAAAATAACTGTGCGTGACTTTGGGGGTGGTTGCCTTTGAAAGGCATAAACGTTCACAATTAATTGGGCCAAGAAGATAACACCAAACAGGATAATTAGCACCATATACAGGAAGATATCTCGCATCATTTTGAGCACTTTAAAGGATCTTTTTGAGAATAATAAAATGATTTTTGGGTGATGTCCTGTCAATTATATGGAAAATGTAGCAGAATTAGGTTTCATTATCATATAAAAATAATCACTTCGTTATTTAAAAATGAGGTGACTTTTTATGCCAGGATTAAATTCAAATATCACAAAAACAACAACAAAAAAAAAGTAACCCTTACTCTGTGAAACAGAAGAAGGATTCAACCAGCAATAGCAACGACAGCATTCAAATGCGCTTTGCTTTCATTCATGTTGAAGAAAGGATTTCTAGAAAACTTCTCATGTGGAGGATATATTCCTTTTTTTTTAACTTTTATTTTTTTTTCTATTTCGTATAGTTACTTCCTTTCAATCGTCGTCGTCGACTCGTATATCCTTAAGTCTCGTTGCACAAACAAGCGAAATAAAAACATTCACATCAGGTATATATGGAATTAAACTAGGATAAGAGCGCGACAGGTAGGAATACAGGAATAAATTATTATGACAACAACAACAAACAGGACTAGCAACAAATATATCCGCGAAGGAAAAATAGTATACGAAGAAGAAAGATTTACCGCCGTTATGAAAATTGTAACTGCCGGTATGTCGGTTCGACTACTACTGCCAGGTAGTGGTTGGTCTATGATAGATAAGAGCCACAATGGCAGTAAATTCTGATTGTAGCAGAATGCTATTCACAGAGAGGGGTTGTTTTTTTTGTGATAAAATATCCTTCATGAGTCATCTATTGGTGTTGTATCGGTCCTTTTACTTTTTTAGAACAGTTTTCAAAAAGTGACGTAGCAAAGTTGTTTCGAACGCAAAACAGGATAAAGGATTTTTATTGATTTTTCTTATATTGAGAATGCAGGGTGATATAGATGTAGAAAAACAAAACTAACGAAATTTTAATTTTCTAAAAATATTCTCGAAAATTTTTGAAACTATAAAATTTTAAAATGTTTTTATTGGATTATTTTTCAAATTTGTATTCTTGTTCATTTGATTAAGGAGTTTTATCAACACACATTCAATAACTATGAAAAATAAATTAATATCTAATCTTATATTAAGAAAATAAATTTACAAAACCCTGCTTTTGACATTTTTAGTGCATTAGACATCTTATCTAAGTACAATCACTATAATATTTTAACTTAAAAATTCGCAGAAACAGTTTTTTATGAAATATTAAAGCAGGCATCCCGAAAAAATTCTACATAATTAAATTTTTGAACATCAAAACAAACACTACAGAAATAGAAATGAAAAATTAAAATATAGAAAAAGGAAAAATTATATACGCAAGAATTGTATTCTATTCTGAATGAATCTGAAACCTATGATGGATGTCAGCTAAGTGAAACCGAGTATGACGTAAAATGGAGAGCGTAGCAAGAAATTTAATACTTTCAATCAATTTATTAATCTGTTTACAGCGTAAGTACCGTTGGCCTTTCAATTTGCAGGACTCATTGTTTTTCCCTTTTTACAGTTATAAAAAAATTATATGAAAAAGTTGAACTACAATAGTATACCTAATACGGGACGCAGTGCCGAATCTTTTATTTTGGTGCTTACAGAACAAGGTATTTAAAAAAAAAATGAATGCTTAGATGAGATTCAAAAACGTAAAGTAATGATAGAGATAAGCAATACCAAAATCATTTCGATGATAGGTTACCTTGTTTCGATAGACAAACAACACTAGCAATAATTGCCATTTATTAATAATTTTGTATTGCTTTATCAAAAATGAATAGCATTAGAAAAAATTTGTCCCTGTAAACCAACTATAGGTCGTTTCAAATCAAAAGTCCCATGGAAAATTGAGCAAAAATAAAAAAAAACTCATTCGCTTACTGGAAGGAAGCATTTATGAGGCAGCTGAACTTTTTCTAAAATTACGATAAAATAACGAAGAACAGTTCTTGATATTCCTATTTTAATTAATTGATCCGTCTGTGAGATTCACTGGGTTAGCCTCAGAAAGCGGAGGCAAGTCTCCCGAGCTTGCATCACTTCATATCCGCGGGCAATACAAAAAACATACAATTTTAATTACTATTTATCATTTGAAGGCAGTTGGGATAACTTTGCCGAAGATATTATTATAGGACTAGGTGAAGATGGACCAGAAATGTCCAGTTTATATGATAGCAATTCATAACTTAAAATTCTATTCACATCTTTTCATTTGTATAACTGGGCAGTAAATATCTTATTTTTATTTTTCAATTATTTTGGAGTCGTCACCATAGAAATCATTAATAAACAAATTCAGATTTTTCGTTTGTTTATTTTGTTCTCTAGCATTTCTTTCATTCAAACAAGCATGATTTGTTGTTATTTTTGAGTTGATTTGTCGCAATGAGCCAATAAAATTGAGTTTTTTTGTTTATTTGCTCTCAATTTTATTGGAAGGGAGAAAATTAACTCAGAGTCAGGACTTTTGATTTGAAACGACCTATAATAAAAAACTTTTGTTATCCTAAGCAATCTTTTGTGCTTATGTCCCTCATTTTATTGAGCTAAGTACTCATCAGTAACAAAAAAAAAAAAAACACACGACTAATGCTGTGTCAATAAGTTAAAAGAGCTTAAGTCAATTTTTATCATTTTTCAATATAAGCAAATGAAGTTTGTGGACCAGATTTTTTTTACTTTTTTTGTTATTACTTTTAAACTGTTGCCGCTAAACCAACAATTTTTTTTCTGGGTACAGGCTTGTTATACCCTTAATTTTCATATGTATATTTTTTCTTGAAAACGTTCGGGACGGCCGTTACATTTGAAAAAATAACTTACTTTGACTTAAGTATACAATTTTGCAGACATTTCAAGGAACAAAACAGCTTATGTTACTTAAGCTGTTTTGCAAAATTGGGTTTGGTTCAAAATGCATTTTTTTAAAATGGCTTGAGTCGACATAAGAACACAAATGGTTCACTCGACCACAAGCGATGAATATATTTGAATTCAAATTGTCATATTAGCTTATGTCATGACTTAAGCTTCACAGTAGTGAACTCACAGCAGTATGGACGATTTTATACATAAGCTATTTTCCAAATGCAGTTTTTGTCCAAAAAGACTTAAGCTTCTATGATTTTTTTTTAAATTTAACGATTTATATTTTGCGTAGAGAAATGAGACCCAGACTAAAACAAAGCTGAACAAAAGGTGAACATGTTAAGCAAATAAAATCGATTTTCACTTATGTCAACATTAGCTCTTTTAACTTATTACCACAGAATGAATCTTATGTTGGTCAGCAAAAAAGTCCGAAAATACTATTTTAACTTGATATTAGGCATTGGTTTATTACTTGAAAAAAATACTTTTTTTACATAGTAACTTATTAATTGTTTGTGATATAAAATAAGACATAAATACCAAGAGTTTGTGTCTCACCCATTTTGTATACTACAAATTGTTTCCATTCAAGAGAACGATAAAAATCCATACAAATCCAGTACTCTTTTCTTTTTTTAATATGAATAGCTAAATGCCAATTTTTCAATAGTCACAATAGTCTGAAAAACCTCAGTTAGAGCTAATTCCCAGGAATATCTATTTTTCTTATATTGACATTAACTAACAATCGAGCACGTATTTTAATTTAAATAAGAAGTAATCTGCAAATTATAGCAAGAGAGTTTTCCAAAAAAGTCACATACAAACGAAATAATTCACTTATCGTCATTTTACTTTTACTTGCTTTTTGCGTTGATAAAATAGTACTAACTTAAAGTTACCTTAACCCAATTTATTTTAAACTTAAATGCTATGTTTTTCTCGCTTATTTCTAAAAAGTAAGCATTAGGAAATGAGAGCAAAATAGTTTTCAAAAACATTCTGTAGAGAGTAGAGCCCTAATAACTAATTCCTATTTACTTAAAAAAAATCATATTTGTATACAAGAGTGCCACAGACCTCATCAAATAAGATTACGTCATTTAATTATTTTTTAAAAGGTAAACGGGTGAAGATAAATTAGAACTCAATTAAAAAGTTAAAGTGACCTCAACTCCATATGCGTTTCGCCCAGGTATGACAGTGGACTCATCAGTTAGATGCTGTCATACCTTTTTAATTGAATTATATTCAATCACTCCGCTTAAAAATAAAAATCATTATTTTTTCACTTTGGATGAATTAGAACTGCCTGTAGATACTGCATTTTTAAAAGTCCACCAACCGCTGGTTGCTGGTAATAACTTTACAAAAGTTAGAAACTCACTTTTTTTCAACAGAAAAATTAAATTATTTCGCACTCTGTAGTGAAGTTATGAAGGTATTTACCGTAAAGTTAGTCCTCTGTCCCATTATTACCCTTCAAACATGTGCAACTTCCACCTGTATAATTTGTGTTCATTTTCAAAACGAAGTTAAAATTAATGCAGATATATGCTCTAAATTTAAAAAATAAATTGATGTTTATCCCTTATCCCTCTTCGGTGCTACACTAAGTTCATTATTGTATTATTTCCTGTGGATATATGGCTCTGCGCCAATTTTGTCGATAACGCAATCTATTTTTATAAACAATTTTGCAAAATTTTCGAAAAGTAAAAATACATAACAATTTTTAAACTCTTACCAAAACTTAAAAGCTGAAACACAATCACGCTTTAGGGCGTCGCTTCGTTGCGTTACGTTGAGAAATCCTCAAAGCGCGCTTCTGTCACTTTGACTTTGAACAGCTGATTGCAACATAAAATCTGCTGTCAAATAAAAAAAACACAGTCACTCACAAAATTATTGGGCCAAGTCTTTATCTTGATTTAATTGTGGAAAAATGAAAAGGATATTAATGTGTTTAAAAAATGCATAGAAATTTGTTTATTCTTATATCCTATAGTTATAAAAACAAAACCAATCAAAATATATTGTTTTTAACAATAAAACTCAGTCTAAAACATCATTAAATTTTTTTTGTTTTTAATACGTAAATTGTTTTGATTTAAAATATCTCGATGTCGTTTTTTTGTGCAAAATCTATATAGAGAAATTAAAAAACACACATAGTTTTGCAATAATTTATTTTTTTTTATTCACATTTGGCGCAATAATAATGTGGGTGACTGTAACTATGTCTGTTTAATGTCAGAAAGCGAGCAAAAGTTCAGTCTGGTTGAACTTTTGCTCGCTTTCTTACGTTTCCTTACGTTTGTCAAAAAAAGCGTACGTAAGAAAAGCGTCATTGTGTGAGGATACACAGATTTCCTATAGTTGAACTTTTCGCAGTTGTCAAAATCGACGGCAAAGCGTGATTGTGTTTCAGCTTTAAAAATCATTTGAATAATTGTTTTAGTTTTGTTTTTAGTTGTTAATGGTAAATATCTTAAGATTCACAAACCTAATTTTGTTTTGCTTAAAGTTTAAGAATTCTTAGGCAAAATCTAATAAGAGCAAACGATTTTGATTTTTTTAATTTTTTTATTCCAGAAATCATATAGTGGAAATGGAAAGCGTTTAAAAACACATTTTACTAATATATAAATAAATTTTTTTTTACAATTACATACATATATTTTTTTTTATAAAACTAAATTCAAAATATTTGTGCATTAACAGCTTTTACGAAAACAGAGTATCAAATAAAAAGTTCTAAAGCGCTTAAAATAATTGAAGCATTTGTTGTAAAAGATTAAAAACATTTTTGTGCGATTTTTTGACCTACCTACACTCAGAGAACAAAATAGTTAATACCGTAGTTAAATAGGTACTCGAATTCTCCAAATTAACTATTAAATAGTCAATTATACTATTCAAAAAGTTATATGTGACTATTTAAATAGTCAATAATGACTATTTTAAAATAGTTATCCTGGTTTTAACTATTAAAATAGTTATTTTTTATCTCTGTGTTCTAACTATGCAAAATTTTATTTTCCATCGACATAAATTGGTATCACCTTTTTAAGTAAGAAAACAAAGTACATAATATATTCCCTTTCTATTCTAGGTGGAATATTTTCTGCAAAGAAAAAGAGACAAATAATTGTAGATACTGTATAATTCATTTCTTTATATTTTCAAATTTATCGTTATTATCTTCAAACACTTAAAACTATTGAAAATATGTATTTTATTTCTTAAAATGTACTGACAAAATTAGCAAAAAAAATTTGTTTTAATTTTTCTAGACCACATGAAATTTACCTTTTCCTATCACCCTGTTCATAACTGTACCATAACTTTATGACAGCTGTCAAACTGACAGCTGAAACAGTTATACACTCTATTCACTTCTCAATTTTTCCCCATCTTTTAAGTCACTGTTAAAATTTCCCATTCTCTCTCGCATCCAACAATCCCACTTAAATTGTATTCCCTCCCTGTCAATATCACAGTGAAAGATAGTAAAAAATGTAATGAGAGTTTATGTATCTATACTACACATCCACCATAATATCCATTCAGTTTGTGCATTGACAGATTGAAGCTCGGTTTTTATATTGTGGAACGCCAAGTAGTAGATTTTTGTGTTGGTTGAATTCTTTTTTGGACGTGTGAATTTTTTGTATTTATTTATTCTAATAAATAATAAAGAAATCCTTTTTATAGAGATTAAAAAGTGTGATAGTGTAAACTCCATCACTGCCTGGAAAAAATCCAAATATTTTCATTTCATTTTGCTTGTAAATGTACGAGTACTTGTAGTTAACGCCCTGGAAAAAAATCACTATTTTCTTCTTTTTTTGTGTTCCATAATTCTCCTTCTATTTTCGCTCAAATCTAAAAGAAGTGTCAAATAATTAAAATTGAAATAATTCTTTTGGAAAAAAAGAATCTAAAGTGAATCAAAAAAAGTGACGAAAGGATTAAATAAACACAAGAAACAAAACATCAATAAATTTATTCTCTCGAAAATAATGGAGGTTAGTTTTTTTTTCACTTCTTGGAAGTACATACATATCTTTTTTCTGTTTTCTATTTCATTTTTTTGTATTTTTGCTTGTTTAAGAATATTGCTCCCATCTGACATTGAGAGGGCTAAAAATATCTTTTATCAAAACATAAAAATGTAAAAAAAAGGTGTTTCTTTCTTTTCCCTAACACAAAAATGAATCTTTTTGGATTCGTATTTATGCTAATTGCGGGTGTGACTCAAGTGGGAGCATTTTGTGTCTGTTTTTGTGAGATACTTTTGCATCTAATTAATTTTGACATTTGGCCATAACCTTTATCTTGAAGATAATAAAAGAAAAAAACAAAAATTAAAATAAGATTTCCGTCAGCATTTTGGAGTGAGATTTAGAAGGTCTTCCCTCAGATTTAAGTTTGGGTGGAAAAATCATTACAGAATGACGGCATCATGGTGATTACGTCAGTTTTTCTTGTGTTCTTTTTTTTTCTTTCTCAGCTGTCACACGATAAGTGTCAGAGTGAGTGTATTTTTTGTCTCTTTCTTTTTTAGTTGGGATTTTATACCGGATGACATTTTATGTCAATAAAAAAAAAGCCACCCCAATTTTATTTATTTATCTTTTATTCATACACCAAATACATCTTTTGAATAAAATAAAGAAAATTCGTCTAAAAATGAAGTCATATAGTGGCTGTGGACATGGTTATGTCATCGAACACACAAATTTTTTTGTATCTTCTCTCTTCTTTTATTTTTAAGTAATTTTTGCATTTTTTGTTTACCTTTTGTCTCGCACTATCTTTTTTTCACCGGGGGGGAAATTAATTAAGCCGCACACCTTCTTCTCTCGTTTTTATAATCGTTCTCAGGTGCAATGCACTGTAATTGTGCAGGCACATCATTAAATTAAAATACAACAAAACAAAAAGTTCTATCTATAAAAATAGCAACAAAGAATGAATGAAATGGGAAATTAGTGTAAGCATGCCCTAGAAGTTTATATATAGTTCCGCCACTACTACAACTGCCGCCGTCTTTATTTCGATGACGCCACAAAGTCGTTGTACTGTAGTTGTAAGGCCATGGTTTGTCTTTTTATTTTATTTTTTTTTTTTTTTATTTATTTGCGAATATTGAAGTAGGTACTATCCATAAGGGAAACTATGGAAGGAAATTTTTTTAAGTTTGAGACAAGGATTTTTGAGCAAACAAAGATTGTAAAGTGTATGTTTGACTATTAGTCTGCTCATGTGTTCATGCCTTAGTATATTAATGGACTTAAGAACCTTTTTTTTAAAGCAGTAGATTCTTCGAAAACCTTTTAAGTTTCGACAAAATTTTCTTTTTTTTTTCTTAAACTTCAATTAAAATTCAACTTTGGCATGTAGTAAAAACATCATTTTTAGATTGGATTTGATTTCAACTTTTCAATTATTAAAAAGGTAAAATTAACCATAAGTCAAAATAGGTACATATCATAAAATATTTCAAATTTCAATTTAACTTTTCAGTTGTTTATACATGTACTTGCTACTTGCACAACCCTTTGGCTATTTCAAAAAAGAAAGAAATTTCACAGAATTTCATGAGTCAGAGCAATAGTCCACTTAAATTTCCTGGATTTAAACGTATTTATTTTGCTTGAACAAATGTCACAAAGTAAAGTTTATTTTATAAAAACAATCAAATATTTTTCGTAACTTTAAAATTGAGACAACTTTTAAGCTCAGTTGTTGTTCGAAAATTTTTCGATAGGTAGGTACCTACGATTAAAATTTAATTTCAAAAGAATTTTTGATTTGTTCACAGAGAAAATAAGATGAAGCTCTTTTTAAATCACATCTTAGGTAACCTACATGCATGAAATAAAAAGATTTGTAAAAAAAATAAATGAAATCCATTTAAACACTAGGTACTAACATAATAATTAAAGTTTTGATTTCATATTAATAAGCAGGGATAGGATGTTGTGGAATTGGCCTTTTTTCTTGCTTAATCCTACGACATTATAGATTAAAAACAAACACGTTTCACGTCCCCCTCGTGCCAAATATATGTATTTTATTTTGCCTTTGTTTTGCCTTTTCTTTCGTTATTGCTTTTTTTTGCTGTTATTCTCCTGTTATTGCCTTTTTTTTGCCTCTTCCTATGTTTTTTTATCTTTTTAGCGTCTTTAAAGTAATTCCTACACACAAAACACTCAAATATACAAACAAAAAGATAATTTACTCAATATATTACTTTCTCAATATAATCAGCCCTATCGAGGTATCCGTTCGGAGAAATTTTCTATCGAGGTATCCGTTCCGATTGACATATCGGAGAATCTTCCGATGAAACTAGGCGCCTATCAACGCATTGCGATGAAGTGTGTTCAACAAAGATTTTTTGACAGTTGGGCTTTGAATTTCATCGGAAATTCTCCGACATGAAATAGTTGCGGAATATTTTAAGAAAAGTGGAATTTCACAGAAAGAAATATAAAAATGGAAATAGCAAGAGAGGTTGGTTGAAATTAAGAAGACTTGAGCATAACAAGGATTTTTATTTATTGAATAAATCGCGCTGACACATGTGTCAAATGAATGCGATTGTATACTTTATTTTTTTGTTCAGAAGTGGATACCTTGAAAGATATGTAAGTTCCGATCGGAACGGGCCATCGTTTCTCCGAACGGATACCTCGATAGGCCTGAATATCCATATTTAGTATTCACTAATTATCCCACACAAACAAATTCGAGTGAAAAGATCTACCTATGCAACTTGTTTGTCTGCTATTGCTACCATTTATTGCCTTCTACGTTCTATTGCGCGGCCGGCAACCGACACGTTCAAAAGCTAACTACTCAAGCTAACTTACGCCTAGTACGCAGCTGAAGCGAAACGAAAAATTTTGAAGTCTCCAAAGTCAATAGCGAACATATTAAAGAAAAAATACTACAAATAAGAAAATTCAAGAAAAAACATCAGAAAATAAGTCTTAAAGCAAAAACAAAACAAATTTAATTTCGTGAAAATTTCGTATGGAAATTTTTGTATGGAAAATTTCGTTTCGCTTCAGCTGCGTACTAGGATTTGCTCAATTTACAATATTCATGTATGCATATCGTCGCCCTAGTATTTAAGTGCCGTATACGGCATTTTTTGATTTTTAGTTAATATACATAGTTAAAATTTATCCTTTCTACATACATGTAATTGGACATCTGAAATTCGTTTACTATTCAAAATATTTAAATTTTTGTCCAAAATGAGTTTGCCGTATACGCCATGAAAATCAGAAGTTTCTTTTGTTCACACACGTTTGTACGTCAAAAAAAACATCGTCGTTTGTACGTCAAAAAAAAATATCGACGTATGTATGTCAAAACAATTCTCAAAATTTTCATAAATTGCAATAAAAATTTTGACATATATGCTAAAATTTGGTGTTTACGTCAAACAATACGTAAATATCTCAGCAACGAAAAAAGATAGAAAAAATAATAACTGATTTGAAAACAGCACCCTCGAAAAAAAGTGCTTTAATTCAGCTCAACTCGTTTCTACAGATATAGAGAATTCTTTTAGCCCCTTTAAAGTACTCTTAAAGGACAATCACAGGCGCTTGTTACCTGAAATTTAAAAAAAATCATGATTGTTCAAATTACTACAATTAATTTTTATATTTTATTTCTTCTCTCAATAAATGCCTTTTTATGCCTTTTTGGGAGTTTTATTTTGCCTTTTTTAAGTTTTTAGGTCCACAAGATCCTATCCCTGTTAATAAGAATTTTATTCTTAAAAAAATTTATGTGTATCGCCTAAAAATGAAATTAGTTTCCATTAACTTTTTTCATAATTTAAAAAAATTTAATTTTTTTTAAATTTTTGAATAAACGCAGAACAATAATAATTTATTTTGAAGGTATACAAAATGAAAAAAATTTGTATGAGATTTGAAAGCTTTGTGATAGTTAAAGCAATTTTTAAAATCGTTTTTATTAAGAGTTAGCATGTGCCGTTGAAAATGTATATATAAATTTGTTGCTTAGTGAAGTGGCCAATTTTGTTGTTTTATATAATGGGTCCTTGTGCTCCGCTAAGCGAAGGTCTTTTGCTAAATGAAGCTGATTTGCTAAGTTCATGGAAAAGATTTTAATGTCAGGGTTGTAAGAGAGTTAAACTTCTTACAAAAGTATTAAATAAAATCTTTTGTTCTCTACCAAGGAATAATTGCATAACTTACTAGCGTCTTAGTTGTCTTTTATTTTTCTAACTATTTTGGTGCTGAGTGAATCCTTGGATTTAATCCTTGACGTTTCCACTACACTAGCACTAGCTCACTACCTCCTGCAAGTGCCTAACTTTAAAATAGTGATACTCTTCTTTTTTTTTGCCGTAACGGTCTTTCCGTAGGAGTTTACATTCGAAATGACTTTGTACAGAAATTTAACCTCTGTTCAGATACGAAAATTAATGTTTTTAAAATTCAAAATTCAGAAGGATCAAATCAATTACACAGCCACACAAAAAAAAATAAAAGTTCTGACCTGGGGTTGCGGCTAAGTTTTTCATATAGTTTTTGGGTCACTGAATCCGAATCCGAAGTCCGTTTCGCAACATCACGTCAGGTTTTTGAGATAACCTCAAAAAATGTCACGAAAACAAAAAAAAACTTTCTCTGATCTGGATGTGCGAATATGTTAATCATATAGTTTTTGGATCGCTGAATCAAGATTTGAAGTCAAATTTGCCTTATCACGTCAGGTTTCTGAGATATCCTCAAAAAAATGTCAAAACCAAAAAAACTAAATTTCTTATCTGGGATTGCGTCTAGGTTTTTCATATAGTTTTTGGGTTGCTTAAACCGAATCCGAAATCTATTTTGCCGTTCCACGTCAGGTTTTTGAAATACCCTCAAAAAATGTCAGAAAAGAACTTTTTTTTTTAGTTTAGACATTTTTTGAGGATATTTCAAAAACCTGAAGTGATACGCCAAAATAAACTGCGGATTCGGTTTCAGCGACCCAAAAACTATATGAAAAACTTAGTCGCAACCCCAGATCAAAACTTTTGTTTTTTTGGTTTTGACATTTTTTTGAGGATATCTCAGAAACCTGACGTCATAGGGCAAAATTGACTTCAAATCTGGATTTAGCGATCCAAAAACTATATGATTAACATATTCGCACATCCAGATCAGAGAAAAAAAATTTTTGTTTTCGTGACATTTTATGAGGTTATCTCGAAAACCTGACGTGATGGAGCAAAACGGACTTCGGATTCGGTTTCAGCGACCCAAAAACTATATGAAAAACGTAGTCGCAACCCCAGGTCAGAACTTTTATATTTTTTTGTGTGGCTGTGTTATTATTTATGCTGAGACCATTGCTGAGTTAAATTATTAAATTTAGCTTGCAAACGAACCTACTTGGGTCGCAAGTCGAGGGCTTTTCCATCAAGTTATGCTATCTTATTATTGAAAATTAGCATAATTAATTGCGCTGAATTGAGCCGTTCAATATAGGAAATGCTTTACTATGATCCGCATTACAATTTACAATCACTTATAATCAATGTCAAAAGCTCCCACTGTGTTAAATTTATAGGTACCTTAATTCTGAAATAGAAAATTCTAGTATCAAGAGCAATATGAATATACAAAAAAATTAAAATCATACATATTTTTATCGTTTCGTTTTAACAAAATTCAATTTCAAAAGTTGTAGATATTTTGTGCGCTTCTTAGCCTGAAATTTTATTTCTTTTTTCTTTAGTTTTTTCAAGATTTTTTTTTTCTTAAAAGCAGATCCTTTTGAAAACGACTTCTTTTTGTATAGTTATTTATTTTTTGTATTTTTTTTTTTTTTTTTAATATTTCTGCCTCTCGTACTTTTTTTTTTGTTTGTTATTCTCAAAGTAAAATCCATTTCAAAACCAAATACAAACATTGAGATTATGTATTTTAATAATATGTATTTTTTAAACTACCTTTTCTATTTGAATATGATTTCCTTATTGCAATTTTCCATATCAAAGAATTTTGATTTATATTTATTTTTAGTTTTGCCTCAAAGAGTTTTTTTTTTTTAGAATTAACTTTCTTTTTCCCTGTGTGATGAAATGATGATGGTTTTCTTTAACATGGCGAAAAGGTCAAATCCCTGAAGATATTTCAAGATTAAAAATAATGCAAGATTACTATCCATAAATTTATCATCAAAAAAATCCTTATTGACCAAAAAAAAAAATAAAAAAACAAAAAAATAAAAATAAAAGATAAGGATCATAATGCCAATGTGGGTGTAGATATGTATGATGCTTGAACATATTTGGTAAGGAAGAGTTAACAGAATTATATATTTATAAGTATAATATTTTTGTGTAGGTATGTCACGTGAG
Organism: Episyrphus balteatus; assembly: GCF_945859705.1. Classification (NCBI taxonomy): domain Eukaryota; kingdom Metazoa; phylum Arthropoda; class Insecta; order Diptera; family Syrphidae; genus Episyrphus; species Episyrphus balteatus. The sequence continues at coordinate 14,443,066 of NC_079136.1, forward strand.
ACTTTTTAAGAATTTTATTCATGTGAGAACAATTTCAGCAAAAACATTTCATACATATACTCGTACATATAAGTAGTTTCATATCGTACACTATCTAGAGACGTTCTGCACAAGGAATTTTCACCCTCAAGCGCAACAGATCAAGATAGAGAGAGTTAAGCCTTTGAGAGAGGACTATGATGGTGTTTGGCTACCTACCTACATAATATAAAAAAATATAAATGACTTTTCCTACTTTTATTACTGTCATTGAGAGATTCCAGGATATTTCTGTCCATTTACTCTGTCGTATACCTATGACCTATTTTAGGTATCTTCATCATCTTTACATAATTTAGGATTTTGATGGAAAAGATTAAATTCCAGAAGAGCTTTAAGGAACTCCTGAGACAGTTTTAATAAGTTTTTAAAGATTTCTATTTAATATGAAATGTCAAATGCATTTATTTTGTTTGAAGCTATCGTCTCAAAATGTGAAATATGAGTAAGCTACTTACTGGATGATTGGGTGTAACTAAATTCAGTAGGTAATATAGTTGCACTTGACTTACTCAAGCGAGCTACTTATTCATTGTCAACATAGCTAAATAATAACCTCAACCAATGGAAGTCATTAAAATCTGTCAACTGAAACTAATTGTCTACAACCTGTCAACAACAATTTTCGTTATCATCCTAACAGAAAAAATCAATTAGACAGAATATAGAAATACTGCTTAAAGAGCCATCTAAATAAAAGCTCTATGAGAACATTAAGAACAGATTGTACTTTCAACATCATTACGGTATTTTTTCTTTGCTTCTGAAGTGCATCGATTATAATCTATTATACAACATTTGATCAATTAATTCCGCTATTGTAATCCACTAGAATATTATAATAAAAGGTGAATAAACTTACTTTAAGCCCCACACTTCTAACATTCTATAACAGTGTTTCTGTTTTCCCAATCGTTATAAAGGTACTAGTACTTATTTGCCTTACCCCAGATTTAGCTGACTTAAGCAAATTCTTCATTTAAATCCTATTTGATGTTTTTGGTTGGTTGCTTATATACTGTCTATCTATATTAAGCTTATTGATAAAATCGTTTTTTCCCTATTAGGTTGTAATTTCCTTCGATATGAAATCTACAGATTACCAAATCTCATCTCCATTATCTCACTCTGACTGTCTGTCTTATACAACTCCCCTCCCATTTCTATACTAAATTGACAGTGAAAAAATCAATATTGGTTTAATTTCCTTTTCGAAATTTCACACTGCTAATCCGAAGGGATAGAAAATACACAAAGTCGATGTAGTACCATACGCCTGGGTTGAATGTTCTTGCTCCAATAAATGAAATGGAATGGAAAAAGGGAGGTATTTTTGGTTAGCAACAATTTTTCGAAATTTAATAAACTTGTGTGAAGTTTTTGATTAGAATAATAATTGATTTACGATGAGAAGCTGTTAGTTAACATGTAGGAAATTGATTTTTTTTTTTCTTAATTTAGAGTTTTTAATTACTTTGTAATGCAACTTTTACGATTATGGGAAATGAAGAAGTTCAAAAAGTTCAATCTATCAAGCTGAACGAATAGAAAATTTGTTTTTAATTTAGTGGAGGATATTTTTTAAGCAATTTCCAATAATCCATTTATAAGGAATGCAGTTTTTTTTTTAAGAAGCTAGGATTTTCAAATAATTTCAAAAATAACTTTTACGATTTTTCATCCATCCTACTAACCATCTCGCAAGGGTTCGTAGGATGGACTGACATGCTAGAGGTTCTGGGTTCAAATCCAACCTCGATCAGCTAGAACTCTTTTAAGGGGTAGTTACTGTCCCTTTGCGAAGAATAAAAAAAAAAAAAACTTTTTACTTATAAAACGAGAATTATGGGTTTCTGACTTTTTTTTCGAAAATTTCCTTTTTTTGTTTTGTTTTATTTTTTTAAGGGAAAACTTCTTTAGTATCGTAGTGATTTGAAACACGATTAAATGAAAAAGCGACACTAAAATCAATTGATTATAACTTTTTTGTTTTTATAGATAGATAAATCAAATTTATACTGTAGATAGGTAATAGAATAAACTATAATTGTAAAAAAAATTTAATTTATTTCATATTCAAAATCTTGAGATAACGGTGAAAAGACGTTATATTTTTTGATCTAGAGCACATAAAAATTATTTAACTTTAATGCGCATGCTGATAATATTAAATCAAGGGGCACGGTAGTGCCCAGCTAAGTTCTCTAGGAACTTTGGCACTACACCCTTATTTACAGGAAACAACTCAGGCCATTTTCGACCCCCCTCTAACTTCCACACCAAAGATGCTAGAAATTTCAAACTCGCTACATTTGTTGAGCTGGTCAAAACCAAACACCTCACAAAATTTCACCCACCTACGATGAGTAGTTACTGAGATATAGGGCTTCAAAAATCTCAAAAACCGTAACTGACTCACTGACTCACTGACTCACTGACTCACTGATTCACTGATTCACTGACTCACTGACTCACTGACTCACTGACAGATCATCAAAATTATGGAGAACTTCCCGATATCGTAGAAAGTTGAAATTTTACACGGTGATAGGACTTGTGGTGTATACAAATGAAAAAATCGAAAATTTGAGACTTTCAGTTCAGGGGGCGTGGCATCCGCCCATTTCCGCTGAATTTTCATCCAATATTATACAGCACTTCTGATTATCGTAGAATCTTTAAATTTGGTAGAATGGTAGAATTGGTAGTTTATACAAAGGAAAAAATTTAAAATTTGAAAATTTCAGCCAGGGGGCGTGGCAACTGCCCATTTCCGCTGAATTTTCATAAAATAATATAGACCACTTCTGATTATCGTAGAATCTTGAAATTTGGTAGAACGGTAGAGCTGGTAGTTTATAAAAAGGAAAAAATTTAAAATTTGAGAATTTCAGCCAGGGGGCGTGGCAACCACCCATTTCCGCTGAATTTTCATCATATATAGAGATCTTCAATTCTACAGCCATACCTTGCAAAAAGTAGTGAAATCACAACAAAAACATTACTGTTAAAAAAAGAGCCAAGTTCTCCTATGTTGAAATTATGCTGGCACAAAAAGTACTGAGATGTAAAAGTGTACCAAGTTCTAAAGTTTGGGTTCAAATTCGTATCAATAAAATTTTGATTGTTTCCTTGGCAATTTTTGAAATAACTTTAAAAATCGGTAATGAAAAGAAAAATTGTCAAGAGAACAATCAAAATTTTACTGATACGATTTTGAACCCAAACTTTAGAACTTGGTACACTTTTACATCTCAGTACTTTTTGTGCCAGCATAATTTCAACATAGGAGAACTTGGCTCTTTTTTTAACAGTAATGTTTTTGTTGTGATTTCATTTGATATATCACACATAACGGTACGTGGTCTACAAGTTAAAAAATCTTAAATTGAAAAACTTGTAAAAATACCTCAAAACACTTGTGGAGATCTGTTACCGATGACTAGCCGCCATCCAGTGTGTTAAGTACCGTAATCTCGCAGTTTAAAATTGCGACATGGTTGGCTTTTAAAAAATTTACTTTTTTTTTTAGGCATCGTAGAAATATGATTGAAGCATCATATAAAAGGTGATATAATAAGCTTTCAGATGATTTAAAATTTACTATATACGTTGTCATTTAAAAAAATGGAATTAATGTTATAAAAATAGAAAAAAACATTGATTTTTTTGCTCTTTTAAATGAAGACAGATTGGGTTCAAGAATTTCTAGATCTTTTTGTAGATGATGTATAGATATGGTCCATATAAATATTTTGAGCTGAAACAATAAGCTTTCAGATGGTATAAAATTTTTTATAAGTTGTCATAAAAAAATGAATTAATTGGTATGAACTAAAAAATCTGTGAAGTACAGTGCAATGCTACTGTTTTTTAGTTTTAAACGATTCAATATAGGAGAAGCACATATAACAAATAATAGCCTCAAATAATTTTTGAACAACCGATAATCTGGCTATAAGTTTATAATGTTAAAGTTTCTTTCGTCAGAAAACAGCTGCTTAGGTCTTAAGCAGAGCCTCATAACTTTTAACTCCTTATTTATTTGTGATATTGTAGCAGTCTTTCTAAAAACACTGGTCTGCAAGGAAATCCTACTTTAAATAAAACTATACTTTTCTAAAGGATTTTTGTGTGTTGATTCCGAATCTGTAGTCAAAATTGACCTAGCACGTCACGTTTTTTAGATATTCCCATTAGAAAATCTCAAAAACCCATTTTTTTGCGGTTTTCGAAGAAATATTTCGGCTTCATGTAATCTTTTTCAATTAAAATTAATACGGTTTATGAAAGAACTTATTTTTTTCTTTCAAATTCAATTTAAATCTTCTCAATATTTCTTTTCTTCTCCGAGATATCTTAATTTAAGTAAGTTTAGTAGGTTTGGCATATCTTACCATAAAGAAACTGATCTCTAAAAATTAATATATCTTTTTCCCTAGAACAAAAGTATACTTTTCTAATGGACTATAGTGTGCTGATTTTGAATCCGAACTCAAAAAATTTTGGTCTGCTCTGGTTTTTGAGATATAGTAGTTTTTTTGAGATTTTCTTAAAAAAAAACTTGATTTTGTGATACTTTAATGCGAAAATCCTGACGTGATAGAATTTTTTTGACTTCGGATTCTAACTCAGCACATCAAAAACTATAAGAAAAATGTACTATTGTTTCTAGGAGAAACAAATCTGAAGCTTTACAAGGCAGTTTATCGAATGACTTATTACAAATAAGATATTTCTAAATAGAAAAATAATATATTAAATTACAAAACACGTAAAAATTTTGTTTAATGTATTTTATTTTGGTTTTCTTTACATATTTGACTTTTTAAATACACTTAAGAGCAAAAAAACGGAATCAAAAAAGATAATTTTTATTTAAAACAAAAATTGCAATGGATAAAATAATGTTTCTTCAAGTTTTATGGTCTCATTTAAAAGCTTGAATTTTTTACTTTTAATTGTTGGTAAAAACTTCAAAATGCATACGATAGTATCATAGCTATCTGTCAATAAATTGCACTTCATTTTTTTCTAAATGTTAAATTTTCTTGATATTCTCTGCTTCAATTTCAGTTTTTTTTTCCTACCGTTACTATTGACGTTATCTGTCAATAAATTGCACTTAATTTTTTTTAAATGTTAAATTTTCCAGATACTCTCTGTTTCAGTTTCAGTCTTTTTTTGCTTACATGCTTCATTTATGTTGATTGGAACCTTATAAAGTGAAGGGGTTTTAAAGTTCCTAGTATTGATTTAAAGCCTTTGTTTCAAGCTTTTTAATGGTGCAATTAACATTCATGTATGTCAATTACATCCTGGCCAATTAACGTTTTAAAAAAACGCAAAAGTTTGATTCCATTTTTTTGCTCCTAAGTGTATAATGGGCATTGATATTCTACATTTTCCTTAATTAAGGTGCTTTTGTGAACAAAAGGATTTACTAAAAAGTGAAGGATTTCTAAATGTCTGCTTTTTTTGTCAATCAGTATTTTAAAAAAATGAGTAAACATGAAAGTAAAAAACATACTTGATTTCAATCGAGAGGTCATATTATGAAGAATAAGTCCTCCAAATTTGAGCTCAATGCGACAAATAGTTTTAATTTTGTACAAGTTCAAATGAATCTAAAAGGGTGATTTTTTAGAAACTACTCACATTTTTCAAAAATCATTTTTACAAAAACGGTACCAGATAGAATTTTTCTGAAACCAGATTTAGATTCAGGAAAGTCTAATCTTTCATAATATCAAAAAATTATTGGAAGGATACAAAAAAAGTTAAATTTTGCAGACCAGTGAAATTTGCAATAATGCAGAAAAAATTGTTATAGTATATTTCGTATTGTAAATCCAAGAAAATCTTAAAAATCATCAAAGGACAGCTCATCATGTGAACAGTCAACACAAGGTTCGATTGGGACAAATTGATTTTGAATTGAATTTATTTGTATATGCTTTTTTTGGAAAGAAACACTTTGTAGTGGTCGTTGTTTTAATTTTTGTTTTTTAATGGATTCTCTTGATGAGATGTTCCCTGTGATTAATTGTCCTTCAATGGTGAAGCCAATGATAATGATGAATTGATGGATGGTTATACGTCTGAAAATAAAAACATTCTTTGTGATTTTGCTGTCTACATACCTCCTACTTTAGTTTATTTTTTAATATTGCATAAGAAATGGAATTCTTTATTGTATGTAGCCTCCTTTTCTCACCTAATATTTAAAAAAATAAAAATTTGCGACTAACAGAAGTTATAGGTAACTCTTAATTTATTGATTTACGATCAACCGAAACCAAACTTTTTTCAAAAAAAAAACTGGTTGCTTTGGGCATTGACCAAACTAAATATTTCTTTTTTCTTTTGATTAATTATTTATTTATAAGTAATCATCACAGTTTGTTTGTAATAAAATAATTACGGTAGAATGTTTCATAATGTCTTCAGGCCTTTTAAGACGAAACTACGCGTTTCGATCTTAAATTGAAAAATCTTAATAACTTTAAAATGAAGACCTTGACATTTATGGAATTTTTCTGTTGATTATAATCCATAATAAAATACTGTCTTGAAGGTTTATATGGTCTATGAAGAAAAATTATTACCTACTAGAAATAGTTGATATAATCAGAAACAGTTAAATTTGCTTAAGAAACCTACTTGGAAAATCAAGATAAAAAACAACTCATTAAGACGAACGATAAAAAAAAATAAAATGCACGACTGGGTCGCACGTACTTGCTCTTGTAGTTCAAAGCATCTTTATCTTAAATATCTATTGGAAATTTAAGATTTTGTGAAGAAAAAAAAAAAAATAAAAACAAAAAAAAAAACCAAAGTTAAAAAAATTCAATTTTTTAAAAATTTTTTGAAAAACTTTTTTTTTTAATTTTTTTTTACATTTTACACTTCAATACCTATGATGTCTGTAAATTTTGAAAAAATTGACTTATGCTTTGATGAAATATATGGACTTAAAAAACATGTCAATTTTTGAAAAACGGTAACGCCATATTTCCGCTCTTGGCATTTTTTGAGAAAAACTAAAAACGCAGTTTTGTTGGAATCAATAAGAGTACTGCGCACACCAAATTTAAACGAAATCGTTAGAGCCGTTTTCGAGAAATTTGAAATACCTCGAAAACGTTATATGGGAGATATGCGTTAAATTGGAGATATTAAAAAAATAAAAAAAACGGACCTAGGGAATTACGTACAAATCATCTGTACCAAGTTTCAAGCAAATCCATCCACCCGTTTAGGCCCTAGCTCGATGTACAGATGGACGCACAGACGCACAGACGCACAGACGCACAAACCTCGATTTTTTTTTTCTACACGAAAGCAATACTTGCCCTATAGAGCAAGTAATAATATATTTTTTTTCAAGGCACTTTTTTAGTCACTGAAAAACCATCCATCAAGTCATAATAATAAATCATTCTTTTTTAGTAAAATCGTATTTGGTAATAGGTACTTAAACAAACCATCCCAATCATCTTCTTCAATCTGCGATAAACATTTTTTTCCATTGTATCTAATAGATGAGGACATAGCGGTATTTAGGGGGGGGGTTTTGGGGGTTTAACCCCCCCCCCCCGAAATTTTTTTTTTTTTCAGAAAATCAAAAGATATAGTATAAAAAAATACCTATAAGTCTAATATTTGCAGTACTAAATGGTTTGTTTTTGTATTTTAGTAATTTAATTACCTATCTGAAAATCTCGGGTTGGGGTCAAAATTCTGCCGGAGTCAAAATCCTGATTTCAAAATTCTGCTTTACAAAATTCTGCTTTCAAAATTCTGCTTTTCAAAATTCTGTTTTTTCAAAATTCTGCAAAAAATTAAAAAAGGGTTTGGAAAATGTTAAAAAGCGCGCGCTTTTTAACATTTTCCAAACCGTTCTTTAATTTTTTGCAGACTTCTTAAAAATCATCTTCATGAAAAATTATCTGCTTATTTGATAACTTACCTACATAATTTGTTATTCTTTGAATGTATATTAATTTTCTTTTTATAAATAAATAAATTTGAAAAAATTAAGAACAGGTTTTTAATACTAAACATTTCCGAAAATAATTCAAAATTTTTTAAAAGGAATATTTTGTATCAAACAACCGATGGGTTCCAATAAGTTATAGATTTTATTTGAAAAATATTTGCGACACTCAAATAAAAAAATTTGGGAAAGTACCAATGTTGAATTACATTAATGAGGTGTATTTTTCTTTAGTCAGCGCATAAGCTATAAAAAAAAACAGAATTGGCAGAATTTTTTGTTCAAGAATAATGCTGGCAGAATTTTGAAAAGCAGAATTTTGAAAAACAGAATTTTCGTTAAAAAAGCAGAATTTTGAAAAGCAGAATTTTGAAGCCCGAATTTTGACCCGATCCCGAAAATCTCCCTAAAAGTCTCTACCAATTTCGTATCGTTTAAGAAGCTGTCGATGAAGTTTTTATAAGGAAAAACAACAATTTTGTGGTCCATTACAACGTTTGGCAAGGGATTTTCAAAAAACTAGTTTTTACCTCTTTGATCATTTCCTAAAGCACTATGTAAACACCTTAAAATGTTTTTTTAAGAACCCTTTAAATAACACAAGTATTTATCTACAAGGTTTTTGATGTCGAGGCTAAACTATACTTTTTCAAAGGGTTGCTGAACTCGAATCCGAAGATAAAAATATTCGATCACATCTCGTTTTTTGAAATATTACCGTTAAATCTATTTAAGTCTTTCCGACATCTTATCCTTTTATTTCAGAGAGTACCTATGTAAAATTTTTCGTTATATTTTTAGCTTTCTATTTATCAAATTGTTTCAAATTAGAAAATTAGCTCATGCCAAACAACTTGGATTATTTAAAATTTTTAATTTTAAGTATTCCCGATTTAATTTAGAACTAAATTGATATAATAGAATATTTCAATTTTTTGCTACAAAATTTTAGTGGGAGAAAAATTCATTTTTCAATGTTTTTATATATAAAATTGTGCGAAATAATTTTTTGTATAAAGCCTAATAATGGTTCAAATTTATTTCTTCAAAAAAATATTCTTGCTCGCTAGCGCTCGCAATTTATATCAAACATCTTATCACTCCTTGTACCAATTTAAACTAGAGATGCCGCCGAATATTCGGCCATTTTATATTCGGTACATTCTTAAATTCTTCTACGGTAAGCAGAGCTATTTTAAACTTTTAACTATGAATTTCTCTCCTAAAAAATACTTAAAAAGGATATTGACAAGTTTTTCGCTCTGACACAGTTCTAATGACCATTTGCTTTAGCGGAATTAAGAATCGACTGCAGTTACATATAAGGCGTGTTTTTTCTTCAACTCAGTAGCTACTCATTTTTTTATTTTATTCGAAAAACAATAAAAACAAATACTTACTTGTGTAATTTTTATTATTGTTTTGCGAATAAAATCAAAAATGAGTAGCAACTGAGTAATAGAAAAAACACGCCTATAGTTGATAAAAAAGTTTTGTGAATCTTAAAAAAAAAAAGTTTTCAGTCTGAGGTAACCCCCCCCCCCGAAATGAAATCCTAGCTACGGCTATGGATAAGGCACCATCCCATCACGACTTTGAAGAAAAGCAAAAAAACAAAAAAAAAAAAGTTGTTAGAAATCTTTGCATAAAACTTATAACATGCGCAGGTGTGCTAATGTGCATAATCACAACTAAGACCAAAGTAATTACTCTTTACGTCTTAAAATAACATAACACATCAAAACTCCCCGATTGGCGCTAACCATAATTTACAACAACAACAACAGCAGCACAACACCAACTAGTGGCTGCTAATTACGCATTAAATCATGTTTTCTTCTTCTTTTCTGCCGCCGCGCCACCTATTTCAAGCAGCATTACAACATCGCACCATCAAATCAATGTTTGTAATTTCCGCAAAATAAATCGTTAAAACGAAGTTAACTTCTGTTAACCACGATTTACGTGCGGCTTGGCATCTCTATATTTATATATTTTTATCTGTCTATCTATCTTTCTCTCTACATATATTATATTTAACTTCTCGGGCGTCGTCGTCATCATCGTAAGATGATGATAATTTTCTTTTCGCACCTGCTTTAACTGAAAATCTTCATCCCCTTACAACCATTGCCAGTGCCATGCCAACAGTCAACACACTTTAAGCTGTTTAAGCAGAGAAAATGATAATTAAATCAAGTTAATAACGAGAGGCAAAACTCAAACTGAATAATTCAAGTTAAGAAACATTTCTTTGAAAATAACAAATAAAATGTTACAAAAAAATTCATCTAAAAAGCCAAAATTTTTCTAATTAAATGTTTTCCAACGCATTTGTGATTGTTAAATAAATCGGCAAATCTTTTGTTATGCCTGCAAATGTAATTTTTTTTTTTCGGAAAAAAACTGAAAAATTATAAATTTAGAATTAATAATAATTTTTGAGACAATCGTTACAATATTAAGGCTTTTGGTAAACTTTCAATTTCGTAGAGGAACACCGTGTATCAAATCCGGTAGTTTTGATTGTTGTCAGATTGTTGGCCCAAAGAATATTCTTAATTTTCAGAATTTTCAAAAATGCTCCATTTTTCAGCCAAAAATACCCAAAATTCATGTAACACCGCTTTTAAGAATATAAATCATACCAGTTAAAATTGTGAGAAAATATTTTTTTAATCTGACTATAAGACTCCTTTTAAAATTTTTGTGAGAAATCTATGAAAATGATCAAAAAAACATTTTTGCATTTAAAAAAAAAAAATAATTCAAAATACAATTTTTGAAAAATATAGAGTTGATAAATACATTTTTAGTTTTGTTAAATACAATATATGTATTTTCCTAGCTTACCAATTTGTATTAATAAAAAACGTCTATAAAAAAACGGATCCAAAGATTTTCAAAAAAAAAAAAAAAAAAATAAAAATTCTTTATTAGGGAAATTAATTTCCCAAGTTTTAATATGAACTTGGGAAATTAATTTCTCTTGTAATGAATTTTTAATTTTTTTTTAAATCGTTGGATCCGTTTTTTTACAGACATTTCCAAACCTTTTAAAAGTGTGTTTATTAATTTTATAAAATTTAAAATAAATATTAAATTAAAATTAATTTTTTTTAGATTTTTCAATTCCAAAGGATTTTTACATAATTACATACTATTAAGAGCCAGATACAAATATTGAATTTTAAAATATTGAAATCAATCTAAAATCAAATCAAAGTTTTTCTAGAGGCATACAATTTGATGTAGTCATAAATCTGTATGTGAGTAATTCCATGTGAAAAGAATATACGGAAAATACCTATGTCATGAAATCTTTTTGTGTCATTTTTTACTGGTTCCTTAGCTCAAAATATGAACTTCTGTATATAAATAATCCCCCAAAAAAATAAGCAAGTGAGTAGTTTGAATTATTTCCTTAAGTCACTCAATTTTTGAGAGTTAAAAAAACTATGATCTTAAATTACTTTTTTGCATATTTCTTGCGACTTTAAACATAATTGAATGAATGTTTTTTTTGCGTTTGTAGGGTGATATTAAGACCTTTCCAAAACTGTTATTACAAATGAAATTAGTCCATTTTAAGCTGATCTATTACAAAAAAGGTGAAAAACACATTTTATTTTTTTTCTAAAAAAGTTTTTTTGGACCATTTTTGTTTTACACATTTTACAAGTGGTAATATGGAGTTTTGTAAATTTTTATCTTTACCAATTTACACCTCTACTAAAAAAAAAAAAAAAAACAATGTAATCTGATATCGTTTATCCAAAATTCTGAAATAATAAAATGTTTTCAAATGAAAATAGATTACTATTTCTTTTAATATGTTTAATATTTTAGAGTTTTTAAAAAATTTCTTGTATTCAGTGATCTTATGGTTTGAATTAATGATAAAGAAGTAATTTTAAATAACAAATGCATACAATAAAACCAGGCAATTACCATTGTTAAGAAAAATATGGTTCAAAAAGACCAAAAACAGTAGATTTTGAAAGTTCATATTTTATCCAAATTTAGCCGTATTCAATTTTTGACAATACACGACAATTTTAATGAAAAATAAAAATTCTTCTTTTCTCCGTTACATGTTCAATATCTATAAATACGCAAAGGATAAAAATGGATTATTTAGTAGAAAAATTAAAAATGTCGATTTTTCTCATTTTTGAATAGTTTTTCTTAAGTTTTTTGCAATATTTGAATTTTTAAATTATTTTAAAAAGATACCGATTGGATATCGACAAGAAATTTAATTATCTACAAAAAATCACTTAATAAAAATTTTCAAATTCGGCTTCTTTTTCAAGTTATAGACAAAAACTCAAAAAGTAACAGAAAAAGTCGAAAATATTGATCGTTACAAAAATTGTCATATCTTTATGAATTATTCATAGATTTTGAAGAAAACTATCTTTTTATCTTTGCCAGAAAATGTACTATACATGAAAAATTTATAACTATGAGGATTCGAATATATTTTGATTTTTTCTTTAAGTAATAAAGTTTTTTTTGCAAAAATTTCCTTTAAAATATCGATTTTTTTAAAATGTTTTAATACATTGCACTTAAACATCTAAAGTTACCCAGAAAAGTTATTCTAGTGTTTTTTACTTATTTATTCAGCTTTCAGATTCTGGTTCTTTTGTTCAGATTAGTCATTTATTACTCAAGATATATGTAACCCAAATACTAAGTATGCCTAGAAAAACAACAACAAACAACTTTGACAACAACTGTGCGTCTGTGCGTCCATCTGTACATCGAGCTAGGGCCTAAACGGATGGACGGATTTGCTTGAAACTTGGTACACATGATTTTTACGGAATTCCCTAGACCCGTTTTTTTATTTTTCCAATATCTACTTTTAAACGCATATCTCCCATATAAAGTTTTCGAGGTATTGCAAATTTCTCGAAAACGGCTCTAACGATTTTGATTAAATTTGGTGTAGGTAATACTCCCATTGATTCTTACAAAACTGCGTTTTTAGTTTTTCTCAAAAAATGCGGAGAACGGAAATATGGCGTTGCCGTTTTTCAAAAATTAACATATTTTTTAAGTTCATATATTTCATCAAAGCATAAGTTAATTTTATTCAAAATTTACAGACATAATTTTGAAGTGTCAAAAATAAAAAAAAAATTAAAAAAGTTTTTGAAAAAAAATTTTTTTTTAAGTTTTTGAAAAAAAAAATTAAATTTTAATTTTTTAACTTGCAATTTTTTTTTTATTTTTTTTTTTCTCGACACTAAACAAAATCTTAAATTTCCAATAACTATTTAAGATAACGATACTTTGAACTACAAGAGCAAGTACGTGCGACCCCAGTCGTGCATTTTATTTTTTTAACGTTTTTAGAAGAAATCAATATGATTATGATATAATAATAGTTTGTGTCTAAATTTAAGGTCAGAATGTGTCATAAGTTTTTTTTTATAATTTTTTCAATAAAAAGATTGTAGTTGTTTGTAAAAAAAAATCGTCAAGGTTATGCACAACAGTTTTGATTGGTATAAATTTTGGTTTTTTCTGATCGAATTTATCCAAAAACATTTCACCTATTACAGCGATAAAATGATCTTTATCGACTGTTAAAACCTAAAATTGTAAGAACGAACTCCAACATTACGTCTTCTAATTTAAGTGTTAATTTCTCTTCTAAAAAAAAAAAAAAATGTTTTCTTCAAAGTCATATAGATACCTGTCTTGCAAATTAATATTTATTCAATTTGTACTTCCTGTCAAAGAATCATGCATAAAAATGAGTTAATTGCAATCAATTAGCAGCACTTTTTTTTCTTGGCACCGCCAAAATTATTTTTGTCATTAAATTAAAAAGAATGTTGTGTTTTGTGGCCTCAGGTTTTGATTATTTTATTTACATTTTCGGAGGGGATAAAGATGATTGAAGATTATAAAGACTAAGTGAAATTCTTCTTTATTTTCTTATGTAATTTTTGCCTTTTAAATAAATTATATTTAATTTATATCTTTTACTTTGAAAAAAAAAAAAATGAAATAAAACATTTTACATATTAATTAAAAACCAACTAAAAAAATAAAATTTTTTCTCTTTTTTTCAGGTAAGAAAAATGAAACTCATTAATGGGAAAAAGTATACGAACGATGTTAAATATGTCACAAAAAGGTATATACTTTTATTTTAAGTAAAAAGTTTGAATTGCAAATGTAGGTGCCTTCAAAGTCAGAAAATGTACAAAAAGAAAAAAGACTACGATAGAAGTGAGTGAGAGACATTCAGACAATAGGTTACTTTGCTAAGACCTTTTACTGATGGAAGATTATAATTTATTTAATGAAACACAAACCAACAATTTAGTTTTTTAACACACATTGGTACTTTATACATGTTGATGAAATCCCATTAGTATAATTACTTGGAAACTTAATTGTGGAAATTTAACAAATGCCTTGTTGTCTTTCCTCATTAAGGCTTGATAGTTGTTGCTGCTATTTCTACAAACATTTTTCCATAGTCTTTTTTTCGTGTTTGCTTTTTTTTATTGTTTTGTTACTTTGTGAATTCTTGGTTTCCTGGTGAGAAGAAAAAAGGAAATGTTTTTTAATTATAGAGTTTACCTAATCACACATACATAATCAAGGGGCACGGTAGTGCCCAGCCAAGTTCTCTAGCAACTTTGGCACTACACCCTTATTTACAGGATACAACTCAGGGCATTTTCCACACCCCTCTAACTTCTATACCAAAGAAGCCAAAAGTTTCAAACTCACATTATTTGTTAAGCTAGTCAAGAAGAAGCACCTCAGTAAATTTCAGATATTTAGCATAAGTAGTTTCTAAGATACAACGTTCCAAAAATCACGAAAACCGTAACTGACTGACTGACTGACTGATTCACTCACTGACAGATCATCAAAATTATGAAGCACTTCCCGTTGTCCTAGAAACTTGAAATTTGGCACAGTGATAGGCCATGTGGTACATACAAAGGAAAAAATCGGAAATTTGAAATTTTTCAACCAGGGGGCGTGGTAGCCGCCTTCTTTTATATTATTAGTATAAATTATATGGAGCACTTTGGAGTGCAGTAGAATCATGAAATTTGGCACAGTGATAGGCCATGTGGTACATACAAAGGAAAAAATCGAAAATTTGACATTTTTCAATCAGGGGGCGTGGTAGCCGCCTTCTTTTATATTATTAGTATAAATTATATGGAGCACTTTGGAGTGCAGTAGAATCATGAAATTTGGCACAGTGATAAGTCATGTGGTACATACAAAGAAAAAATTCTAAAATTTGAAATTTTTCAATCAGGGGGCGTGGTAGCCGCCTTCTTTTATGTTATTAGTATAAATTATATGGAGCACTTTGGAGTACAGTAGAATCATGAAATTTGGCATACAAATACAACGTGCAATAGATACAAAGAATAATATATGAAATTCATGATTTTCAACTGAGGGGCTGACTGATTCACTCACTGACAGATCATCAAAATTATGGAGAGCTTCCCGTTATCATAGAAACTTGAAATTTTACACGGTGATAGGACTTGTGGTGTATACAAAGGAAAAAATCGAAAATTTGAGATTTTTAATTCAGGGGGCGTGGCATCCGCCCATTTCCGCTGAATTTTCATCAAATATTATAAAGCACTTCTGATTATCTTAGAATCTTGAAATTTGGTAGAATGGTAGAGATGGTAGTTTATACAAAGGAAAAAATTTAAAATTTGAGAATTTCAGCCAGGGGGCGTGGCAACCGCCCATTTTCACCTAATTTTAAGGTGAATATAGAGATTTTCAATTCTACAGCCTTACCTTGCAAAAAGTATTGAAATCCCAACAAAAACATTACTGTTAAAAAAAGAGCCAAGTTCTCCTATGTTGAAATTATGCTGGCACAAAAAGTACTGAGATGTAAAAGTGTACCAAGTTCTAAAGTTTGGGTTCAAATTCGTATCAATAAAATTTTGATTGTTTACTTGGCAATTTTTGAAATAACTTTAAAAATCGGAAATTAAAAGAAAAATTGTCAAGAGAACAATCAAAATTTTATTGATACGAATTTGAACCCAAACTTTAGAACTTGGTACACTTTTACATCTCAGTACTTTTTGTGCCAGCATAATTTCAACATAGGAGAACTTGGCTCTTTTTTTAACAGTAATGTTTTTGTTGGGATTGCTGTTACATGATTTTTTTTATAAAAGATAAAAGGGCTTTTAAGGCTGTATAACACCTTAATTTGTGCGTCATTTGGTCCAACATACTCTGTGGCTACATAACTCATTTTTGAAATCTATAATCATGACAAATTTTCATGCACCATATTGTTCTAAAGCCACATAAGTCATAACTCCTAAAACCTTTACAAATAAGCATAAAACATTTAATTATATCAAGAAAACCACTTCAATGTGCATGTCTCTAAATTTTGTGAACAAATTATTTATCCATACACAAAAAATTTATAATGTGACATCTTATTACAATTTATTGTATTATTTCCACCCAAAAGCATTTCTATATGCTAATATCTATATATGAAGCCATTTCCATTTCCTATTCAAAATTTCTTCAAGTGAAATGAATTAACTTCTATATTTTGAAAATGTCTATACCATACGTATCTTCAAGTTAGTAGAAAAGATAAAGTTATTGTATGTGTGTGTCTGTGTATATTTGAAAAACTTCACATAACAATAATTAAGTTCCACCACCTGTCACTTGAACATTTGCCATATAGCTCCACTCGTAAAGGTAACAGAGTTTTTGGCAAAAGTATCTTTTTCATGTTGGCATTCCATTCAATGAATTTCAACTCTCTTGGCATAGTCAGATATGAGGTAAGGTGTAAGGATTGTGTTGTTTTGGTCGTAGGTAAAGGAATACAAAAAAAAAATGCTTGATTAAATTACACAAATTACCTAAACTTAAAATGTTATCCAGTGGTGGATTGAAGGAATTTAGAGGCTGCTTCCAGAAAAAAAAAAAAATATGAATGAAACAAAAAAAATGCATTTGAAATTAAAAAAAAAATACTTATTGCAAATAAAAATGCAAAAAATTTGCACTAAAAAAAATGCAAATAAAAAATATTTTGCATTAAAAAAAAATGTTATTGCAAATGAAAAATATTTGCATTGAAAATAAACATTTTATTGAAAATATAGCATTTTCTGCATTGAAAAAAAAAATCAATGCAAAAAAAATATTTAATGCACACATTTTTATTAAATTTTTTTTTAATGCAAATATTTTTCAGTTTCAATAAAAATTTTTTTAATGCAAATTTTTTTTTCAGTTGAAATAAATATTTGTTGTTTTAATGTAAACTAGCCGACCCAGCCCTCGAATTCGAGTGCCAAATTCTTTATTTTTTTTTTATTTGCAACAATTTTGAACACAATAATACCAAAATAGTTTCTTTATTTTTTATAGTATTTGTTGTTGTTTTCTTACGATTAACTACACTTTTTACACAGGAATATATAATATACCTACTTTTTTATATATTTTAAGCCTGATTTAGATATTGTCGAACTACGTTTTAACTACGCTCAACTACGTAAAAAAAGTATCGAAAAAGAAAATGCAAAGTGTAATCTCCTTAAGGGCATTGTGTTTGCACCTTGCATTTCAATTCAATTCAACCTGTTTCATGTTCCATTCGTTCAAATTCCATCCGTCAATCATTCAACCTCCACCCAACTTCACTCAAATTTGTCATTCACACCATTTTTTTTTCATTTAGCTTGTAGGAACATGAAAACAGACCGAGTTCTTTTTGCGATTGTGTATGTGTCCTTTGACAACAATTTTAACACGTACGTCAATCTGAAATCAAAACAACTTCTGCAAAATAAAACCAGAGATTCCTTTGATCAATAATTTTGTTTATTTTCTTCGGTAATATAAATTCAATTAAATCAAAATCAATAGGAAATTGCAGATATTATTAAGATCTGAGAGAAGATGAAGTAGAAAGTTAATTATTTTGGCCGTATGCTGTCGTTTTACAGAGACAAAATATCCTGAAGACAATCACGGGAAGAAAAGTCACAGTAATTTGACTTTTTCACAATAACTATGCCAGGAAAAAATATATTTTGATCGCAAATGGTTTTTTTTTTTATTTATTTTATATTTTTCCGCAATAAAAAAACGATATTCAATTAGAATTTACTCTTTATTTGAAGTTGGTGTTCTCAAATTAACAATACGAAGAAAACTTTCAGCTTGACGTTTGAGAAATGTCAAATCTTCCAGGAAAATTTTAATGAATGCGTTCAGACACTTAATAATGATTAAAGATATGTTCACATTTATTAAAGGTATGTTCAGGTGTAGATCTTCATAATATACAGTAGTAAAAAGGTAATCCGTGGTTTAATGTGGTGAGAAGCGACATTTTTTAATCAAACAAATCAATTCTTAAGGCATTACCACGACAACTGCGTCGCACAACAACGTTTTTTTTTATTTTTTTTATGTTAAAACCATAACTACAATGACCTAAAAAGTGAAAAAGTGGGAAATTTACAAAATTAAATTTTTTTTTATTTCTTTCTAGCAATATTTGTTTTTTTTTTTTTAATTTTTGGAAAAAACTACCAAACATTTTTTTTGAAACCAAAAAATAAGATTTTTGCATCATTATTTTTTATTTTGTCGTCGTAAAAACTGTCATAAAATGAGTTTGAATCTATCACTTTTTGACTTTTTATAAAAAGTTGCCGTTGTAGTTATACTTTTAAAGCCTTGAGGCTTAACTACAATGACCTAAAAAATGAAAAAGTGGGAAATTTACAAAAGTAAAAAAAAATTTTATTTCTTTTCAAGCTCCATTTGTTTTTGGAAAAAACTACAAAAATTGTTTTTCAAAAAATAAGCTTTCTGCATCATTATTTTTAATTTTTTGGTCGAAAAAACTATCACAAAATGAGTTTGAAAATGTTGACTTATTGACTTTTTGCATTAAGTGGCTTTTAACTACATTGGCTCAAAAAGTGAAAAAGTACAAAAGTGACAATTTTCAAACGCATTTTTGTATGGTTCTTCGGGCTAGAAAATTAAAACAAAAAATGCGAAAACCATATTTTTTTTGTATAAAAACAATTTGTTAAAGGCATAACTACAATGGCCTAAAAAGTGAAAAAGTGGAAAATTTACAAAATTAAAAATTTTTTATTTCTTTCTAGCGCTATTTTTTTTTAGAAAAAAACTACAAAAATTGTTTTTTTAAACCAAAAAATAAGCTTTCTGCATCAATATTTTTAATTTTGTCATGGGAAAAACTGTCACAAAATGAGTTTGAAAATGTTCACTTTTTGACTTTTTGCAAAAAGTGGCCGTTGTAGTTATACCTTAACTCTTTTTTACAAAATTTTCAAATTCATTTTTTGACAGTTTTTCTTACCTTAAAATCAAAAATAATGATGCAAAAAGCTTATTTTTTGCTTTAATAAACAAAAACAAATAGCGCTAGAAAGAAATAAAAAAAATTTAATTTTGTAAATTTCCCTTTTTTTTCACTTTTTAGGTTATTGTAGATAAGGAACAAAAAAGACGTTTTTGTTAGTTTTCCCTGAACCTCATAAGAAAAACGCTTTGCCATGCGGCGATAAAATATTAGTGCCTTTTATGCAAAAATGTAAACGTCTAAAAGTGAAAACTTGGTAAAATGGTAAAGGAACTGTCAAAGTCAGCTATTACATGAAGCCTCAAGAGGCTTGACTCTTTTTTCGAAATTTCTTTTGATAACACACCCAAAAAAAAAAAAGTTCTGACCTGCGGTTGCGACTAAGTTTTTCATATAGTTTTTGGGTCGCTGAAACCGAATCTGGAGTCCGTTTTGCTCCATCACGTCAGGTTTTCGAGATAACCTAAAAAAATGTCACGAAAACAAAAAAATTTTTTCACTGATCTGGATATGCGAATACGTAAATCATATAGTTTTTGGATCACTGAATCCAGATTCGAAGTCAATTTTGCCCTATCACGTCAGGTTTCTGAGATATCCTCAAAAAATGTCAAAACCAAAAAACTAAATTTCTTATTTGGGGTTGCGTCTAAGTTTTTCATATAGTTTTTGGGTTGCTTAAACCGAATTCGAACTCTTTTTTTCCGTATCATGTCAGGTTTTTGAGATATCCTCAAAAAATGTCAGATAAGAACTTTTTTTTTGAGTTTAGACATTTTTTGAGGATATTTCAAAAACCTGACGTGATACGCCAAAATAGACTTTGGATTCGGTTTCAGCGACCCAAAAACTATATGAAAAATTTAGTCGCAACCCCAGGTTTAAACTTTTGTTTTTTTGGTTTTAACATTTTTTTGAGGATATCCCAGAAACCTGACGTGATAGGGCGAAATTGACTTCGAATCTGGATTCAGTGATCCAGAAAATATATGATTAACATATTCGCACATCCAGATCAGAGAAACAATTTTTTTGTTTTCGTGACATTTTATGAGGTTATCTCGAAAACCTGACGTGATGGAGCAAAACGGAATTCGGATTCGGTTTCAGCGACCCAAAAACTATATGAAAAATCTAGTCGCAATCCCAGGTCAGAACTTTTATATTTTTTTGTGTGGCTGCCCTACTAACAATTTTGCTTCTGTAATGCTTTAAAGAAGCAACAATTGCATCTGTAAAGCTTTATAGAACCAAAATTGTTTGTCGGGTGTGTAATCATTCTGTGAGGCGCGTACTATTACACGATGCCTCTTGAGTCAAGGACTCAAATTTGACATTTATCTTTTGAATTAAAATTTGTTGTTAATGTATTGCACCAAGAAGCAAAAAGAAATGTGAGGGAATGTTGAAAAAAGAAAAAGTGGAAAAAGAAACGTCAAAAAAGAGTCTCGGACTCACGACCCACGACTCTCCGGTCGGATAATTTTTTCTTTCATCTTTTTTCTCTTTTGCACTCATTATGTTTAAAAAGAGTCGCGCCTCTTGAGGCTTCATGTAATTGCTAACAAATTCTTATGTTCTTTCAAGAGAGAAAAGGACGAAAATAGATTTCATTGGTATCAAAAGTGTTTACAAAAGTAATAGACTTGATTTTAATAGAATTCGATTTTAACAAAAAAATTCATGGTAATAAAACAAACATCTTACTTCTAAACTTAGATAACTAAAACAATGAAAGTTAACCATAGTTTACGTGCGATCTTAAAACAACGCACCAATGTGAACCCACCTTAATGTTTTTTGATTTTCGCTGAATACTTTCATTCATTCATTCAGTCATGAATGACATTTCATTCCAGTCGATTGGAAATTTTCCAATAGAATTCCAGTTGTTTTTGTTTTTGTTTTTGTTTTTTTTTATTTTGTATCGAATTTTAATTTGTTTAATTTCGTTATTTCGGTTAATAAAAAGTAAAAAAAAATGTGATTCTGCACATCTACGCGTCATTCTCTTTTGTTCCGTGTATAATTTATGCCCCTTCGGTTTTTGGGGGCCCGGTAATTTGTACCACAAAAACTATGCTCGCCGTTTAATTATATGATTCTTTTAGGCACTAGCAACAAAATTTTTTTTTAATTGTTAAAGAAATGCATTGAAACAATAACGATTTTTTACAACCCTGTTCAGAATTGAAATTGTTATTTTTGAAAGTTTTTCCATGTTGGTCTCGATTCGTTCCAGAATGTTCCAATTTTTAATTTTTTTTTAAATGGAAATTTTAGTGATTTTTGACTCAGCTTTGAAAATTGAATTTTTGAAAGTTGTTCTAGGTTTTCAAAGTTATTTCCAACAATGTTTAAAAAATGCAGACCCCTAATTTCAATGTTTCGAAAGTAAGTTGCCGAAAACAAAATAAACTCTAGCCACTTTTAAAAAGTTTTCTTCTTATTGTTCCAAAAACTTGACGTCGTAAGATTTGTATTTTTTAAAATAAATCTTTCGAAAGGTTTTTCTTTTCCAAACAAATTTTTTGAACTTTATTATTTAACCATATAAATTTATAGATTGTGAGTAAATTTTGGGTCTTTAAGAACAAGAGTGTAAATTCGAAAATGCACTTTTAAAGTAATGTTTTTCCATTCTCAAAAATTATCAAAGGTCAACTTTTTTTGAAAAATTAAAAAAAAACTGAAAGTTGTTCTAAGTAAAAACTTTTTTTTTTTAATCTTAAACCAAATTAAAATAATGGCTAAGGAAAACAAAAAACAGTGATTTTTGTAAACTCTTACCCAACTTTGACAATTTTAAATTAAAAACAAAAACAGTTTGATCTTCAGTTTCTCCAAAACGTATTGAAGTCTAATATGTTTCAAAGATATTTCAAGCCTCAAAATTTACAAGAAAAAACTCCAACCACCTCTCAATTTTTGGATTTAGAAAATTTAGTGAGGGCAGATTAAATAAAACACGATTTTCCTATACAACTTATGGCTTAAAATGCTTAGTTTTGAATATTTTTGAATGAATCTTTGGAACACTCAAGATTTTGCACTTGGCACAAGTTTGGGAATTTGGATTTGTCAAAAAATGGGGCCGGGGTAGCATTTTTTTTTTAATTTTTCATACTGTAATGAATGGCCAACGCCTTTAAAATTTCTGCTAAATCCACCCCTGTGATAAACTTCCCTTTTACCTAGTGCCTAAATCTATTATAGTGTTATTTTTATCTTTCACACTTTTTACTCTTTTGTCCATTTGTGAAATTTATTCTTTTTTTTTTCTGGTTGAATTAAATTCTTTACTTTACATAATTTTTGTAACAAATTTTTACATAATTGTATTTCGTGTTGACGTTTTAATGAAAATAAACTTTATCGTTTATCTCGTCCATCACAGGGTGATTCAAATAAGTACGCAGAATTGGTATCAAACAGTATTGTGTTGGTGAAATGAAGCCTTAAAATAAATTTTACTCCAACGGTTTACCAACTAGCAACATAAATTGTATGCTAAGTGGACTTTCTTAGAAAATTAAGTTTTTCATCGTGGCATGATTCTCTATAACTTTTGCCACCACACGCGTCAAGCTGTTGAAAGTTGACTTGAATTAAATTTTAAAACATAGTCACTTATAATACACTTTTCCCTGTCAAAAGTTTTCCATTTTCAAATCGTTTTTGCTGTTGTTGTTCAAACTGTGCCAGCCATATTGCTGGGTATATAGGTGCGCCTACGCATTTAAATGCAATCTGGCTCAAATGGAAAATTCATGGATTTTAGATTAGTTCGTGCCTGTGTTTAGAGTTTCCGTTGACAACTAACAAAAAAAAAAAAAAAAATCAAACGAAGCCACAGATTGTTTTTGGATCACTTTAAAGTCACGTTTCTGTTTTTCATTTGGTTTTTGTTATGCATTTTAATTGTTTAATGTTCGTGACTGCAGGATTATTAAGTTGTATATTTTTTTAAAGTTTGTTTGTGGAATCAATTTGCATTCTATGTGAAGCAGTTTTGTTTTACATGAAAGAAATTAGTTTTTTTTTAACGACGAAATTTAATTTGATGAACTGTTATCTTTTAGTTATATTTGAATGTTTGTTACCTTGTGTTGTGACAATTCCAGTGTTGAACAGTAAAATATAACCGGAAACTCTAAAAAATAGGGTAGTTAATTAATAGAAAGGATGAAATTTGGCATGTTTGTTGCATTTCTCAAGGAAATTTGAAATTAAAAGGGTTCATAATTGGCAATTGTGTGGTTTTTTAGGGAATTTGATACATGGCTCCTGATAAGGTTCGACGACTTGACCTGAGAAAACGTTGTCAGGCCTCCTTTTTTTTAACAGTTCCATGTCTGAGTTCGACGTACGTAGCAATACCAGATTAGTAGGTCGTTCTGAGTTGTTTTCCAAAACAAGACTAAACATTTGTCTTAAGACTGACTTTAAAAAAAGGAAAAAAAAAACATGTTAAAGAAAACTTACTTCTGTTGAACTTTGGCAAAGATTTTCATGTCTCTCAGGTGTGTAAATTTTTTTGCAAGTGGAAGAAATTGCAGAACTGTTTCTACATTTCTGGATTCAAGTTAAAGTTCAGTTGCTCTCATATTCTCTATATTTTCCTTTTGATAAATTCGAGTTTCTGCTTGGCAATCTTCGAGATGGTGTATCGCAGAGGAAAGCAGAATTAAAGATTTTGTTGAAGAGTTTTTGGAATAACATGCATTTCAAGAAGACCGAATGAATTTTTGTAACAAAAATTCTTAAAAAATAACACTCTTTTTTTTTGAAAGCGTGTATTTGAACAAATTCCTTAGATTTTCACATGTTCATTTGTATTTGTTTGTGCTATTAAATTGTACTCTTACCATGTAAGGCTGCAAATGCAAAGTAGACTTTAAAAATGACTCCACTATCCTCTTTCCAAAAAGAGCGGGTCTGCTCAATTATACATACATATTAGGGTGGAGTGATTTTATTTTTGTTTCTTATTTTCGAATTGGCATATTAATAAAAAATTGCGCTATTTATATACAAACAAATCGGTATACTTAAAATTTTTAAATAATTTCATTTTGAGGTGCCCCCAGCCCTCTGAATGCTTAAAAGGGCACTTTTTGACCTTTAAATTAAATGGGGAAAAATAAAGTTCAACATATTTTTTGAAGTGAAAACTTCTTTAGTATCGTAGTGATTTGAAACAAGATGAAACGAAAACGCGACACGAACATTCAACTTGTAATAACTTTTTTGTTTTAATAGATAGATGAATGAAATTTGTACTGTAGATAGGTAATTAAATAAACTATAACAGCCTTATTTATTAGATTTCGCTTAACAGCTCTAAGCGACTGCATAGTTATACAATGCATAAAGTTTAAAGTAGCCTCTATGCGACGTTACATAAATTTCTATTTATTAAAACATTTTCTTAGCCATTATAATTATGCTAGGTTTGTGTCCAAATAAGTACTAAAAAAGGAAAATAATTACTTTTTATAACAACAAACAACTCCATCTGTCGATAAAATAATTCCATCTGATTCGAAAATAAACAAACAAAAAAACAAAAACGTGATAGAAAGTTCTCAATGTCATATAATATATATAAATCAGAAAATTATATCAGGAAAAAATCTCCAAATTTCTTATTTTTTGTTTCAGTTGATTTCAAATTGTCAAAAAATAAATTTTTCAATGAAAAAAAAAAAAAAAAAATATACAAATCATTGCTATGTTTTCTTTTTTTGAAAATTATGTGAAGTTCAAATGACATTTAAGCAAAATAAATTCTTATTCAGGCTCTAAACAACCAAAAACGCGTTTAGCTTATACAACCTTTATTAAACGTTGCATAAATATTATAAATCTCAATTTTTTGTTTAAATACATTATAAAGAGTACATAATGCTATGTAGGTACTCTCTATGATAAGTTTATAAATAGGGCTGTAAATGTACAAAATTTCAATTAATTTCATAGTCAAAATTCTGAGATAACTCTAAAAAGATGTTCTTTTTCTACACACGTTATATCTTTTGATCTAGTGCACATATTTCATTTAACTTTGATACACATGCTGATAACATAACCTTTCATTTGATATATCACAATTAACTGTACGAGGTCTACAAGTGACACAATCTTAAGTTGAAAAACTTGAAAAATACCTCAAAACATCTGTGGAGATCTGTTGACGATGACCAGTGTAGGAAGTACCGTAATCTCAGCTTGAAATTTCGACATAGTTGGCTTTGAAAAATTCATTTTTTTTTTCTAGGCATGGTAGAAATATGATTCATACGTCATATAAAATGTGAAATAAGCTTTCAGATGATATAAAATTAATATAGGCTTTCATATAAAAAACATACACTCCTTTTCATCAGAATAGGTACACAACTTTTCAAATGTTCATTAATCGTTTGCCCCCAATAGTGGTGTGTGACCTAACAAGGTTTTATTGTTTTTTGATAGTTTAAGATTATAGGAAAAGCAACGGATAAATCTGTTTCAAAATGGACCATCACTTTCGCATTGTTTTTCTTGTAAAGTATTTTTCGAGGAAAAATTAACTTATCTTTTTCTTCATCAGAATAGGTACACCCTTGTTATCTTAAATGTTTTTGTGGATTTCGAGCAAATTTACCATTAAAACAAATAACTGGACTTTCCTAAGTGTAATTTAATAATCATACTACCATTTTGAAAAACATGGGTTGATTAAAATCGCTAAATTTTGGCAAAAACACCTTAAGAAAAAAAAAAAAAACAATGTAGGATCCACCAGTACTGGTATGGTTGAAAAAAATTACGAATTGTGAATATGCTCTATCCAGACTTCAGATACAAACATTCTGAGGTTAAAAAAATGAATGGTGGTAAAAAAAATGCAATAAAACATTCTTAGACGAGTAAATTTTTACATGAGCTGCCAGTTTTGGTGGATTAACTACAAGAATAAAAGTGAAAAACAGTTCTATTTGTAATTTTAAGACAGTAAATAGAATGGTCATTAGTCCCAATCTTCTAAAATGGCTGAATTTTGAAAAGACACCATCACTACACCAAGAACAGAATTGTACGCGTTTAAGGTTTTAGAAATCCTTTACCACATGAAAAGTTGTGTGGTATTTCTTGCTATTTTTGGATCAACGAACATTTAATTTTGATGTCCTTGGTAATATACACTATCAGTTTAACATTCTGCGAAAAGAGAAACCATTTTTAAACCAACTTCATTGTTAAAAAAGAATTGTTAAGGCATGGAAGAAAGTAATCTATTCAGATAATACAAATAATGAATTTCAAACGTGAAGAATGGTCACAATTATTTGTAAATGCATATTCAAGAAGCTTTTCCTCAATTCTCTAGTGTTTGTGAACCAGTATACTGAATTTTTCAACAGTACCACGCCTTCTACTACAAAAAATGCTCTGTAAAATATTGGGAGGAAGTGCAAATTTAAAAGTACTTCACTATCTGCCATAGAAAACAACCTTGAACCTTGTTGAAAAGGTTTGGAAATGGCTAGCCCGTACTGATAAAATGTATTATAGTCGATTTTAAGACAAAAATATTTCCTAACCCACCATTTAACAATTTAGGGAAGAGATTCAGATAGATTGCATAAAGAGATTTAACAATGCAATTCCTGGACAATTTTGTTATTTTTTTATGAATAAAAACGCCACTATACAAAAAATAAAATAAGTAAAATACATATTTAAGAAGAACTTGGTTTAAATTCATTTAGGCCCAATTTATTCACTCTCCATTATTTTTAAAGACTCCATTAAAAATTATAAAACTGTCAAATCGCATACAAATTTTAAAATTTCCCTTTTTTAATGGCGACTTTAAATTTAATGGAGTGTGAATAAATTGGACCTTAATGGACCATTTTCACATCATTCTGTATGTGTACCTATTCTGATGAAACAAAAAAATTACTCAGTTTTTCGATGTGAAATGCTTTACCATAGAGAAACAAGAAAAATAACCACACGTTTTGAATTATTTTTTTGGCTGATTCTGCTAACATCTTAAACAATGACTTGACATCAAAAAATTATTATTTTCCTACACTGTAAGGAAAAAACGAATACTGAACATTTGAAAAGTAGTGTACCTATTCTGATGAAAAGGAGTGTATATTTAAAGGAGATAGAATAAAAAATAGGTAGATTTTTTCTTTTTTTTTGGAAGAAAAATTTTTTTTAGGTTTTACCTCTACCACGTGTGAATTGCACACATGGCTTTTTTTTTAATTCATGTTTCACTGAATTGATGAAAAAAATCAGTTACCTGACTTTTTAATATATTTTTTTTTGAAAAAAGTCTTACGAAAAGTATGAACATCAAAATTTAAGAATTCAAGATTTTCAACTAACCGCAACTTTGTTAAGATTTTTGATTGAAATCTCAATTAAAAGTGAAGTGAAACATATTTTGTAGATGATTCAAACTCAGTTAAATATGAATTTAAAAGAAAATTTGAGGTTGTTTTCCACAAAAGTATTATCTTAAAGGTGTCCGGGTGATTTCGGAATTCAATTTTACCGAAGTGAACTGCGGAGTTTTTGAACTATTGTATTGACAGTGTTATGGGTCAGTTGTGGGTTTTGTATATCTATCTTTTACTAGCTTAGGTACTTTCTGATTTTGAATGTTGATGTCACTGTTCCTCCACTCACTGCCAAAGCACACTGGACTCGAACATAACTCAAACAATATTTGTCTAAAGGCAACCCAGAAGGTTTTCATCCGCTTTTGGCAATGTCCATGCCTACAGGGCTTCCTTGATTTTTTTTAAAGAGAGGAATCTACTATTTAAGTGCATTCTTCGCCCTCTGAAACAGCTATTGACATGAGTGATTTCAGAACTATATTGAGGTAGGAAGATGTGAAAGTGAGTGTCTTTAGTATCATTTCAAAAGCTTACAATTTCTTCAAACATTGACGGAGCGCTGATTTTGTATTCTGTACACATGGAACTTTACTTCTGCCTGGTATATTCAATTATATTTCTGGTATATTTAACAAATTTCTGGTAAATTTAACTATATTATGAATAAATATACGGGAAGTAAAGCTATCTTTGGCGTTATTTTTACGCCATGTGGCGTCATGCTAAAAAGACGTCTGAAATTGGTAGAATTAGACAAAGAACGGTAAAGACTCCCAATCACATATGGACACTTGAATGCAAAAATTAGGTAATTTATCTTTTTTTTCATTTTGCAATTATTAAGCTGTCATGGGAGGCTAGATTTCAATAGGCATATAAGTGCAAATTGCACTATGGGGGCTTTCTCCAAGAAATTTAACAGTGTGGGTAGAATTGCAGGATCTTTCAGGTCCTAAGCCAAATTGATAAAATTTAATTGAATCAGCAGTAATTTTCTTGAAAGTGTCTTGATGGCGATGTTGAAAAGGTATTTTCTCCAAATAATTACGTTTTGAAATTCTCCAAATTCTCATCCATTAAAAGATTTATCAATTTTGTATCTTTTTCTCAAAAAAGTTTATCTTAGCTTTAATTTAAGCGATGCCTTTCACAAGCTTTTTTATTTCCACTTTTTTTCTATCAAACCAAAAAACCCTGTTTATATTTGTTTTTAAATTGTTTGTGTGAGTAATTTTTCACTTACATATATTTACAAGTACAATGCCAATAAAAGACAACATTAATACAGAAATTCCACTCCCCCTGCTGTTGTGGAATATTTTTAAAACAAACTTCCATCAAAAAATAAAGTTCTTCCTTATTTCACATTCATATTTATATCATAATATCCCTCGTTTTGGTATTTACCTAATTAAAAATAATAATAACTTGAAATTACATTGTTTTCGGATATAATGTTGTTTTATATTTTATTTCAGCTCCTTTCAAAAATTTTTTGACAAATTCTCTAAAAGCTGCTTAAAAATTTTAATTTTTGTTTTCACAAATAAATTTCAAGTAAAAACAATACAAACAAACTTTTGCATCGTTTCCCACTTTGGTACTTTTGTGTGATTTTTTTTTGTGCGAGGAAAAAAAAAAACAATATTCAAGTTCTTGTCAAAGTGAGAATAATCTTTGTTTTTTTTTTTTTTTTTATTATTTTTAAGGAAAATTTTCCATTTTTTATGTATATTTTTATTTACTTTTTACTCCATAAAGTACTTAGCGGGGATAATTACTTGAAAAGTTTCATTTTGACATATTTCATGTGTCAAGGTGTCGCACAAAAGCGGACGGACTTTTGATGGCGGGGTTTTAATAATACTTATGTATGCAAGGAAGATTTATACATATTTAATTTTTTTTTTGTTTTTATTTACTTTAAGCCTTTAACAGTGATATTAATTATATTTGTTTGTTTATGAAGAATTTTCCCGACAAAAATAATATTGCTAATTGAATTTATTGGTATACGATGGGGTTGAATGGAGTATTTTTTTGATTTTAATGATCAAGATAAGAGGTGGTTTTTTAGCTTTAATAACTTTTGAATTTTATAATTTTTGATAAGATAGGAATTATTGAGGGTTAAATCATTTATAAATTTAATTGCGAATTTATTTATATTTTTTCCAAGAAAATAAATGCAAAATTCACCTCAATCGACAAATAAAAATAATTTTGCTAATTTGATAAAATTTTTAACGATAAAGCATAATTTATCTTGTCAAATTTGTCATAGAACAAAAGAATGAATTGCGGAAAGTCTATAATTCAAATGACAAATTTTGTTCTTTGATGGTTTTTATTGCAAACAAAAAAAAAAATACTTAAAGAAAATAAAATATCAAATTATGTTAAAATTATTACACAATAAAGTTTTAACAGACTTTTACTTATGCATATTTTAAAATCACAATAAAAAAGTTAAATATTTTCATCTTAAATTTTTCTCTTCACAAAGTAAAAATGATGAAAAATATACTCAAAGTAATAAAAATCTTATTGCGTGCTATGAAATATGATGAGTGCGGCATATTACGATAAGATTATGCTAATATTCATTGTGTGACAGACAGTGAAAGTCATCTTTTGAATTTATAATATGAATTCAAAAAATTCTTAAAAAAAAAAACTAAAAGTTATTTATTGTTGTGTTTTATTTATTTTTTTTTTTTTTCTAAAAAAGTATTAATTATAAGTTCATGGGCATTATGCCAGGCATATAGAAAAACTTAGAAATATTTTTAATATTTTTTGTTTTGTTCAGAAAAAATTATTGATATTTTTAAATTTTTTTAAAAGTGAGCTTGAACTGACCTCGCATAAGGCCTTCGCCTTCTTTAAAATAATTTTTACAAAATAAAAAAAAAAATATTTTGTTTTTGAGAAAGTCAATAAATCAAATAGGTACCTACATACAAAAAATGTGAATGAGGTGGGTTGAAATATTTTTCTTTTATAGCTTTTGTATCTAATTTCAGTAAAGATTTTATATAATACAAAGTTATTTTTTACATAAAAGTAGTGAAAGTTGATTTTTTAACTGACTTTTTAAGACCATAGAATTAACAACAGAAAATATTGTAAA
This sequence comes from Episyrphus balteatus, assembly GCF_945859705.1. Taxonomy (NCBI): domain Eukaryota; kingdom Metazoa; phylum Arthropoda; class Insecta; order Diptera; family Syrphidae; genus Episyrphus; species Episyrphus balteatus. Next base: position 14,474,070 of record NC_079136.1, read on the forward strand.
GTGAGAATTTATGTTGCTATAAATCTTGTATTTTGTTGATATCAATTTTTCAAAAAGAAATAGAATTCTACTTGAGGCCTTATTATTTATTCTGCATTCAAAATTGAAAGAAACAAAGAAAAAGAATTTAACGAATTTCTGTAGTAACTTAATGGTGGTTACGAAAATGTGAGATTAATTGCATTTCCTTTTTTAAAAACATTCAAAAAGTCTTAAGTTTTTTTTTAAGCGGTCTAGTTTTTTAAAGAAATATCACTGGCTGAGAATTATAGGGTTGTATGTCAACTCACCTTAGTTTTGAGAAAATCGATCTCAAAGTTTTTTAAGGCTGGTTTTTGGATAAAATAGTTACATAGCAGTAAAGTATTTATGCAATCCTATAAAGAACCTTAAAAAAATCATAAAACCATGAAAAAAATATTAATTTCACCACAAAAAAGGATTCTATGAGCATTTTTAAAAAATGACATAGAACCTTTTTATGAAAAAGTTTGTAAAAAAATTTGAAAAAGGTTCTATGTTCAACATAGAACCTTATAGTTATAAAGAGCTTACATGTTCTAATAAATGGATTTTATATGGAAAAAAGTGACTTCGTCGTGAAATAGACTTTAATTTAATTTAATTTTATTGAAGTTTTGCACAAAACAGTGAAATTCTATTTTGAATAACAGAAAAACATACCACAAATCACGTTGTTGCATTTATAGAAAACAACAATTCCTGCTTTTGTTGAATTAGGTATACAGAAAAAACAATTAGAATTTGTATTAAATCAATTGAATGTTTTTTTGCCAAAAAGAAATTTTTTTTTAATATTTTAATTTTAATAAGAATGCACATAAAATTAATGAAAAATCATTTCAATCTTAGCAGGTTCTACACTTAAATTTTCTTAAGAAGAAAATTATTGTTAAAATGAAGTTCACTTTGATTTTAACAAAGTTTAAACAAATTTTAATTATTTTTATTAGAATTCTTATTAATTTAAGAGGATTTTAGAGGAGTATAATCTTGATTCTAAGTGCCTTATTTGTCTCCATGTATAATGTAAGTAAATTTGCTTCAAGTTAACAAAAATAATTTATTCGATGAAACTATTAATAGAAATAAACTAATATAATTGTAAAAATGAATATAACGAAGAGTTCACTTCGGTTGGTAGAGTAAAATCTTGACCTTTGAAAAAAAAAAAAAAAATACTCAATTTTCCAACTAAATATTTAAAAAAAATTAGTTAATTTTTTGTTTAATATTTTTGTTTTTTGGGTACTAAGGTGAAAGCTGAATCTCGTTTGCAGTTGCTTTATCCTAGTATATCTTGCCATCGGATTTAGGTTTTTCCGAAGGTACCTTTTAGGTACTTTTTGAGTTTTGACTTCTTTTGTTTAAAGTTAAGGAATCTAAGTGTTTCTTTAACTTTTGGTTTATTAATACGAACTAGGAAATTCCCAACCTCAATTATGAAAAAAAAGTTTTCAAAAAATCACTTCCAATTCTTGGCACACAAAAAGCATTACTCTAATTTAAATATGATGTAAGAATATCTAGGTTAGGTAATCCGAATGAATTATTGCAAAAGTTAAGGTTGGATAGTATATATTTTGATTTAAAGAGTACAGAACGAGATACAAAAATTCTTTGGTAATTAGCAAAAGCCCTGGAGCGAAATCCGCTAAGTTGATAGTCGATAGTGTATAGTCAAAAACGACGAATTATGGAGCAAAATCGTCGTTTTTGACTGTCAACTATTGACTATCAAGTTAGCCGATCCCACCCCTGTTGTTCAATATCAGCAAAAACATCAAAAGAGCTTTTATTTTTACTTTAGTAAAAAAAAGATCATTTCTATAAGATTTCAAAAAAGTTGTATGTAACTTAAAGCAATGTACTTTTTTGTTTGAAATAAATCAGTAAAAGGGTTCTATGTAGCAATTTGAATAACATAGAACCTTATTATATTAATACATTTATGTGAAATCATGAAAGTTGTATGTCTTTTTTACATGTACTGTCGCCATTAATTTTTTGTTTAAATTTTATCTGAAAGCTGTTGAAATTACGAAAATTTTGGTGTATAAAACTCATTTTTTGTATTTTGTATGAAATACACCCTTATAATTCTTAGCCAGCGATATGTCTCTTTAAAAAAAAATCACTAGAGGACAAAATTAAAAGAGCAATAAATTTTGAATTTTGTTTTATTGACTTTGAAAACAATTTTTTTTTTTGTATATGCTCCGGAATAGGTCATTTCCCGAGTAATCGACCATACCTAGGTTTCGCAAAATCCAAATTCTGTAGTTTGGATGCTTGATAATGGAGAATAAAAGTTTTTTTTTAAATTAAAAACATTATTTCACGACAGCGAATATTATTTCATCCAAGTAAAAAAAATATGTTTTGTTGTCAGACAGGCGCAGTGGAAACTTTTGTGCTTTTTGATGATAAACATCATTTGCATGGACATTTTTCCTGGCGAAAAATTATGAAATTGTAAAAAAATCATATTAGTATAGGAAATAAAAAAAGGCTGCCACATTTTTTTTTATTCAAAATGGCAGACAGAATAACCGTTAGAATGGAATTTCCATTTTCAAAACAGTTTATAAGCTAGAAATTTAGCAAAATTGATATTAAAAAGGCACACTTGATCTTTGATTTAGGTATAATTGTTTACATTTCATAAAAAAAAATTTTAAAAGTTAGAAAACAAAGTCCAAAAAATTACCATCGTTGCCAACATGTGTTTTAAATAAAATACAATGCTCAATAAAAATGAAAATTATATTTTTTCTTTGAACCAAAATATACTTTTCAAAAACGATTTTAATTTTAATTTCGTCAAGTTTTTTTTGAGATATTAGAAATTTAATACAAATTTTTATTTGTACGAAACGTGTTTTAAGATCCCCGCAATAAATGGAGTCAAGAAAAAATAATCAAACAAAATGGATGTTCAGAAAATCATTTTGTATTAAATTTGTTTATGCTTGTTAGAGCCAATTTTTCAATCTTCTAATAAACAGTCAGTTAACTGTTCGACGAATAAAGTTATTAGGCTCATAAACAATCAGATAAAAACATTGAATTTTTCAATCAAGAATAATTTATTTTACAGAATAACAAAAAAAAATTGTCAAATTCAAATTATTTAAAATTAAACGTCATTTTTATTCATGATTGTTTTTGTTTTCTTGTTTTCCACTGTATTTTTTTCAAAATTCTTTCAAAACAGCTTTGACAACTGACACAATATTTTTATTGAAATTATTCCTTAGAATAATTTTATTCGTCTCTGAAAGAAGCAGATAGAATTATTCTTAGGAATAAGCTATATCTGCCTGTTGAAAAATTGATTTTTTCTCTATCCTTAGGAATAAGTACTAACTGACTGTTTAACTGACTATTGAAAAATTGGCCCTTAATGAATTAAATATAATTATCTGGACATTGAGTTTTGTTCAACTAAAGATCGCTTTGAAATAAAATTCACGATTGGGTAGCGTGAACTTCATCTTGAACAATGCATTTAGCTCCAAAAAAAGGATGCAATTTGATTTCTTTATTAAGCAAGCATTTTTAGAAAAAAAAAACCTAAATAGTTTAATTTTTTAAAAAGTTTTCTAAAATCAAGTTCGTATGCCACTTTGTAATAATTTTTTTCGAATATTTAAAACCTTAATTTAAAAAAAAAAAAAATTACGGAGAAAAAAAGGCCACCTTAAAACAAGCCCATTCTGCATTGAATTAAGTGGATTTCAACATGATGATTAGACAAGATGAGTTGGGCCTTAAATTAATCCACAAATCTTCTTAATTTCTTGAACGTGCTAATTTAAGAGAGAAAACCACTTAATTTGATCGAATTTCAATTATTTTTAGCGGAAATCATATAAAAGGGTAAGATTTAAGGTGCCCTTTTTTACTTGCGATATAGGTACTATATATCAAGTTATGCATTCGTACAAAAAAAAGTTGAGATAACATTTTTCCATGACATTACGATGGTAGAGAATGCCAAAAAAGTGGGTCCCGGAAGTCCGTCTGTCTGTCTGTCTGTCAGTCTGTCTGTATAAGGAGCTACAGCCTAAATGGATGGGCCGATTGACTTCAAACTTGGTATGTAGCATTATTTGGCAACTCTCCAGAGGTATTTTTGGAATTAATTTTTTTGGACCAAAAATAACGGTACTTGTCATATATCGATTTTAGTAAAGTTGAAATTGCTCAAAAAGGGCTCTAACGATTTTGTTTAAAAAATTTAAATAATAGTTTTAAGACAAGGTCTATCTTTTAATGAAAAATTTTTTTTTGAAAATCATTATTAACGGTACCTGCCATAGAACCGTTTTTTTTTTTTCAAATCCGATTATCTCCGAAACCGCTTTTTCGATTTCAACGAAACTTTTTGTGAAGTAGCATTTATATAATTTAAATATAAGCCAAAAATAAAATTTTGAAAAAAATAATTTTTGGATTTTTAAAAAAATTTTGAAAATTTTTTTTTGGAAAATTAAATTTTGAAATTTTGTTTTTAGATGTTGATTAGTGATTTCTACAGAATGGCATACCAATTTTATTTTAAAACTTTTTTTCCAAAAAATTATTTATAAAAAATTAGTTTTTTTAAAAACGGCTCAAACGATTCTGAAATTTTTTTTTCTAAAAATGCATCTTAATATATCAATGAAAACTGCATACTTGTTTTGGGGGGGCAATTTAATTTCAGATTTTATATTACGAATTTTATTTATTTTTTTTTTTTTAATTTTTTAAAAATGTCTATATAAAAAGTCTTAAAAATGTAAGTAACTTGAACTCTAAGAGCAAGTTCGTGCAACCCAGTCGTTCATTTTATTTTAACGTGTTTAGTAACAATTTTTGAAGAAAACTTGTTTTTAATAAAAGATAGACCTTTTATAAAAACTAACACTTGATTTTTGTAATCAAAACCGTTGGAGTCGTTTTTGATAAAATTAAACTTTTACAAATTGTTGGTTTATCGATATTTTCGGTCCAAAAAAATTAATTCAAAAAACCGCTCTGTAAAGTCTTGAAAACCAATACAAACCAACTTTGAAATAGATTTGGTCATTCAGGCTGTAGCTCCTTATACAGACAGACAGAATCCTGACAGACGGACTTGTGAAACCCACTTTTTTCATAATCATCATTATGTCATTTTTGATTGTCAGCTCAATATTAGCTACTCAATATTGTTTTTTATTGCAGCTACCATCAGTTGTGTATAAAAATGTTATCGAACTTTACGTAAATCAACTGAATCATATTTGAACGCATAATAAAAACTATAATTTCTTCCTTATAAAAAACTCAATAAAATACAAATATTCTTTGAAACATTAAACGAAATTTATTCGATCCAAAAACAAAACGGAATTTGGGCAGTCTCATTTCAAATTACACCCACAAGCTGACCACATCAGAGAAAAAAATTGTTGCGGCATCATTGTACGCATGTAAATTCAATTCATCACCGTGATCTGACTTTTTAATGAGATTTTATTAATGCAAGATGTGACTTTGACTGAATTATATCTTTTTTCCCTTTTACTAATATTATCTACATCTCTTCTTTCTATTGTATTGTTCATCAATTGCATCTTTAATTTATGTGACATTTCAAAAAAAGAGAAGCAATATAATTAGTTTTTCCAAGTGAGCCTATTTATGTTAATTTCAAGATTTAATGCTTTGAACAATTTCACTAATAATAATGAAAGTTCACAGCGTGAAAAAAAGTCACTTCAAATAAAAAGATTGATGTGCGGTTTGAGTTTGTTGAACTACCCAGAGGGAATAGGGAACGTAAATGATATTTTTTTTTTGTTCATTATTTATAAAAATGTGCTATGTTTCTGTGTGTCTTTTATCTGTCCAAAAAAAATACCCAAACTTAGATTAACCATGGGGAACACTGCGCACACATTTTGTGTAGGGTGGCACTTTTTTGGGGTGATTCTTTTAATCGACCTCAACGCTCGGAAACAATTAAAAGTTAATTGAAGTTTTGAAAAAGGTTGAATCCTAATTTGATAAGACAAGGTGATTATTTTTCATCATGTCGTCGTCTTTGGTTGTAGAGGGTAGAATGAACAAAAATGTTTTTTTTTTTTTTGGTTTCTTGATGATCGTTATGAGGAAAGGTAGATAGATTTTGTGGTTGGGAAAGGTCTCTTTTTTTTTTGTTAAGGTATACAGGGTGTCCCAAAAGTAATGGATCAAACGAAATATGCAGATAGGCCAACTTTAGGGCTCTCAGAATTTGGTAACTTGTTCATCCCAAATCCTTACGGTTTTCAATTTAATGCAGTTTTTGTGAATTATCGAAAAATCTCGACTTTGCAACAGTATTTTGCTTCCTCCGGTCATAATTGATTTTTGTTTTTTACAATTCTTTCACTAAAACATTGGCTAATAAGAATAAATAATTATTTAATCAAAATATTTTTTATTTCATACGCCATTTTGCTGCAAATTAATTAACAGTTCCATGTTTTATAAAAACTCAATTACTTAATTTTTTTCAGAGCAACACACTGCAAAAAATTTGTATGGTGTGACACAGGTTAATTATTTTAAAAACTTGCCGTGTTATTGCACTTTTTAAAAATGTATAAAAGTTTCCAAACTTGAAGTTAGAACAAAAGATATTACAATTTTAATGCAACAAAACAGGCCTTTTCAGAGAAAAATAACAAAGAAAAATAAACACATTTCCTCGACTGTTGTTTGTTTATTTCTTTTTGAATAAAAGCCTCGATTTTTGTTTGTTATTTTCCTCTGAAAACCCCTGTTTTTTTGCATTAAAATTGTAATATCTTTCGTTCTAATTTGAACTTTGGAAATTTTTATACATTTTTGAAAAGTGCAATAACACGGCAAGTTTTTAAAATAATAAACCAGTATCACACCATACAATTTTTTTTCGGGATGTTCCTCTCAAATAAAAGTAAGAAATTGAGTTTTTATAAAACATGGAACTGTTACATAATTTGCAGCAAAATGGCGTATGAAATAAAAAATATTTTGATTAAATAATTATTTATTCTTATTAGCCAATGTTTTAGTTAAAGAATTGTAAAAAACAAAAATCAATTATGACCGGAGGAAGCAAAATACTGTTGCAAAGTCGAGATTTTTCGATAATTCACAAAAACTGCATTAAATTGAAAACCGTAAGGATTTGGGATGAACAAGTTACCAAATTCTGAGAGCCCTAAAGTTGGCCTATCTGCATATTTCGTTTGATCCATTACTTTTGGGACACCCTGTATAAATGGAGTGTTAAAGCATATGAAAATAATTATTAATGAAAATGGAAGGTTATTAGTGGTGGCATTTTTGTTTGAAGTATCCATTAAGCTATTATAGAGAAGATACAAAGAAAAACCAAAGTAAATTGGCAGCACTTTTATAAAATAATTGCTATTTTTAGAGAAAATGTTGGTAATAATATATAATAGAAAAACGATTTTTTTTTTCTATTTTTATCCAATTTTCATTTTTATGTAAAGATGTCCTTTTTGAGATTGAAAGGATGTGTCAAATAATATATTTAATATACCTTTAATGCTTCCCAATGTTAAAATAGTCAAAAATCTAAAAAAATGTGCTACAGTTACGAAAAAACAACAATACATTTTATTTAAAAAAAAAGTTACGTATACACCACAGTGTCCCATATTGTAAGAAATTCATACATTTTTTTTGTCTTGGTAATTCTTCTTGAACCTTGAAGACTAAAATAACAAATAAAAGAAAATTTAAGGAGAATTACGATCACTGCAATTTTACCATGAATTTTAGAATAATTAGGATAATTACTTCTTTCAAAAGTAATGTGTTTTTGACCTTGATTAAATAGACGTCATCTTAATGCTAAACGTTGGGATCTCATAGAACGTGTGACCTATTTCCATATTTTGCATGGTGTCGTCTCCATCATAGAATTTTATTTAACTCTACATAATATGGACTTTTAATTACTCGTCTTAACTATTTTATTTGCAAAAAAAAAAAGTTTCCCCTTCAAAGTTTTTGGTTAGTTAACGAATAAAAACACAAAAGAAAAAACAAACAAAATTATGATGTCTTTTTTTGTTTACATTTGCAAATCTGGTCACTCTATTTTGAATGCAAATTAGATTTTGCAAGAAAATGTTTTGCACATCATTCGAATGCATATGAAAAATTTTTGCTTCATTTTGACAGAAGTTTATTGTACACATACAAAGATTTTTCTTCGTTAGAGAGTAAAAGTTTTTCTTTTTTCCAAAAAAAGAGAGGATTTTATATTCAAAATGAAACTTTCTACAGGAGTAAAGAAGAATAAGACGGGTTGAGAGTCGGCTCTGGGAAAACGTATCTTTTTTCTGGTTGAAATAAATCTCTATGAGTTTTCTACAATGAATTTAAATCCCCCTGAGGCAGGGACTTTATACACTCGTACAGAGCAAGTTTTAGTTTTGAAAAAAGAAAAAGGTAGAAAAAAAACATAGCAAATAGAGTGATGCCGGCCTGGCAGGCACAGGATCGCTCTCTTACGTCCTCGTCATATCCTCGTTTGTCTTCGTATAGTTATTTCTAGAGAGGAGCTAACTTCAAGGCTGTCAAAGTATATTCTACTATTCTTAATGGAATTTCTTTGTTGGTTTCCTTAGACTTTTTTAATTTCGTTTTATTTTTTTTTTCTTCTCACACTTTGAATTCAAAATTAAGGCTCAAACAATACCCTAGCACAGGAAACAATGGAATTTTAATTTGAAAGGTTACATTTGAATGCAATGTTGGGAGGCTGTTTTCTGTTTTTTTTCTGCTATTTTTAATAAAATGAAAATGTAAATTACATAGATAGGGTTTTTTTTTTGTATTTCTTTTGCAAAAATTTAAAAAAGAATTTTAAAAGAGGTGTGATGTGCCTTTTTTTGTTTATCTAATTGGAAATTGTTTTGAAGGACATTTTAGGGGTGTCATTTGAGAAAAAAGAGGAAGAAACTTTAGTCATTATCTGCGTCATAAAACATTTCATTTTTGATTCTTGGGGTTCTTCTGGATAGTCATTTAAATTAACATTAATTTTTTGGTCTCCAGTAATGTCGTAGCATTAATAAAATAACAGTCTTGGAAACAGAATTCTTAGAACATTTTTGAAAGGTTAAGGAAAATAAAATAAAAATGTTGCTTGAAAAAAAAAGAGTGACATGGCGAAAGAGTTGTAATTAAATTTTGTTTTGATCGATTTTTTGCAATTCCCCATTGAATTTTTTTTTTCGAAATTATGCTATGTTTTTCTATATACGATAGGCTGTATTTCAGTAAAAAAAAAATAAAAAATTATCGTATCATGACAAAATAAAAAGCATGTAAAAGATATATTCTTCTTATTTGAGGATTTTATGACCAAATATTATTTTATTTTTAATGGTAAAATAGCTTAATCAATGTAACTGTTCAAAAACCAAAATTTTTCGAATTTTGTTTGTGTTGACTTTTATCTTAAAAAATTTTTTATGATAAAATGTGATTATTATTTTTCAAGATTCTTTTTGTTTCCATCTTCTACGATTTTTTTTAGACTGCAATATCAGTCATCAAACCAAAAACCATATTTTTGACTTTGATTATCAAGATCTCAACAAAGGATTACGTTACAGAAAATTCAAGAATATATATTTAAAAATTTCATTTAATTCTCTACAAAGAAATTAAGCTAACTTTGTAAAAAAATGTTATCTCACATTTGAGATCAATTAAAAAAAGCTATCAAAATAGGCATTTTTACGGTTTTTTAGAAAATGTATCGCTGTTTTAAATCTATGCGTTTTAGGATTAAACTGCGGCTTAATTGAATCATTTATTTTCAAAACACGAGAAGTCCACTTTTTTTCAAAATTCGTTTTTTTGGCTAAATTTTTACTTAAGGGATAACCGCGTAGGTATATCTTCAAAATATGAAGTTTTCACTCCATCTATATCCGATTTTCAGCTACGCGAAATTTTTTTTTAGCATCAAAAACAGGATAAGTCCGGACGTTTTTTTAAGTAAGTTTTAAGTGTCTTTAAAGTTAAATAAGCACTCTGAATATTGTATTTAAATCTCAAATAGCTACAATTCTTTGATAGACTGCGGCTGAAAACAAAATTGTATATTTATTTTAAAACTAATTTCACATTCGTTTATTTTCTAAGTATGATAAGTAAGTGTTTTTATTTTTTATCTATAGCTCCAAAAATTAAAAAAGAAACAATATTCTGAAGCTAGGCAAAAGTTCTACAGAATATATATTTTATAAAATTTGCTACACACATCAAACGAAAATAGAACGTTTTTTTCTTCCCCTGAAAATTTTAAAATCATGGACTAATCATGTTTTGAAAAAAAAAAAAATGATTCAATTATTGAAGCTTTAAATACTTGAAATTAATCTGCAAGGTGACAGATTTATTTATGAAACAGTTTTTCTGTTGTGAGGGTTTGAACTTTTGAGATGAAATAAATCACCATATTTCTGCAGCTCAAAATGATGTACTCGCAATCACTTTTTTATTAGAAAAATCAAATTCTTTTGAGTTAATTTGAATATTTTATTAATAAATATAGTTTAAATTTAAGATAAACCAAGGCAAAATTAAAAGTTTAAAAAAAAAAGTTAAATTTTGAAAAAAAAAACTTTTCATACCAATGTTGGATATTTTTTTCCTAATTTTAAAAATTTTTGATTTTTCTTTGGTTTATCTAAAATTTAAACGGTATTTATTATTAATAAAATAATGGAGTACAGAACAGACCAAATTGCCGAAGACTTTTGAGCTAACCTCTTCTCTATTTTCACTATTAAGTCTCAAAAACTAATTTTCAATGAAGTTCTTTTTTATGATTAATCGGAAAAGTACATTTTTCCTTAAAATGTTGCTTTTCAAAATCCAAATCAGAAGTAGCAATTTGGATCAAAAAAACCATTCATTATGAATATGTACTAAGATTTTGAGATATCATAAATTACTTTTTGCAAGCAATATCTTTGAGAAAAAAAACTAATTTTGAAAAAAATTTAAATATATTTAGGACGATAAAATATTGCGTTTTGAAATTGCATAAGAAATGTACAAATGTACCCAAAAACCGCGTTTTTGACCTGTTAATATTTAAGTATTTCAAAAACGTGGCGTGCCAGTGAAATTTTTCGGATCCTTTAGAAAAGTATGGTTTGGTTCTAGCTCTATTTTCGTAGCCGACCAGTGCTACCAACTGCAGATGAGTATGCTAAAAGAACAATGTCGTCTTGTAATTAAATTTTTAACTTATTTTCTAGTCAGTGCCTACGGTCTTCAATGAAGAGTAAAATTAAAAATTTTCTCATTGCAAATCTTCCTGTTTCGGTTTGAAACCTCACAGACAAGTTCTTGTTCATTCCATCTATATACCACTTCAATTGTCTGCCCATAGAAGTTTTGGAGTACTATGCCTACCAAATTTAATGTTGATATAGGTTGACAATATTTACACTGATTTGGCCCTGAACTGACAAAAAGTCGATTTACTAAAATTACTTTTCAATTTATCTCTTCATTTAAATTTTAATTAAAATTATGCACTTAAGTTGAAACAAGTAACAATAAAAAGTTTTTTTTTTTTTTTTAAATCAATTAAAAAAAAGTATGTTCAACAAACATCAAATTGCATCTGATAAGCCGATTAGAGAAAACTTCAAAATTAGGTACTAAAAGTATTCTAATTTATGTAAATTTCTTCTAAGAAAAAAAAAAGGTTCTTCAATCTTAATACTTTTATGACCATTTCACGAAAAAAAATATTTTTATTACTCAATCTTTGTACTCCAAAGAAAAAAAATAAAACAAAAAAAAAAAAAAAACACTTTCAAAACAACTAAATAAAATACTTTGAATACAGGTAAAGCTACCTACACATAAAAAAGTTCCTACAAATAAGTAGGTACCTAATACAATATGAAATAAGATCCCATCCTCATTAACCTTTATATTGCTTACCTCTTATACTTTCTCTCTTCTTAAATAAAAAGAAAAGCAAAAAAAAAAAAAAAAAGTAAAATAAAATAAAATCTAAACGATCTCTGGGCTCACATTGACAAAGGAAGTCATAAAAAAATATTAACCAGAATGAAGAATACAATAAAGCAAAAACAACAACAAAAATGTCGGTGAAAATACCTGATATAAAATAAATAACCTCAAAAAATATTATATAGAGACTCATCTTCTTCCATAAAAAGAAAGAAAAAGTTAAAAAGCAAAAACAAAATAAAACGGTGCGCTTAAAATTATAAGGTCTCACAATAACAACAAAACAACAAAATTGAAAATAATAAAGAAGCAACAAGTTCAGATTTCAGAGTGGCTCACCTAATTCGAACAAACTGGTTGGCCGCAAATGTCACCTGTCCTGTGGATGCGGTTGCAATTTATTTGTGGAATTTAAAATATTGATCTTAAGTCAAACAAACAACATACCTATAAGACTCGTATAATGTTTATAGAGATGCACCACAAAACTGATGACTTGCACTTGACTATAAGGACCACCAGAGTTGAGTTGATGTACCATGCTACCGGGGGGGCTACAAATTGTGTTGATACACAACAAACATTTCCGTCGTTCGTTTGTGCGTTGTTGAGATGAAAAAGAAGATACATACCAATTTTCTCTCCGTTTAACCAATGACTACCACTTTTAGGAAAAATCGATTGAGTAATCGTCAGTAAGTGGTCTTTTGCTATTAATATATAAAAACAGCAGTTCCGGATTTTTAATAACAAATGTTTAACTGACTTTTATGGATAAGAGGGCTCAAGCAGTTTGGAGTTGTCTTGCTGTTATTAAATTTTACTTTTTTCAACTCTTATAAAATCAATATAGAGTGAAAAAGTGGTGGAAACTTCATCAAGATCAGTTTAAATCTGTGAATTCAAAATTGCGTGTAAACGCTGCTGATTTGTTAGTAGATATTTCGGAAGTAATTTGATATATGTAGTTTGTTTCACAATTTTTACTTGCTCTATAGGGCAAGTATTGGTTTCGTGTCGAAAAAAAAATTTGAGGTTTTAATCAAAACCAACATTACGATGATGGAGAATTCCAAAACAGTGGGTCTCGCAATTCCGTCCGTGCGTCTGAACGTCTGTGCGGTTGTGCGTCCATCTGTACACATTTCCACAGCCTAAACGGGTGGACGGATTTTCTTCAAATTTGGTACAGATGATTTTTATGGAATTTTGAAAGTTGTTTTTTTTTTTTATATCTCGCTTAGAAAGTGTACCTCCCATACAAATTTTTCAATTCAAACCAAATAACTCGAAAACGGCTCTAACGACTTTGATTAAACTTTGCAGACGTAATATTCAAAGCGATTGCAACAAAACTGCATTTTTAGTTTTTCTCAAAAAAGTCAAAGAAGTGTACCTCCCATACAATTTTTTCAGATTATACCAAATAACTCGAAAATGGCTCTAACGATTTTGATTAAACTTTACAAACATAATATTCAAACCTATTGCAATAAAACTGCATCTTTATTTTTTTTTTTTTTTTTTTCAAAAAAAGTTAAATAATAAAACCTTTTATTTTTCATTTAACAAAATTTTGCCCTAAATGTCGGCTCTTCCCCAACATCAACAAAATTTCTTTAATTTTATATAGAGGCAGCTCTAAAAATCTACAAGTAAACTAACATAAAAGTGTTTTAAACTGCAAGAGCAAGTACGTGCGACCCCAGTCGTGCATTTTATTTAAATAACTATCATAATTTGATCCCTGATCCCAAATCCGGTCTCATAACTGGGATTCTGCATCAAGTATTACTTTTAAAGAACTGTTTTCTTATTCGATAAGTTACCAAAAAGTCATTGAAATTTAGAATTTAGTTCAACAAGATAAGTGTTTGATCAACAAAAAATTTTAGTTTTTCAATTATATGTATTAAATTGATAGTTATTCTCTTTATGTTAGTGTGACTGATGATAAGGAAGATTTTAGCGGAAATATTTCTCTGTCTGAAAACTTTTCTTTGAATAGTCAAAAAATGACGATTCTGACGAAATAAAAATGGGACGGAAATTTATTTTCAAACTTACATAATTATCTACACAAATTCTCAAAGGCTTCAATATTTTGTATTAAGTTATTGTGAGTATCGAGAAGCACAAAACAATTTTTTTTTTCGGTTTTTAATTTTGTGAGCTTAAAATATTTTGATCGTAATAGAGTGACTCTTTCAAACAAAATTTGGGAAAATTAAAAACTTTGTCTGAAAATTAAGATCGACTATCTATTTGTTCTTTTCTTAACCACAATAGCTCAGAAAAAGTTTTTAGTTCATTTAAATTAATTTTTATTTAAAAATTATATTTTTTTTTAATTCACTCAGTTTGTTTATTTTTTTTAATTACTTTGAGTAGCCTTTTTTATGAAATAAAACTTATTTTTTTTATGAAAATAAACTGGGCTTTAATAAAAAGCACAAAAAATTAATACTCATTAACGTGTTTTTTTGAATTAGATGATATGAAAGTGTAAAAAACAACTTAAAAAACGATGAAAATTGTGTTTGATGCAAAATTGTGGAGAAACTGTTGTCCGCAGAAAAAAAAGTTTTGAGACAAATAAAACTGTAATAAATTCTTGATTGGTTGTAAAAAAAATCTTTCAAATCAAACGTAGTTTGGCAAAGATAAGGCCAGTCAAAAGGACAAGAGAGCAAAAATCATAAAAAACCGTGGTAACTCGAAAACGGGACGAAAACGAGAAAATTACCTCATAAGTTTTTCGACTTAAAATGACCTCAGGAATCCATGGTTTTCGTTTGGGGCGGTGACTGTGGAACACCCTGTATATGTAGTCTCTAGACTAGATGGAATTAAGAAGTTCTAGCTGAACAATTAATGAAGGGATCTTAAAAATATCCATAGTAATTGCTCAAAATTTACTGTGATGAACAGGCTACGAGACAAAAGTAGTGCCACAACTTCTTAAGTACTAATGTCAATTTTCTTTCATTAATGAAGCCAACGCTTTCTTCATTTCACTTAAATTGCTAGGATTCAAGTTCAGTTGCTTCAAGCATTTTTAAAAACAAAGTTGTTAACTTTTCTTCGTTTGTTATTAAATCGCTATCAGCGAAGATTATGTATAAATTAAAAAGTTGACATTGATTAATGTTCAAAATATTAATCTTCTTTGTATGATAAAAGTACGAGCTAACGTAATTCGTCTGGTCTTTTACCACAATGATCATGATTATCATCTGTCAATTTAAGTACCTAACTTTTCAGTTGCATTTACAACAGACATAGACATGATGTTACGATGATAGAAAATGCCAAAAAAGTGGGTATCAAAATTTTTTCTATACCTATAACAGTGTAAACATTTATGAATGATTTCCTAGAGGGGTAATTTTTTGACGGACCAAAACTATTGTTACGTTACTAACGGCTGCTGTGACGATTTTGATTAATTTTTGAAGTGAAAACTTCTTTAGTATCGTAGTGATTTGAAACAAGATGAAACGAAAAAGCGACACGAAAAATCAATTGATCATAACTTTTTTGTTTTAATAGATAGATGAATGAAATTTGTATAGTGGATAGATAATTAAATAAATTATGATTGTGCAAAACTTCAATTAATTTCATATTCAAAATTCTGAGATAACGGTGAAAAGATGTTCTTTTTTAAACACGTTATATCTTTTGATCTAGAGCACATAACAAATTTATTTAACTTTAATACGCATGCTGATAATATTACCTTTCTTTTAATATATCACACATAACTGTACGTGCTCCACAAAATATATAGACATGGTCGATATAAATATTTTGAGCTGAAACAATAAGCTTTCAGATGGTATAAAATTTATTGTAGGTTGTCATATAAAAAAAGTGATGGAATAAAAAAATAGTTATATTTTTTCGATTTTTTTAAATGATTTTTTGTTCGTTTTTTTTTTCAGTGTAATGTCTCGATATTTGTTGAAGGGTTGTAGCGGTAAATGATTTTTCTGATTTCAGGAGCTGTGAATCGAAAATTAAACATTTATGTTCAACATAAGTCCTTACGTGAAAGTTTACGCAAAGGAAAAAGTAGAGAATAAGAGTTTATGTTCAACGTAAACTATTTTAGTTTTGATTCAGCAAATGGCCGTAAGTAATTTTAATGTTAAAGCTCTACAAAATTTTAACGAAAAACATTTTTGGATTTAAAAAAGAAAACAACACAATTTTTTTTCAAAAATCAATTTTTTTTTAAACTTTTGGATACATTTTTTAAATTTCGTCATATCAAATTTTACTTTGCAAAGTTTTAGAAAATTTGTTTATACAAGAAATCAAATTCCATCACTTTGTTTTGTGGTAAAAATCATTCAAAATGGTCGGTGCTTGCGTTATTTTCTAAACATTTTTATACTTTTTTACATTTCTTATAAAAAAAAAAAAACATCATGAACTATTCCATGTATTTTTTTCATAAACGCTTTCAGGCTTTCAATTTTCTTGAAAATTAGGTAATACATATTAGTAAATCTTTCTTTAGTTTCTTGCCCAAAAAGGCGAAAAGTCTTCTTCAGCTTTCAACTACTGCTTAAATGTTTTTTGTTTATTATTAAACAGACTAAACCAGAAAGTTTCAAAATGTATTTTCTTATCGAGAAAAAAACATTGTTATCAATTTGTTATCACAGTACATAATAACACGCAAGCCAAAAAACTTGATTGGGCCCCCGAAAAGTTCAATAATCCAGCCGTATTAAAGACTGTCACTACAAGATGAGTACAGCAATGTAAACATTTTAACGGTTTTCTCGAATTTCAAATATTTAGAGATAAACGTGGACCGATATTGACAAACATTAAACGGTTTTCCTTTTCATTTATTATTATTTTCCACTGGTTATATTGGTTGTTTTATTTTCCTCTTATCCAAACACAGACAAGTTTGACTTGTCGGTCGCGGTAATCGCGGTGCTTGGTGTTAATAATGAAAATTTCAATATAAAATGAGAAAATATGAAATCGATTTTTTTTTTTTTTTTTTTAAGTTTGTTAAAGGAAGTTAAAGGAAGCCACTTTAAGTTGCAATGGCGTGGGGTGTTTCCATGTTTGTTTTCCTTTTTCAAGCTTGTTCAGTATAACATCATTTATATTAACAGTTGAACCATGATGCTGAATCAGGATATCGCAGACAGACCATCATTGATTGAAGTTTAAAAACAAAAAACTATACATCAATTAATTTTATCGATATATAGCAAATAGCTTGACCAAAGTGGATTGGTTTCAATAACAAAACAGAAGCAGCAGCACAAAACTATTAATTTTCCGGTCTTGGCATAATGAAAATGCTTTACCATGTGTGTGTTTTTGTTTTGTTGGCTTATTTCCAATATGATGTGAAATTGTTTGCATTGATTTCAATTATTTTTCTCTCACACAACAAAAACACAGAATTGGGTTTTTATTTTGTGTTTATAAAATGTTCACTTTAAGCCACACAATTGTTAAATGATAGGTTTTTAAGCGGTCTCAAAAACAATGTATGGAATGGACCAATGGAGTTAGTAGTAAACTTTTGGCAAGAGAAATTTATTTAGGTCAGGCAATTTCATTAAGTTCTTATTTGGTATCCTTTGGCATTGTTTTGCATAGGATTAGGATAAATTTGATCCTTTTTTTATGTGTCTTTATTGACTTTTATTGTGTTTTTTTTTATTTTTCTGGTTGTTTTAGAGCTTTAGTTGGACCAAAGAGACTTGTTTCTGTTTTTATCTATGCGACCGATAAATATTGTCAAAGCAAAGAGAATATAAAGTTAGGACTTAAAAGATAAATAGGATTCGTTGAGCTGCTAAGACTCAATAGATGACTTGGACTACATTTTTATATTTCATATATTTAGACTTTAGGTTATTGAGTTTTTTATTTGGGAAGTTGGGTAATTCAAAAAATCAATATCTTGGTCATCAAGCTTCAAGAATTAAAATTATATAATTTCTCGAAGCTACTCTTAGGTATATTATGAAAAAAAAACGAAAAAAATTAATGAAAGTGAATTAAAGTAAAAATTAGCAATTTTCATTATTTTAATTTTTTTTTATATGCAAGAGTATAAAAACAAAATCATACCTTCATTCAACCTTATATAGAAATCTTCTAAAGAATTTTACCATTGCTTAAGTCTATATATTTTGTAAGAAGTTTAAAAGTTATTTCTTGAAATCACACATTTTACATGAAAAAAGTGAACAAACTTTTTTTTTAAACATCATTTGGTCAATGTTTTAACATGACAATCTATAATAAATTTATTTAGCTTTCAATATTCAACTCAATCATGTTTGTAAGACATCTAGAAAAAAAAACTGGAATTTTTTAATACAATTAATTTTCATCAAAAAATCAAAAAAAAAAACTTTTTTTCTTCCATCTTTCTTCCTTTTTAAAAATATGTTTCAACTATATCTGTACGACACCTACAAAAAAAGTTTTTCAATTTAAGATTGTGTAGAATTCATAAAAAACTAAAAATTACCCAAAAACATCCATACAAAGTAGGTTTTCTCCAAAAAATCATATTTCGAAATTTAGGTTCTTGGAAAAAAATCTCTATTAGACGCCTATTTTTTTTTATTAACTTTGCAATGGCGTCTTTGAAATTGTTGAAAAAACTATCCCTACCCAAAATAACCATTTTATCGATGGTCTGCTCTTTGGTTTTTGAAATATCGTTCATAGCTTGGTTTTGAATTTTTTCAATTGCCCTGCAAAAATTTATTTATCGATATAAAAAAATTCACTCACTACAGTCTACCGTTTGGAAAATAACATTATTTTCAAGCACCTCCTTTTACCCCGATTTACCCTATTTATTGATTGGATTTTTAAAAATCCTTTATTAGTATTCATCTTCAACCCTCTGTAGGCACACCTCTTTTTTGTGACGTGATAGGCACACGGGTGCGAATTTGGTTTATACTTTTTCATGTCGCTAGAACTTTTTTCGGTCAAAATAATTTAGAGAGAATCAAGTATGAAATTGATGTAGAATATTCCGAGGAATTCGAATATTGTATTCAAAATTCCTAAAAAAAATATTTTCACCCTTATAAAGAGAATTTTTTATGATCACTTTTTTGAAAAATCGTATATTTTTTATTTTTGCTCTGCCAAATTCGCACCCGTGTGCCGACAGAGGGTTAAGTTACAACCTTTCAAATAAGCTAAAGGAATTTTTTTTTATCTCTAATAGTTTGTTATTAATTTTGAATTGCAATTTATACCAAACTGGTAAAAAAATTTCAGGCGGTACGGGAGAAAATGGCGTTATTTTTTCGTGGATGCTGCCATGGTTCATCGATTTATCAAGTGAAAATTAAAACTGGATATTACCGCTCCATCCGTTTACTATTTTGTATAACATATCTTGAATTTTGAATGAGCTTTTTTCAAGCCTTTTAGTTTTGCATTTTTTATATACACAAAATGTCTTACAAAAAAAAAAAATACAATCAAAAAGACGTTTAAAATTCCATCCGTTCTAAGATATTTAAGTATTTTCAAACTATAAACAAGATATCTCATCATCATATTGAGACCCTTCAAATGCCAACCACTTTACCCGATATGATTTTATCAAAGTTTTCACTTGGAAATTTTTCTCAAAATTGTAACATAAGGGTGTACTTTTACTCCTTTAGCTCCAACTATAAACTAGGTACCAAACCAACCAACCAACAACATGTTCGTACATCACATGGACCAACAAAGCAAAGAGGTTTTAGGAATTTCGCCCCATTAATTTGCTTTAGGAATTATTTATAACATTTTCTCAAGTGAAACACAGCCCCTTTTTCTTTTTGCGCCCTTACTTTTACATTGGAAAGAGTTTAAGTATGGAACTTACAATTTTATTTAAACGTTTTTTGGATTATATGGGAAATTATATATTATAGTGAGAAGAGGACCTATTCATGCGCTGTTGACGATGACGACAGGAATGTTTTAGAAGTTAAGAACCCTAATTTTATAGTCAAACAATATATTATAAAATACAATCACCAAAACTATAACAACGACACTAAGTGAATATCTTGTTGGAATTTTTTGTGTATAGGAGTATAAGGAATTTAAGTTATTTGGAGAAGTAATTTGTGTCACTTTATTTCGTCCTTTTGTTAAATTTTATGCAAAGTTATCGTCGTCATTGTTAATACCTGTAGAGTTGGGTAGTGTAAAAAAAAGTTTATATATTTTGTTTCCATAAAGTTTTCAAATTATTAGTTTCAAATTTTATCGAGATTAATTTGCTGCAAAATTGATACAATCAAAAAGTGTTAAATTGTTTTTTAGTGAACTTTGGAAATTGGGTTTTTGTTTTAAGGGTTTCCCTATATACCACAGCAACGCGATGAAAGTTTGCCTTCTTAAATTTAAATGAAAGTTGTAATTTAGGGTAATATAATTTTTGTGAATATAACTTTAGTTTTGAAACTTTTGCTAATTATGAATTGATTTTCTTGAGATTGGTAAATGTCTGCGGCTATTTCCTTAAGGGTGTTTTGAAACTTTTGCAAGCACTTAAATAATTATAAATTTGTCAAATAAATCGTTGAGGAACAGCTTATTTTTTTTCTCGACCTTGATAACAATTTTTATATGAGAATTTAATAATGATGAACTATGGAAAATAAATCTTAACAAAATAACTGAGAACTTTTCTGGGAAAATTTAAATTATTTTTTTCGTAAGATATGAACTCAAATTTCATTTCGGTTGAATGGATAAGTATCTGGATAGTATCTGACTGCATCAACAATTTTCAAACTTAGTCAAACATTACCTTCTTACCTGCTCTTGTACTTTAAATGCGTTCTTAACCCTCTGTAGGCACACCTTTTTTGTGACGTGGTAGGCACACGGTTGCGAATTTGGTTTATACTTTTTCATGTCGCTAGAACTTTTTTCGGTCTCAATATTTTATAGAGAATAATATATGAAATTGATGTAGAATTTTCCGAGGAATTCGAATATTGCATTCACAATTTCAAAAAAATATATGTTTACCCGTAAAAGAGATTTTTTTGTGACCACTTTTTTTGAAAAATCGTATTTTTTTTTATTTTTGTCCTGCCAAATTCGCACCCGTGTGCCGACAGAGGGTTAAAAGAGGCAAAAGAGGGAGCTTAGGCTTAATGGACTTTGAACCAGAGAGTGATACCATAATCATAAAAATCCATGAATTAATTTTTTTTTTAACTTTAGCACTTATATTTTCTGGACTAAAAGGTCAAGTATTGGTTTTGGGGCAAAAGAAATGTGTGGTATCAAAACCATCATTACAATGCTGAATAAGTTTATTGAAGTTTTCGTCAAGAACCCATCAAGGTAAGACCGAAACGGATGGGTTTGTTTTTTGAGTAATTTCCAACACCCTTTTTTTTTTATTTTAAGTACCTATCACCTTTTAAGTTTCATTATCAAGATATTGAAATTTTTTTCGAAATCGGACCTAACGTTCAACTGATTTAAACAAAACTGCATTTTTATTTTTTCGAAAATTTCGAGTACCTACAGAAAAATAGCGTTAACGTTTTTTTTTTTAAATTTGGCATATTTTCTAAGTAAATCCCGTATAATTCGTTAAGAGCTGAACAATTTTTATTCGAAATTTACAAATAATACATATTTATTATCATTTTTAAAAATAGTTTAAGAAAGTTTTGGCAAAAAAAAAATTTTTTTTAATTTTTTTCTTTTGCCATTAATTGTAGCTTTTGAAACATTATTTTTGATATAAGCCCCAATTTTGACCGTTACTATGAAATTGAGTCTTATTTTAGCGGAATATTGAATAACAAAAAAACTAATCGAGCTACAAAATCGAGGTTTTCGGACTTCGTCTTAGTTTAGGTTACTTCAAATTTGTGCAAAAAAAAATGTTTGAATTTCGCATTTTTTTGGATTTTGAAAGGCTACTTTTGAGCTGTCTTTTTAAAACAAAATCTTGAATATTTCAAAAACGGTTTGAGCTACAAAATTGGGACTTGCGTAACAAATTAGCATTTAATTAGCTACAATTAAGGAGATACATGTTTTCTTATTCCGCCACAAAGTGTCCGCCATAGTAAGGGACGTCTTTTTTTTATGGAAAAGGTTTTTTTTCGAAAATCAATAATATAAAAGCACATCCCATAGAACAATTTTATAATTTCTGAACTTCAACGAAATTTGGTTTTTAAAAGAAAATTTAAATTTTTTTTAATCAAATTCTCGTTTTTTTTTTAATTTTGGTTTTACAAATAAGATTACAATACATTTAAAAAGAAAAGTCTAATCGTTTTGAATTTTCAAATTGCATACTTTCTGGGGAAATTAATTTCTCATACCTAGCTATGTTTTTACTTGCTCTAGGGCAAGTATTGGTTTCGTGTAGAAAAAAAAATCGAGGTTTTAATCAAAACCAACATTACGATGATGGAGAAGATCAAAAAAGTGGTTTTCGTCATGCCGTCCGTCGGTCTGTGCGTGTGTGCGTCTGTGCGTCTGTGCGTCCATCTGTACATCGAGCTAGGGCCTAAACGGGTGGATGGATTTGCTTGAAACTTGGTACAGATGATTTTTACGTAATTCCCTAGGTCCGTTTTTTTTTATTTTTTATTATCTCCAATTTAACGCATATCTCCCATATAACGTTTTCGAGGTATTTCAAATTTCTCGAAAACGGCTCTAACGATTTCGTTTAAATTTGGTGTGCGCAGTACTCTTATTGATTCCAAAAAAATTGATTTCTCAAAAAATGCCAAGAGCGGAAATATGGCGTTGCCGTTTTTCAAAAATTGACATGTTTTTTAAGTCCATATATTTTATCAAAGCATAAGTAAATTTTTTCAAAATTTACAGACATCATAGGTAATGAAGTGTAAAATGTAAAAAAAAAAATTAAAAAAAAAGTTTTTCAAAATTTTTTTAAAAAATTGAATTTTTTTAACTTTCGATTTTTTTTTGTTTTTATTTTTTTTTTTTCTTCACAAAATCTTAAATTTCCAATAGATATTTAAGATAAAGATGCTTTGAACTACAAGAGCAAGTACGTGCGACCCAGTCGTGCATTTTATTTTTTTTGCTTTGAAGAACGAATTTTATTTTTTTTTGTGTTTTTTTTTTTGTTATCTACACTTACCAAATTTAAGCTTATTGATTTAAATTAGGTAATAAGTATTTTGTAAAAAATCAAAAAAACAAATAATATCAAAATTCAAGCAATTTCATCCTTTTTGCAACACATAAACGCAATTGATAGGTTGAAACAAGCATTGAATGATATTTATAAACTTAAAACAAATAGTAATGCAATGCAACAAGAAACTTTTTATCAAATACGATAACGCTGTTTCAACCTACAATGATAAAATCTTATCTATAATGGGCGCGGCTGCGGCGCCTATACAAATTAAATTAATTTTTTTTCAAAACATTGCTTTAACTTGGTCTTTATCGCTACTAAAAATGTACTTTGTTCTACTTAGAAGCATTGCTGTTAATAATTTCACCAGATGTTCACTTGAAATGCACTTGAAAAGCAAACAACCAATTCAGTCCATATAAGTGCAACATCAAATTTGTTCAAAAAGCTGAAATTCAATTAGACATCTTTTAGAAACAATATGTATTTTCTAGAGAACAACACATTTTAGTGACAACAAAAGCCGGAAGCTTACAAAATTCTTTGTTCATAAAAGACGTATAGTCATAATCATCATCGTCCACATCATCATCATTTAATTTACATTTATTATGGTAATGTCTTGACCTATAGAAACTATTTTGCACATGAACACTTGTTCAATTTTCATCTCTGGGTGTTTCTAATTTAAACTTAATAATTAAATAAAAATATTTATTATAAATTTATTTTAAAAATATTTATTATAGTCTATTAGGATATTAATAGCAATTGTGATTTGAAATAGCATATGGCTCTGTTGGCCGGAGGTCAACAAATGTGGCATTATTTTGAATATCCGTGCGTTTATTCGTAAACAGGCTGTTATTTGTGGTGTCTTTATAGTCATTTTGCTAATTTATATTTCAAAAGCTTTAATACAAATGACATTGAGTTCAATTGAGGAAGAATATACAACCACATCCCCATCATCATCATCATCGAAACACACTCATAATATGAATCCATTTTAATTGTAAGCATTTAATGAAATTTATGGGAAATAGATCAAACGAAATTGTGGTAGTGGTGGTGGTCTTTTATATGGGCAGTGGGTACTCGATGAAATTTCGAAAATTCATAGGAAAATTTTCATATAATACATTTTATCATGGTCAAAAAGAGAGAGAGAGAATGAGAGAAAGATAGACAAAATGAATTCAACACAACAACTGATTAAATACAAAAGTATTTCATGAAATTTAATTGGATTGGTGGTCCTTTCTGAATATAAACGAATGAACGATGTCCTTTGAATGGTTTCGGTTTATAACAATGCAATGCAAAAAGGGTATTTGCAGATTTATTAATGCAATTTTCGCAGAATCCAAACCAATTGAGATTCGCTTGGCTAGTTTTGAAATCCTTATTTTACCATCATTGTGATTTTATGCAGAATTTTATTTATTTTAAAAATTAAAAGCTGGTGGAGCCTTAAATTTGTAAAATAAAATAAAAAGACGAATATTATAATTCGAGATAAAATGCATTACATTTCATGGAACTAGGAAAGTACTTTCATATATTTTGAAGTGTTTGGTCTGAAAATGTTATCATGGGATTACAGAATTATGTTTGTATAATTATTGTAACACAATGGAATGCAAATAAGGGCGAAAAAACGATGAATTGAGTTCCTCCTTCAAAGAATTGCGTGTGTATAATGCGTTTCGTGAATTTGAAGGTCAACAATCTTTTGCATGTCCTTTTTCTGATAAAAAGTAATGAAATTAAACACACACAAGTGTTTCCAAGTGTTGAATCGAAAATGTTTTCTAAGAGTTAAGTTTTAGGGTAAAGTCGGGGGATATGGCACCCATTTTCGTTTTTCGTTATTACTTGAGAAATAAAGAAGATATCTGTTTCAAACAAAAGCGGATTTATTTTAAAACTATTTCTTAAATACACAATAGGTACATAAGTGTAATTCAAAAATAATTTCATGTTATTTTTTGCAAAAATAAAAAAAATTAAAAAAAAACATGATTGAAAAAATGGAGGGTGATATGGCACCCTATTTCTTTTTGATATTTTTTTGTGACACTTGTTGCATGTGTTGTTGAAAGACGTACACGAATCATGAGACCAAAAGTGACATCATGATTACTGCCTTATTCCGCACTTTTCAGCTAATCTGAAAGCTATTTGGCAGACTTTCAGGTTCTGGTCATTTAAGAAGCCTTTATAATGTATTGAAGTGTGAAGGGAATCGCAAAATGCTTAGGTCCTGCTTTTTTTTTACATTCAGCAGATCCAACGGCTGCTATGATCTGGGTTTTAGTCCACGTTGCCTGGTTTACTGAAGTTTTTTGTATATACAATTGTCAGTTGAAAAATAAATAGGTTCAGAAGTAGATGCGGGGGAAATGGCACCGGTGCCATATATCCCGATGTTTTTGGGTGCCATTTCCCCCATTTGACTAAACTTCTGTTTTTTTTTTTTCAAATGGCACGAATAA
Organism: Episyrphus balteatus; assembly: GCF_945859705.1. NCBI lineage: Eukaryota > Metazoa > Arthropoda > Insecta > Diptera > Syrphidae > Episyrphus > Episyrphus balteatus. The sequence continues at coordinate 14,499,810 of NC_079136.1, forward strand.
TCACGTTTGCTTAGTTATGGCAATGAGCAAACACAAGAATATAACCGTTACCGTTCTTTTTGTGTTAAAATGAACCCTCGGCGTCAAATACTTTTGGAACCACACGTACAACAATTTTAAACAAAAAAACTTTTCGCTCAAATTGAACTCACTTTTTTGTTTGTCCATTTTTTAAATTTAAGTGGCAATGGTTACTGCGGATCCGAATGCATCCACTGAAAGCTTACGTCAGACTGAATTCTTTGTTGCTCTTTTTGCTTTGAAAAGAAGTCATTAAGTGAGAGATATTGAAAAGGTGCCATATCACCCGACTTTACCCTACAAGAAATTATTTGAGCAAGAAATTAAGTTGTATCTGTGCGAAAAAGGCATTACAAAATTTTGAAAACCAAACCCAATTTGGTTGACGACCTAAAATTGTCTAAACGAGTGGCAAATCTTTGTTTTTGGATTTTTTTCTTCAAGTTGGGCTGCAGTTTCATATAAGAAAAGTATACCTATACAAATATGTACCACTTAAGTGTCATTCCGGGAACGCCAGATTTCGGATAATTTCAAAATCAATTTTTAGCAGGTAAAACAAGTTTTTTGCATTTGCACCAACAAAAAAATCTATTGAGTAACAAACTAAATTATACTTTGAAAAGTCGAATCTAGAAACATTTTTAAAATTTGTACTTGCATACATATATATAAAAATAAATTCATGAAAATAATAAAGTTTTCTATAAATTTTCAAAGTTTAACCTTATGGGGTCACTGTGGCGTATGTGTAATATTTATTTTTAACAACAGTTTTGTAATTTTTTGACGTGATAACGTCTTATAAATCGATGAACCATGACAGCCATCACAAAAAAGTGACGCCATTTTCTAACGTTACACTCTCGCACTTTCGCAGTGCGGCAAAAAATTTCAATTCAAAATTAAAAATAAACTATTAGAGATACATACAAAAATCTTCTATAGCTTATTTGAAAGATAAAAACCTAAAGCTTTATCCACATGAAGGATTTTTAAAAATTCCGTCATTTAATAGGGTAAACAGGGGTAAAACGGAAAGATGAAATTTGGGCTAAAATCTAAACGCGAAGCTGTACAGAATTGATTTTTTTGCTATAGATAGATGAGATTAATTTAAGAATAACTGCATTTAAGAAAAAATTCTAAAAAATTTTCAAACTAAGCTATAACGTTTCGTTTGATCGTTGTACACGTGTTGGGGCTATGACAAAATGATGATTTTGGGTAAAGGAAATTTTTTTTGACAATTCTAAAGACGCCAAGTGAAAGATGAGAGAAAAAAAATTAGGCGTCTGATACGGATTTTTTTCCAAAACTCTGCGTTTCGAAATATGAATTTTTGAAAAACACCTTGTTTTTTAGGGGTATTTTTGTTTAATTTTTGATTTTTAGCTTTTTTTTTGGAGCTTTCAAAAAATCTCAAACTTATGGGACATGTAGGTTTTGGCCTTATGCATACATTAAATTGTTTAATGAGTTTTGACTGAATAACGGAAGAAAAAAGTTTTTAAAAAACACGTTTTTTTGACCGTTTTTAACCGATTTTTATCGTTTTTTATTTTTATCTTTTTTTCTTTAATAGATACAGGAATAAAGTATATGGAGTATGATAGACCATCATGACTACGACTATATGTGTGCGAAGTTTCAATCATTTTCGTATACACAATTTTGAGATAACGAAAAAAAAAAATTTTAGAATTCAACATGTTATAACTTTTGACCAAGAGCAGTTAGAAATTTTATTAAACTTTTATGAGCATGCTGATACAATTACCTTTCATTTGGTATATCACACATAATGGTAGACTAACTACAAGCTACACAATGTTTAATCCAGAAACTTGCGAAAAACCTCAAAACACCAGTGGAGATCTGTTGCCCCCCGAACAGCCACCAGTACCGTAATCTCAGTCTGAAATTCGACATGGTTGATTTTAAAAAATTCTAACTTCTCTTGAAGGCATCTTTAAAATGAGATTGATAAGTCATATGAAAGGTGAAATAATAAGCTTTCGCATGGTATATTATTTTTTATAGTTTATCAAACAAAAAAATTGATTCCATAGCCTGAGAACATAAAAATAAATGTTTTTTTTTTTGCTTTTTTTAATGAAATTTGATCGAGTTCAAAAAGTTCAAGCTCTTTTTGGAGATTCATTGACTCATTTTAAAAGCACACAACCTGTTTTCTTACGACGTTATCACGTAAAATCATCGTCCGTAAACCGGCTTACAGACAACCTCTTTTTTTTTAAACAAATAATGAAATCAGTTTATTTTGCTGACCATTACCATTACGGTTTGGCCAGTTGACGATGTATGGATAGTTGTATGTTATCAAAATATGGAATGTTGCAAATTAACAAAAAGCTTGCTTCTGTCTCAATATTGTAAAAGCCTTGTTCTTGCATTTAAATTTATTTTGTATTTAATTCAAAATGGAAGTGGACCCTTCTTCTTTAATAAATTATATTTTTTACTAAAAAGAAACCGTTATTTTTGATTTATTTGATCGGTACGTTTAAAAAATAAACGATATTCTCGAAATATTACAATTTTTAAGGTCTCAAAAATTGTGATTAGGTCAATTGAATTAAAAAAATTCCTGTTTGTAGAGGTTAAAAATAAAGTTGAGGTACATTTTCAGCTTTGTGCAGAATAATAAAGGTTTTTTTGCAACATGCAACTTGTTTGTAAAAAAGAGTACACATCGTTTTTCTGTCAGGCAATTTTTCACCAAAAAAAGTTTACATTTTTTCACTTAGGTAGGTACGTACTTTTTCACTTTTTTTGGCAGTTGTAGGGGAAGGTGGCCTAAAATGGCCCCCCTAAGGGAAATGTCCCATATCTCGAAAAAAAGTAACATTCAAACTTAAATGCTTTATACTTTTGAAAGTTAAATATATTACTCCCACAATTTTGTGCTTTGCGAGTTAAGAAAATTCCAAAAAGTATTTAAATTTTTTAATTTTCAAGACGTCTACAAATTTCACTGATCAAATTTACCCGGGTAAAATGGCACACTGTCCAAATATACGTGATTTTAAATAAAAAATCGAGTCAAAGTGCTCCTTTTCCATTTTCTTGGAACAAGTGGTGCTTAATCCCTCCCAAAATTTCTGTGAGTCATTCAAAACCCTGTTCCTGTTGGTTTCTCATCTCCTTACTGCAGTTTTTGGAACTTCGAATAATTTGGATACTTTTTTCCAGATTTTGGACGGAATCAAGGACTTTCATCAGTCTAGAGCTTCCTCTCTGTAGATCGTTTATGTTTAGCAACCATTTTCACTATAAAAAAATGAAAATGTGAAAGTCAATATAAAATGCAATGTGAAAGTAAGTATGCCATTTTACCCGAGTACTAAGTAGGCCATTTTGCCCATTTTGGGTTTTTTTAATTTAAGTTTTATACCGAAAAATCTAAAATTGTTCTAAGCCAACTTATTACATTAAATTATTAAGAAATACTTCATACATACGTATTTTAACTTCTTTTTCCAAAATACAATGTTTTTTATACTTTTTTTTGCAAAAAAAAATTTTATAAAATTATAACGAGTGTACTTTTTGAGGTGGTTAGAGACAGTTTGACCTGTCGAATTTTAAATAATGGCTTGAAGTTGCTAAAACTTCGTATATGTCGGTTTTGCCAGATTAACATAAGAATCGCGTTCATAAAACTTTGTATGTAATTATGTTCAATTCTACGATTTCTAGCAAGGGGGCCATTTTACCTTGGGGTGCCATTTTAGGCCACTTTCCCCTAATCTTTGTTTTCTCTAGATTCTAGAATTTTTTTTTAATGACAAATAAATAACTTTTACAAGTTGATAAAAACTCTTTTTTGCTTTCTAAATTAATTTAATAATTAAAAATTAAAAAAAAAAACTAATATAGAAACCAACAAAGTTTCCAACATCTGTTCAACTTTCATAGAGTGTTTTATTACATTTACCTCCCTATTTTCATTTTTGTAACTATAACTTGATGGATCATACCTATTTCTTTAACAAAATGATTAAATATCAAACATTTAATCGTAGGCGATATAAAACTTTATAACAATCTTACAGAGTAGAGTAGGTGCCTAATTAATTAAACTAGTTTTTTTTTTACGTCAAATGCAACCATTCTCTTAGCTTTTTCGCTCATCTAGACGACTCCTTTCCCGCATAAACACCCATAAATTCACATCAATTTATTATTATTTAACTTTTTCTTGCAACTTATTTTGTTCTCTATACAACAACACAAACAGTATACAAACTGAAAAAAATAAAAACACAAAGTAGAAGTAGAATATAAAACAAGGAATTAGGTCATCTAAGTAGAAAATCCAGTTAGGTTGTTGTGTGACAGTCGATCCATAAAAAAAAATAATAAAAAAAATTATTACTAAAGGAGAAGGTAGCAACTTATGCTAGTTAGTCCTCAACTCAAGACTAAACAACAACAAATGTGGGGGAGCAGCACGTCTTTTTTTTTTTTTAATAATATTTCATGATTTTTAATTGCTCACGATGAAAGCATAATTAGAACACGTTCAAAAAGATCCATATGCTTTTGCAATGCAAGTAAAGTAGTAATGCCTTATTATGGAAAAAAAAACAAAACTTTTGCCATATGTTAGAATTTTAACTGCACTCCTCTATTTATTTGCAACAACAACAACTAGCTACTGTGTAAGAGACTTACATGAAAAAAAAAAAAACTACAAGATTATAGTGACTTTTCTGTTTTGGAAAAATGGTTGGTAGCTAAACTTAAAAAAATATTGTTGTGGTAGTAGCTAATATCTTTGCTAATACCCAACTTACATAAATTGAAAGTAAACATTCGAACTGAGGTCAAACTAGTTGAACATTGATTAAGTGGTGGCAGCAAACTTACTACGTCTTGCAATCAAAACAAGAACCATGAACTCAATTTCGATTGAAAATATTATATTGGTTCTATTCAGGGTTACCATTATCATATGAAACAAAAATTTCGGTACAAAAACGTTGAGTGTTCCAAGCATCTTTTTATACAAGTGTTCAAAGCCTGCTAGTTTCTTTTTTTCTCTAAAATTTTATCTAATGGCAACACTGGTTTTTTTTTTTTGTTCTATCATTGCACGATTTATTTTTTATTTATGTTCAAGAATTTTATATAATGCCCACTTTCGATCGTTTAATTGACCAACCATAACGTGTCTTTTGTACTGGACAATGGTTGATGTTGGGAGTTTATAGAATATTGTTTAGGTGATTTTGTTTTCAACATCATTATCTATGACTGCAAAGGCAAAACAAATCAATAGGAATTTAATGTTACCTGCATTCCTATACACTCATTTATATTTATTGGAATTGTGTAGGATGGTTTTAGAATGGTATTGTGGTATTTCAGAGGCTTGGTATAAATTGATCAATATTGTGACTTTAATGATACTATTTAAATAGATAATTACGTAGGTAACTGGTCAGTAAGTTAGTACAAGGCAATTAAGTTTTTCACACTTTCGATTTGCTTAAGTACGATTGTATGAGCTAAATTTTTTAGACGATTTTTAATTAAAATCCATGGGTAGGGTAGGTTTCATTTTGAAGGCAGCATTACTGTAAGTATGAAACAGACATACCTACAAACCCCACTTCTTATTTTACTCTTTGTTTGGTTACTATTTGAATTTAGAATTACGTAGTTTAGTTTAGACCATACATTTTCTGTTATATTATTCTTATATTTTCTTTTTGTCTGTAAAAAGTAAGGTTTTTAAACTTTGGCAATAGAAATTTTTTTTTTAAATCCTTCAAAAATGAAAACTGTATTTGGATCTTTGGAAATTTTGTCCACTTCTGAGAATAGTTATTCTTCGAAATTTATTAGTTTTGCTGAGAATGGGAACTATATTTGCCATTATTGCGACATTTTTTGTGGCTAAACGCTTAAATATCTTTGAGTGATCTTGTACAAAATTTAAAGGATGGAAGTGTAATGGTGAACAAAAATTGCTTGATTTGCCTGATCAGTTGCTTAGATATGAGAACTATTGCCCCATTTTTTAGTCCATTGTTATGAACTTTAGCATGTATGTATGTTCGTTCTCAGCTTCTAAAATACTAATTTTAATTTGACAATTAAGGTATCGGTTAAAGTCTCATGCTTGCTCACGGGTTATAAGCGATGTAAAACTTCTAACATAAACTTAATGAAAATATTTTTAATGTAAAGTATCTCTACAAATAATTTATCAAAGGAGAATGGGCATTTTGGACGTTGAGCGGCCATCAATAAAATTGGTATCAAATGAAAGAATTATAGCCCAGGAAAAACTTTTACTATCGACGTTTCGCTGTATTGCGTTAAGAATGCAAGATAATTCGTTTTTTGTTCTTAATTTTGTAACAAATTGAAAAATTATAATGATCAAACGCGCAAGACATATTCTTGTTAAAAATTGATTGCTTCACAAAAAAGGTCTTATTAACTTTTTTCATTAATCTAACCTTTCTAAAGATATTCGAGGTCAAAGTTAAAAAAAAAATATAAAAACATTTTATATTTTAAAAAAATTTCTAATTCACTGATTTGCCTGATCAGTTGCTTAGATATGAGAACTATTGCCCCATTTTTTAGTCCATTGTTATGAACTTTAGCATGAATGTTCATTCTTAGCTTCTTAAATACTAATTTTAGTTTGACAATTAAGGTATCGTTTAAAGTCTCATGATTGCTCACGGGTTATAAGCGATATTAAAACTTCTAACATAAACTTAATGAAAATATTTTTAATGTAAAGTATCTCTACAAATAATTTATCAAAGGAGAATGAGCATTTTGGACGTTGAGCGGCCATCAATAAAATTGGTATCAAATGAAAGAATTATAGCCCAGGAAAAACTTTTACTATCGACGTTTCGCTGTATTGCGTTAAGAATGCAAGATAATGCAGTATTAGTATTGTTAATGCATTGTTCAATGTATGAAGGAAAAACTGATTTATATTTTTATATGGAATATAAAATATGATGCTCTGTCATTTTCCCTGAGCATGAAGACATTAATCTTGAAAATCCGACCAATAGAACTCATAATATAAGATTTTTAAGTCAACCATTTCAGGTTCGAAAGTTTTCAAACAATTCAAAGTAACAAAAAATTGAACAACAAAACTCTAAAAATAGGCTTGAATTTGTTGTTTTAAAATGTTTATAGTTTGGATTCTAGTGGTTGGATATTCAAGACAAAGGTCTTCAGACTCAGGGAAAATGACAGAAAATAATATTTTGCACTTAAAATACACAATTGAGTTATAACATTGAGACATATATAAAGTGTTAAATGCAAAAATGCATTTTATCCGTTATTGAAATACGTCACAGGGATAAAACTTCTGCACAATATATGTAAACCTTAATTACATCAAAAAATAACAAATTCATTCCTGGCCGCGTAACGTCCACGTTTCATACAAACTTGCCCATTAGGGTGGGTCAAAAAAATCGAAAATTTTTTTTTTGATTTGGTACTCCGAAAAATCGATTGCTAGACCCCTCTAGAATATACTCACCAAATATGAGCTCTTTATATTAATGGGAAGGTCCTCCGCTTTGCAATTTTCCATTTTTACATCAAGCTTCTACTAAAAAAAAATAATTTTTTTATTAATTGACTTTTTAGCAAATTTCTTTTCATATTCTTGTAGGAAATTGAACGCTCTACAAAAAAGGCCTTATACACTTTTTTCGTTTATCTAACCGTTGAATAGATATTTGAGGTCCAAAAATCGAGAAAATCTTTAAAAATTCGTTTTTTGTTCTTAATTTTGTAACAAATTGAAAAATTATAATGATCAAACGCGCAAGACATATTCTTGTTAAAAATTGATTGCTTCACAAAAAAGGTACTTTTTTCATTAATCTAACCATTCTAAAGATATTCGAGGTCAAAGTTAAAAAAAAAATATAAAAACATTTTATATTTTTAAAAAATTTCTAATTCACTGAAACTTCATTATTTTCAAATTAGTAAGATATATTCTTGTAGGGGCTTAAACGTTCTACAAAAAATTCCTTGGAATGAAATTGATTGCTTTAACCGTTTAGAAGATATTCGTATCCAAATCGCAATGCATACGGGTCATAAGAAAACTATTGAAATCAGTGAGCATTGGTTTGGATACGAATATCTTCTAAACGGTTAAAGCAATCAATTTCATTCCAAGGAATTTTTTGTTTATTTTGTTTGTTATTAATTTTGACCTCGAATATCTTTAGAATGGTTAGATTAATGAAAAAAGTTAATAAGACCTTTTTTGTGGAGCAATCAATTTTTAACAAGAATATGTCTTGCGCGTTTGATCATTATAATTTTTTAATTTGTTACAAAATTAAGAACAAAACACGAATTTTTAAAGATTTTCTCGATTTTTGGACCCCAAATATCTATTCAACGGTTAGATAAACGAAAAAAGTGTATAAGGCCTTTTTTGTAGAGCGTTCAATTTCCTACAAGAATATGAAAAAAAAATTGCTAAAAAGTCAATTAATAAAAAAATTATTTTTTTTAGTAAAAATGGAAAATTGCAAAGCGGAGGACCTTCCCATTAATATAAATAGCTCATATTTGGTGTGTATATTCTAGAATGGTCTAGCAATCGATTTTTCGGAGTACCAATTCAAAAAAAAAAGAATTTCGATTTTTTTGACCCACCCTATTGCCCATTCTCCTTTGAGTCCAAAAGCATACAAAAAAAAAAAATAAGTTCAAAAATGAAAACCCATATGATGTTTGTTTGTAGTTAAGCCGTTGTAATGATTTTTAAGAAGAATATATTTAACAGACAAGTAAAAGGCATCTGACTTTAGCTCATTTTTGAAATTAGGGTGATAAGTTTAGAAGTTATAAGGAAACAAACATGCTCATATAGATGAAAATAATCTTTCAAATAGTTTTTGGCTAATGAAAGTAACCCTACTTTGAACTTTGGGAAAGATCGTCACTGTATAATGTTCTTTGCGTAAGAAAATTCATTACATATTAATATTAGCTGTTATTTAACATCTTTTATCAAACATATCATCTATTATTTAATATCTTCTTAAGATCAGGATGTCGAGGAAATCATAACTTTTCCACTTAACTGTTCACACCTGATGGGGCTCAACTGGTTGAACTCAGAAATAATTTTAAACCTTAAAACATGGTAATTTCACTGAAAAAAAAAAAAACAATTATTATACTTGGCACAGATATGAAAAAGCGGTAAAAAAAAAACAGTGAAACGAAAACATCGTTTGATAAAAAATAAGCCTGAAAGCACTTGGTATAGTTGAAGGGTCCAAAGGAAAAACAGCACAAGTTCATTCCAACTCATTTCGAGTAAAACGCATTTTAAAATTTTGTTCTCTATACAACTTAGTAATAAAAGCTCACATTTCATTTATTTTTTCAGCAAGGCTTAAATTTGTTTTATAAAAGTAAGGATGCCATCAGATAGTGCTCAGTAAATGCTACAAGACCTCATTATTAGTTTATTTTTGACAAAAAGTGGACATGTGCCGTTTTTCCCCTGGACCCTTCAGTTACATTGATATGGTTACATTGAAAATCTTACTACGGATAACTCTACCAAAAACACGTCTATTGTAAGTTCTCAGAACTTAAACTCAACTTTGGTTTGTCAATTGCTTCAACACTTTATATTTGCTGCAAGAAACAAATAAAATTATGAACTTATTTTGGTCACACTAATTCATGAGAATCAACAAGAACGAACATTTGTTTGAAAATTTACTTTGTATAAAAAGTAACTAATCCTATATACATAACTAAGTTTTATTTACTGATGTGTGGGTTAATTTATAAATTTACTACGTAAACACTGTACCTATGTAAAATGCTTAAAATTTATTCCTTTGACAATTAACAAATAAGGTTACAATATTCATATGGATGGAGGGATAAGAATTTGCTACTTTCTGTTTGACTTTGCAAACCTTTATCAAAAGTATAAATTAATTAGGCATTAATAATTCAATTAAACAAAATGAAAACCTTAATCCTAAGCCCACAATATTATGTAGGTATCAACCTATACTCTTTTTTTCATAAGGCGTGGGTGCATAAAACTCCATAACATTATACCTATCAACAAAAAAAATTCCCTAAATCCATCAAATCCTCATTAATAATGCCAATGTCCCAACTAATTTGATTCTGATTGTGTGATTAAGGTCTCATTCGGATGAAAAATCAATACAAAATCATCATAATACCCTATCATTTCCTCCTTCGCTCCTCTGATGATGCCCTTGTATTTATATTTACTTTGTTATTGTTGTTCTATATAGAGTTAATAATAAATTCCATCTGAACCATTCGAGCAGTAAACATTCGATTAGCTGATTCTGCTACTATTTCTCCATTCTCCACACGCATTTTGAAAAAAAAAAAAATCATAACCGCTATATCGACGACCCTTTCTGGTGTAGTTGTCTGTCATGGCCGCATAGAAAAATGAAATGAAAATTGATAGGAAAGACAAAAAAAAATTGATATACAAAGTTTACTGTTAATAAAACGGTCTGCACATAATAATGATTGCGTGTTTGCCTTTGCCTTCCTTACTCCATCATCTTTGTTAAAAACGAAACAAAGACAAAACAAAACAAGAAAAAAAAAGTGAACCCAACTCGCAATCCACTCTATCCGGATCTGGGGAGGGCAAAAGAGATTAAACTGATCCATTCCATGCTTTGAGTAAAATACACCTTTCCCCTTTCATGACTTCTCAGATCAGACTTGGAGATGCAACGCAGTCAACCGTTCTAATCATTTCTTAACCCTGCATGACCATCACATCTTTTTCTTTTTTTCTTCTTCTTCTTTTTCTATCCGTGTTCCAGTTCAACAGTTCCACAACATAATTGAACGGAAAGACTGAGTTAAAGGGGGAAAGGGGCAAAAATACCAGACTGGCACAACTGGCAGTGAACAACAGATGAAGCAGAAGCAACATTTGCAATCAAAGCTGGGAACAAATCTGAAGCCCCCGTCCGTCCGCCCGTACCAAGTTAATCGAAGTGTGTCTGTTTTACTTGAGATAAAAAATTACTTTCCGCCCAAATAGATGCTCCTTCTCTGCTGTGGCCTCCTCCATCACCGTCATAGTCATAATCTGGAACGCGGTCATGGGTTTTTTTTTTTGTCTTTTCTTTTTTGTTGTAGTTTTTTTTTTTGTTTTTTCTTATCTTCGGAACGGAAATATGGTAATTTCGATTACTTATAGGGAAAAAGGGAAAACTTTCAGCTTTGTTCTGTCAGTCATAGGGTTGTCTGTTTATAGTTCGCGAAGTTTTGTTAGTTTTTTTTGGATTTTTCTTTAAATTAGGAAAAATTCATAAAGTTTTCTAAAGAAAAACTTTTTAACACCAAAAATTTAAAAAAGTTTATTTCCTGCATTTTTGGTTTTAAAACGTGCTTTCATATTTTCAATATTAAAAAAGTTATAGCGCAACAAAACACAATAAGTTTTTACTTCGGAATAATGGAAATTCTTTAAACGAATGGAACCATTTTTGTTTCGGTAACAATTTTTATAGAACCCCAGGATGAATCTGAAAATCTGTTATAAAGTGTAAAATGACATTTTTCAAAACTTTCGACCAGACTATTATCGTAAAACAATGCGGGCGAGCTGTGAATAAACGTTAAATGGGATTAAGTTGATTGTTTTATGTATAAGCTGCAACAGTTTGAAATGAATTTAAAATTTATACTTCAACCCAAATGGATGTTATAGATAGATAGAGAAACCTAAGCTTATGGGTTTTTGAAAAACTATTTTTCTGATTAAGAAAAAAAGTTAAATGAGAATATTGAGAAATCAATTTAGTTGAAAGTTTCAATTTTAATAAAACAAAAAAGTTCACATAAAGCCCTTTTGGGTGTATTTTAGTATTTAGAGCATCATGGGGTTTACCTATATAATATGAATTGAGAATGATGTTTTGATGTATGTATGTACCTAAAGGGAATTGATGAACTTCCTCTGTTATAGGAATTGAATGTTTCAATTTTTGTTTTTCCCTATGGGTGTTTGACCCAATTTTTTGGATTCAAAAACTCAATTTATAAATCTTTGTTAACCTATTATTGAAATTGTTTTGCATAAGGATTTTGTTATCAGAAAATAATAGTGTCAAAAGTAATAGTGACTTCCAGTTTTGAGGCTTCGAACATGTTAGGTATATTAAATGTGCATATTCATAAAACAACGTTGATTAAATCCATTAAATATTTTAGAAATTTTGTATTACTTTCCCCCCGAACTTCTTAACAGTTTTGGGTGAAATGAATGAAAGGAAGATTGTCTTGGTACACTTTTCAATACTTGGTTTGAACTAGTGATGGGAACTATCGAATGATTTGAACTATCGATAGTTAGTAACTGAATGATTTGAACTATCGAATAGTTCATTCATTCATTCATTCATTTATTCATTCGAATAAAAACTATCGAATAAAACTATCGAATAAAAACTATCTAACAAACTATCGAATAAACTATCGAATAAAAACTATCGTATAAAAAAACTATTCAAATGAAAAAACTATCGTTTAAGAAAATTATTTGAATGAAAAAACTAACGTTTAGAAAACTATTTGAATGAAAAAACTATCGAAAAAGAATTAAAAAAAAAACTATTTTAATGACAAAACTATCGTATAAAAAAACTATTCGAATGAAAATAGTAACTAAACTATCGAATGAAAAAACTATTCGAAAGAAAAAAGTAACTAAACTATCGAATGAAAAAACTATTCGAATGAAAATAGTAACTAAACTATCGAATGAAAAAACTATTGGAATGAAAAAAGTAACTAAACTATCGAATGAAAAAACTATTCGAATGAAAAAACTATTCGAATGAAAATAGTAACTAAACTATCGAATGAAAAAACTATTCGAATGAAAATAGTAACTAAGTGAATGAATGAATGAATGATTTAAAACTATCGAATGAATGAATATTTTACAACTATCGATAGTTAGATAGTTTTTATTCGATAGTTCCCATCACTAGTTTGAACCTGCTATACAATACAAAATTGGTGTTAAGGGAATTGCAAGTGTTCAAGAACTATTTTTTACAGTAAAAAAAACTGCCGATACTTGAAAAAAATTTTATTTATAGCTTCTGGACAAAGATGTCCTTTTTGATAAATTGGGTGGTGGATCGCCTGGCATAATTACTTTTTAGTATTTGAACTTTTCGGAGCTGTACTTACTTTTTTAACTGAAATTTTGAAACTTCTTCTCAAATGTGCGATTCTTAGAAAATAATACTCTCTTTCTTATTTATCTATTTTATCTGCATTTAGAAGGAGCTTTTCATCAAAATTTATTAAAACATTTTGGTCTGCAAAACTCCTGAGCGTTCTTCTATCTTGGGAACGGCATTTTTGAAAATTGGCTTTTGACATGACGTCTTATGAAAGCCTGGCAATTTTTCAGCAGCTGGTTCAAATATTTCTTCCAGTTTTTGTAAATGAATTGCTCATTGTTTGATAAATTGATAATTTTCTAAAGCAGTTTCTAGTAGTTATTTCGTTTACTGAACGCAAGAAAATAACAGCAAAAGTTTATCCAGCGACAAACAATAAGAACCAGAAGATTTTCATAAAAATTGCATGCTAGTTTTTGAGTTATAGGCAACCGACAAGAATATCACTTAGATCTTGGTCTTGACTTTCAAAATTTATAGATCGTTTGAATCTTGATAGAATTTTCAACATTAACATTTTTTTTTTTTGTTTCTTTTTAATAGTTCAAATAAGTTTATTAATAAATAGGGATAATTAGGTCGTTGATGATATCATTTGTAGAAGTTGACAACTTTCCCCAAATGTCTTTTTTGAACCCTATTTTTTATGAAAACAGTACAACAATATATAATTATTTTTGTTTCTCATGTTCTTTAACCTCAAAACAAGGGAAATAAATGCAATAATAGTTTCGGGACCCCAATCTTTGAAAAAAAAAAATCATGTACCAACGAACTCTACATGAATCACGTGCAGAATTTCTTGGGCACAAAAGTTAAGTGAATTAAAAATAATCCCACAGTTATGTTGTCTGACTCCTCTGATCTTAAATTTTCAGACTCACATCACGTAAACCGCAAAACCACAAACCGAACAAAAGAGATGATAGCAATAAAGCAATTCACTGCGAGGTCAAGAGTGGCCCTTTAACTTTCATTGTTTTGTTGATATTTCCTTTCTTGCTTACATGATTCGTCTTTGTTTTATCCCAAAGGTAAGCAAAACAAAGAAAAACTTCACACTTACCTACAAGACACAGAGTTCAACTTCGACTTAAATCGAACCCAAAACCAAGCTGAACTCTTGAGTTTGAAGACAAGGCCGTATCTGGAAAGATTAAAGAGGGAATACTCTTTGTACAAGCCTTTTTCATAAAGTTCGAAAATTTGATGTCTAAGCCTAGTCACACTTTGTATATTTGCCAGCCAAAAAGACTACCGAGAGGTTGCAAAGTCTTTTAAATGCAAATTCATAACAAATGACTTAGCAAATAGCTTTTGAAGGGCTTACAATCTAAGCCTCTCTCCCTCCATTTACATTTTTTCCGGTCTTGTCAAAATTTGCTTTGGCGGATACGATTCACATACTTTTTGTTGTTGTTGTTGTTGTTTTTTGGTTATTGGCTTTGTTTTGAGCATAATTTGATTGTATAGATTTATTTTCTTGACTCACAAGTTGGCTTCTTCCAATTCCCTTGTTTCTTGGTCCGTCACGTCTTGCCACCGTCTACGGTCTTTGCTTTCTTCGTTTTTTTTGTATGCAATAGAAGAGGCTTCAAATGCAAAAGCCAAGAAAGAGGCAAAATAATGGGCTAATGCCCGAGTGCGAGTATGTTGTGTCTTTTGTTTCAAGCCATTTACAAAGGGAACGGTTTACAATTTTCAGCGCTATTAATTTTGTGAGTCACGACCGGCAGCAGCAGCAGCAAGCTATCAGCAACCAACACTCACGTCTTCACAGTTCCGAGGAAGTTTGTTTTTTATTTTTTTTTTGTTTTTGGTATAAAATTTGTCTTTTTGACTTTTTGCTGTTGCAGTGTCAGTGTGTTAAGACCATTATTTTTTTGTTCTACGTCATTTCGTCGGTCTTCGTTTTTTGAATCTTCTTCTTTCATTTCTTCAATGTACATCGAAGAAACTTCAGGCATATTGCTGTTGGTTTTCTTATTATTACTTTTATTTTGGTTATGAAACATCGTGGTTTTCTTTGTTTTCGTTTCGTTTCTTTTTTTGTTTTGTTTCTTAGCATTTTCATCCTCGTCGTCGTCATCATCGGCTTGTGCATAATTCAAATCGGTATTTTTTTTTTTCTGTTTTCAAATTAAGTCTTACGTTCCATTCTTTGCAATAATTCAAATCAGTTGCATCGCTTTGCTTCACCCTGTGATTTGGTAACACACAAAAGAAGCCCAAGTCAAGTCTTGAGGGTAACTTACCAACATAACATAGCGCAGAAAAAAAAATTATAAACAAAATTAAAAACAAAAAAAAATAAAAAAGAAGAAGAATTACAATTCCGCATAATTTTGTGTCTTTGGTAATCGGATAATTGGATTGAACTTTGGGGTTGGTTTTATAGTTATTTTTTTATTTTTTTCGTTTCTTAAGAAAAGTTATTTTTGTGAGAATCGTAAGACCTTTGTGACATTTTAGTCGTGATTTAAGACTTTTTCTTAGAAGAGGTTAGCTTGAGAATATTTGCTTCGTGTCTAAAAATATTTGCCTTTACCGAATTGCCAATTTACTAAAGATTGTTATTTTTTTTTTTTTATTTTTTTATAGACTTCATCTACAACAAAAACAACTACCATGACAACACCAGCCAAATTATATGGCAAGGATTTAAGTGAATATGATGAAGTTGATGTAGATGCATTGTTGGCCCAATTATCACCAGAAGAGATCAACATTTTGGCTAAAGAAGTCGATCCTGATGTAAGTATAAAAATATAAATACCTATTTTTGTTTGAATAGTTTTCAAAAAATTAAAAAAAAAAAAGAATGGTTGTTAGACACTAGGTCTTGCTCCTTGACGGTGTGCCGCACGTATGACATTTCGTACCCCAATATTTTTATATTTTTGTTTACAACTTAAATGCTTATAATTAAATTAGGTATAAATGTGTCACATTTTGTTTATTAGCTGTTTTCGTTAGGTCTTCCGGAACTGTCCTGACAATTTCCAAATTATTCGGAAATCGTTCGTTTAGCACTTGAGTTCTGAATTCGAATTCTAAAGAGAAAGATAGATAATCGATTCCGGATTCAAAAATGGAATTAAGAGACACAGAATTGAATGAATTTCAACGCGTAATGTTAAAAAATAGAATGAAAATGGAAACCCATAGTGAAAAAAGTGTAATTGTTGTTAAATAATATTTTTACTTATTCATATTTTTCGGAGTGGTAGTTTTGGAAGTTTTTTTAATTACAAATACAGTGAAATACAAAATTCAGTATATTAACCCCTTGTAGCCCCATGTGACATTTCTGTAACAAACCGAAAAAGATCGCCCAAAAGCTGTAAAAAACATATAACATAATCTTTAAGAATTGCTTTATCGAAATAATGCGCCATATTTCTAATAAATAGCACCAATAGTTTTTAATTGGCAGTTAATGTTGAAAGTTCGGCTTTTTTGAAAAACAAGCAAATTTATGTAATAACTACGAAATTCAGAAAAAATATTTTTCGTGCATAAACTAACGGGGTTTTATTTTTGGATTTTAGGAATGCGCCTAAAAATAAATATTAGCTAGCTTTTTGTTTGAATTTTTGTATTTATACACAAAAATAAATTATTTAAATTTAAGTAGTTTAATTGGGCTTTTTTGGTCAAATTGATTTGTTTATGTATAAATAAAAAATTAAAACATAAATTTTTGTCCCGACGTTTCGCTGGAGTTTCTCAGCATCTTCAGGGGCGCTTTATTATTACGTCTACATACATATATAAAATAACAATTGCTTAATTCGTTTTAATATTAAAATTAGAATATTTTTAACTTACATTATTTTTTTATTTGTATTGAATTTTTTTTTATATATATTTTTTTTTTTTTTATTAGGTATTTTTAATCAAAATTTAGTTTTTTAGACAAAAATTTATGTTTTAATTTTTTATTTACATAAACAAATCAATTTGACCAAAAAAGCCCAATTAAACTACTTAAATTATTTAAACTTTTTTTTTTTACTACGTAAATTTCGAAATAACTAAGCAAAAATTTTTTTTATTAACGGTATCTGTCAAAACCGTCGTAACAAAAAATTTTTGAAGAATCGTCTGTGAAGGCGGAATAGTAAATATCAAAATTAATATAAATTACAGGCCGTTCAGCAAAATTTCATCTTTGATTTCAATAGAATATTAACTAAATTTGCTGAGCCATTTAATCAATGAGCTCTTCATAAAAACTGAATTCCTGAGCTTGTTAGAATCCTTACAGATATAGTTCAGCTATTTAAAATTAATAACTGTTACTCTGAAAATATCTATGATTTTTGCGGCAAGAAAACCGATTGGAGACATATTGTGACATTTTCGTGAAACTTCTTGGACATCAACTTTATTTATCATATACCTTAAAGAATCACTAAGTTTCAAGAAAACAGATTGCTTTTCAGCATTGATAGCGCTGATTTTTATTCCAAAATTAATTAATTTTTATTCCAAAATTAATATTTTATACTATTTTGCTTTTGTAAGAAAAGTCACACCCGTTATTTTGTATTTTCTGACTTTAAATTTGTATTTGTTTTGTTTTGTGGTCAAATATAATTTAATTAACTGAATGAGAAATTCTAGGATCAACTTGAAAAAAAAAAAAATAGAAAAGTATAAAACACATTTCGAAATGAAGAGAGAAACAGCTAAAAAAGGCGAGAAATCAAGAAATTACAAAAGTATGAATCAATCCGAGCGGAGAAACGTTATTGAGAAAATTATTTTGTAATCTGAAATAGATAAAGACATTGGTGAAAAATTGTAAACGATTTAGTAAAATGCTAAGGCCATTTTAGTTATTTATTAAGCTAAAAATCAGTCTGTTTTCCGACTTAGTAACTTACTAAAATGGCTTTAGCATTTTACTAAATCCTTTAAAATTGCTATTATTATTAAGTAAATAAGAATATTAACGAAATCAAAATCATCTAAAAATTTAAAAAATGAGAAGTTTTTGAGTAAAAGATTGAGAGATTTAACCCTCACACCCGGTGCGAATTTGGCAAGACAAAAATAAAAAAAAAGGATTTTTCAAAAAAGTGGTCACAAAAAAGTCTCTTTATAACGGTGGAAATATATTTTTTTGGAATTGTAAATAAAATATTCAAATTCCTCGGAAAATTCTACATTAACTTCATGTATGATTCTCTATAAAATATTGAGACTGAAAAAAGTTCTAGCGATGTGAAAAAGTACAAACCAAATTCTCACCCGTGTGCGTCACAAAAAAGAGGTGTGCCTACCGTAATAGGAGTGATTATTTCGTTAGCATTTTCGATATCGACTCTTAAGAATAGGAAGAAAATAGTTCGTTTTTCTTCAGCAGCGTACAAGGCTTAAGACAGAAAATATTAAGATAGAATTTTTGTTTGATAGCTAGCATGTCGAGTTCTTGAACAAAGTTGACTTCAATTTGTGTTCACAATATAATTTCCCAAATTCAATTTAATGTGGATCTTGGTCAATTTGGTTTCAGTTTTAGATCTGAAAAACTTTCCTGGAAAGATTTTTCAATTAAATTAAGTGGAATAAAATGAAAATGTATTTTGTATCCACAATTTAAACATTATTTATAACATGTGAATACATATTTTTGATTTTTTTTCTCTAAGCACTCGCGGGGAGATTTAATTTTATTTAATGATTCATATCATATATGTAGATATATTATAAAATTTTAATACCTACTAGCTCAGGGAAATTAGTCAAAATATGGGCATGAAATCGCATTTTTCGCGGGACAAAATTTTTTTCATGAAATGTGTTCGGGTGGTTGTCCTTATCATAAAAGTCAATTTGTTGGCATAATTGGAGGTTGGGAACAGCCGCCATCTTGGAAAAGAGATTGGTATCGTTTTTATTGAATAGCTCCATTGTTATTCACTTTAACAAAAAATGACAAAGGTAAGACTTATTAACAATAAAATTATCTAAGAAATGATATACAAAACAATTCCGTGAGTTGATTAAATAAAATTTTATAGTTGGTCAAAGTGCGGGTTTGTATCGCAAGGTTGGGACAAAATGACATTTTTTCATATATCTGACGAACTTTTGATTTGTTTGGATAATTCTTCAAGAATGAATTGTAGTACTTATAATTACCTATAAAATGAGCCCACAATCGTTATGGTCACCATCGTATTGTAGAAGTAATCTAACTCCGAAACTCTCCATGTACTAGTCAAAAGTAAGAAAAAAGCTGTTTTTTTGCTAGTAGGCCGAGAAGATTTTGGGAGTAGAGGTATAACCAAAATATAAGTACGCAGTTTTGCAGCCATACGCGTGTTAATGTCGATTTCGAAGGTCTGACAACTCTAATTTTGTGCTTTATACGGTTTTTGGGGGGTTAAATAACGTAAGTTTTCCAGTTAATGTGAATGGGCTAAATTTATACTATTTGAAATTATAAATATACAAGCTGATGCTCTATTATTTTTCCTAAATCTGAACACCCCAATCTTGAGGATGTGACCAATAGAACTATATATAAGCCGTTTATACGATTATGTTTTAGAAGCTTTTTTTGTTTAGATTTTTGTTTGTTTATTTGAATTGAAAAGCCTGATATGGTTAGTTAAAAAAGCTTATATCGTGAGTTCTATTAACCCTATAGCCGAGATTGAGGTGTCCAGATTTAGGAAAAATAATAGAGCATCAGCTTGTATATTTATAATTTCAAATAGTATAAATTTAGCCCATTCACATTAACTGGAAAACTTACGTTATTTAACCCCCCAAAAACCGTATAAAGCACAAAATTAGAGTTGTCAGACCTTCGAAATCGACATTAACACGCGTATGGCTGCAAAACTGCGTACTTATATTTTGGTTATACCTCTACTCCCAAAATCTTCTCGGCCTACTAGCAAAAAAACAGCTTTTTTCTTACTTTTGACTAGTACATGGAGAGTTTCGGAGTTAGATTACTTCTACAATACGATGGTGACCATAACGATTGTGGGCTCATTTTATAGGTAATTATAAGTACTACAATTCATTCTTGAAGAATTATCCAAACAAATCAAAAGTTCGTCAGATATATGAAAAAATGTCATTTTGTCCCAACCTTGCGATACAAACCCGCACTTTGACCAACTATAAAATTTTATTTAATCAACTCACGGAATTGTTTTGTATATCATTTCTTAGATAATTTTATTGTTAATAAGTCTTACCTTTGTCATTTTTTGTTAAAGTGAATAACAATGGAGCTATTCAATAAAAACGATACCAATCTCTTTTCCAAGATGGCGGCTGTTCCCAACCTCCAATTATGCCAACAAATTGACTTTTATGATAAGGACAACCACCCGAACACATTCCATGAAAAAAATTTTGTCCCGCGAAAAATGCGATTTAAATTACTAATTTCCCTGGGCTAACTCAAATTGATAAGTTTTTTTTTTCACGTTTACTTGTAATTTGTTACAAATTAAAAAACAAATTAAACTATTCAGTAAATCGAAATAAGTTCTTAAAATAATACGCAAGCTTTTTAGAAACAAAAATAAAAAGTTTGAAATTTCGATTTTATGTCTAACGTAAACGGTACCTAAAGATTTTTTTTAAAAAACTAGCTAGGTATAAGCCACTTATAAGAAATATTACGAAAAACTTCATGAACGTTTATAGATACCTATAAGAATATTAAACTTAAAAAATAACACATATTTTTTTTATTAATTCCCGTAGGACAACTTCCTACCACCAAATCAACGTTGCAGCTATGAATGTAAAAAAGATCCCACAGGACCATTGGATAGGAAGAAGCTGATCGAACACATTAACAAAGAGGCCCTTGAAACACCCGATCTGCCTGAAATCGAGCCATTCGTTAAAGGTACAGTTCGTGGCAAAAAATGGGTCCCACCACCACGAGACGATCGAGAATTAGCAGCCGAAGAACAAATTGCCATTGATATGGGTGAAGAATATGAACATGCTTTAAGTGATGCCACACAAGAAGAAATTATTGATTTGGCTGGTATGAAATCATTTAGTCACCCTTAGACAAATTTGTTAATAATTTTCACTAATTTTGTTTCTTAGCTATTCTCGGTTTCCATTCAATGATGAATCAAGATCAATACCATGCCTCACTTTTAAACAAAGGCCAACCAATTGGTATGGGCTGGGATGGTATTACAAAATCTACAACACAAAAATTATATCCAATGGATCCGCCCAATACAACAGATATTGAAGAATCTGTTAAGCGAGTTAAAGATGATGATCCTAAATTGATTGAACTGAATTTGAATAATATTAAGGTAAAGCTTCTTAAAACCCCTTGAATTCTGATAAAATCTGTATGATTTTTTCTTAGAATATATCCGATGAGAAATACGAGCAATTGTTCGCCGCACTGCCCCAAAATGAACATCTGGAAGTTTTATCATTAACAAATGTCGGTCTAACCGATAAAACAGCTCTCTTATTGGCAGAAGCTATTGAAAAAAGCAAAACCCTGAGAGTATTAAATGTCGAAACAAATTTCATTAGTCCCCCAGTGATTGTGACTTTGGTTAAATCATTACTCAAAGCACGTACAATTGAAGAATTTAGAGCCTCAAATCAGGTTAGTTGGCAACCATGTTTGACCAAAATTTCTCTAAAACTATTTTTGAATAAAAAATTTAATAGCGATCAACAGTTCTTGGTAATAAAATCGAGATGGAGATTACGGATTTAGTGGAAAAGAACACATCCCTGCTCAGATTGGGTCTTCATTTGGAATTCAATGATGCCCGTCACAGAGTTGCCGCCCATCTGCAGCGCAATATCGACAGGAGTAAGTTTTTGTTAAGAATTATTTTGATTTCAAAAATTGTTAAGAATTTTCAGAAACATTTTAGGACAATTCCGAAGAAGGCAATTTTTAGTTTTAAGTTCTTATTTTCAGCTTTGATGGATCTTCATCGTTGGTTTTCACTTCTCAGCTTCCCCTTAAATTTCCTTTAGTTTTTAAGAATCATTCAGAACATTTTTTTAAGTTCTTTTTTTTTTCAAATATATAAACATTCGTCATCTTCCTTTGGCATTTATATTATTATTATTTAGATGAGCATGAATTAAGAAAAGGTAATTCATTATCGAAAACACCATCACCAACTAGCAGACGCAAAAACTTGCTGTCAATGCAAAAAGCTAATTCACCTAAACCAGTTCATCTTGTATTAACACCGCAAGAGAGAATCGATTCGAAATCAGATTTAATAGCATCATTGGTAAGTCAGAAACAAGATGATCGTGCTATAAGAGGCGAGATTTCATTGGAAGTTCCTCAAAATCTTGGAGCTATTAAAAAACCTGTAACAGAAGTTGCAGAAAAAGTTTCTCCGATTAAAACTGCAGAGCCTCCAAAACAAGAAGAAGAAAAGAAACCCGACATCAAGAATATCGAAGAAGTAAAAGCAGTTTCTCCGAACCCAAGTGTAGACAAAAAACCCATAAAAGAAGTTGAAGAAAAAGTTACTCCTGTTAAAACTGAAGAACCTTCAAAACTAGTTGAGGAAAATAAACCAGTTATCAAGACTGTCGAAGAAGTTAAATCAATTTCTCCAAAACCAAATGTTGAGGAAAAGCCTTCTTTGAAGGAAACTAAGTCTCCTGAAAAGGAAAGATCTTCTCCAGTAAAGGCTAAATTCCCTGTTGAAGAAAGAATTTCTCCAGTTAAAGCTCAATCCCCTGTCGGAGAAACAATTTCTTCGGTTAAAGCTAAATCCAATGTCAAGGAGAGAATTTCTCCCGTCAAAGCTAGGTCCCCTGTTAAAGAAAGAATTTCTCCAACCAAAACCTACAAAGTTCCACCAACTCCGTACCCATCACTTGAAGAATCTTTGCCAAAATCACCTGGCGAAGAAACAGTTTCTCCAGTTAAGGCCCAATCCCCTGTAAAAGAAAGAATTTCTCCCGTTAAGGCTAAATCTCCGGCCAAAGAAACAAAACCTGAGGCCAAGATCATTAAAGTTCCTCCAACCCCCTATCAATCGCTTGATGAACCTTCAACTAAATCTGAAAAGCCAGCAGTTGAATTTTCTCAAATAGCTGAACAAAACGAAGGTGATGTAACGCCATTATTCGAAAAGAAAATTTCTCCCACTCGCAAGCCAAAGATCGGTGAACTTCGACACAGTAATATCTCACGAGCTATTGATATTGATTCACCTGAAGCTCTTGAAATAGATACTGTCCAAAGACCAGTTGAACTACCTGAGAAATTGGAAAAAACTGCTGAACCAGAATCTGCACCTTCTGAACCAGTTACAATTGATAGGGATCGTTTGTCTGAAAGTGTTTCACCAAGTCGCCACTTGGAAGATAAAATGACACTTCTTCGAGCTAAAATTGATAGTTTTGCTGAAGTGGCTGATGAAAAAATGGCAAGTCTTCGATCGAGAATCGATGATATTGCTCGAGAGCCGTTAAGTTCGGTCACTGACGAAGTCAAACCACAAAAAGTTCGAAGACCTGCACAGGTTATACCTCCTTTGGAGTCTTTGACTCAGATTTCAGAGCCTACTGAAGTAGTGCCAACAACTCTTCCTCCAAGACGTCCTTTGCCTTTGATTAAAACCCCAAATTCTGTTGGAATAACACTTCTTTATCAGCAGCAAATTTTTGAAAAACCTTCAATTACTTTAGGACTTAAAGATAAAGATGTAGCTAAAGAAGTTTTTCCACTTTCTGTATTACCAAAAGTTGAGAGAATTGCTGAAAAAATCAATCCCTTGCCTAGAATTGAGTCGGTTCCTGAGGTTACTGAGGTTCCTGAGTTGATAACTGAAATTGTTTCGACAGTTCCGTCTTCGGAAAACCCTGCTGCTTCGAATTTGGCATTGAAGGAAGAAAAAACTACTCCAGAAGTTCAGAAATTAATACCTTCTACTCCAGAAACAGCTAAAGAATTAGACAAACCAGTTTTGGAGAAAGTAAACGAACCTATTTCTACGGTTTCAGCAAAAGCAAAGACTCCAGAAATTCAAGCCCCAATAGAATCAATGTTATTCGAAACCACCAACATTGATAAAATTAGTGAAAAAATCGAGAAACCACAGGAAGAACTCAAACCTGTTGAGGTTTCTAAGCCTCCTCCAGAACCAATAAAGCCTGAACCTCCCAAAATAGATCGAAGGATTCTAACCTTATCTCAACTAACTGTCAAAAAAGGTGAAACTGTCAACATTGATCCGATTAAAACAATCGAAAAAGAAACCCAATCTTTACCAAAAGCTTCTCCTTTACTTCGTTTATCGGTGAAGAAAGCCGATTCTCAAAAAATTGATCCTGTCAAAATGACAGAAGCTTCAACTCAATCTATACCCAAACCAAATCCCATGTCTCTACTTTCAATCAAAAAGGGTGAAATCATTGCAATTGATCCGATCAAAAAATCAGAAATTTCTACCCAGTTTATGTTTGAGATACCTCAAGATGAAGCAGCTTCTCAAACTATTGAAGAAGAACCAATACAAACTTTGGAAGATACAACTCAAACTCCATTAATTTTTTCGTCCCTTGAACATGATTATATCTTCCCTGGTCTTCGCCGAGTGCCATATTTACCTCGACCGAAGAGTATCAATATTGGAGGTGGTGATAGAGTAGTTGTCAAGCCATCATCTAAGCCTATTAATGAGGTATTGATGTTGCTTTATCCGGTTCTTCATGATCATAGTAGGCCAGAAACTAAAAGTAAGACCTTCGGACTTGAGGAAGATTTGATAAAGGCTCCTGACGTCGATAACACCATCAAAGATCTTGAAGAAACTATGCAGAAAGCAACTGAAGTATCAAAATCGATTTTGACAGCTCCACCAACACTTGAAAAAGAGCCAGAAAAAGTTAAAGAAGAGCCACAGAAAATCATGGAAGAAGTAAGTGAATCAGTTAGAACTGAGATAGAAATTCCCTTAGCAGAAGGGCCCAAACCTTCAGTTGCTGCTGAAGCTCGATTTGAAACAAAATTCACAGCTGTTGAAAAAGTTTCTGCTATATCACGAACTACTATTGAAAGTGAAGAACATGTTAAGTTTATTGATAAAGCTTACAAATCTATTGCAGAAGTTTCAACTTCAGAAAGGGATAGAGCTACAACAACTTCTATAAAATCAGCAAATATGTGGCAATCTTTATCTAGCAATCTTATTAGAGCATCTGAACAGACACTTCTTGATCTATCAAAAGCTGCTGAAATGGGAGAAGGTGTCTCAACATCGAACCGAACTAAAATCGGAAAGGTTTCTGTATATTCTTCAATTGAAGATCTATCACGATCAAAGTTTTCTGATCGTCATTTAGGAACTTTAATCAAAACTGTTGAAACAACATCAGTCTATTCGTCTATGGAAGATATTCCATACACAAAGTACTCTGATCGATACAAGGATGGCAAAGCAGTTGTTAGCACTGCTTCGGTTTACTCTTCTACCGAAGATCTTCCTCAGTCTTCAGGCGGTTCAAAATACAGCCTTGACGTATCGAAACCAATAGCAAAATCAACTGTCTATTCTTCAATGGAAGATCTAACTGATACTTCATATAGCAAATACTCTGATCGCTATTCAGCTTCTCATTACACCATCGACTTACCTAAGCCAGTAGAAAAACCTAGAGAAAAACTATCCCTGCTTCCAAGAAGTAAATTTTCTGATCGCTACAAAGATGATCATTCTAGATCGATTGATACACATCCTCCAGAGAAATTCCCATCTTCTTATGATCTTTCTCAAGCTTCTGCAATGATTGATAAATCCTATTATAAATCTTCAACTTTAGCTGATCATTCAGCATCCCGTTCCCATTACAAATCTACTGAAGAACTTCTTCAACGATCGAAGATCACTGATCGTAGCGCACATGAATCTCACAAATATCAAGATTCTTCCCTTCAAACTTCTATTCAATCATCGATTTCTCGAAATCAATCAGCCTTAAGGCCTTATACTTATGTACCATCAACGGCTCATAGCCATTTGTCAATTGATCATGTCTTGAACAGGCCTGCATCACCTTCAACTCACACTACCACTTTGCAGTTGAATATATCTCCATCTGGTATCAGTGAACTACCATCAACTTCTAGAGTAGCTTCAAGATACTCAAACAGGGACATAATTGACAAACCAATGATAAAAATCTCTCGAGTTCGAGATGATCCTAGATCGTTTAGAATTTCTCCAATCGAAAAGAGATCATCAAGACCAACGAAAAATCTTCTATCACCATATCAATATCAAGTTTCTGACCCAACCGATGATGAAGATGAATCATTAACAATTGAAGAATCATCTCAGCCAACAACGCTTGATACATTATCATCATCTGCTTCAACTACAACTGCAACTGATGCTATTGACCCATCTCCGAAAAAACGAATCAATATCATGGATACAATTAAAGCGTTAAAGAATCGTGTTCGTGATGTTATAACAACTGAAGATCGTTTCACTGAAAGTCATCGCTTGCCATCATCTTCATCGACAAACACTTCATCATCTTCTAATACAAGACGAGGGTCACGTAGCACTGGTGTAAGATCGAAAATTCCACGTGGCAACGATGAGAAAGAAATTTAAAACAAATAATAAATCAGTGTTTTGACGAGAAATGTGAATTTCGAACTTATATTTTGTTACACTAGATTTCTTTCTCTAAAGCTGAGTTCATTTCATTTCAAAAACTTTTAACTGAAAAAGGTAAAAATGGTTTTTCCTGAAATGAGTTTTTTTTTCTGGCCCTCGTGAGCTGTCGATTTTTAAATGTGAAAGAGTTTGAAAAATCTTTCAAATGTCGTCTCTTAAAATTGTTAGTCATTTTTGTCTGTTTTTTTTTTTTGCATCGAATTGAGTTTATTGTAATTATTTGTTTATTTTATGTATAAAAGTCAATACTGGCGATACTGAAAATATCCTTTCGAGTTTATTTGGTTTGTAAGCCGAATAAATTTTATTTTTACTGAAAATTAGTCGTTATGTAATCTTAAAGTTTTTAATTTGAACCATTTTGTAAATTATATTTTTAAGGCGAATACCTAAATTGGATTTACATCTAATTTATTTACTCTTTTAAAACTTCTATTATAGTTTTTATATCAACACTTTTGAAATTGACACTTAACATTCTTCTTATTCAAGTGCCTTTTCACCGTCACGTGTAGACAAATGTTTCTTATTATTTCTTATGTAGCTAGACTGTCTCATCTAAAGTATTTCCTCTAAATTGTAGATATTTGTCAATCATCATTAATCTTTGAAGGGCCAAAATATTAGGAATAAAGGATCGTCACGTACAGACATACAAAATCAACCAACAATTAGTGTGAAGGTTGTAGACTTAATGTTTTGGCAAATCTTTAAGATCTACGGTGCATATTCTGAGTTAAAAACAAAAATGATCTCGTACGTTTGTAAACTAAACATATGTATGCAGATAGTACTAGTTACTGTCATTTGTTAGTAATTTTATTTTAATAATTCAATTTTATATTACTTTTGCCAGATAAACATTTTTTATAATTTTCTGACAAAAGTTTCGAATGCTTAAAATGTCGAAAAGTTCCCAAATTTTCTTGTCGTTGATCATTTTAGCTCTTAAGGACAATTTTTTTTTTTTAAATTTCTTTTCTAGAAAATATAGCTTTTCAAACAAAATTTTGTTGAGCAGAAATTAATTTTGTAGCCCCTCTCAGTCATTTTCTATTCCAATTTAAAGTTTAGAAAATACAACTTTTTTGAAAATTTTGACCGTTACATTATGAGGTTTCGTCTTATTTTAGCGAAATCTTGAATAACAAGAAAACTGATCCATCTACAAAATCTAGGCTTTCGCCTTTCATCTGAGTCTAGGTTACTTGAAATTTCTATAAAAAAAAAAATAAAATTGAATTTCGCATTTTTTTGGATTTTCAAAGCTTACTTTTGAGCTACTTTTTTAATCAAAACCTTGAATATTTTTAAATGTGTTAGGCCCAATTTTTAAAATTTGTATATGATTTGACAGTTTTCTAATTTTTCATGGAGCTTTTAAAATATAATAGAGAGTGAATAAATTGGGCATTAGACTGTTTTGAAAAGCTTCAATTACTAGGAAAAAAAAATATTAAAAAAAAGTTATATTTTAAAAATGCCTCCACCACTGGCTTGATCAAGCCGAAAGTACACTTCTGAAACTTTAAGTTTCAAAAATTAATTTTTGCACAGCAAATTAGCATTTAATTACCTACAATTTTGGACATACAAAAAATAGAAATATTCGTATTTTCGTCTGCTAACTTCAGTCTTATTTTAGCGGAATTTTGAATAACAAAAATACTTTTGAGACTATAAAAACCAAGTTTGTGGAATTGAAAAGCATTTAAAAAGCTAAAATTTTGGATTTTGTTCGCTAACTTCGGACCTATTTTAGCGGAAAATTCGATAACACAAAAACTATGCGAGCTACAAACTTTTGGTTTACGCAACAAATTAGCATTTAATTAGCTGATTTTAAAAGGTGGTAGTTCAAAGAATAAGCTTTGAATATCTGGTTGTTTTAAAGTATAAAACAACTCAAAACTAATATTGTTTCACTTTTAGATATTTTGAATTCTATGTTCGGAGATTGTTAACAAAATAAATAAATCAAATGTTTTCTCTTTGATATTATATTTTCCTTTAGTATTTTTGCGTGAATTGTCATGCAACGGATTTTTGAAAAAAATTTTAATATTCCAATTGTATTTTAAAATAAATATAGCTCGGGAGATTTGGGGTGTTTATTCTTAATAGTAACTCATAATATTGTTGCAGAGGGATGATTTTTTCTTTCTAGAATTATTTACATAATATACAAAATCAATGGAAAAAAATATAGATACTTAAAAATATAACTTTTTACACCATTTCCATACTTAATAACAAAAGAAAACCAAACCAAATACAATCTACACATTTCTGTTCTTCGTGCTTTTCGTGCTTTCCATATTTAATCATGCATTTTTCTCGTAAATTAACCAACTTTTATAAAATATAAAAAAACGAAATTCAACCACCTAATATTCGAATCTTTTTACAACATTTAAAACCATAAATTAACATGTGTAAATATTGTATCTATTTGTTTTAAAAATGAATTATTTGCTTATTTTAATAAAATTTTTCTTATTTCAAAATTTACCTAAGAACAATACAAAAATTGATAGTTTAGATTTATTTTTTTAAGAAAATTTATTTCATTTATAAATCGTTATTGTTGTAAAAAATGAAAAAAAAATAAACAAAAACCAAAACAAACAAACAAAATATTTGTGTGCGTAGTTGTACGTGTTCAAAAATTGAAGCCAAAACTACCATTGTTAATATTACCCGAGAGCAATGTCGAATTACAACCAAGTGAGATTGATAGAAGGCTTGCCATGTCGTCGCCATCTCCGTCACCATCTCCATCGCCCCAACCACCAGTGGATTATGATGTCGAAATTGATCCCGATAACATTGTAGTTCGGGGTGGTGATGTGGTTCCTGACGACGACGACGATGAGAATGAGAATGACAACGATAACAATGATGATGACAATGAGGATGAAAATATTTTAACTTCGTCGTCGCCACAAGAACCACCGCCATCGCTTGACGATAACATCAAAACCCATATGTGAGTTCATTTTAGAGAAAAACATCAGACGATGTCAAAATTTACACAAAAAAAAAAACCAAACACACAAAAGGACACGATTGTATATAGAAAATGTAACTACCTCAATACCTTTTTTTTTTTTTGGAAAAAGGACTTTCAAAAACAAACACACTTTCTCTCTATGTGCACTCTGCTATTACTCCATATATATCAACCAAAATACCTATTACAAAATAATAACGTTCTCCTTTACGATAGAGATGCTCACGAAGGAAATTGTACACAACTACTGCATACTGTCAAAAACTCATCATCCCTTGGGAATACTGACATACCAGCTTATTGTTGCCTTTTTGTTATTACGCTGCGCTCGTGGATTTGTGGTTTTTTGATTGCTTCCTCTGCTTAAAATTTTTGCTGGATAAGGATTTTGTGTGTTTTGCTCTTGAGAGATTTGTTGAGTTGTGTGTTATAGTTTGTATATCCATGTACAAAACATTTCATATAACCTAGAGATTTATCATTTTTTTTTTATTTGTATTTAAGCCATCGTTAAGTTGGTCAAATGATTGAAAAGTTCAGTTAATAGCCAGATTTATAGCGTCCTTTATGTTTTGATTGGTTGGTATCAATCATATTACTGGGTTAAAAAATTTGCACACACAGCATTTTTTGAAATTTAACTGGTCATTCAATTAAATAGAAATAAAGAGCATTAGTTATGTAAAGTTAATCATTTTTTATGATATAGAAAATTGATGATAAAATGCATTAAAATTTTTTTTAAATTAAAGAAATATAGGTATATGTTTTTTTTTTAATTTCGGTTGTTTTTTTTTATTATAAAAAAGAACTCTCGAAAACAGCTCTAATGAGAAAAACTCGAGTGTTATTTTTTGAGAAAACTGCCTAAAAATATTAATTTAGATTTTTCATAAATATTTCTATTTTTTTTTTTTTTTGAAAACTTAATTTTTTCAAAATGGATTTCTGAATTTTCTTGAAATTTTGTTTAAAGGTGTTGAAAAATACATAGTTTTTTAAAACAACAACCAATTTTTTTTTTTTTTTTAATTTACGTGAATTTTTACTACAAATGTAAGTGTTTTTGCAATTTTAAAAATAACTTTTAAATTTGATTATTTTAAATTTTTTAGAACATAAAAAGCGAACCACTTTTTATTTGTGTTGGTATCGTCGCAAATGTCACAAAACATATGTATTAAAAAAAAAAACAGATTGCACTGTAAAATTGTACTGAAGTATTAAAAATTATTTGTTACATTTTTTGATACCATTTTTAAAAATTTATTAATCTCCATCTTTTGATTCATTTTTATTAAATTAAATTTAATTTTAAAAATTGAATTTTTGAAATTTCGATTACGAAATATTTTGTAAAAATTTCTGTAGGTACGATCAAAAATCATTGCAATTGTATATTCGTCAATTTTTAAATAATTCTTTTTTTCAATTATCTATTTTTGAAAAAGAACAACGTTGTTGTCTTTTTTTGTAACGCATTTGGTTTCCATTACAAGTTTAAAAAAAAATCTTGCATTAAAAAAAATTGTATCGCAAAAAAAAACATAATTTTCACTAGAAAAATGTTATTGCAGTTGAAATTTGCATTAAAAAAAAATATTTTGCATTGAAAAATTTTTATTGCAAACAGAGTTGTAAAATTAAAAAAAATAGTTTTTAAAACTGAAAAAAAAAATTTGCATTAAAAAAAAAATTTTATTGCAAGTGAAACATATTTGTTTGCATTAAAAAAATATTTATTGCAAGTAAAAAAAATTTGCATTAAAAATAAATGTTACTGCAAATAAAAAATTTCCTGCATTGAAAAAAAAATAAAAAAATCAATGCAAAATGTGTGCATTAAATATTTTTTTTTTTAATGTTGGTCAAATTTCTTAAAATTTTGACTATTTGGCCTTTCATTAGGCTCGATATTATATTTGAAATTGCTAATTTATGGCCAAATAGCCAAAATTGTAAGAAATTCGAAAAAAAAAGATATTTATTTTACACACTTTGCATTGAATTTATTTCACTGCAGAAAAAAAAATTTTTAATGCAAATATTTTTCAGTTGCAATAAACATTTTTTTTTATGCAATGTTTATTCAGTTGCAATAAATATTTTTTTAAATGCAAACATTTTTTATTTGCAATAAATATTTTTTTTTAAATTTGTAATGGAACAAAATGCATTAAAAAAATCAATTTTTACAACCCTGATTCCATTTTTTAAATTTAATAACATTTTGTTTTAATACAAATTTTTTTTTTATTCCAAACTAATACCCTTAATAAAGGGAATCATGAAAAAAAAAAAAACAAAATAATTTGTGCTTGTTTTTCTAGTATCATCGAGTATGTAAATAAGAAAATAAATAATATCTAACCTTAACTAAGAACTAAAATCAACATACATATATTGTTCTATATAAAATTTTGCATTTTTATTAAAACTAAATTCTGTCTCTATTTCCACCCGAATCAATTCTTTGTTTCAGGTGTCTGTTGTTGTATATAACACTGGTCAACAAAATTGAACTTTTTTTTTGCCACAAGAACCAAGATATACTTTTCTAGTATTTTTTGGGGTGCTGAATCCGAATCTGAAGTCAGAAAAATTTGATTGGCCTCCGTTTTTGAGATATTACCGTTATAAAATGCTTAAAAACGTCATTTTGGCTGTTTTCGATCTTCTGTTTTTATGTGGGATAATTCATTATAAACAAATTTGTACCGATGATTATAAGAACAGACATTTTTCTTTCAAAAACTGTTTTAATTTTCCCGATGTCTCTTTTATTGCTCGAGATATCTTAAATTTAAGTTAGGAAGCCAAAGAGACACTAATTTTATTCTAAATTTTGAGTCCCTCGGCATAAAATTTTTGCCACAAGAATCAAAATATACTTTTCTAAAGGTTTTTGGGTTGCTAAACTTGAATCCGCAATCAGAAAAATTCTATTGGCCTCTGTTCTTGAAATATAACCGTTATAATAAAAACCATTTTTTGCATTTTATAACGGTAATATTTCAAGAACGGAGGCCAATAGAATTTTTCTGATTCCGGATTCGAGTTCAGCAACCCAAAAACCTCTAGAAAAGTATATTTTGGTTCTTGTGGCAAAAAAAGTTTAATTTGGTTGGCCAGTGCCGCTTCTGAGTCAAAGACCGGTACTTAATTTTTTAATATCTCGGGCAGTAAAAGAGATATCGGAAAGATTTAAACATTTTTTGGAAGAATAAAACCAGTTCTTATGGACACCGTTATAATTTTTTTTCAAAATGAATTGCCCCACATAAAAACATAACCTCGAAAACAGCCAAAATGACGTTTTTCGGCATTTTCTAACGGTAATATTTCAAAAACGGAGGCCAATCAATATTTTCTGACTTCAGATTCGAGTTTAGCACATCAAAAACATATAGAAAAGTAAACTTTGGTTCTTGTGGCAAAAACCTTGTTGACCAGTGTAATTTAAACTTCCGTGTTAATAAAAAAAAAATTGTTCAATCCTCTTCAAAAAAAAAAAAAGTGTGATGGCAACCCACACTGATATCACCATCATTGCACTTCTTCTTAAAAAATTGTTGTCTGATGATTCTCTATGTTTTTTTGTTCTCTGAAATTGTACACATAATTTTATTTCTCTCCACAGATATATACCTTCTATTGTTTCTAATTTCTAATAAATACATTGTAATACATTTTTATATAACACCAAAATATTTATTTAATATTTTATCTATATACATTATCACAAAAATACACTTATTCACCATTGATTTATGTTCTCATATTTTTTGTTTTTTTCTGTTTGTTTTCTTTTTTGTTATGTTTATTTTACAGTAAGAAAAGATCTTGAGTTACGTCTGAAGTTCAGATTTTTCAATAATATGCATAGGAAATCAGCAAGAATTCAATGAATAAATTAAAATAATAAAATATAATAACAAAAAAAAAAAATTATAAAACTAAAAATATAAACATTAAGTGAAATAAAAAAAAATATCCTTTTTTTCATACTCATTTCAACACAAAAAAAAGAACGATATTTATCACTAAAAATAATAAATTGATAAAAACCATAAACTCGTGTAAAATAATAATATAAACTGAATAAATTAAAAAGAAGTAAAAACACTATATAAATTTAGGCCTTAAATAAACCAAAAGTCAAATTAAAAAAAAAAATGAAATTATCGCTTAGGATATAAAGGTACCTATCAAAGTTTTTGAATTTTTTTCAAATATTGTATTTTCTTTCGTCTAACAAATTTTGAGAAATTTATAGAGTTTTTCGCTAAAGCATTGCTCTTTTAGTTTTCTTTTATAAAGAAGAAATTACATTTAAATTTCTTTAAATTATAAAATTAAAAATAAGACACAGTTGGAAAAGTAAATCGCTTGATAATTTTGATAGAAATTTTGAGGATAAATTGTAGATAACCGGAGACAGATGTAGTGAAAAAATAGTCGTTTCAATAGGTCTACACATTTTTTTTAAAACTTTCAACTCCTAAAAATTTAAAACTCACATTTTTAACGAACTTGTTCTGTTACAAATTTTGAATTAATATCCCTTGTTTTGTGATTTAAAAAAATAAATGCAACAAATTTGAATTAAAACCAACAAAATGGTGAATCAAAGTCCTATCAAGCGATTAACTGTCCATATTGTGAATTAGCCCCAGATTTGTTTTTCAAAAATTTTGTTAATAAATTGCATAAAAGCAACTAAATGCTTAGCATGATTGCACTGTGAAAATTTGCTTACTAACTACAACCCAATGTGTGACATTTACTCATAACAAAAATCCTTACCTTCTACAACACAAACAAAGATTTAAATTATTTTTTTTTTTAATTTAAATAAACTACATATTCTGATACAAAAAATTATATGTATTTTTAGGAAATAAACTTCGATGTTAAATAAAAACTAAAAAAAAAAAAACACAAAATCAGATCCGATCCAAAAAATACATAAATAAAATAAATTAACAAACTGAATGTTCTAAAATAGACATAAAACTGATTTAAAAAAAAAAATTCAAATCTCAAAATAAGGATATTTATAAAAAGTTCGTACATCTTCTATTTATTTATTTTGCTGTTAAAAAGTTATAACAAATTTTACTATAGTCATCTTCTTAAATACTTCGAAGAATATCTGTCAATCCAAAAACAAAAATGTGATAAAATGACAATCACATTCGATAAATTGTCTATGAAATCTCCCCTTAATCTTTTAAGCTAACATTTTTCGAGTGAAAATATACTAAAATTAATCTTAAGAGTGTCGTCCCCTAAAAAATCTTACATCCCCTTTTCAAAAAAATAAAATAAAATCTTTTTCAGTAATGTGTGTGCCAACAATAAAATAAACATGGGAAAAATGCTGCATCTGATTTTTTCCAGTGTCGTCAATATTTTGTTTTTAAATTTAGACGAAATTAAAAAAAAAATAATTAATAAATCTAATATTGTTGTTATATACTGTTTTTTTGAATAACTATAAAATATTAACACTTTGTATTATCCTTCCAAAATTTTGTTTTATGTAATTTTGACTAATCAATTGTTTTTTTCTTCCAAATTTTGTTTTTTGTTTTTCTTCCAGTACGTGTTTCCCGCCTGAACCAGCGTAAATAAGCGAGCATCTTGTTGTCTCCAAAACAAATATAAAAAATAAAAACAACAATTAAACAAAAAATAATTTTAAACAAATAAAAAATACACCTTGATAACCTACATACCTTCATCTTATTTAAATAAAATATAATTCAAAATCTTTTTTAAAAAAATGATAATTACAAAAAAAATTTTAAATAAAAACAAGCAAAAAATATCCCAAACTCCGATCGAACGAAAAACAGTACGTATAACTTACTTACTTTCGCAATACAATTAGAATTTTTTTTTTAAATGCTTACTTATGGTTTATTTAGTACGCTTTTACTATGCTTTGTATTATTTTATTTTTTTCACATACAACTTTTCTGCTAAACTTTCTCATTTTTTAATATCTTCTTATTAAACACTGTATTAAGTATTATATTTTTATGTAATATAAGTACATTAAGGAGGTGAAATGTTAAATACAAATATACATATTAACTACTTTATTTTTCGTCTTGGTTAAATCAATCTTTGTAGTTAATAAACTTAGAATTGTTCTATAAAGCCCTATGATGTAAATAGAAAATCTATCCATCTTATTAAAAAAAAGTAATCTAAAATCTAATCTAATATGAATGCATATTAACTCAAAACATCATAATTTTTTAGTTAACAATAAAAACCTATTTCACTGTATCCTGAACTTAAAACTAATTTATTTTCTGAAGTCGACTTAAGGTATTGCACGTTTTCAGTTGGGACTTATAATGTAGGTTATTTTCATAAATTTTACTGTTTACAAGTGATTTCGAAAAATGCAATGTCGTTTTCATTGGTCCGATTTCACTGTACCATAAAGAATTGTGTGAACAAACAATTTCTTTAAAGTTTAAAGTTTTTTTTTCTTTCTTTATTTTTTTCTTTCAACCAAAAAATAAAAAAAAAGACCACTAAACTCCGAGAAAAAAAAATTTCCATAAGTATTTTAATTTTTATTTCGTGCAATTTCAATCTATTTTATACACATTTTTTTAATTTACATTAAGTTTTTTATAAACAATTAACCCTCTACTGCATGAATTAATATTAGCGGACGAAAAAATTAAAAAATGCTTTACATTGGTTCTTTGGGTTGTTTCAAAACGGTTTTCATTAAAAAAGTTTGTTTAAATTAATTTGTTTAAAAAATTGGTTTATAAGCCAAATTTGGCTTCGTGTGCATTAAGGGGTAAGAAATTTTACTAATTTTATTTGTTCAGATTATGTAAAGAAGACAATTAAAATTATCAAAAGATAAATATTTATCATTTAAAAACAAAATAAAGTAAAATAAATGCATTGCATTACAAAAGGTTAAGAATTAATTCAAATTTGGCTCATTTTAAGCCATGGAACCGAGAAAAGCTATTTGTTTTTTCCGTTATATATATTTTCTGGTTCAAATTCTTTCCACTGTCGAAGTAAGTCTTCCTCCAACATTTTTACCCACTCCCAGATCTTACAAAAACTAAAAAGTAATAAAATGATTGAAAAATATTATAGGTGAGCCCCCCTTCCCCTAAAATTTTTGTGGTTACGCCGCTGGAAATGGGGTTAACATGAGCAAAATGTCTCTAAAAGCGAAGGGGCTCCATTTCTGATGTAAAACATAGTTTCCAAGTAAAATAATAATGTAAAGGAACAAAATTTTCCAACAAAAAAATTTAACAAATTGTTGTACCCTTTAATGCATACGAAGTCAAATATGGCTTCCGTACTTTTTACCCTCCCAAGAACAGGCCAATAATTTTTTTTCAATCAAAATTGGTTCATAGCATACACAATTAGACAATCGATCAGAAATAAATTTTTAATTCCACTTTACTTTCCAAACAAACGCAGTAATTAACACTTTAAGTATGAATATATTCTACACTTTCGATTTCAATGAACACGACTGATCGACTCACCTGTGATCATAAAATACACCTTTATTTTGTGCCGGACACACAAAAAAACTATGTCTATGGGTGCTCAGAAACACAAAGAAGGAGATTGTATTGAATCTTTAAAATTTTTTTGTGACAGAGAAGAGAAAAGTGCATACAAACAGACGAAACCATATTTGGCTTCGTATGCAGTAGAGGGTTAAAAAACACACAAAAAAAATTAATTTCGAAAAAAAAAAAAAATAACTTTAACAAATAAAAAAATGGGTTGATTTTCTTAAATCTGAGTCTTAAAATCATTTTCATTTAAAAAAAACTTACTTCTCTTACAGATTTGGCAAATTGTATGCGTCTCTTGATTTCTAAAAATAATTTTGTATTTCTACTACTTCCAAAACAATATTTTATAAAATTTTTGTCAGTGTACTTAGAATTCTAAGGCCCGAACAGGAATAACTAAATCAATTATGTTGGAACCATATAGTTCATTGCATTTCCTTGCATATTAAAAAAAAAAAAAACATAAAAGTTATTTCCAAAATTTTGTCCGTTTAAAACATTATTCTAACACGTTTAATGTTCCTTCCGTGACAATATGAACTGAATACAATTATTTCAGAAATGACTTAAAAAGGAGATAAAAACACTTTTTGTCATTTCTCAGAAAATAAAAAAAAACTGAAAGCACATTGTGATTTTTCACACAATTTTGAGTTTCATCGACTTTCGATTCCGATTTGCTGTTTTCATTTAATTTGGGTAGGTTAAATTTAGCGTTGGAATGTGTAGAACAGAATTGCATACTAAGTTTGAAAAATAAGAGAAGTTATTTTATCTCCTGTTGAAAGCCACTCCTCATTTCAACAATATTAGAAAAATTGGTTTCCTCTATTTCATTTTCTGCAAAAATATGGTCTACGTATTTTTTTTAAAGCTGTATTTCACTTTGGGTGATGACACCCAAATTGAGCGCTAATAAGAAAAAAAGTAAAGTGAACGTTTAAGAAATTAAATTAAGATACTATAAAATCTACACTCTTTAATTTGATAATATTTCATGTTAGTATTTTTTTGTTTTTATATAGCCAATCTAAAATCTCGAAAAATTGAAGAGTTCTTATGGTAAAATATTAATACTATAAAAAATTTTAATTACAAGCATTTTAATTCAAAATTGAAATAAGTTGCTTTTAAAAATCTCAAGTTAATTAATCCTTAAGTGAGTCATAGTAAAAAATATTGTTATTTTAAAAGGCCTTCAAATTGTGGGGGCATTTGGAAGTTCAAGTCCAACAACTCTGCAGGTATTTCAGTTTTTAGCTGAATTGGTTTTGTTAACAGTTCTGGCATTTGGTAAACATTAATAATTTTTTTAAATATTAATTTCTGTAGAAAATGGAATTTCGTTCAAAAAGTCCGTTATTTAAAACTTTAAAATCAAGTTTAGTCTTCGAGTTATGTATTCCAAAAACAGAAAATGTAAAAAACCAGTATTGTTTCTGTACCTACTCGAAATCGATTAAAATAGTATTTTCGCAACTTTGATGCTTGAATCATTGGAATAGAAATGTTTAGCAAAATACTTTTTTTAAGAATGGTAAGTATGAAAAGATGTGTTGTGCAGTATTCCAAAGTTCATAAAAAATTGTTCGTTTCAACTTTCGTCTCATTTCTGTATGGTACATTGTCGAATTAGTGTCAAAATGTTAAAAATATATTTTCCATTCTGTTAATAATTTTCACATGGGCATAAGTCACTATCATAGCTCCATTTAAAAAAAAAAAACTTGATTTTTTTATTTAATTTCTTAGTAATTTCGCTGCAAATTTATTTTTATCTAACTTTGCAATAATTAAGGTGGTGGCTTCTGTATTTAATTAAAAAAATATATAATTTCCTTTTATTTTTATAAATATTCTTTTGTTGGTGCTTTGTTTTTTATTTAATTTATTCATGTTATATTTCTTACGAATAAAATAATAATTTACCTAAAAAATAATTTCAGCTGGCCGCCAAAGACGAATGGGACACTTTTCACGAAATTATACCGTTGGTCATTTTCCGAAATAGAAACAATATTCAAAAAAAACACAAACAAAAATTTTATTCGTATTTATTATTGTTATTATAAAAAAAATAATGTTTTTAGGCTAATTTTTTTCTGAAATAAAAAAAAAAAACAAAAAAGGAAATTTTGTGAAGCTTTGCACATAATAAATATTAGATAAGATGAAAAAATATTTAAATATATTCGTATTTGTAATTGCTAATATTTATTAATTCACAGTTTTTCCTATCGCTTTTTTTGCAATTTAAAAAAAAATATTCAAATTCTTTCAGAATATTATAACGCTTGTAAAACAAAATAATTATAAAAATAGTCAAACAAAAAAATAATACGTGTTTTGAAGTTGTTTTCAATTTTATGTAATTATAATTAAAAAAATTTGAATCAAAATAGTTTTTGAGATTTTCATTTTGAAAAATCAACAATCGCTGCCAGAACGATTTCGAAATCTAAGATACCATCGAACTGGGGTACTTTAATGTGTTTTTTTTTTCTTATTTAAGTAAATTGTCATTAATATTATTAGAAATATAATGTATTACCAATTATCTCCTCACTTGTACCAATTTAAAATTTAAAAACAATGCTTGAAAAAAAAAATTGGAACAATCTTCGTGTTTCAATTAATCTGCGGTTAATAATAGAATAAATAAATTAATAAGTGTTTTAATATTTGTACTTTGTAATAATTGCGCAACCACACAAAATGATATAAAAAAAATCCAACAATATGCTTAAAAATCTATATAACCGATATAATAATAATTATTGTAAAGTTTTCTTGGATGATGGAAAAAAAGACAAAAGATAATGATGCTAATAACGTAGGCTTAAGAAGTATCGCTGGGAATGGCAAACAGTAAAAATTTAAAATTTTTTTTATTTTTTGTTTTTAATTTCATAATCATTTCTTGAAACATAATGTAAAAATAAAATTAAAAATTATGTTGTATTTTTGATGATTTTTTTCAATTTTTTTTATCACAAAAAAGAAATAAAAAATCATTATGTATAAAAAAAAATCAACCTTAAAATATATAATTAATTTTTAAATTTATATAATATTTTTATTTGAAAAACATTTCTTTTTTTTTTTTAAATACAATTTGAGAGACTTTGGAAAAGCTTTTTACAATATTATAATTAATTACACTTGCTATAGAGTTTAAAATGAAAATATATAAACAAAAAAACAAAACAAACAATTGTGTATAAAAATCATGTGTTTTTTTATTCTATTATATTAAATGATTGTAAAAGAGCAAAATGATTTAATTGCATATAAAATATTTAGTTTTTAATAAAATTTTTAAATGATTTTAAGAAAAACAAGAAACTTAACAAGAGAAAGAGTTTAGTGTAACAAAAATAATAATGTAGAAGGAAGGAAAACAATTAAATGTATAACATGATGACATTATGTATGAGAGTTTAGAAATTCACACTATACACTACAGCAGAACACATACACACACACAGAAATGATTTATTATAATAAAGAGAGAGAAAATAAATATAAAGTGTTTTATTTGAAAAAAATATTTATTTAAAGGTTAGGGGAGAGTGGGGCCAAATGTAACACTTTTTTCTAAAACCGATGGTTCTCCTACAAATTGGAAAATGGGTCAACCAGACCTTTTTTAAATTAAAGACCCATGTTTTATCTGCAAGATCCATCACAAAAATTCAGCAAAACATAAAGGTAATGTTGAAAAATAAAGCTTCCAAAAAAAAAATCGTGTTGTTTCAACTTACCCCACATACGGGGCAAAGTGTAACACATACCGGGGTAGGTTGTACCAAGAACTAAAAATAAGAGAAAAATACCTTTATTTATGTTTGTATTTATTTATTTTTAATTAATAACAATAAAAACAAACCTCAGTCATGAAATTTTAGTGCAAATTTAAAAAAAAGTGGAGCAAATCCAAGATTTCCAGAGAAAATTTAACAGTAGTCTTAAATTAAAGTTATTTGAATTCATAAATTGTTTTATAAGCTTTATGAATTCAAGTGGAGGTTCAAAAAGTGTTTCCAATTTCAAAATAAATACAAATTCAATTACAAGCATTCATATCCAGGGTTGTTTATTATATTAGGTAAACAATTTTTCAGTATAGGTAGGTTTTTACATGGTACAACTTGCCCCGGAAAAATGTTACAACTAGCCCCAGCATGTAATTTTTCAAACAAAATCAATTTAAAAAAAAGCGAAACTGATATAGACATAACATATACACGCAATTTGAGCCAAAACACAATTGCATATAACAAAAAAACACTTAGCACTCTATATTTTTAGGGTAAATAGGTAGACCAAAAATAAAATTTAAAAAAAAAGTTACAAACATGCTTTTTTTGGGCACCACTAGTATAACTTCTCACCCTGTCGTCTAATCTTCAACTGAAGAAAATTTGCCGGTAGATATGGAAAAATTGAGCATTTTTCTCCTTTACGCGTTTCTTAATATTGAAAGGAACATCGCTTTTTTTAACTGTTAATTCTTACCCCTGTTACTTTTAGCCCCACTCTCCCCTAAACATGATCGATATGCGTTTTAGTAAGATGCAACTTCAAAGTGTTACGAATTGCAATCAGAAATATATAATGAAATGGTTATACCTACTAATTATTCAATATTATTTTCAATGCATGTTGGTCTAGACTCTAGATCATAATTGAAGATTCATAATCATAAATTAAAAATTCTTATTAAAAAAAAAGCTAAAAGGCTCATTTCACCCCTGATGCAATAGAAAAATCAAAATTATAAACCATAAATATTAAAAGCCGACATCAAATTTTTGCATACTCAACGAAAATTTCAGTTTTAAAGCGTTTTAGTAGTATTAAAAATAAATTTATTATTTTATTTATTTTTGAAACGGTTCTATTCTAACTAGTGGAGTAACTAAAGCAAATTATTAGGGAACCCGGCCGAACAGCTCTGATTTTGAAGATTTTTTTTTTCAAACGTAGGTAATTAAAAATACTTTAAAGTCTATAGATTAAAAACTGCCGATAAACTAAAATTACATTTTTTTTTTAACAAAACTATTTTTTACTTAAATTTCATTAACAAATGATAGCAAAAGATTCTCTAGGTAATTTAAGGAAAAAAATTATATGAGAGTAAGGGCCCATATTCCATCGTTTAAGCGATAAATGCAATTTTCTCACAAACTCCACTAAATTTAACCAAGAGTTTTTAAAAGAATAGTCCTCAACTCAAAATTTTGGAAAAAAAAAACGTTATTAATAATTTTAAATGGCTTTTTTCTTTTTCGTAGTAAAATATGAATTTATTTTTAAAAAATTTTTGGCCATAAATTATATCAGTTGAATTCCGAAGAGGAAAAGGTAATACATATTACAGTTTTGAAAAAAAAAAAAAAAATATAAACATAACTTCAATTTCATAAAATGTTTCATAAAAACATTGATTTTCTCAAAGATTTTGGCAAATAACAACTTTAAAATTTTGCTATTTAACTTTCAACAATAAGTGCTATTAAATAAATAAAAAATAACTTTATATTTAAATGTTGAACTTAAAAAAAAAATAAGTTTAATTTTTTTCAACACTTCTATTAAAATAAAATGCACGACTGGGGTCGCACGTACTTGCTCTTATGGTAAAAGTTACTCTAATGTTAAGGCTTTTGATTTAACAAAATTAGGAAAATTTAAAATAGGCATGATATTTTTAAGGAATTTCATAAGTAGTGAAAAAAAAATAAAATCTGATTTTTATAAATAACTAAACACTATTTTAAATGGTTTTTTTGCAAAAAACCAAGTATGCCATTTGATTTCTTGTATAAAAAAGAATTTTTAGAAAAAATTTTTTTTTAAACATATTTTTTTTTTTTTGAGAAATTTATTTTATAAACTTCAATGCCATTTCTTTAGGGCATTGCATTAATTGGAATTGTCCG
Organism: Episyrphus balteatus; assembly: GCF_945859705.1. NCBI lineage: Eukaryota > Metazoa > Arthropoda > Insecta > Diptera > Syrphidae > Episyrphus > Episyrphus balteatus. Next base: position 14,543,358 of record NC_079136.1, read on the forward strand.
AAAATTGCATTTTCTGTTATGGATACATTTGATAAAGTCAATTTTTATTGTACTCATAAACGTTGCTTTTACTTTAAATTGACAAACATTTGTTCATTATGATAATGTTTTTGGGAAAATCCTACAATTAGTTCAGGTAAAAAAGTTTCCACATTTTTAGGGTTAGGTGATTAGATTGCCATATAGTTGTAGGAAAATCCCTTAAGTGAAGCAGGTACATATGTCCGGTTATTTGCAAACATGTGTAGGTATATGCATACAGTTTTTTAAAGTCTTTAACTCTTTTTCATTAATATATTTTCGGAAAATCCCAAATACCAAACTTGAAGGTATCCAATCTATTATCTATTTGCATGAGCATAGGAAGTTAGGTAATTCATAAATGTACATACAAATATGTATTCTTCTATGTATTGGTCACAAATAACTATTAAGAGTTATAAAAAACCCTTAAATTACGCGTTGGTTTCTTTTACTTTAAAAACAAAACCACTTGATCAATTGACAATCGTTTTTGACCGAGTGCGGAAGAAAATTTAGATTTGAAAAAAAAAAAAAAAAATATTTTGTAAAGACAAAGTTTTTGGAAGTGCTCTATAATAGAAATTGTGTTAAAACCAATTACAAAAACAAATTGTGCAAACACAGGTTTTAAAAGTGTACATCTAATCCAAAAATTGTGTTAAAACCAACTGCATTTTTTAATGCAATATATCAGCAAAGTGCCTCAATATTAAAACTAGTGAAAAGTGAAGTAAAAGACAAAGTTTAATTTTGCTTTTTCTTATTAAGTACTTAAAGTGAAGTGTTAAGCCTTAACCACTAACATAGATATTGAAGATTAATTTAACATACTATTTTTTTTTAAATATCCAAAAAGGGAAACATAAGTTTTATCAATTTGATTTCTTATTTTTTTTTTTAAACAAAGTTTTGTGAAATACTGTGCCTTTGTTTTGATCCAGCTAAAGAAAAAAAAAACTACTACCAGCAAGGCGGTGAAACTGACCAAATTGTGTTAAGATATTGATTGGTGAGTTATTTTGAAAGATAAATAATTTGTTCATAATTTGATTTTGACATTTTGATAAAATTTTACATTGAATTTGAAATGGAAAACAATTTTTCACAATCTCAAAACACCAATAAGGGGAAAAAAAATAGAACATTTAATTTTTCTAAAACTGATAAAAACTTAAATAAAGTCTGTAGCGACGTTATTCCTAAAAACGATGACAATTTTAGTTGTATTAAGGGGTCTTTCTGTCAGAACAGTGACATATTTGACGGTAATTTTAGAAATACTCAGTGCACCAGCAATGCGGTGATGGCATTGTGTATGTCCCAACTTAAATCCGTGACAACTTGGAACACTGATTTCATCGATAAGATTTTGGTACAGGGACATGAGCTTCATGTTCAATCAATTTCCAGTTTTGTTGAAAGGTTTGGCCAACCGCCGCCGTCATCTTTTTACTTGGCGGCAGACGAAGTTCTTGAATTTTTTTCGGTTGAAAATACCAATTTTCATGTAGAATATAAGTTAGATCCTTTTCAAGGCTATATTGATGAGTCGGAATGTTTTTTTACGGAGCTTAATCGTTTTTTTTCCAACGAATTATTTGGTGTTTTGACTGTTGCTAATTTGTCGGTTGCAGTTTTAAAGAACGAAAATTTGATTTGTTTGTTCGATCCTCATAGTAGAGATCAAAATCTTAACGCTGTAACAAATGGTGTAGCAGTTCTTCTAATGTTTAAAAGCATACAGGAACTAGTTTCAACCTTTAAATCGTCCTTAGATTCAATGCTAAAGCCTCTATTTAGTATAACTCCATTAAAAATAGAGTATGAGTCATTTTGTGAGAATGAAACTCCGTGGACAGTTAAGCGAAAAAGTTTTTCATTCAAACAAAAACAAATTTTAGAAAAAAACAAAGCTAGATTAAGACTTTTACGTTTGAATGAGACATTTAAAGCAAAAGAACGGAGAACCCAAATAGAATCAAGAAAAGGGAAGAATGAAGCAATTCTACATGCGATAAGAAAAATGGACGTAAAACGGAAAAAAATCTTGCGATCTCAAAAAGATTTTAAAAATAAGGAAAATGATAGTCTTTTAATAAGAATGCAGACAAGGAGAAGTCTAGCTGAAAATCGAATTTTAGAAAAAAAGAAGGACATAGCTAAGAAAAAGATTTTAAGGACTGAGGAAACTTATAAGAAAAGGGAAAATGAGAAACTATTGACAAGAATGCAGACAAGACGTAGCCTAGTTGAAAATCGAATTTTAGAAAAGAAGAAGGACATAGCTAAGAAAAGGATTTTAAGGACTGAGGAAACTTATAAGAAAAGGGAAAATGAGAAACTATTGACAAGAATGCAGACAAGACGTAGCCTAGTTGAAAATCGAATTTTAGAAAAGAAGAAGGACATAGCTAAGAAAAGGATTTTAAGGACTGAGGAAACTTATAAGAAAAGGGAAAATGAGAAACTATTGACAAGAATGCAGACAAGACGTAGCCTAGTTGAAAATCGAATTTTAGAAAAGAAGAAGGACATAGCTAAGAAAAGGATTTTAAGGACTGAGGAAACTTATAAGAAAAGGGAAAATGAGAAACTATTGACAAGAATGCAGACAAGACGTAGCCTAGTTGAAAATCGAGTATTAGAAAAGAAGAAGGATATAGCTAAGAAAAGGATTTTAAGGACTAAAGAAACTTATAAAAAAAAAGAAAATGCAAGACTATTGACAAGAATGCAAACAAGGCGCAGCATCCCTGGATTAAAACAAAAAGAAAAGGCACTCAATTCTAAACAAAGGAAAGAAAAGCGAGAACATCATTTATACAAATTTCGAGAACAATATTACAATACCTTGCAAAAGAAAAACAGTTTAGACTGTCAAGCAAAGCTTAGATTTATTAAAGAAAGAAGCATGTGTCCTGAGCATATTTGTTGTTTTTGTGAAGGGCTATTTTTCGCGCATTCAGTTGTAAAATACCAAACTAATTATTCCAAAAAATATTTTGGAAAAGAATTTGTTGAGAGCATAGATAAATTGAGAAGTAATTTGTCACCGTGGACATGTAAGACTTGTTATAGATACGTCCAAAAAGGTGTTATTCCAAAATTAGCGACCACAAATGGACTTAAATTTATTCCCATTCCAAATTGTATACAAATACTTTCTCCTCTTGAAGAAAGAATGGTTGCGCCCTTCATCAATTTTATGCAAATTCGCGATTTGAAACCCTTTGCCCTGAATCCCCAACTTGGAATGAAAGGAAGCGTTGTCAATATTTCAGTTGAGGTGAATGATATGCTGCAGGTACTGCCACGGCGTTTTGACAATATGAAGACGATTCAGTTAAAACTCAGGCGACATCTTGACCATGCCACAAACTATATGTTTGAGACTATTCGACCAGCAGTTGTGTGTGATGCTTTGAAATACCTCATGACCACACCTCTCTATATAAAAAACAACATTCAAATCGATAAAGCTTACTTTAATCAGTATGACAAGGAGTATGATGAATTAGTTGAGTTCATTGTGGACTCTAATGATGCACAGAACCCACAGGGCTCTCTCGATAGGTTTTCACAAGGTGATAGCATGTTAGAAGAAATTAATTTGGATGAATTCAAAGGGTTACCGAAAGCAAAACCTAGTACATCAAATAAGGGCAAAAGATTTGAAGAGTATCAGGTTTTACAACAAGAGATTCACGATGAGGTCTTAGTTATTGATAGAAACAAAGAAGCAGCAGATTGCATTCCAATAATAGCACCTGGTCAAGGGAAGACTCCAGTACCATGGCACTTATACCCAAATTTAGAGGAACTATGTTTTCCTAAAATTTATTGTGGGCATCCCTTAGAATCTTCAAACAAAATATCTTACTCAGAGAGAGCAAAGTCAATCGCTCGGCGAAATGACAGGCGCGGGTGTGTTCCCACTAAAATTTTATACATGGCAAAAAAGAAACTCGAACAATCGTGTCTCTCAAATATTAATATTTGCCTCCGGAAGAGCAAAAGAACAAATCAAGTGACCGCAGACAATATTTTAAAGAAAAATTTTGTTGATTCCCTTATTCAACACGACGCAGGGTACAGGATTTTAAACCGTATTCCGTCATCTCCGTCATACTGGGAGTTAAAAAAAATGCAATTAATGGCAATGATTCGCCAATTGGGCAAACCTACACTCTTTTTAACTCTGTCTGCTGCCGAATCGAATTGGCCGGAATTAATCCAACTTCTTTCAAAACTATTAAATAACCAAACACTTAGTATTGAAGAAGCCATGTCACTAGAAAACTGCGAAAAAACTGAGCTTATCAGAAATGACCCTGTTACTTGTGCTAGATATTTTGACCATAAAGTTGCCAAATTTATGAAGTACATAAAAAGCAAAAATGGGCCATTCAACGAATTTGAAGTCCTAGACAGTTATCAAAGAGTAGAATTCCAGATGCGTGGTTCACCCCATGAGCACATGTTCTTATGGCTCAAAAATGCTCCTGTTTATAAATTAAACGATGAGGAAAGCAAGTCGCGATGCACCTCGTTTATTGATAGGTTTATCACGTGCGAAGATAACCCTATTAGTCCCTATATACCCTACCTTCGCCATAGGCATTCGCATACTTGTAATAAGGGAAAGTTAAATAAAACCAAATGCAGGTTTAACTTCCCTATACCAGTTATGCTAGAAACCCAAATTCTTGAACCTCTTCCCGAAACTCCAGTAGGTAAAGAAAAAGAAGAACTTTCAGCTATTTTAGGAAAAATTAGGACCCAAATGCAACATTATTTTGAAAAACCATCCCTTGTTCCTTTTGGTGAGATACTGCATTCACTCAAAATTACAGAGTCCCAATACATTAATGCGATCAGGAATTCCTTAAAGAACCCCCAAGTATTTTTAAAACGCAACAGTTTAGAAGTTGCAATAAATTCCTACAATAAGGACGTTTTGAATTTGTTTGAGTCGAACATCGATGTTCAGTTTGTCTTGGAGGAATACGGAATAGCTAATTATATTGTGAACTACATTAGCAAAGTGGATGCTGGTTTATCCAAGCTTCTAAGAGATGCTGCATCAGATATTAATCAGGGCCATAAAAATATTAAAGACAAATTTAGAAATATCGCGAATGTTTTTCTCAACAGCAATTTGATGTCTGCTCAAGAAGCTGCATATCACGTACTATCTTTGCCATTGTCGAAAAGTAGTAGAGGACATGTTTTTATAAATACAAGTCCAATTGAAAGTAGATTAATGATGCTAAAGTCCAATAAGTTTCTTCAGAACCTTAACTCTGATTCCACTGACATTTTTGTCGAAAATGACTTTAAAAAATATTCAAAAAGGCCTGTGAAACACGAAGAATTATGCTTAGCAGATTTTGTTGCGAATTTCACACATTCGCGTAGGCAAAATGATGAAGAAAATGAAAACGAAGATAACTATCATTTAAGGCACAATTCTAAGATAATTCGATATAGAAGATACAAATTGGCACAGGATCCACACAATTATTATCGTGAGCAGATACTTTTATTTATGCCTTGGAGAAATGAGGCCGAGGAAATAGAAAATATCGATTCTAAGGAAGCTTATTTGAGGAATAGAACATTAGTTGAAGCGAATAGATTAAAATATGCCATAGTAGAAGACGATATTTTAGATGAAGCACTTGAAGAAATAAGACAAGGCAACGAAAGGCATGAATGCACTCCATCAGATTTTCTTCCTGAACCAGAGCAGATAGATATTTTAGAGCAGGGCGGAGTAGAAAATAAAAAGGAAAATTTAGTTAATCGTTTCGTGAGTCCACCCAAAATTTCCCAAGAGCGTATGATTTTACTGCTGAACAAATTAAACAAAGACCAACGAGAATTTGTAATGCATGTATATAATTGTTTTAAAACGAAAAACTGTTTGCCTCTTAATATATTCTTAAGTGGTTCTGCTGGAGTCGGTAAATCTACGGTAATCAACTCCATATTCCAACTAATTACTAAATATTTTGATAATAGACCGGGAGCAATTGGAGATTCCATAAAAGTTTTGCTAACTGCTCCCTCAGGAAAAGCTGCTTTTTTGATTAATGGGGTGACACTTCATACAGCTTTCGCTCTCCCCGTTTCTCAGTACGGAGGGACCATGCCCAATCTTTCCAGTGATATTGCGAACACGATACGACAAAAGTTAATCAATCTTAAATTGCTTATTATTGATGAAATATCAATGGTTGGAAGTCGTCTTCTAAGTAGGGTAGATACAAGACTACGACAGGTTATGGGCCGAAATGAACCATTTGGAGGGATTTCCATTATTTTAGTTGGAGACTTGAACCAGTTACCTCCTGTCTTTGACACGTTTATATTTAAGGCACCACAAAATAACGACTTAAATGTTTTTGCCGAAACGAACACGTTATGGGCACTTTTCAAAATTTTTGAGCTAACCAAAATCATGCGCCAACAAAATGAAACCTTATTTATAAACGCACTGAATAATCTTGCTACGGGAACAATGACAAGTGAAGATATTCAGCTAGTTAAGAGTCGTGAAGTTGATAGCACTTCTATACCTGAAGACGTAATTCGATTGTACTCAACGAATAATGACGTTGATGAGTATAATAGTTTAAAACTGTCAAAAGCACCGGGTGAAGAAATAAGTGCCACATCCATCGATTCTGTGCTTGGAAAAGTGGGAGAAGCAATTAAAAAACGAGCATTGGAAGCACTTCAGAAGAAAAAGTTGTCTGATTTAGGGGGTCTTTCAAATATAGTACGTCTTAAGAAAAACATAAAATATATGATTACAACAAATATAGATGTTGAAGACGGTTTGGTGAACGGAGCCTGTGGTGAACTCAAGCACATTTCAATGAAACCCAATACGAGTGAAGTAGACAAAATTTGGATTTTATTTCCACCAAATCCTCAAGTTGGATTGAAAGCCCGACAGTCCTTAAATAAATTCATAGAATTAAATGACATAGACCGCAACTTGGTCCCTATTGAAAGGAAAGTTCATTCAATAAATGTGAATACCGTTAACACATACCAAATTCTTAGAAAACAATTTCCAATAGTTCCAGCAGAAGCCATAACAATTCATAAAAGCCAAGGCCAAACATACGATAAAGTGTGCATCGATCTGAGAAAATCGAAAAAAATCAGAAGATCTATGATGTACGTTGCGTTAAGTAGAGTAACATCTTTGACAGGGCTTTTTATAATTGGTAATTTCTCACCACCAAATGCTACAGCCGAAGAAAATTTGATTTTGGATGAGTTAAGACGTCTTAGAAATGATTGTAAAATGAATTTGTCGTTTAAAAATTTTGACCAAAAAACCGGCTTAATTGTTGCTTACCAAAATGCTCGTTCTCTTAAAAAGAACATAAATTGCGTTATAGCCGATCACTGGTACTCAAATTGTGATGTTTTAGTTTTTTCCGAAACTCAAACACTTTATTCAGATTCTTTGAATATACCGGGATTTAAACTAATTTATAGGTCAGATCAGGATTATAAAAAGCGTAAGCCCAGAGGATTAATGTGTTTTGTAAAGGAAACCTTATCAATTGACACAAAGAGCATCAAATCGGCTACAATACAAATAATTATAGATTCGACAAAGAAAACTCATATTGATTTGCTCTCATTTGAATTAGGTGAAGTTTTAGTTATCGCAGGTTATAAATCTCCTTCGGCTTCATTTGAAGACTTTAGGGAACAATTCAAAGATTTTATGAATGAAATAAGACACAAATTACTTGGAAAAATCGTTCTGTTGGGAGATTTTAACATCAATTTAAGAAATAAGCCGAACACATTTCTCCATGAAACTTTGACGGAATGGAATCTTAGATCCGCACTACCTAACAATACAGTTACTACAGACAACAATACCCAAATTGATGTCATATTTTCAAACATACATCCACTAGAGTGTGGAGTGTATGAAAGCTTCTTCTCAGATCATAAACCAATTTACTTTATATTTCCACAAGAATAATTAATATGGTGAGATGATCGAATAGGTTTTGGTTAGGTTTTCATAGTTCTTCTTTTATAATTGTTTTTTTTTTTCTTTATTATAATGTTACATTCATTTTGCATACATTTTTTGTTCATAACCGTATTTCTTACATTACAACATGAGGACTATGCCTACCGGGGAAACCTCGGTAAAAAAAACGCGTGAAGGGTCTACCTCCTGGGTAACGTGGAAAGACCTAAAATTTTATTTTGAGTGTTAAAAAAAATATAAGCTAAGTTGTAGGTTTTAAGAAATGTGGGTTATATAATTTTTAGAAAAATTTGGTTCATAAAAGGGAAGAGCCGACATTTAGGACAGATTTTGCTGAATTTTTTTTGTGTTTGACTTTTTTGAAGAAAAAAAAATGCAGTTATATTGCAATTATATTGTATATTACATTAGAGCCGTTTTCGAGTTATTTGGTACAATTTGAAAAATTTGTATGGGAGGTAGGTACACTTTTTAGACTTTTTTGAGAAAAACTAAAAATGCAGTATTATTGCAATTGTTTTGAATATTACGTCTGCAAAGTTTAATCAAAATCGTTAGAGCCGTTTTCGAGTTATTTGGTTTGAACTGAAAAATTTGTATGGGAGGTACACTTTTTAGACTTTTTTGAGAAAATCTAAAAATGCAGTATTATTGCAATTGCCTTGAATATTAAGTCTGCAAAGTTTAATCAAAATCGTTAGAGCCGTTTTCGTGTTAATTGGTTTGAACTGAAAAATTTGTATGGGAGGTACACTTTTTTGACTTTTTTGAGATAATCTAAAAATGCAGTATTATTGCAATTGCCTTGAATATTACGTCTGCAAAGTTTAATCAAAATCGTTAGAGCCGTTTTCGTGTTAATTGGTTTGAACTGAAAAATTTGTATGGGAGGTACACTTTTTTGACTTTTTTGAGAAAAACTTAAAATGCAGTATTATTGCAATTGCTTTGAATATTACGTTTGCAAAGTTTAATCAAAATCGTTAGAGCCGTTTTCGAGTTATTTGGTTTGAACTGAAAAATTTGTATGGGAGGTACACTTTTTAGACTTTTTTGAGAAAATCTAAAAATGCAGTATTATTGCAATTGCCTTGAATATTAAGTCTGCAAAGTTTAATCAAAATCGTTAGAGCCGTTTTCGAGAAATTTGCAATATCGTATTTTTTTGTATGGGAGGTATACGATATAAACGAGATATAAAAAAACAAAAAAAAACCAACTTTCGAAATTCTATAAAAATCATCTGTACCAAATTTGAAGAAAATCCGACCACCCGTTTAGCCAGTAGAAATGTGTACAGATGGACGCACAGACGCACAGACGCACAGACGCACAGACGCACAGACGCACGGACGGAATTGCGAGACCCACTTTTTCGGAATTCTCCATCATCGTAATGTTGGTTTTGATTAAAACCTCAATTTTTTTTTTCGACACGAAACCAATACTTGCCCTATAGAGCAAGTAAAAAAGTTCTTCAAAAATGAAATACTTTTAAATTTTTTTCATTAACGGTAATAATTATTAACATTTTCTTTTATAATTTCAAATCATAATAAATGTGGCCAAAAAAAATTTGAAAAATAAATGCATTGTTACTAAAAAGTTTTAAAAACGACATGTTAAAATTTTTTCAATATTTTTTTTTTTCAAAAATCTGAGTTCAATTACCATTCTTTCAAAAGCCCTTTATTCAATTTACTTAATTATAATTTTACAAATATGAATAAGCTTCTAGCTTTTTAAAAATGTATGTTTTAATATTGTAGGTGTTGCCGTTGTGTTTCAAATATTTTTTTTTTGTGTTTGAAGTCAATTAATAAGAAAATTGGAAGATGTCCCTCACCCCCATATGTTTTTTTTTTCTTAAATTTCTTAGACAATCTTTTGGCATCAATTACTTTTTATGAAATTTAAGCAAAGCTTTTGAAAAAAAAATTTTTTTTCACAAAAATCTTCAATTAAATTTAAAAAATCAAAACGGCAACACCGACAATTTTTATTCTATAGACTTTAAAGAATTTTTAATTACCGACGCTTGAAAAAAAAAGATCATCAAAATCTAAGCTGCTCGGCCGGGTTCCCTAATATTGCCATTTTTTGAGCTTTAGTTACTCTACTAAACGAATAGATGTTTTCTTAAAAAATATGGCCTTACAAATTTGGTGCTTTAGTCGTATAGATTTTGTTTATCAGGTTTAATTAATTAAAAAAAAATTTAAGATTTCCGATTTTTTTTTGTTTCTGGTTATTTTCCGCTTGGATAGAAAACAACGTTTGTCTTGTCATCATCTAAATAAAGTAGTAAATCGTTATCATTCTCCGCACATATTGAAAGGAACTCATATTTTTCGTGAACGACAATAGAATGTTTTGCCTTGGTACACTTTCAACTAATGTTAATATAGACAATCCTCTAGCGAATAATGAATATAAATATTTTAAGGAATGCCCCCTAAAGCGTCTATCCCTATTATATAGCTATTCAGGCATTTGAAACTGATATGTTGTATCTTCTTTAATGAATGCAACTTTCTTAGATTGAACTCATTCTAAGAAAAATATTTTTTAAACCATTCTTAACGGAACTTACGAAAAACATTTTCGAAAAAATAATTAATTTAAGGGCCAATTTTTCAATAGTCAGATAAACCTCAGATAGAGCTTATTCCTAGGAATAAAAGTTTTTTTTATATTGACATTTATTCTTCTGATAGTCTAACTGACGATTCAAAAATCAGGACTAAATTAAAAAAAAAAAACAAAAATCACTTTTTTTTTTTTGAAAAATCAATGTTTTTCAATTTTTTAAATTTTATCGTTATTTCTGTCAATTGGCATTTCCTTTTTACATTATATGCATAAAGAGCTTTTGTATTTTAAGCATCTTTTAACGTAAGAGTAAATACATACATACATATGTACATGCGACACAGGCATGAATTTTATTTTTATAAATTTTTAAAATTAATTATTCTGACATTTATTCTTCTGATAGTCTAACTGACGATTCAAAAATCAGGGCTGAAAATATTATTTTAAGCAACCTAATTTAAAACAAATTAAGAAAAATTCCAGTTGAATAAGGAATCACCCTCAGAATGGAGGCTAATAGAATTCAAGTTTTGTTAATAACTTTATTTGGAAATTTATATTGTCGGCAAGTCACGATTTTTAATATCCAAGACTAATTTAAAAAATTAAAAAAAAAAAAAATTAAAATATTTCTTTTTTCTCAACCAATTTTCATAATTAACACCTCGATTGGTTTTGAAAAATTAACAGTTCAAACGAAACATACTGATGGACCAAATTAAGGGCTCTCAGAATTTGGTAACTTCATTCCAAATCCTTACGGTTTTCGATTAAATGCAGTGAAATTTCCTCAGCCCAATTGATTTCTGTTTATAACAATGCCTTCACTTAAAAATTGCCTATTAATTTACAAAACCTTAGTTAGTCTAATATTTAGTTTAAATTATTTTTAAAGGAAAACATTTAAAGACCGGTGAAAATCAAGTTTTTTTTTGCTTTTCACAATCATTTATAGCTGATTTTAAAAAAGATTATATGTTTAGCAGTAGTTTTCCTCATTTAATTCGATGTTAAAAAAATTCCCTTTTTTAAGCATTCAGTGGGCTTGGGGCAGTATAGATTGAGATCCAAAAATGTATGGTTTAAAGATAGATTTTAAATAAAACGCTAAGAGGGAAAGAGGTTTTAATAATATTTTTATCAATGACACTTTTAAATTAACGATTTAAGTACATTTTTCGAACTGAATTCTTTGGAATTCTGTCGCGCAGTAACATTCGAAACGGAGTATTTCATGAAATCAATAAGCAAAAGGTGATTTATTACAGCCTCTTATAGCCGCAAAAGGGCTAAAACCAGCATATTTTTAATTTGAACCAGTTCAGACGAGTTGACGAAAGTTTTCATAACTAATTCAAGCAAATATAATTTCAAAAACAAACTCGATTTTTTTTTTAATTTTAAATAAATTTTCTAATTTTACTACATATTTATAACTTTTCGTTTTTGCATAATTTAAAAACTAATATGCCTCTATGTATGCTGTATTAGTTGTCAATTCGATTTCTAATTCTGATTTGCTATAACATAAAATTAAATTAGTTGCAACACCTTCAAAAACTTGTGCAACACTTGGTTTCAAATTATAAAATATAATTTTTTGATTTCTTGTATTAAAATCTTTCACCATCGTTGCTATAGCTTTGGCAGCTGTATAATCAGCACCATAAACATAAGTACAATCCACAACAACTGGTACATTTGTCTTCATTCCAGATTTGTTAATAACATTTCTGACAAATTCAACCGAAGGGAATATTAAACAACGATCCGGTGTTAACATCAAAAATGTTTGTCCACAAGAAGTCTAAAATAAAAATAGATTTTGTTAGAAGAAGGTTTTGAACTTTTGAAAGATGATTTTTACCTCTAAAGCATTTAGATTGACTTTTGGTCGAGCTGAGTAATATAAAATGAAGACCATATTGATTCCAATACCGACAAAAATACCAATCTGAAGTGGCAATACCAAACAAGCTATAAATGCTCCAAATCCTGGTATCAAATCAATTTCTAAAAAAGAAGAAACAAAAGTTTGAAAGACATGCATTCTAAAAGTTAAAAACTTACTTTTACTCCTCCACATGGGAACAATGACGTTGTACTGAATCGTAAAAATGACAGCTGCAATAATAACAGCCGCCAAAGTTGCTTTCGGAATAAAAAAGAAATACGGCGTTAAATACGTCAAAGCCAATATCACAATCGATCCAATGTAAAGATTTGACAATGGAGTTCGAACACCACTTGCATTATTAACCGCTGATCTAGCCAATCCACCATTTGCTCGATAACCTTGAAACAATGAGTTACCAATGTTTGAAAAACCCATGGCAAACAATTCTTGAGTTGCATCTATTGGTTTATTTGAAGCTGAAAAAAAAAGACACCCTTTTACAGAAATTCAGTAAAAAATTATCAGTCATAACCTACCAAAAGCTTTGCAAACAGATATATTTTCCAGCAACGCAATCATTGGCACCACAATCAATCCTGATCCTAAATGACCGATCATTTCTGTAAAAGTCTCTCCATGTTGAATAATAATCTCTTCGCCATTTGTATCATTTCCTCGAATTTCAGGTATTGAAAATGGCGGCAATGAAATCCTTGGAACTCCTTGTGGAATTTTCCCTACCAAAGTAAATTGCTGATTTCCAATACGTTCCAAATACCATCCAATTAATGCAGAAGTAATCACAAGTATTCCATTTCTTGAAATTCCCATTATCCAAAGTAACTTATTTATAAACCTTTGCTTGCAAGTCTTAAGTTTATCATCTTTTGGACCAACTCGTAAGCTTCCAATCCATCGAAAGATCAATAAAAACGTTATGGAACCTAATCCTAAGGCTGTATCAGGTATGTGGGCCTTATTGATATTTTTTATCACTGATGTCCACATTTCTACAAACGTACTCCCCGTCGTCCTTACATTTATTAAATTCTTCATTTGTGACGTCAGAATTATTAAAGCAACAGCACTTGTAAATCCAGAATTAACTGGTCCCGATACAAAGTCTACCAAAAATCCAAGTCGAAGAATACCCATTAAGACCTCGATTAAACCAGTTATAAAAGTTAGAAGAACAGCTCTTTGCCAGACACCTCCTGAAGACTGGCCAACTAAAAGTGATGCTACAGCTGTGGATCCTATTGTGCTGTCTTTGCAAGATCCCAGCACAACATACACCAAACAACCCATGAAAGCTCCATAAAGACCGAACTGTAAGAGATGAATGAATTTTTCAACAAAAATTTTGTAATCAAACTCACCTCAGGTGGTAGGCCAGCAATACTCGAGTATGCAAGCCCCTGAGGTATCACTGTCATTCCAACTGTTAAACCAGCTACCAGATCTCCAATTGCATCTGCGGTAGAGTATTTTGGAAGCCATGTCAAAATCGGCAAACGTCTGTAGATCATTTTCATACGACACATGTGACAACAGCCTTTCTTTCCATCATGATCGTAATCTGATAGCACGAAATCTGTTGATCCATTAAATTGTGTATCGACGGGAACTTCAATTGATGAAACTGGACGTTTTTCTGGTCTTTCTGCCATTTTTGTACTGTTGTCTTGAGATCAGCGTTATCAAATACTGCTGATCTTAGGTACTAAACTGCGGAAATAAGTTTGATATTCATCTTGAAATTTTGAGATAAAATGTCTAGAGTCCTCTAGATAAGATTAAGAATATGATTTCATCTTAAAATGAATAGATAGTGACAAGGCAAGGCATCTTTATGGGGAATTTAAGGGGTGAATTGAAGCACTTTTCAAAAATGAAGAAGAGGAAACAAAATCTGAAACTGAAAGAGGTCTAGAATCTACAGTTTTTCTTCTGTTGGGCGCCATTTTTATAGCAAAATATCATTAAACTCTTCCTAAAACTTTAAATTTGACCGAAAAATTTCACACAGTCAATAAATTCTCAAGAACTAACACGCTGATTGCTTGAATGGAAGTGCTCACCAAAAATTTGAAGAAAAAAAAAAAATAAAACTTGAAGACAAAACTAATAATGAAAAATAATTCACTTGTTTTGGTTACTATTTTTGTGCTCGATAACAACTGATATTGGAAAAACACAATGTATTCAGCAGGTATCAATCTTGAACTGATGATAGATAATTTGAAATTAGTTATTTGTTGTGATTGAAAGTATGAAGGTATTTATTACAGAGATGTATTTTTGTCACAGGTGTTACCTTGATGGTGGTCTCAGTCCAAATGATCGAGATTAGATAGAAGTTGTAGCATGCAGCTACCTCTTCAAAAAAAAAAAAAAAAACTTAACATGACATATGTTCAAAATATTTTTTGTTATTGTTGTTTAAATAACCCTTTCAAAATTTGTTCAGTTGATTCAACATAAAAAAAAACAGTAGAAAAAAAAACAAATAATAGCTAGAAACAAATGAAAGAGTAACCAAATCATGATTAGAAGTGTTAACGTCATAACTCATAGAAGAAAACATTGAAAACCTTGCTCCCGTGCATTTGTTTTGATAAAATATCTGTAAGTACTTAACTTTACTTAATGAATTTTATTTATATTTTTTTTTTTTTGTTGATTCATATATTAAAAGATTAAGATGCAAAAGATTTCAGTTCGTTGAGATAAAACAATTCATAGTCATGAACAAGTCTTAAGATTTAGGTTTTAAATTGAAGCACATATTTAAAATTCATTTTCTAAATATTTCACTGTTTCTTAAAATTTCTCTTTGATAAGAAATGAAATAAATTTAGTTTGTATTATGCTCACGCAATGGTCACTTACACTTAACTCATCAAACCTATTTGGATTGAAGACATGCATTTTGCCAAAAGACAGGTTTCTCTTGGTGCATTATAAAAATAGAAAATAAACAAACTTCTTCTTGCAAATTCATCTGCAAAACAAAATACTATTGCCAAATGAGGTAAATTCTGTTTGTCCTCTTATTTCGTTTTGATTAAAACATAATGCCATATACTTTTCAAAGTTTAATATATTACTCTCACATTCTTTTGCTTTGCGAGTTAAAAAAATTCCAAAAAGTATTTAAATTTTTTAATTTTCAAGACGTCTACAAATTTCACTGATCAAATTTACCCGGGTAAAATGGCACACTGTCCAAAAATACTTGATCTTAAATGAAAAATCGAGTCAAAGGGCTCCATTTCCATTTTCTTGGAACAAGTGGTACTTAATCTCCCCAGATCTTTCTACGAGTCATTTAAAACCCTGTTCATGTTGTTTGCTCGTCCTCTTACTGTAGTTTTTGGAAATTCGAATGTTTTGGATGCGTTTTTCTAGATTTTTGGCGGAATCAAGAACTTTCCTCAGTCCAGGACTTCCTCTCTGTAGATCGTTTATATTAAGCAACCATTTTCAGTATATAAAGATGAATATGTGAAAGTAAGTATAAAATGGCATGTGAAAGTAGGTATGCCATTTTACCCAAGTAGTAAGTAGGCCGATTTGCCCATTTTGGGTTTTTTGTATTTAAACTTTATACAGAAACATCTAAAATCGTTTGAAGCCAAATTTTTTCAATAAATTAATAAGAAATACTTCATGCATACATACATTAACTTCATTTTTCAAAATACAATCACTGAACCAAATCCTTACGTAAATACAACGAAAAAATTCGTTGAGTCAACGAAAATTTAATTAATTTTCAGCCGATGAAAAATTTAATTGGCTCAACGAAATGGCTTTCACACGTTAATGAAGAACTTCTTCAATTAACGAAAACTTTCGTATTTCGAATTTATACATCACTTTACGAAATTTTTTCATCATTAACGTAAAATTTAGTTAAAACTTTCGTAAGCTAACGAATTTTTTCGTAAATTTTGTGAATATTTTAATTAAATTACGAAAAAATAATTGTTAGCTAACGAAACTTTTTGTTGTATTAATTATTTTTTTAAGTAGATTATTCTTACATTCTTTTCGTAGAATTACGAATTTTTTCGTTAACCTACGAATTTTTTCATTAATTTTTCTTCTTATATTTAATTGGACTTGTTAAATCATTGATTTAATATAGCTTTTTATGGCCTTTAGTCCAAACAAAAAATTGGCGTCTGTCCCGGTGGAACTCACTTGGACTCATCAGTTCACTGACTTATCGTGAGACACCTTGTCAATACGCAAAACTTACATAGATTTTTAAACAATGTGAACTATATCCAGCAAGATTAAGTTTTTCATCATTAAAACAGAAATGCACCCAAGTCTACGTGTTTTTTTTTTTTTTTTTTGTAAGGCAACGATTTTTTTTTCGTTAACTGATGTTTTTTTTATAAGCCGTTGAAGAATTTTCATAAGACAATTATTTATTTTCATAAACTTATGAAGATTTTCGTTAGTTAATGTTGAATTTCATAAGTTAATGAATTTTTTCGTTACTTAATTAAAACTTTAATAAAGTAAGCTAAAAATTCTTATTTTTTATTCTTTAAAATGAGTATGATATGGATAGGGAGAAAAAATGTATGAAACGTTTTCATTAATTGATGAAGGTTTTCATATTACGAAAAATTACATATTTTCGTTGAGCCAACGAAAGTTTCGTTGGGCCAACGAAAATGTAGTGTATGAAACGATTTTCGTAATCTTACGAAATTTATTATTTTCAGTGATGTTTTCCCCTATAAAAAAACTGAAAGTGAAGCTATTAAGTATTAGCCTGAAACAATTAAATAAATAAATAAATGCATAAATTTTGGTAAAAAAAAATTATTGTTTAATTGTTATTAAGATCAATTAAAAAAACTAATAAAATATTTCTTTATCTCAACCAAATGCTGTTAATTCTTGTGGCCACAAATTATTTGATGTCATTGTTTTTTCTCAATAAAAACATTTTTATATTTAATACAATAAAGCTTAATTTTGTATTATTGATTTTGTACCTAATTAACTTATATGTACAAATAAAGTTATAAATAAAAAATAAAATATATATTAAATACATATACATACTTAAAAATATGAATTGAAAAGCTAAACGCTAAAAAAGAGGTGCACTGCGGTGTATACGTAATTAATTTGCATTTTTATTTAAATTTTATTTCAAAGCATTTCAAAGATGACAATTTAATAGAAATATTTTTGTGACCGAGTGTGGAGTGGTGACTTGATGAAAGCTTAAAATCTTATAAACTTAATCTAGAAAACCTTGGATGAAGCTAAGTTTTGTCTTTAGGTAACCCTATACCTACTATTGTAGTAAAAATCGAACACCCCATCATTTAAAACAAAAACTGATCAAATCACAGATGAGGCACATACATAATTTCTTAAATGGGTTTTAAAATATAAGATATGTGATATATTGTTTAAGATGAGTCATTGCTCAAAATTTTGTACTGAAGATTTATACTTTTTCTATTCAGAGAAGAGTTGTTATCACTCAATTTTGTACCGCACCCATAGGTACCTATTTTTGTTTGTACGTCATGACATGACACATGAGCAATGAGCTTCATGTACATACCTCTTGAATTTTTAAGAATTTTGAAGAATACACTTTAGAAGTGCTAATAATTTTGTTTTCTACTTCCTAAATACAAAAAAAAAAAAACCAAAAGCGTTGCCAGAGTCTAATTCCAATTGCAAATGATATATTTCGTATGGCATTATTTTCCGTCACCTAAATTGCACCTATTGCAATACCAAGTAAATGGAAAACCTTCCATCTTCTGGAAAAATATGAGTTTTTGAGAATTTTTCTTCATGACTCAATAAATCTAACCTAAAATCTAATCACTTCATTAGCTAAATTTCAGTATGTTCCTAATAAGAAATCAAGAGATTTTTCTATGCTTCCATCAGATTCAATAAAGTTGTGTGAAAGAGCCGAAAAATATACATGTCAAGCATATTTTTTAAGCATCTGGTATAGCCAGGCATTTGGAGAATATAATTTTAAACATACTTTTCGGCGTTTTAACTTAAATCTTAACTTCCTTAATGTTAGTTTAATGTTTAAGTTACAAGTGAATAGCACTTTTCAATTGTAAAAACTCTTGCTTTTCCATTGAAGTGTAAGCAATCTGCAGTCTAGTCTGTGAGGTTATCTACACACAAAAAATAATGTAGTTACATAAGCTCAATTTGAAACTTGGAAAACTTCACTCATTAAAAAAAAAAAAAACTCAAAAAATAAACATAATCACTTCACACCATTCATTACAATCAATAATCACTTCCTCATACAACAAATAATATTACCCAGATAAAATATCATTTTTGCTTTATGTAAATTAGTTGCAATAAATAGGGGCACTTTTTTAGATTTTACAAATTTTTGTTATGAAAATATTAGTTCCTACCACTATTAAAAAAATAAAGTCCTCAAATGTGTATACTAATACAATCATTATTATATAGGTCGTTATTTTTAATTATTTCCTCATAAAGTAAAATCAAAAATTCAAACGTCTTCAACATAATCTTTTTGTCATCAGTACCTTATCTTTCTTTACCTAAATATAAACATTTTTATTATTATCCTAGGTTGAAATTGCATTTTTTGTGAGTCATTGATCTTGGAAATCGAAATTATCTTATCATAAATGGCACATGTGTACTTGCGAAAAAAAATCGTAATACAATAATAAATTGATATCGATATGATTTTCTGAAGATTATTTAAATAACAAAGATTACAATGTTAAGGTAGATCAGTATTACCGGATAAAAATACAATGAACCGAAATGATAAATAAGGAAATACCGTCATTAAAAGGAATTTTTTTATCGAAAACCCCAATACAACCAAGAAATTTCTGTGGAAACAAAGATTGCAATTTTCGTTTATTGTTCTTATGAAGACATACATATTAATTGTTTTTATTTATTTTTTCTTCGTAATTTTTACTTGGATTTCGAAAATAAAACCTTGAGAAAACTAGAACAAAAAGTTCACCTGAATTAAGAAATGACTTGTACCTATTTTTTTAACGCAAATATAATTTATTGCAATGGGTTTTACATTTCTTGTTTGTTTAAATTATTAAAAACAAGCGTTTTTGGAACAATGTTATAAAAACATGAAAGTATTATCAATATGTACGTACCAGAGTTGTAAGAATATCAATTGCAAAAAAAGCATTTGAAATTTTTAAAAAGTATTTATTGCAACTGGGAAAAATTTGTATTAAAAAAATATTTATTGCAATTGCAACTGAAAAAAATTAACATTAAAAAAAAAATATTTATTGCAAATACAAAAATTTTGCATTAAAAAAAGTGATATTGCAACTGAAAAAAATTTGTTTTGAAAATAAAATTTTAATTGCAAATATGTAAAAATATTTTGCAGAAAAGAAAATTTTGCTACAAATAAAAAATGTTCTGCATTGAAAAAAAAAAAAATTCAAATTCATGAAATATTTTTTTTTTTAATATTCGTCGAATTTATTACAATTTTGGCTATTTTACCATACATTCGCAATTTCAACTATAATATTTAACTTAATTCAAGGCCAAATAATCAAAATTGTAAGAAATTTGACGTAACTATACTAAAAAAAAATTGTTTATTTGCAATAAAAATTATTTTTTAGTGCAAAATATTTTTATTTGCAATGAACATTTTATTTTCAATGAGAATATTTTCGGTTGCAATAAATTTATTTTAATGCGAATTTTTTTCTGGTATTAAATATTTCTTTTTTAATGAAACAATTTTTTTATACTCACTATATATTTTTTTTTTTTTATTTTGTAATGAAAAAAATGATGTTTTATAACCTTGGTACGTACATACATATTTGCAGAAACAGTAGGTATCTAACTCAAAAAATATTTTCAGGTTTTGAACACTTTGATAAAAAAAAAATGATTGGTTTACAATTTACATGAATTAAATTATGTTTATATTACACCTACAGTCTTATTTATTAGATTTCACTAAACAGCTCTAAACGGCTTCATAGTTATACAATTCATAACGTTTTATGTAGCCTTTATGCAACGTTACATAAATTTTCATTAAAAAAAACTTTTTCTTATCTATTATAGTTATGCTAGGTTTTTGTCCAAAAAACTGGAAAATTAGTACTTTTAATCACGACAAACAACTTCATCTGTCTGTCGATAAAATAACTCCATCTGCTCCGAAAATAAACAACAAATCTCTAAAAAAATAACACAGTTCCTAATTTGTTTCACATGAAAATATTTAGAAATCCAAAAAAAATACACTAATAAAAAAGATATATGTATGAAGGATTGTACGTACCTACATACATGAATCAATTTCTATGTAAAAAAAAAACAAAAGACACAAAAAGAAAAAGAATAGAGAATACACATCTATTCATTGCGGGCAAAAGTTAGGAAAAAATATCAAAAAAAAAAACACAATTTCTAATTTTTTGTTTATGTTCATTTCAAATTATTCATTACAAATTAATCAAATGCCAAAAATTAGTTCTCCAATAAAAAAAAAATATACAAATCATTGCCTCTTTTTTTTTCTTTTTTTGATGTGATGTTCAAATGACATTTGAGAAAAAAATATTCTTATTCAGGCTCTAAACAACCTAAAAACGCGTTTAACTTATACAACCTCTATGCAACGTTGCATAAATTTTATAAATAGCAATTTTGTTTTTAAAGACAATATAAAGAGTGTATAGTGTTATGCACTGTCTATACTACATTTATAAATTAGGCTGATAGTTTATATAAATAAAAATTATGTTTTATTGCAAAATTGAAACTGCATTTCTGAATTATGGTTGATTTGGCTGTGAATGGTTTTATGACAAGTAAATCTGTTCGCTAAAACAACACTATTTTTCGGTAGGCAATTAAAAAAAAATAAGTTAAATATATATATTTTTTTTTCTTTTAATAAATGTAACCAACTACAAATTGCCAAAACATAAATAAAACATAGACAGCTGAATTTGACCACCAAAATTTGACCGGGCATATGTTTTTTTTTTTTTGTTTAATTGTAATAGCGTTGTTGAACTTATTGATATATTTAAGCTTATGTAAGGTGCAACAGTCGATTTTGGAACAAATTCAACTAAAGTTAACAAAACATTTTGCATTAACTTATTAATATTTTTTTAATAATGCAAAAATATTTTATTTATATTGCAAACGTTTTTAATTTTTAATGAAAGACAGATGCATTAAAAAATTATTTTTACAGTGCTGCGATTAATTTTTTTTGCAAATTTGTATAGTAAACTTGCTAAAAACACACCTAATATTTTTTAACTCCACTTATAAGTTATAACTTTAGTAGGTATTTTTTCGCAACAAATAAAATTTCAAAAATTACCTAATCATAAATCATTCTCATATTGCGTTAGCCACGACACGTTTCTACAAGAGATTTTTATCAGAAAATAAAAAAAAAACGTTTTTCTTAATATCTTCATCAGCAGACCTCACTTCTTCGTCTTTATCAAACGAGTCTTTCAGACACCTGAAGATGTTTTATGACATTTTGAGGAGTCATCTTCATCAACATCAAAAGGCAAACAAAAAATTAAAAACCCTTCGATAATTTACAATATCGTGATAATAAGTTTCAAGTGCGAAGTAAGCCGAACCATGCGCTGAAAATCTATTCAAAATAATTATTTAAAACGCAAAAGTGGTACATTATTATTCTACAGATTAATTACACAATTGTTTTTATTTATTTTTTACAAGAATAAGTTTCATAGAGTAGGTACACTAACTCTTTTTATGACATGAAAACAAAATAGTCATTCATCTTCAGTAGTAGTTTCCCTTAAATCCCAAAATAAATAAAAAAAGTTAAACTTGTTCTTGTTTAAATAATACTTTTTTGATTTATTAACTTATTTATTTACAATTACAATTGTGTTTTTTTTTTTCTTTCGCTGTATATAAAACTATACAATATATAACTAATTCTCTAAACTATATCAGAAAATAAATGGAATTCGAATTTATATAGGTATACCTACATTTTGTGTACATTTCTACTTAAATTTTAATTTAAACATTATAAATTCTATTTTATAATTTAAGTAAATAAACATTCTTATCAAATTTTTATTATTATTATATTTGTATAATAATTTTTATAGGTGTGTATGAGAGATTCATCATCACGCAAACTAATAAATTAATATTTTTTTTTTTTTACAATTTAAAGTTCTTTTGGCACATTTTACAAAAACAACTTTTTTCTTGAGATAAAAATTGTTTTCAAAATTTTATTTCATTTCGAAATAAACAAAAACAAAAAATTTTAAATAAACATAAATATAATTATAAACATAATAAACAAAAAAAAAAAAACATCTGTCATTCAAAAACTTCTCAAGACTGAAGACTCATTCATCATTAAGATTCTTATCGTCGCCGCCCGTCCTTACAATTTTGCATGTAATTGAAGCTTATTTTATGACAGAACTCATTTAAGTTTTTTAATTAAATAAATAAAAAAAAATACTAATAATAGTAAATAATAATATTCGTTGGCAACATAGCTCAGAGACTTGAGAGCCTTGATCTGTGATAGGGCTCAGGCTCACGCCGCAGTTATTTCTGGTTTCTTTCCAGAAAGCTCCAACTCTAAAGCTGACATATCATAAAATACCTCCAAATTGGTATTTAGACCTTCAAAAACTGCTGCAACTCTTGGTCTTAGATTAAAGAAGCACAACTTCTGATCTCTAGCCTGGAATTCAGCAATCATGGTTGATACAACTTTAGCAGCTGTATAATCGGCGCCATAAATATGCGTGCAATCTATCACAACCGGTAATGTTGACTTGAGACCTTGTTTATTGACAACGTTACGTACAAATTCCACAGAGGGGAAGATTAAGCAACGATCTGGGGTCAACATGATGTAGTTTGTGCCGCAAGAAGTCTGTTTTTGTAAACAGGAAATCAATTTAGTTAAAGGTTTTATTTAATTGATTCAAGTTGAACTTACGATTAAGTTTTCCACTCGCAACTTTGGACGGGCGGCATGATACAAAATGAAGACTACGTTAATACCGATTCCAACAAGGATTCCAATTTGAAGCTCAAGGACCAAACAAGCAATGAAGGTTGCAATTCCGGGAATCAGGTCAGTTTCTGTAAAAAAAAAAGGACAAAAACAGGTTTCAGTCTTGGAAAATTTAAAGTCTTCTAATGTTTAACTTACTTTTGCTCCTCCACATTGGTTTAATGACACGGTACTGAACCATGAATATCACAGCAGCCACAATAATGGCGGCCAAGGCAGCTTTGGGAATGAAGAAGAAGAATGGAGTCAAATAGAGCAAAGCAATAATCACAAGAGTTCCAGTGTAGAGATTCGATAGAGGAGTTCTAACTCCACTTGCATTGCATACAGCTCCACGAGCCAAGCCTCCATTGGAACGGAAACCTTGGAAGAATGAATTGGCTACGTTACAAACACCAACGGCGATCAATTCTTGAGTGGCATCGGCTGGTTTTCCGTTTGCTAAAAAACACAAACAAACAAATTTAGAAGTTTTTCAGCGGGCCTATTTTTTTTAAACCTACCAAAAGCTTGAACCACAGCCATATTTTCGAGCAACGATATCAATGGAACCACAATTAATCCAGAACCCATTTTCGATACCATCGCACTGAAAGATTCATGAACCTCAATCACCTCCCCTGATGTAGTATTCATTTGTGTTGAATAAGAAAATGGAGGTAATTGGAATGTTGGCAACCCTGGTGGAACATATCCAACCGTTTTAAACCATTCCACACCAGATTCATAAAGATACGATCCAATAGCACCACATGCAACAACCAAAACTGCATTTCTTGATGTACCAATTAACCAACAAGTACTGTTGATAAATTTTTGCCATGGCTTCTTTTTCTCATCATCTTCTGGTCCAATTTTGAAGCTAGCCATTGCTCGCATCGATAGTAGAATTACAATGCATCCAACTCCAAATAGAGTATCGGCTAAGCTGATATTGTGGATGTCTTTGATGATTGTAATCCACATGTCTAAAAATGTTGCTCCTTTTGTGCTAACACCGAGGATATCTTTTAATTGAGATGTAAAGATGATTAAGGCGACAGCACTGGTGAATCCTGCGCTAACTGGGCCAGAGACAAAGTCAATGAGGAAACCAAGTTGAAAGACACCCATGCCGATTTCAATGAGACCAGTGAGGAATGTAAGTAAAACAGCCATTTGCCAATTGCCTTGGGCTACTTGGAATGTCATTAAGGCGGATATGGCAGTTGGTCCAACTGGGACATCCTTGCTAGAGCCAAGGAAGATGTACAAAAAGCAACCAAGGAAGCATCCATAGAGACCGTACTGTAAGAAAGAAAATAAATGTTTTAAAATGAAATAAAGATATAATTTTAAGAAATGGTCTATATATTTTTATTTGTATTATTTTACAAGGATTCGGCTTAAAAGGGAAATTTTAAGAAAACAATTATTTTACGTTTGTTTGAATAAAAGAATTAAATCGTTCTTCAAAAATCATTCCAATCTGACTGATAAAGTTTTTTTGGTACTTGTTATTCAAGGTCTCAAATTATTTCAAGATAGCTAATAAGTCCAACCAATATATGAATATTTATCAGAACAACGAATTTCAGAGTAGGAAACTGAGAATAGACTTTTTTGTCGAATTCTAAATCAGAAAAATTTAGCCCTTGGTATGCAACAAACACTTGCTGAGATTTGTTTGAGAAATTTAAAAAAAAAATGGTTTCCATAATGTACTGCCTTAACCGGTAGACATATCGTCGGCGTAAAGCAAAATTGTTCTAAGTCCTTAAGAAATCCTTTGTACTTAGAACAATTTTGCTTTACGCCGACGATATTTTTTTCAAATTCGGTTCAGATGATTTTTATAAAATTCTGAAAATTGTTTTCTTTTTTTAAACTCGATCAGAGCAGGGGTCGAACTACGGCATACGTTCGTTAACGTATGGTCGCTATGTGTCCCTATCTTTTTCTACTAATTAAATAGAGACAGCAATAGTCAAAACGTTAACGTATGATCGCAATCGTGTGCCGTGATTCGACCCCAGATATCTCCCATTTAACATTCTCGAGGTATTTGAATTTTCTCTAAGATTGTTCATACGATTTGACGACGGACATCTCTAAGACCTAATTAAGTCTTGAATTTTGACTTTTTAAAAAACGACTAAACAAAATTTCAAGGAGTTTTTTAATTAAAACGTTTTTGAAAAAATTAATTTTTGGTTTTTTGAAAATAAAATTGAAATCAATTTTTAAAAAATGACACCAATTTTTGTTTAAAAATTTGGTTCAAAGTGTCTATAAATAACCTACCTATTATAAAATGTGTTACCAACTTTTTTCAATTTTTTTTTTTTTGAAAAATATTTATTTTTTTTTTAAATTATTAAATTATAATGTGTCAAATTCATTAAAAAAGTATTTTATTCCTTATTTTTTTTTTAATGTACTGTTTTTTGATTGCGTTTTTACGAAGAGTTTTAAAAGTTTTACTAACTTGATGTCAAAGAGTGCTTGCATAACGTAAAACGGATTATGGTTAACCTTGCTTAAGAATTATACAAAGTAAATTTAATTTTCGATAGCAAAAAATTTAAATCTGTCCGTCTTCTTAATTTTTTGATAATTTTATTTGAGGTACCTATGTACATAAATTTTAAATAAAAATGATTTCTAGTTTTTCAAAATCTGAAAATAAGTTTCAATTAGAGCTCCGAACCGTCTAACTAACCTTGTAAAATACAAAATAGCTCGAGATTTTTAAATCTCAAATATGTCAAAATTGAAGATCTCTTTTAAAGCAGATAACAAATCACAACAATGCTCAGAATATTTTGACTTGTGATTCGTAACAAAAACGAGAAATGCGTTAATTTTTTTTTTTGCAATTTGTGAAAAAAAAAATATATCAAAATATTTATTATATACATATAAGCAATATTTATTGTTGTTTCATTTTACAATGCATTCTAAAAAATTATTTTGACGGGATTTGTGGGAATTTCGAATGAGACGGAATTTTAAAACTTTTTTCGGGGTTTTTGAAAAACGGACTTAAAAAAATGATATAGATTTTACAAGAAAGAATTTTTAGAAAGTATTAAAAAAATTAATTGTCGTAAATTAAATTTTTCTAATATTTCTCAAAAAACATTGAAATGTCATTCAAAAGGAATTGAGCATTTGTATTTTAAAGTGGTAAGTAAAATCATATACAAAAAATATTAAGTTAATCTTTTAAGTTTCACAAAATTCCTCGACCCGTACCCAAAAAAATTATTTTTTAGAAAAGAAAAATTTTACTTGCTATTTTTAGTTAAACAGTTAATACAAATTAATTTTTTTTGTCTCTTTAAAATCGGTTTATATGTACTTCAATGTATTTAATTCTAATCTTGTTATTAGATTTGACTTATCCAAGGCTCTTGAGCATATACCATTTGTAGATTTTTATCGATATTTTATTTTCTAGCTTTTTACAAAGAGAAATTTGAGATTCCAACTGGAGATGGAAATGCGAAACACTCCCCAAAAAATTTCAAAATAAAAAAAAAAAAGAAATATTAGGAAGCAAAAAATAATAAAATAAATAATCTTGAGTAAAGCTCGCAGTTTTTACTTGCGATATAGGTACTATAGGGCAAGTTTAGGATTCGTAAAAAAAATCGAACTCGAGATAACAATTTTACATGACATTACGATGATGGAGAATGCCAAAAAAGTGGGTCCGGCAATTCTGTCTGTCTGTCTGTCTGTCTGTCTGTCTGTCTGTCTGTCTGTCTGTCTGTGTGTCTGTCTCTATCTGGAGCTGCAGCCTAAACGAGTGAAGTGATTTTCTTCAAACTTGGTAGTTAGCAGTTTTTGGTGATTCCCTAGAGGGGAAATTGAAATTTTTTTTTTATGACCAAAACTAACGGTACCTGTCATATAACGGAAATAGAAAAGTTAATTTTTTTCAAAAACGGCTCTAACGATTTTGATTAAAATTTTTGTGTGTAGTACTACACATAAGAGCCAACTTCTGAAATAAAAAAAATATTTTTTGTACCGTTATTAACGGTACCTGTCATAGAACGGTTTTTTTAGTTTCTGAATATCTCGTACAACATTAACCCGATTTAAATGAAAATTTTTATACAAAAGTGTGTAAGTAAAGATAATAATAAGATTTTAGAAAATTTTCAAAAAACGGATTTTTGGTTTTTTAAAAAATATTTCAAAATTTTTTTTTGAAAAACCAATTTTTTGAAAACGGATCAATGAAAAATTTTGAAATTTAGTTTTTATGTGTAAATTAATTATTTCTTCAAAATGGCATACCAACTTTTTTTTTAAAAAATGTTCAAAAAATTTTATATATAAAAAATTATTTTTTTAAAAAACGGCTCCTACAATTTTCGAAAATTTTTTTCTAAAAATACCTTTTTATACAAGAAATAAAATGGCATATTTTTTTTTGTTTTTAAGATAATTTAAAACGGAGTTTAATTAATTATAAAAACAGATTTAATTTTTTATACTACCTACTTATGAAATTTTAAATTTCTTGAATAAAAAGCTTTAACATTATTGTTACTTTAAGCATAAGAGCAAGTACGTGCGACCCCAGTCGTGCAATTTATTTATCTAGTACTCAAATTTTTTTGAATTTTTAAAATATGAATAACATTTTCACTCATATTGTACCTACTCGTAGCTATTCCATTACAAATTTTTGAAAAAGAAGCCAATTTCTTCTAAAAAGTCTGCTGAACGGTACCAACTCTTAGATTTGGTATCAATGTTTATCTCCAAAATGTTGACTTTTTTAGAAATATAGTTTTTAATTGATTTTCTAACGTTTAATTTAACGAAATAAGGAATAATTTTTTAATTTAATTAGTTTAGCCATTTTTGATTGAGATTTAAGACCAAAAAAAAGGTGATAAGTAATAAAAAAAAAATTTAAATTGTACTTACAGCAAGTGGTAATCCAGCAATTCCAGCATAAGCTAAACCTTGAGGTATAACTGTCAATCCAACTGTTATTCCAGCAACAACATCACCAATAAAATCATCTGTATTATACTTTGGTAACCATGTCAAAATCGGTAGTCGTTTGTAGAGAGTTTTCTTGCAAAATACTTTTGCCGAAGTCTGTTGACACCAATCACCTATGCCCTGACAGCATCCGGTTTCTTTGTCATCGGGCATAATACAATCACTTGATCCTGAATACAATCCATTAGGTGGGATATCGAGTGAAACGTCTGATCCGTTTCTGCCACCATCACCGGAAGCGTGTATGTGACGCATTTTGTTAAAATTTTGTCAATAACCTTTTTTTTTTCTCTTGGTATTAATTTCCTGTTTTTTTGGTTAAAAAGTCAAGACTTCCAAGTTAAGTTACTTTATTTTCTATCTTTTATCCAGTTTCTATTTGAAAAAACGAAAAGAAAAAAAAAAGAAAACACAAAGATTAGTTAAAACTGCGATGCACTCGTAGTACAACTCACGACGACTTCAATGAGTGCAGTGAGCCTCTTTATGGTCGATAAGTCTGAAGCTGAGTTTTTAGTTTGGTTGGTTGAGGTTGGTTTAGGAAAAAAGCTTGTTAGGTTACAAACGCGTTCACTGAACTTGAAATACACGTGCTACTTGGCTGGTTTGTTGATAAATTTCAACGAAAGAAAAAACCGATGAAAATAAAAAAAAATCCAAAACTAGTCTTGGATAAGGCGAGAGTTGTAGGTAGTAGGTAAATAAATAAATAGCTCGTGATTCATTTCACCCAACACTAAGTAAAACAGAGAGAGATTCCGGGGACTTTTTTTTTGTTGTACTTTAAGTCGTTTAAAAAATTCACGCAGTTATCACGTTTTGCTTTATAAAACAATATCATGTAGTTTTTTTTCTTTAACGCATGATTAATTGATGTATAAACAGCATTTTTGCTCATGTAAATTTTTTTGTATTAAATTGCATTTATTTTTTTTTTTGTCATGCTTGACAATATTCCAGTTGTAGGGGCGTGTGATTTTGTATAAATTTATTTATTTTATTGTCTGGGGCTAGGTTAGGTATTTTCTACGAATTCTTTAAATGCAAATATAAATCAAATTTTATTTACATCAAAATAGAATAAATTTTATTATGTAAAAAATCATTTTTGATGTCTGTCTGATCATTAATCTAAAACGTGACTTCAAGTTTTGTTTTTATAAATTTTTATTTTATTACAAAACAATAATATATTACATATTTGCTGTAACTTATGTGATAAAATTTGTTATTGTAATGATGTTGTAATTGTAAAAAATAATATTTGATATACTATTTATTGATTAAGATATACGCACACGTGCCAGACGAAGATGATTTTTTAATGACCCCAAGTCTTTATATCAAACACAAAGGCAGAAAGTTGAGGTATACACTGTAATACATTAAAATAAAAGTCGCATTTTTTTAAACACATAATTTTTTTCAAAATGTGTTTATTGAGAATTTATATATTTCGAATTTAAGCCTTCAACCACAATGATTTTCTAAATTTTCCGTTAGAAGGTACCTGGAAAATATGTTAATTTTTGGAGTTTCTTTTGAAAGAAGTTTTCATAACAAACAGTAAAGATAAGACTTACACCTAAAGCTAAAATGTCAGGTAAACGTTTTTTTTTTCAAATGGATTAAAATTTTTTTTTTTTGATATGACAATTTTTATTTTTTTTCTTACAAGAATTTTTTTTCATGACAAATCGTTAAGAAACTTATTTCTGTAAGATCGTATAAAATCCTTTTTTGCAACTATAGAAACCAAAGAAGCAAGGAAGTCTACACTTTTTGTGTAGCTTTGGGCCTGGCAGATAATCTAATGTAAATCCGACCATGCACATAATGTGCATTGTACTGATAAATCTATGAACTTACACATTTCCATATAACTTTATTTACTGTTACTATTGATTATGCAAATATAATATTGGTTTAAATAGTGTGTTGAAAGAGTAAGTCAGAGAAAGTATAAAAGTAATGGAATAGATTGTGCTAGAAATTTTATGCAAAACAGATGTAAGTTGAAACTAGGTAAAAGTAAGATTATAGTATTGGATTTTATATTCTATTGTTTAACTCATGAGATCTACAATTCTTTGTCTATAAGTGACACAGAAACGTAACTTTTTGAAGTGAAAACTTCTTTAGTATCGTAGTGATTTGAAACAAGATGAAACGAAAACGCGACACGACTTCAACTTGTTATAACTTTTTTGTTTTAATAGATAGATGAATGAAATTGTACTGTAGAATGTACTATAGATAGGTAATTAAATAAATTATAATTGTACAAAATTTCAATAAATTTCATATTCAAAATTCGGAGATAACGGTAAAAAGATGTTCTTTTCCAACACACGTTTCGGAGATAACGGTAAAAAGATGTTCTTTTCCAACACACGTTATATCTTTTGATCTAGTGCACATACAAATTTGATTTAACTTTAATACGCATGCTGATAACCTAACCTTTTATTTGATATATCACACATAACGATACGTGCTCTACAAGTTACACAATCTTAAATTGAAAAAATTTTGAATATACCTCAAAACACCTGTGGAGATCTGTTGACCAGCTACCAGTGTAGGAAGTACCGTAAACTCAGTCTGGAAATTCGACATGGTTAAAAAAATTCTAACTTCTCTTGTAGACATCTTTGAAATAAGATTTATGCATTATTATACAAGGTGAAACAATAAGCTTTCACATGGTATACAATTTTTTATAGGTTGTCAAACAAAAAATTGATTTAATAGCATGAGAACATAAAAATAAATGTTTTTTTTTGCTTTTTGGATGCAATTTCATCGAGTTTAAAAAATTCTAAATCTTTTTGTAGATGTCTCATAGACCTGATCGATATATATATTTTGAGCTAAGACAACAAGCTTTCAGATGATATAAAATTTATATAGGTTGTCATATAAAAAACATGGATTTGAAGGTGATAGAATAAAAATAGGTAGATTTTTTCTATTTTATTTTTTTTTGCAAGAAAAATGATTTTTAAGGTTTCACTTCTACCACGTGTTAATTGCACACATGATTTTTTTTCTATATAATAGATTTTTTTCTGATTGTCTAGTTTTATTGGAGATTATTATATTAACCCTCTACTGCATGAATTATGATTATGAAGTGATATAAAAATTTTTTTTACAATTTTTTAGCTTTATTAGGGGTTGAAAAAAGGTATTACATAATTTTTTTTATTTTTTTACATATATATACATTTTTGGAAACATAAACCATATATGGGTTAGTATGCAGCAAGGTGATTTCCAGCCAAAAATTAATAACCCATATATGGTTAAGTATGCATTCAAGGTATGTTTTGTAAAGTATGTTTTTATTACAATATACTTTTCTTATTCATGGAATCTATTCAAACTCTTTCTTTTATCATTGTAGCAGAAGAACACATTCCATTTTCTACACATTGTGTACGTCTTCAGTCCGCAAATTTGAAATATTGCCTTTTTTTGCCATTCAGGGATATGGTCGATGTTTCCAGTTGGCACTGAATTCAACGACTTTGCCCTTGGTTGTTGTGAGTGAATTGAAGTTTCGGGATAAGATGGGGATGAACTTCCGTGACTTTTATAACCCCCTCCCCTTTGTTTTGTTCCATCTCTGCTTTGATCACCTGCCAATGTTGAAGGCCGTCTTCTTTTTCGTGACATTGTAGGTTATCAAGATTTGCATATAAGTGCTCGGAGATGGCTTGTTTGATGTTAAAAAGAGCCAGAATCTGAAGCTAGATCATATTAACTTCGAAAGCCATCACGAGTTATAGCATTTACACACTTATTTTTTCTATAGAAAGTCTTCGAATTCATTTTACAAAAAAAATGAAAATCGTACAAAAATCGTTTATTTCAGAATCACGACTCTCTTACTGATAATAAAAACCAATTTATTATAAAAAAAATAGACGTAGTTTTATTATAGTTTTCTCTTTTTGACATTTGGTGCAATATAACGGAAATAAATCGATATGAAATCGATAAACCATATATGGGTTGGTATGCGGTAGAGGGTTTTAAAGAAAGTTCTTTATTGAGTCGTTTATAATCAAATTAAAGAAATACAAAAAAATATTAAAAAAAAAATTTGTAATCTTTGAAAGTATGCATTTTCGGGACTATGAAGTTTTGAGATTTTAAGTCTTCGGTATTTTGGATATTCTGGAGTCTAGAGATTTTGAATTTTTGGAAAAATTAAGTTTTTGTGATTATATTTTAAATTATTGGGGTGTGCCAAAATGATTTCAGATTCTGATTTCTCTTCCAAAATGTCTCAAAAGAATATTTCTTTCAGAATAAATTGGATTCGTTAGTCGTTAATATGTGCCCAAACTGCAAAATTCAGAAACATAAAATCACACGTAGAAAAAAAGGATAGTTTAACTTCTAGTTCTGGTTTATTATCAGAAATTAGTTAAATACACCAGAAAAAATGTTAAATATACCAGAAGTAAAGTTATCCAAGCGTTCTTTTCTCTGTGTGAAAAAACTCCAAAAACCAGAGGAAATTAAAAAAATTAAAAGTCCCAAATATTTTTCAAAATTATTTATAGAAATATTAAATAACACAAATAGTCCAATAATTATGTCTTTTCTTAAGAAAAAAAAGTTCAGCAGGTCTAATTTTTTGCGAGATATAGTTTAATGAATATTTTAAGTTGTGGGCAATTTTACGAACAATGTTTAAGAAATAAGTTTAGCCATCATAAACGGTTTAATTTTAACAACAAACGCAATTATGTATCTAAAAACTCATTAGGCCTACCGAGAAAGTTAGTTTCAGGACATAAGGACGTGATTTGGAAAGAAAGAAAATGAAAACCGATGTGGATAGTTTAAACTATGCGAAGTCTGAATTGTTTTTGCATAAATCTCGTTGTTAATTTACCTTGAGTTTAAACAATCTACGATTGCCGAAAATTCGTACAAAACTACTCTTGAAAGGTCGATTTAGAAAATGTTAATTAAAGAAATATCAAAGAATAGTAATCAAATCCATATCCGTGAATTTTAAACTCACAAAGCCAGTCACGGCAATTTCTTGAAATTTCCAAAGAATTGTTTAAAATGGATTCTTTTACTTTTTTCATTAGATAGTTTATTTTCATTAAGTCTTCAACAAGTCGTGACTTTGTAATCCATGTCATTTCAAGGGAAACCCTTTTTTACTATAAATCTATTTAAAAAGCTGCCACAAAAATATTTAATAAGTTCAATTTCCTAAACGGATGTAGGTTGACATTTTTTATTGTCTCATTGTCATTCTAAGTTTTTTTTTTCCTAACATCATCATTTGCACTTGTGCGCGATATAGACATACCTTGTTAGTTATAAAAAATTATAATAGAAAACAAAATAGAAAAAAAAAATCTTTAAGACAGTAATTAATTCTCTAATTCATTTGAGTTTATCTTTCTTTAAGGTAGTGCAAGTAAAATTACACAATTTTCCATTAACATTGTGATCACACAATAAATATTTACTTAATTATTAATTTTTTTTGTTTTGTTTTATCATATAACTTGGCACGTGGTTAAAATTTTATTACTATTTCCATCTAGAAGATTCAAAACATTATGCAATGTTTAATAAATTGAAAAAGCCGACACTAATGTCAAAACAAAAAAAGACAGAAGATTTAAAACTGTTTTTAACCTTCATTTTTGGCTATCTGGTTAAGAACTCGAAAGAAATGTTGGTTCAAATTCCATTATGCATATTTTGGAAAAAAGTCTGAATCAAAATTGGAAAACTAAAATAAAAAAACCCAAACATTCATATGGATACAATAAACTCGGTTTTTTTGTGAATATTTTACTCAGAATTAAATTCTCCGCTATTTCTAAAAAAAAAAGCATTTTTATACATATGTCGAATCACCTGTTTATAATAACCACCTAACAACTGTCATTTTCAATAAACATTATAACAAAAGAAGATAAACATAAAAATATTTGACTATAAAAAAAAAAAACAAAAAAATTATAATCACATGCAAATTGTTATAGTTTATTCCATTAGATGGATAGGTCCACGCAAAAAGCGTGCGATCTAATCTTCCTAATTGACATTTCTGATGCTTCATAAATTATAAAATTTGTTAATAGATATGGGTCATTATCTATGTATTAGCCATCCAATTGTTGGTATGTTAATTTTTTGTGTGTCATATTTTTTTAAATAAATGATAATTTTATGAATAATTTTTAATTTTGATTAATTTGTGGTTAGAATTTTTGTATAAATTAATTTTGCTGACGTAGGTTTTG
The DNA here is from genome assembly GCF_945859705.1 of Episyrphus balteatus. Lineage (NCBI taxonomy): Eukaryota > Metazoa > Arthropoda > Insecta > Diptera > Syrphidae > Episyrphus > Episyrphus balteatus. Next base: position 14,578,343 of record NC_079136.1, read on the forward strand.
GTTTTTATTTATTTATTTTTGTTTCTCTTAACTGGTCTGCTTTAAGTCTATGAAGAAGTCTAACATCCATATAAATATTTTAAATCAAAATCGGTTATTTGAAAAAAATAAGGCCGGAAATCATTGTGATCACTCGAGGAGAGATTTTATTTAAATGAACGTTTACGAGCAAGATGAGGACCTATGTCCAAAGAAGATTTTGGATTTTTGTAGGATCAAAAATTATATATTTTTTAATGAATTTGTTTTTTTTTTTAATTTATTATTAACATTATTTAATGAAGTAGATACATTTTTTTTTTTAATTTTTTTCCTAAACGACTAAACAATTCTTTAAATGAATTTCAGCTCCAGCAAGAATCTAGAATTTAGCAAGAAAATTCGAAAAATTGATTTTTCAAAAAAATAAAAATAAATTATAAGGGTAGGTATGCTTTTGTAAAAATTAATAATTTAATTTTTATTTTTATTAATTTAATCAGTAACTAAAACGAAAATGTTTCTTCTAGAAGTTTTCGCTAAAAAATGATAAAAAAAATTGTTTCATCAGAAGATAGGTATTATCGAGAAATAAGCCCTTGACACTTGACCTTAAAAATCAATTCTGTTTTATTCATAGAATTTTAACAAAATTATTTTTCGCCTTTAATTTTAAGGAAAATAACAACACACGGAATTATTATTTTGATGATTTTTTGGTTAGTATCGAGAGACTGGTTAATGACGATACTGATTATAAAAGGAAGCATGAGTGCAAATATCCCATTCTTCCTTTTTATATAATTTATTAAGTTGAATTACTAAAAACGAATGCAAAGTTTTTATTTTGTTAAATTCGACAAGGGTTCAATGGATTATAATTATTCAGTTAAATTAGAGGTCGCTCAATTTATTATAAATTAACCACATACCTGATTAATAACAAAAAATCTGATATTGTATATTTTAAACTATTTGGCATACCTAAGCTCCATTATTTCACAGATAATTAAATTAAATAATAACAATTTCACTAAGTATACATCTAAAGCAAATATAAAACACCGGAATTAATCTGATAACAACATCAATGTCTCGAGTTTAGTCTAGACGTCTCAAAAATTTTCAAAACAACATTAAATTTAAGAATGAAATCTAACACTTAACAAGACTAACCATGTTAAAGAATTGGCAAACTATGAAGTGATCTTCTATGCTAATAAAGACTTTAACCATATTTAATACATTTTGGTACCTTCAACAAAAGAGTATTATTTTCTTTATCAATTAACATTTTTTTTGTTTGCTTTTCAATTTAATCCAATCTTAGAGTGTATTAGTAATGTTAAAAGTGTTAATAACTTTTTAAGAACTCTTAACTTAAAAAAACCGCAGAAAGTAATGAATTAAACAAACAGCTACTCCACCTCGCCATGTCATTATATTGAGTCAATAACAAAACAACTCTTGACTAAAAAAAAATCTAAAAACCACAAGATTCTTGATTCAGTAAATTGTTCATAACTTTCACACAATACGCGTCATACAAAAATTAAAAAAAAAAAAAACATGATGTCTCATTCTACTCGATAACCAGATGCCATTCCAGATAAAAAAAAAAAAAATAAATGGCAAACAAATTGGAAATGTAAATATAATTTTGAAAATAAACAATCCATATTCGGGTGATACTTAATTTTTTTTTTAGATCTTTAAAACGAATTTTATGCCATTTTTGTTTTCCTAAGAACGACTTATAAATTTTTTGTCATTTCTATTATTTCAAGTAGGTAGAACCCCCTCTTTCATTTAATTTTTGTTTATTCTAGTTTCAACCCGAATACCTAACCTTAGTTTATGTTTTTCGAATTTCATGTTAATTACCATCTATGAGTTAGAAATCCAGTTGAAGAATTTTTCAACTTCTCTCAACTTAAAGCAATTCCAAAAACAAATTCCAAAAAAGGAAACATAATACGAACACCCTAATATAGGAACCTGACTCAATTTGAAAAATGTTAAATAGAACAAGAAGATAATTTACAAAAAAAAAAATTTAATTGCTTTTAGATTTGGTTATTTCGAAATTGTTAACAAATTCAATAAATTTATTTGTTTGTGACAAAAAAAATTAAATTATATAAGGTGCGCTAATTTGTTCTCGAATAAAAATATGAGGCCTTGAAATGAGAATTGATCAATTTATTTGCGAAATACACTAAGTAGTAAGTACTAATCATTTTAGTACAAAAATTATTTATCATTTCCTTGATTTGTGTGGAAGAGTAATAAATGAACGATCCGTATTTTTGTATAATGTCTGGAGTCAACGAGATATTTTCGAATTTGAGGGAATATCGCAAGAATTTGGCAGTTTACCTTATTTCAAATTGAAACAAAACTATCTTGTTCATTAAAGCATAGGTATTATTTTTGTTTCAAAAAAAATAATAAATGTTTCAAAAAAACTACTAAATAATCTTTATAAACTATTATGATAAGAAAGAACACCAGTTCGGTCTTAGAAGAAAGCACTCGACGATTGATCAAATATACAAATACCGACGACATTGAAAATGCTCTTGAAGAAAATCAAATGTCTTTTTAGATTTGTCACAAGCTTTTGACAAAGAATGGCATTATAGATTTCAAAACTCATCACCTACATCCACAGAAAAAAGTTTTGCGTGTATCTGCGTATTTTTACCGACTTCCAAAAAGGAGGAGGTATTCAATTCGTCTGTATTTTTTATGTTTGTTACCTCATAACTTTGGGCTGAGTAAACCAATTTTGATAATTTTTTTTTTGTATTAGAAAGCTGGTGCCTATAGTGTGGTATCATTTCAATTTCGTTCAGTTCTGTCTATAGAAACTATGAAAAAAACCATAAAACCCAGTTTTGATCCATGGAAGTCGGTTTTGTTTTTTTGATGAAAATGATTATCATTTTTAAAAAGTCAGTTTTTATAACTTTTAGAGAATTAAAATACTTTTCTTGGCCACATAAAATCTAGAACTATATGCTTTTCAAGACATCTGCTAAATGTTATATGTACTAAAAATTCACTTTCTTTGAAAATCTAAAAGTGAAAAATTTTTCAAAATACCTTAAATTATAATGCCTTCAAAATTAGTAGGAACACTTTTTTTTAGAGAATGTTGAACATTGTTTATTTGAACTTGTTATTGTTAACAAACAGTTCTTTTAAACATTTAAACTTAACATTTTTGTTTCCGTATTTACAAATGTTATTTTTTTTAGGTAGGTACCTACTTAGTAAATAAAAAAGCTGATCGACAGCAGCTATTTTACAAAAGCAATCTATTTGTTTACTTTAAGTTGTTGTTGTTGTCAAGTTAGACTGAAAAATAAAGAAAACAAAATACCCATATGCCAGCAATATGTACATCTTATTTAAATATGTATTTAAAAAAAAAGGCGTTAAGTAAAAAACCTAATTAATTATTGTCGTTTTCGATTGGCCGTCCGGAAGCGTCCGGAATCATTCAGAAGACTTCTGAAAGCGTTTTATTCACAAAAAAATGACAGCTAAAACGCTTCTCAGAAGTAAAATTCTCTTCTCGATTTCAAATCAGAATCGACTCAAAATTACTTATACATAGAAAATAAATGTCAAACAAAATTTTCTCGTACAAAATTAAATTTTTTTTATTTGATTATTCACTAACACCGATACAAACTTTCAGAATTGAGTGGAAACGATTCAAACTGTTTTATTGGATTTCAGAATGAGTGAATCCTTGAGTAAAACCAATCGAAAACGACATATGTATTTTCAATATTCTCTCATAAAAATCCATTGACTTGATACAAGTTTAAACCGAAACAGTATTAGATTGTCCGTATGGACATTGGTTTCAGTAAAAAAAAATTGTTTCTAACTTAACCCAGACTTTATTTTTATGCATGATTAATATTTACAGTTTAATAGTTTTTTTATGCACAAAAGAATAACTTTAACATGCATTTCCTAAAAAGTTGAACACCAAAAATGGTCATGTTGACAGACACACACAAAAATCTGCATAGGTTAACGAAATATTTGAAATATTTTTGTGAAAAAATGGAGATTTTAATTTATTTATTGATATTCAAATATTATTTTATTATTCAAATTATTAATGTTCTATTCTAATAAACAAGAAAGTAATATTTAACTTACGTTTGACTGTTTTTTTTTTTATATATACAAAATTTACTTTTGTACACGTTGAAGTTAGTCTAAAACTCTTCTTCAAAGAATAAAATATAAACACACTAGATAATAACGATATCCATTTTCTTTCTTTGGTCAAAAACAATCATAAGAAAAAAGCATATTTTATTTATATTGTTTTTCGTTCTGTAATACCGTTACATTATGTTTTTGTATGTAAATTTCGAGGTAAAACCTTTAAAAATTTTACAATCAAGGACCACTTCATCAAGAAAAAACAGTAACAAAAACACTGTTTAAAGCACAACCTTACTATAAATAATGATCCACTATATACGATCTACGATATAATTTAAAGACTTTGTCAACAACTAATAATAACCTTGTCGATCGGCGATCAGCGTCAGACTAATCACTAACTAAAATATAAATTTCCATTCAAAGAAGACCGACAACCACGTCAACTTAATACGAAACGATGACGACCCAACCACTTCTTTGCAAGTCGATTATACCAATGCTTTTTTCAGAAGCCAAAAAATACTAACCTGTCCAAGTCCATTGTGGCGCTAGCTGTGCCGAATACACACAAACAGTAGTCCAAATGGATCGCCATCAGAGAAAGAACCTTATCACTGTTCAAAATCGAAACGGTCGCTGCTGATCGATCGGAAAGGAAACAAAAATGCATTGCGAATGTTAACTACTTTAGTTACTCCACCAATCAGTACAACAAAAATGTGTGTTGGTTTTTTTGGGCTTAAGGCCTGACGTTAAATAATACGTGTTGCAACATTATTCAAGTATTTTCCTTAATTTCACTAACCAAAATTTTCTGAAAAGTAACTTGTAAATACACTTAGTTTGTGCGCTTTCAATTAAGTATAAAGTTTTTGTCAAGATACGCTATTTAATTTGAAAATCTTATTTAATCAATTCGGTGCAAAAACTCTTCACACAATACCTAAAAGCAAAATGTCAGGTGTCAATAAAGCTTCACCACAAGATCGTGCTCTGAGATCAACAACTGTACAACAAAAAGTGGCTTCTCCAGTGCAAACTACCACCGTAGATAAGTTGATTAAATCTCTTGAAATTAGACTTAATAAACAAATAAGTGATTCCACCTCAGAACTTAAATCACTTATAAAAAATGTAATCAATAATTTATCTGATAAGTTCGACAAAATTGTACTTGAACTCAATGGCCGTATAGAAGAAGTCACTAAAAACTTATCCGCGTTGGCAGCCAGAGTTGACTCAGTTGAAATTCAACTCGAAAATCAAAAATCTACAAAAATAATTGAAACTAATCAAAAGAACGTGGAAGTAGCCGAATTGCAGGTAGCTCTTGATCGAATGCACCGTGAACACATTGCTGCTGATGCTCTATTATATGGAGTACCATACTTTGCAAATGAAAATGTTAATGACATTTTTAACAAACTGTGTACTTCTATGAATTGTCCTGACCAAATTACTCCTAAACAGATTTTCCGGATAAAGCCAAAAAACAACACAAACGACACAGCAATAATAATTAAATTTAAAACAATTGGAGATAAAATTTCTTTATTTAAATCTATAAATGAATCATACAAAACATCAAAACAAACAATTTGTCTCCGTCACGTGGGAATGGATTCTGACAGCCGAATATACTTAAATGAAAGCCTTACATTGCATAATCGCATAATTCTTCGGAAAGCTCTTCAATTAAAAAGACTATACCCAAACAAGCTTTCTTCTGCTTTTACCCGTAATGGATGTGTGTATGTGCGACTGTCACAAAGTGAACAAGCTTTTCGAATCAATTACTTAACTGACTTGGATCAGCTGGTTGCGACTGCATGTAATAATGAGGATGAAAACAACTTTCGATCTACTTAAACTCTCCTCTATCATCGCTTTGGACACTTTAAGCTTGTCCCATCACCTTGTACCTATTGCAATGATAATAATGTTTACTTATATTTTTTATTTCTATTTTAGTTATTTTAATTATTTTTATTATTATATTTTTTATATCTTTCTTTTTAATTCAAAATATGTAATCTTTTTTTCGTATAGCTCTTTTTTGCCTATTGTTTTTGACTGCCTGGTTTATATTGGATTTGCTTTCTTTTTCATTCAAAGTCAGTTGCCTTTTGCCTTAGAGGAAGTTTTTTTGTTTATTTGGGACATTGTCTTGCTCTAATGAGTCAAAGTTCTGCTGTTAGCGATGGTGTGAATACAAACTTGCGCATTTTACTTAATATTTTTTGTAAACAATGCAATGGATTACGCGTATGTCATTTGAATGCTCAGAGCTTGCTCTGTAAGATAGATGAATTTAGAAATATATTTGTTGGTTCAGATGTGGATGTTGTGTGCGTCTCAGAAACTTGGTTCAAGCCCAGCGTTGAGAATGATATCTATGACATGAATGGCTTTAGATTATTTCGTGGTGACAGACATAATAAAATAGGTTCTGGTACAGCAATATATGTTCGTTCAAGTATAAAATGTAAATTTGTCTTATCGTCTCCTATAGACAGTGTAACGCAGTATTGTCTTATCACAATTTTGGGTGAAAGAAAAACACTACTAGGTGTGTATTATCGACCAAATAGTCAAATAAATATATCTCCCTTTTACTCACTACTTGAAAATATATCTGCAAACTATTCAGATATAATCGTTTGTGGTGATTTTAATTGTAATGTCTTAAAAAAACAAAGTAGCGTCTTATTTTTGAATAACATGAAATCTTTAGGTTTAAATCTTGTAAACTCATTGACTCCAACCCATTTTACTAATACTAGTAGTACTTTAATAGACTTATTTTTTTGCAATACGACTGGAGATGTTTTCTTTAATCAAGCTTCTGCTCCCATGTTTTCTAAACATGATTTAATATTTGCTACCTTTCCAATTTCGTTCTCTGTAGCCCCAAGATCAGTCACATATAGAAATTTCAAATCTTTAAACCCTGTTTTACTCGAAGCTGATCTAGAAAGTCTAAATTGGCAAGATTTCTATAATGATCCATCCTGTAACGAACAAATCACTATATTTAATCATGCAGTTCTTAACTTGTTCAATGCTCACGTTCCCATTAAGACTAAGACCATCAAAAATTTGCATTTAACTTGGTTTACTCCGGAGATTATTGATCTTACTAAGAAACGGGATCTACTATTTAGAAGGTGGAAACGATTTAGATTACCTGAAATTTATAATGATTTTCGCAGAATAAGAAATGTAGTGAATTTTAAAATCCGCAAAGCTAAGCGCGATTATTATTCAAAGCACCTTAATAATAATTTACCATCTAAAACACTTTGGAAAAACATTCGAGGTATTGGAATTGGGGGAAAAAATGATTTTGATTTTTCTGATATTAATTTAGATGATCTCAACAACAAATTTGTACAATGCCCTGCGACAACATCACAAAACTCTTCAATTTTAGTTCCTAGGACAGATGGTTTTGAATTCCACCGAGTGGAGCAAACTGATGTTTATAAGGCGATGCTAAGTATTAAATCCAAATCGTCAGGTCTTGATGATATACATCCGTTATTTATTAAAACTATCCTACCTTATATTCTTCAAGAGCTTACTCATTTATTTAATACTGTTCTTATGACATCCTGTTTTCCTGCAGCTTGGAAAACCGCCAAGATTATACCAATACCAAAAACTAAAGGTAATTCTGATACGCTTCCTGAGTTTCGTCCTATTGCGATTTTACCATTTCTGTCTAAAGTTTTTGAGAAAATTGTCCATGTTCAAATATCGTCCCATCTTCAACGTTATGGTTTACTTTGCAGACACCAGTCAGGCTTTCGTAAACAACACAGTTGTACATCTGCACTGCTCAAAGTAACGGATGATTTAAGACTATCTATGGACAAAGATCATGTATCTTTGTTGGCTTTGTTAGATTTTTCCAAAGCTTTTGATTTGGTTAACCATTCAATACTTGTTTCGAAACTTTTGACACAATTTAATTTCTCTACCTCAGCCACCAATTTAATAAGTTCTTATTTATCAGGTAGAAATCAAGCTATTATGGTAGGTAATCGTTTGTCTAATTACAAATATACATCCATGGGCGTCCCACAAGGATCAATTTTGGGCCCTCTCCTTTTTTCAATGTTCATTAATGACCTCCCTGATAGTATTTTGTACTCTTCTGTACATATGTATGCAGATGATGTGCAGATGTATTTGAGTTGCAAAATAGGTCTTATTGAGGATGCTATCTTTAAATTTAATAACGACCTTGAAAGCCTCCTTCAGTGGTCAAAAAGTAACGATCTCTCTTTGAACCCAAAAAAGTCAAAGTGCATGCTCATATCTAAAAATGGCTTAGACCCAAGTGGTTTTTCACAAGTTTATCTTGGAAACTCAAAAATAGATTTTGTAGATAAGGTTAAGAACCTTGGTATTTGGTTAAGTAATAACTTAAAATGGGATCTCCATGTTCGTATTACTGTTGGAAAAATCTACGGATGCTTACGAAACTTATACTTATCGCAATATTTTACTCCAATCAAAACTAGGTTACTGTTAGTCAAATCGCTTATAGTACCAATCATAACATTCGGATCTGAAGTTACAATGTATTGCGATGCTGACTCTAGAAGAAAACTTAATGTAGCCTTTAATAATGTTACTAGATATGTGTATGGTTTGAAGCGTCATGATCATATTTCGCCTCACAAAAGTAATATTTTGGGATTAACACTTGATCAACATTTGAACTATTGCGCGATAAAATATCTTCATAAAATTATGACTTCAGGAAAACCTGAGTATTTATATGATAAATTAAGGTTTTCTAATTTATCTCGGACTTTTATAATAATTTCACCGCGTGCTTATTGTGTAACAACTGAGCGACAATTTTTTGTTCACACTGTTCGCTTATGGAACTCTCTTCCTCTTGGGGTGAGAAGGCTTTGTTTTGGTAGTGGTTTTGATTTGGCTCTTTTCAATTACTTGGCTGGCAACAATAATAGGCGTTAGGGCTACTTAAAACATTAATTAAATTAAAATTTAAAAATAAATAAATTTAAATTTAAATTTTTATTTTTATTGTTAAACGTTTCTAAATTTGTTTTCCTTAGTTGTTTTTCTTAAATTATTAAACTCTTATACTGTTAATTAAATCAACCAAATTGTTTATTTATTTAAATCAATTAAATTTAACTGTAACTACTTGTAAATTCACATTTACGTTATTTAAGATACTATTTTATTGTAATCTTTGTAAATGTTAGTTAAATCGATTAATAAAATATCAAAATATCAAGGCTTTGTCGATATTGACATTTGGACTATTATAGCAGCGTGTGGCCACGGCAGAGCCGGCGCACTTGCCACAAATAAGTTGGTTGTTTTTTTTACAAAATTTTCTTCAACTTTACTCAAAGAGCCATTTAATCAAGACCTGGTTGATACTTATCTAGAAATTAATTATTCCATGCGTATAATAATAGTTTACTCGTGATAGATCACACGCTGAGTTAAAAAAAATCCATGTCTTAAATAAAAATTGCAGAGTGAAAAGAACTTGGACACATGTAATACTGGGCTGGATCTTGTCCATGTTTTTGTAAAAGGCCGTCACTAAATTTATCAAAAAGATTTTATTCAAGATCTTTGTCTAACTTTTTTTTAGGTTGATTGACTTTTTTGGTGAGAAAACAAACTAAAAGTACAATAGGACTGTTATAGGATCCTTATAACACTTTAAAAAGCCCAAATGTGAGGCCCAAACCATTCTGTTAGCATAATCAACCCAAAAGCCTTCCCTGTACCACAAAGTTCATGGAAATGTAATACATCGAGAGGGGATTTTCCAGAAACTATGGTAACAAAAATTTAAATCACGTGAGTACGGGTTTTTCAATAGGTAACCCACCTTAAACATAAAACCGTTAACAAGAATTTCTGAACTGGTTTTGACCATAAAATTATCATGTATTTTTTTTTTTTTTTCATGATGATTATGACGTTAATAGAAATCATTCAGACAACTCGCACGAGCTAGCGATTTATTCAAAGGTAAAACACATTAATGATCTTGATTTTGTTTTAATTAATTCAGTGGAAACGCAGATTACTATTATATACATAAACAAGAAATTCCAAAACATAAAATAAAATACAAATTGATTCTTTTGAATATGAGTCACATTTCACATAAAAAAAAGTTAGTGGATATCACTCAGAGATCTTACCTACCTGAGGGATGAATGGTTGCGATGAATTGATCATGTTTAATGCCTTAGGTTATTTTATTTTATTTTTTTCCACTTTTCTGAAGAAAATTAAAAAAAGAAACAAGTTTATCCGTAATTTTAATGAGAAAAAAAAAAGAAATGGCGTCGTTGCTGATATATTAGCTATCGGGGGATTTGTGGAAATTACATTTTTAGACTATAACAACTTAATACCCCAGGAGGTGATTTGTTTTTGGCAGATTGACTGATGTCTTAAGTGGATTTTGTTCCAAAATTTAAATCGTCTGTGGCATGGAAGAGAAAATGAATATATGAAGATTACAAACGACATATTAATTACAAAAGTTAGAGAAATACATTTTGAGTGGTAGCCTTATGTGATTACTTTTTTTTTCTTCTTTTAGAATTAATTTTAACTTTTCGGCTTAAAATGTTAAGCCTCATTTCATACAAATTATATTTCATTGTCATTAAAATTAGATTTATAAGAAAAGAAATTAATAATGAAGATTATAAATTAAAGGTGACTCGATATTATGAGAATCAACAAGAACAATGCTAAATGAAATTTTGTATTTAAATGGGGTTTCTTTGTATTCTTTTATCTTGTTCACCAAAATGAAGAAATAAACTGAAATAAACCAGGACCGAAATGCATTTTTTGGACTTAAATTTAAAAGGGCTCAGAATATTTAAGCTCCTTCAAATAAAGAGTTGGCCAATCAAAAAGGAAACGACTCCATAAAGGGATAAGACCTAGTGACTTAAAACTTTTAACCATTCCTGTACAGTTTTGCCAGAATATTTCTAGAGTCCAATTTTAAAAAATTTTAAAACCAAAAAAAAACGCTTTCAAAGATGGTCCAAAAAACGCATGAGATTTTTGATTTTATCAAGACTTTCCTTAAAGTTAACATACGACTTGAAGATAAGTTTGGTTTATCAGACTGTTTAGTAGGTACTTGTTTTTCAATTTTTGGTTTTTTTATACATTTTGGTTCATTGGCGGGAGTAAAACTAAATTTGAAATTTCGTAAAAATGAAAACTGTGAGCAAATTGGTTGTCTTAATTCATAATTTCTTGAATGTTTTTTCTAAAGTGCTTTAACTTAAAAGAAGCCTTAACATTTTAGACGCCAAACTTGGATAAATCCGGAATCAAAATTTTGAGAAGCAAATCTAGTACCTACTACTTTTTTTGAAACAAAATTAAAGATGAAAAAAGCGCGATCTTGTTCTTAAAGTACAATAAAGCTGGTGTTGCGGGCGTGACACTTTTATTAAAAATGTTATGAATTTTTGTAGTCTTTATTTAATTTGAAAAATTTACAAAACGAGTGTTGGTCTCTTCAGTAATATTTAAGGTTTTAGTATTTAACAAGGCGTTGCGGGTGTGACACACAAAAATCATCATTTTCTAACGGGAACTCAAATTTCTAAATGTGGTATGGTTAACATTTTTTTCTTTTCCAAATATATGTTTGAGTCTTGATTTTCATTTAAACTTTTAAAATGAGAAATAGAGCCTACAATTTATTAATCTAAAAGGATGTTCTTTTTTAAATCACCCTATCGTTTTGAAAAATATTATGTTGGAATGTGGCGCTGATTGCATTCTATTTCTGACCACAAAACCAGTCGTCATGACCGATGAAAGACAAAAAACAATAATTTGTTTTTGTTTTGTTTGGTCTTTTTTTCTTTTCTTTTGTTGCATTTTGTTTTGTTTATTATCCTCCAAAGAATAATACCTACTAACTTTTACAAATGGATGAATTTAATAGTTGTTTTTTAGTTCAAATGAAAGAAAGAAGAAGAGAAAAGAAAAAATCCAACAACAAAATAAAATACGAAAACTGGTTGAAAGTGGATAAAAGCAGTTAAACCTTGAAAGATATCAAATGGGAGAGCCAAGGCAGGCAGACTTAAATACTCATCAAAATCAACACTTTATAAGTTATAAATACTAAAAATACAAACAAAACAAAAAGGTAAACAAACCGAGCTCATCATCGTAAAAAAGTGGTAAAGAAATGCTTTTATTTCTGTGGAAGGAGGTCATCTTAAAATAAGAAAACTGGTAAAACCCTTATACTTACGTCAAAGGAGTTTATTATTATTGTAATTTATTTTGAGGAAATCCTCGAAAAAAAAGGCAACGATAAAAAATTTTAAATAACAGAAACTTGTCATTAATTTCAATTATTTGAGTAAAATACTAAAATACATCCGATTTTTTTTTTTTTTATTAAGGCCCAATTTCTTCAATCGACATTAAAATTAAATTCGCCAGTTAAAAGTCAATTTAAAAACTAGTTTTCTAATTTTTAATGTGGACTGAGAAAATTTAAAAATCTTCTTCTATTTATACATTTTTCGCTAACGACTTCAGATTTTCTAATCATATGCCTATATTGAAAAAGCTACAAACATTTCTATCAATTAAGAACCAACCAGAGGAAATAAAATGTTTGCTGTTAAAAATCTGGATTTATCCTTTTTAAATTATTAGGTGCAAAATAATTTAAAACAAAAATAAAATACCTATGAGTCGTTTTTAATTTTCAAATCAATTTCAATTGAACTTCATTGAATTTTGATTTTGTTGTCTGTAAAAATATTAATATGAAATGCATCAAATTTAAATGCAGAAACATTTTTCTTATGCTTTTACACACGCTTTTTTCATTTATTTTTAATAAAGATTATTTTAAAGCCTGCGTATTAAGACGGAAGCACGTGCTTTTACTTAAGAATTAAACAAACTAATTAAAAAACCAATTGATGTTGTTAACAACATATATTTATATCACAATAGGTATACAATAATAAGATAATGCATAACCATTAAAATTGCAATGTTCACATTTTGACCTTTTGTTAATTAACATAAATGCATTCTTTGAATTTGTCGGCCTCTCTCTACTCATTAAATGTTGTAGAAAGTTATAATAACAAAATATTAACTTGGGAGAGTGTGAATATTAAATAAATATGTATCTATTACTTACATTCTTAAGTTTTTAAGCTTATTGATTGCAAAAAATGCTTATGGAATGCTTTGGATCGACGTAAGAAGGAAAATTTAACTTCTGTTTAATAAAGTAATTAAGAAGCAAATATTTTTTACAAAACAAAAGACAAAATATTTTTTGTATGCTTTAAAAATTAATGATATACATTTTCTTACAACTTCTAAAAACAAGAATTATTAATTGAAATATTTAAAAAAATTCATACTTGGGCTTTAAGAGAATATTCTTTTTTAATTTAAACATATTGAAAAGTGGACCAAATTTTATTTTTGTTTAAAAATGTTCCTACTTTTTTTAATCGAATCGTTAATCAGTTCAAAAAAAAATGTAAGGTATTGTACAAAATAAAATTCACGGATCTTACTGACTTTCTCTAATCAAAGTAGCTTTAATGCTAGATTTTTTTAAAAATAATGTTATACAGTGATTTTATTTACAATTTTTAATACATTTTTAGTAAATGTAAGACAATATAATTTTTTTTTTTAATAATTACTTATATCAAAATTTTTCAACATTTTATGTAAATTACACGGTGTTACAAAAATGAGGTTTTAAAATATACGAGGGCGGAGACCTATCACGTTTTGTAGAGCTAGTCGCACTGATTACGAAACGGTATTTAAAAAGTCCCTAACACCCCCAAAATCTGGAGTTAGTGGCAAAAAACGATTTTTTTGACCCTCACCCATTAAAAAAAATCTAGCTTCTTCAAATTTTTACCCATATCCGATTTTTTTTACAGTTTCTGATAGGAGATAAATATACCTTTTCAACAATGTATAAAACATGTAACTCGATTAAACCACCTAGAATTTATAAGCTGTCAAAGTTCAAAAATTAAATGTTTTTCGTCATTTACCCAACTTCGACATCAAATTAAAGTATATATTTTCACAACAACATGCTGTTTTAAAAATATATTATAAAATAACATTTATTTCCAAATCAAACGAGGTATTTTTTTTCAAAATCAGTTTAAAATTGGCTTAGAAAAAAAAATTTACGATTTCAACCCAGATACAGAAGTTCGAACTATTAAGAAATTATTGATCAAGACTAATTTCAAACGAATTTATGAACCTTATTTCAAATTTATGAACCTTATTTTCAGGGAAAAATTGAAATATGTACATATCAAATGTGATTTTTTTTGGAAAATTTTAATATAACGATTACTTAAACGATTCTGTATAAATTAGTCAAAATCAACTTATGTACCTATAGTTATTTACGAGAAATTCAGAAATCAAAAAAACTGTTCTATGACTGGAACTGTTAAAAGGGTTCTGAAATGTTAGGTTTATATAAAAAAAGGGTCTTATGTGGGAGCATTACACATACAAATATTAATCACAATCGTTATGTTAAGATATTAAATTAAGTAAACTTAATAACGAAAAAAAAAGTGCACATACCTTTAAAATAAGTTTAAATTAGGTTAATTTTATAAAAAAATAATAATATAGAAAAAATGCATCTTGAGAGTCAGTTAACTTTCGGTGAAAAAACCTACTATTTCTAAACTCAATATTCAATTCTAATACAATCAATAGTGAATAGTGATAAGATCTTTTAAACTCAAAATGAGACCATAAACGCACTTAAATGAAATGTCTTTAACATCATTATGAAAGACATCATATGAAAGGAAAACATTTCGAAAAATATTTCAGAGTAAAAACATTTCAATCTTCCCCAAAAATGTTTCATATTCAAATTCACTAAAATTCACATTTTTAAATTATTTCACCTTATTTTAATTCATAGTCGTATTTCTAAATTCAAAAGAGAAATTACATAATGTACCCACAAAAAATTTGCAACCGAAGTTATTTTGATACAAGCTTAAAGTTCCGCATTTTTACTAACAATATCGTTATAGAAGAATATCTGCCAAAAACCACCATCAATTAATTTTGTAGGAGATTAAATCAAAAACCAGTTTAAAAAAATTCCTTCACAAAATCGGAATGCAAAATTAAATTCCTTAAAATGTCATTGTATTTTGTAAAGACGTCAATTAATCCAAATTTCTTTCATTAACCACTTAATTTATTTGTGTAAAATTATCTGCAATTAAAAATTTGCATTTGCACAAAAATTATATGAAAAACGTTTATGCAGATTCAAATTTTTTTTTTAAATTACTTTTGTTTAACATAACACCTGTTAAAATTTATAAACTGGTATTAAAATAGTTATTAACATTAATGATCACATTTTTTTTTTAACAATTAAAGATAATTTTCTTTTTTTTTTCTGAATAAACATTTAAGAAAACCCACACGACAAGAGACTATAAGAAAAATATCTAAAAACCCGATCTATCAAAAATCAAACCTTTTTAAGTATTCCACTCCTAACATAAACGGCATCAATTCACTTTTAAGTAACTTCTTCCTATATGGTAGATTATTTAGATCGGACACCACTTTTGAATAATATTAAGAAACAACAAACCAAAAACACACAAAACACTATAAAACAAAAAAAAGTCTTAGATAAATTCCATATGCAAAAAAACTATAATAATAAAACACATTTTACGGTGGATTTTATCATGTTTTTAATATTCTATGATAGTGTCGTCTGATATAAATTTTTCCCACATATAAAAAGCAGCAGCCGGTGCGGCGCGACGCACATGTTTTATATTGAATATTCGAGTTACCTACCCGGGAAATAAAATAAATAAAATTGTTTTTTTTTTACTACTTTGAATTTAATTTGTTTAAACAAAACAAAAAAAAAAAAGAAAGAATTTTATTCTTTGTTTTTTGTTGACAAATAAATAGCGACTAATAACGAGTCACATGGAAAGTAAAATAAACCTCCCCCGCTGAAATTAACTATCTACGTTCATATACGGTCATGTGAGTGTTTATTTTAATTTCTTTTTTTTTTTTTAATTCAAAACCAACCAAACGTAAAATACCAGAATATTATTCATAATAATTATAATTTTTTTTTTTTTTAATATCACAAAAAACTAGAACTCACATGATTTAAAATTATATTCCAGACAACCGTCAAGAAATTTTACAAAAAAAAAATAATCACAAAAAATTACACCTGCTTAACACTTAATTTTAAAATTATTATAACGATCAATTCAATCACCGTATTCGTACGCCAAACTATTTAATTTTTTTTTTATTCAAATAATTCGATACTCGCAAAAGATTGGCGGGAGATCCTTACGCGGCAACGGTTAAATTCATAAAACGTCAAATCGTGCCGCAGTGAGTCTCATTTATAATAATCAGCATCCAATATGAATGAAGGAGAATTTTAATTGCGCTATCACACAATCCGAATGAAACGATCGCTGCTGGTTGGAACGTTTGTTCGTCGCGCGCTACCAATATCACCAACACTACCTTATCTAGCTTATACCAATAACAAAATACCCACTAGCAGCACGTTCGAACGTTTAAGACAAGAAAAAAAAAAAAAAAACCTGATCATCCCCTACCGATTTGTTGCTTTGGGTTTTTATTATAAAGCTTTTATAGATACTTTTTACTACGTCACAATTTAGCTGATAAATCTGTTAGAATGCGGCAAAATTAAAAAAAAAAGATTGATAGGTATGATGTGAATGATTAAAGACCGTTATTAACATTGTTTACACCCGGTGAATTGAGTTGTGTGCTTCGACCTTAAAAGGGTTGTAAAATGTTAATAATAATATAAATTCTATTTATAGAAACTTCAAGTTAAAATTTAAGTTTTTTGGTCATGTAATCCTTTTTTGATGCGAACGTATACAAATTACGTATTCATCGTTTAAAAGCTTGAACTAAGTTGTGTAGTACAACAACGAGTTACATTTTCATTGGGTGAATGATAAAGTGGCTTTTAAAAATACAAGAAGTAATTTTTAAACAGAATCACGTAATATTTGAGGACATTTAGGTGAAAACGGAAAAGGTTTGAGAGTTTATTTCCGGGGAATTTATTATTAAAATTAACGTTCATTATCAATTTTATTTTTTAAATTAAAACAAGTGATGATTGTCGACCTAATTTTGGACTATAAGGATTAGGGTAAAGATGGCATAGTTTGACATTTTGGTATTCTATTAAGTTAAAATGTTTAAATATCTTCATTTATCTTATCTTAAAATTAAAATTAGCTTTGAAGAATGATACAAAAACCAAAATAGGAAACTTCTTTTTTAAATGTGTTTATTTTGTTTCATTTTCAAAATTTGTACTAAGATGAAATACCATGAACATTTAAATCGCAACTAACTGGGTAAGACAATTTCTTTTGTTAAGTCTGGATCTTAGTCCTTATGTCAAATATTGTTTAACTCTCGATATAATAATAGACATTCTACAAAATCTTTAAAGGTCTGCTGATTTTCTATATCTCTTTTGACAGAGGGGCATTTCCAATGTAACGGGTTGACACAGTTATTTCCTGGCTTGTTTACTATTCACTAAATAAGGTATTGAATTGCTTCAACACCTAATATACTTAGTTGTTAATATAAATGATTAAAATAAAATTTTTTAACCTGTCTGTTAATGTCACAAACTCTTAAGATTATATGTAATGAAGCCATATTGAAGATTTTTGAATGAAAACTGAATATCGTATGCAATATGAAAGGATATTTAATTACGTTGCCATTAAGCTTATATATTTCAAAGACATTAATAAAAAAAATGTGGTTTCATAAAAATACAAAAATGTATCGGGCGTGACATATTTTTGTTGCGGGTGTGACACTGTAAGAAAATATGTATTTTTAAAATATTTAAACATTAAAGTAAAAATCAATAACTTTAAATTTCAAATATTTAGACATAATAAATAATTTATGTATTAGTGTTAGAATCTTAGTATGAAATATGAATCATAATAACACTGGTCGGCAACGGATATAGAGCAAGAACCAAACCCTACTTTTCGAGAGATATTTGGTGTGCTGAGTCCGAATCTGATGTCAAAATTTCACTGGCACGTCACGTTTTTGAAATAATTGAATATTAATAGGTCAAAAACACGTTTTTTTGGGTACATTTGGTACATTACATCACCGTTAATTTTTTTTTTTTTTTAAACTACTTATGCAATCGCAAAACGCCATATTAACACTTCCTAAAGGTATTTATATTTTTTCAAAATTATTTTTTTTCTCAAAGATATTGAAAAAGGGGTCGAGGTAGAGCTCAAAAACTGGACGTGATAGAAAAAATCTGTTAACAGTTTTGAATTCAGCACACTAAAGTCAATCAAAATCACCTTATAAAGTTCTTGTTCCCGACTTTTTTTAGTTTTTTGCCGACCAGTGTAATTGGCTCGAGATTTTTTTAAGCAAATTATTTCAATTTAGGATAAAAATGCTCGTCCACTATCAATACAGTCTATTCTAGGATTTTTAAAATAATGCTTGATTGAAAAACTTTTAGAATATTATTTTTTTTCCATATTTTAATAAAAAAAAATTCTCATTTTTTAGTTTTGAGTTTGATTGTTTTATCTTTGACGAAATAAAGCGATAGTTTTTTCGCTGTCTAGTTTGAAGACTTAGCCAAATTTTTTGCAAATAATTGTAGATAGAAAAATTAGTCTCAAATGTGAGAAATTAATCTCAATTAAGCCCCAGATTAACCCGTTCATAATGTTTTAAAAAATTTTTTTTCAGCCTTCATATCTGATTATCAAGTAAATTTTAAAAGGTCACGAAATAAGGAATAATTATCTGATTATCAACTTGGATTTCAATATAAGGCGTGTTTTTCTACAACTCAGTAGCTACTCATTTTTTTATTTTATTCGAAAAACAATAAAAACAAATACTTACTCGTGTAATTTTTATTATTGTTTTGCGAATGAAAAATGAGTAGCTACTGAGTATTAGAAAAAAAAAAACGCCTATAGTTTACAAATTTTTTCCAAACGCTGTTGGGTGGTCATAAAAAAGATTTAATTACAGATCGATAAATATCCAATATTCTAATGGATTTAATCATTCTCTGCCCGGGTAACTTCTGAATTTCTAAGCCAAAAATTAAAAAAATTTACCATACCTATAATCGTCATACATAGCGCTAATTGGATCAACGAACTGGGGAAGTTCCTGTCTATAATGTTTTTTAATGGCTTCTACACGAGTTCAAACTCTTTTATCTTAATCATCTCCTATTGCAAAAAATGGTTTTGTTTCATTTCATTGTTGGTTTCATGAATAAATAATAACTCTTCAAGCTCGAATGACACCACATTTTCTTAAATTCAAAATGTTTAAGAAAAATAAAAACGGGAATAGTGATTTCAGCCCTGTAAAACACTTATATTTCCTATAAATTTAAGCTTAATACCATCAAAAATTGTACTCTTCTTAAACGAATTTTAATTTCAACTAAGTCTTAGTTAATATGAATTAGGAATCTGAAGATTTTATATTGAAACGATTTTTTCCGAATAACGTTGAACTTTAAACGAAGGCAATTAACAATCGTTAAACCCTTTTTTAAGGATAAAATAAACAATACTGAAGACTTCTCTATTTAATTTTTTAATTTTTTTATTTGTACAATATTGCTCTCTTGCATTATTCTTTAAACCAATATTGAAATTAAAAGCACCACAAAATATCAGCTACAACATGCTTATAGTTCATATTTTTGTCAATCATGTAAATAAAATAAATCATAATCCAGCCAGTGATTCATTAGAACAAAATTGTTGGTTTAACTTCGAGGGTCACTGTGGCGTATGTGGAACTTTTTTTTATTGAAATTTACTGAACCTACATTTGGAGACAATGATAGTTTAAAAAATTATATAAAAAATTTGTATATCTGTATAAAAATGACAAATCAAAAGTCTGCAAAATAATTTCTGACGAAATGTCACTATTTCCTTATAAAGAACTTATTACTATTCAATTTCATCTAGCTCTCGACACCTCTCATGACACCTGTACCCTATAAATTATTCTAACCAATATGGACCATATATGATTAATTAGGTGGGTGGAACAAGCGTTATCTCACAACTTTAATGGCGTGTGTTGTGCATTTATTAAATCGATGGAAATGGTTTTTTTTCTTACTCTTGGAGAAAGCTTAAAGATTATGGTTATTGATATAAGTTTTGCAATAAATACACCTTTATCTTTCAGGTTTTCATTTATTTTTTTTTTTATTTCTCTTGATCAAGCTTCGATTCTTACCAGCCTTGATAAAAGTTATCGACTTTATAGTGCAAATCAGGAAGACTATACTGAGCAATGGCATCTTTGCAATAAAAAAAGTTAATGAAATTCCATACTTGGCGGCTGACCGGTGCGGCGGCAAACTTTATCAATATACACGTACTGAACATACTAGGCATTCGGATGTTCGTGCACGTGTTTTATTGTTATAATTTGTATTTAAATTTTTTTGGTGGTTTTTTGGTAGATTTATTATTTTACTAGATGAATCAGGGGTGGATTTGGTTAAATAATATATTATATTGTTTTGTTTTTTTTTTTTGTTTTTTAACTATTCAGTTTTTTTTTTTTAATAATATGAGTTGATTTTTTGAATTTTGCGGTTTCTGTCAATTGTAACCAACTCTTTTTTAAAACTATTAAGACATTGTTTGACTAGACACTCGTGTAACAAGAATCATGTTGATACAGCTGTTTCTTAACCCAGCAACAAGAAAGATACACGTGCAAAGTATTATTATTTGCAAAGATTACAAAAATAAAATTTACGACTGAGGTCGCACGTACTTGCTCTTATGCTAAAAGTAACTCTTATGTTAAAGCTTTTTATTCAAGAAAATTTGGAAATATTTTAAATTTGATATTTTCAAGAAATTTGATAAGTAGTGTAAAAAAATAAAATCTGTTTTTATAATTAATTAAACACCGTTTAAAATAATGTTTTACAAAAAACCAAGTATGCCATTTTGTTACTAGTATAAAAAGGCATATTGAGAAAAAAATTTCGAACACCGTTAGAGGGGTTTTTTAAAAAATTAATTTTTTATATATAAAAATTTTCTAACATTTTTCAAAAAAAAAAAAGTTGGTATGCCATTTTAAAGGAATAATTAGTTTACACATAAAAACGAAATTTCAAAATTTTTCACCAAACCGTTTTCAAAAAAAAAATTTTGAAATATGTTTTTAAAAATCCAAAAAAGCGTTTTTTGAAAATTTTCTAAAACTTTAATATTACCTTTACCTAAACGCTTTTGCATAAAAATTTTCGTTGGAATCGAGTTAATTTTGTACGAGATATTCAGAAACAAAAAAAAAAATCGTTCTATGACAGGTACCGTTAATAACGGTACAAAAAATATTTTTTTTATTTCAAAAGTTGGCTCTTATGTGTAATACTACACACAAAAATTTTAATCAAAATCGTTAGAGCCGTTTTTGAAAAAAAATTAACTTTTCTATTTTCGTTATATGGCAGGTACCGTTAGTTTTGGTCATAAAAAAAAATTTCAATTTCCCCTCTAGGGAATCACCAAAAACTGCGAACTACCAAGTTTGAAGAAAATCACTTCAATCGTTTAGGCTGTAGCTCGACGTATATACAGACAGACAGAATTGCCGGACCCACTTTTTTGGCATTCTTCATCATCGTAATGTCATGTAAAATTGTTATCTCGAGTTCTATTTTTTTTTACGAATCCTAAACTTGCCCTATAGTACCTATATCGCAAGTAAAAATTATCAAAAAGAAAAGAAACTATATTAATTTAAAATTAATATTTAACTAAAAAAAAAACTAATAACTTATATTTGCCAAGCTGGAAACTAGTTTGACCACGTGTGTTTGACAATAATCAAAAAAGACATGTTGTTTTAAATATTCCTTAGAAATGTTTGAATAGGCAAAATATTTTTGCTAATTAATTTGGAAATGTAATTATAAAAGAACCAGACATTTTTCCCCCGGTTTTATCACATGACGTTTCAGACAAAAAGAAGAAAGTAAATATTTATCCACAAGCCGATATCAAAATGCTACCACATGATGGTATAATAAATACTAATCAAGGGTATTGTTTCTAAGAAGAAGTCCTTGAAATAGAAATGTTTGAAGAAAAGAATAAGGTTTGGCAAATATTTAAAACAAAATACTTGAAGATATGTTTTCTTTCAAAATTATTTGCACGTACATTGCGCCAGACGTTTTTACGAGGGGTTAAAATCGTTTTTTTTTTCTGAAATCATTCAAATATCTTCAAGGTTAATGACCTCAATCTTTAAGATTCGATCAAAAATAAGCCTAGGGCTGTTCTAATTAGATGAGATATTTAATCGTTTCTGGATTTTGGTGTTACATACCTTTTACCTTTACATATTGCTTTTTTAGTTAATTTATTACAGGGTTACAATGATAACACTTTCCGTTTTTTGAAACATTATCTCTAGAAAATGCAAAAAAAACGTTATTTTGACTGTTTTTGAGGTTATGCTTTAATGGGAGCGGGTCATAATTGTGCTTGTCAAAATTCTGTAAGACAAAATTCTGTGGGGTCAAAATACTGTAAGACCGTAATTCTGTACGTCATTATACTGTAAATACAAAATTCTGTACGTCAAAATACTGTATGAACAAAATACTGACATGCAAAATTCTGTTTTGTAAAATTCTGTACGGCAAAATACTGTATTTTCAATACAGTATTTTTAAAGAAATTTCCTTTGATACAAAAACACTAAATACTAGCTTTAAATATAATTATTGACAGTAAAGTTGTAATTTTATAAAAACATAATTATTAAAGTAAAAGAGGCAATCAATTCTAGAACCACAAATAAAACTTTTCTTAAACATACAAAATACATTTTACAAAAAAAATGTCAAAATCAATATAAATTTAATTTTTTTTCAATCCGTTTTAGGTATGCAACGTGGTTTAATTCAGATTGTTTTTTTTTTTAATAAGTGTAGTTTTGTTTTCTCTCTCTTTTTTCCGTAGCTCCTAATAAAGTACCTAGATTAATCAGCATTAGAAGCTTGAATCTCTATATAGTTGATCTCTTAGAAATTCATAGTAAACCCTCTTTTAAATATATCTGTATTTCAAAATTCTGTAAAAATGCTGTAAAAAATAACCTTTAATTTAAGATATCTCGGAAAGTAAAAGAGATATCGCAAGGATTTAAACAGTTTTTGAAAGAAGAAACCCAATTCTTATAAACAAATTATGTTAAAATAAAGTAATACACATTAAAGCTTACTTTCAAAAAAAGTCAAAAACGGAAACCAATACAAAATTGTTTACCCTTAAAACCGGTCCCAACTCTTTCTCTGTTTTAATATTGAAGGCAGCACTCAAAGGGACCTTCCTCAAATAGGTTCTAATTTATAGGTCCCAAACAAGCCTTCTTTGACTTAATTTTATATGGATTCCTAAGGACACTTCTAGGAAATTTCAAAAAGAGCTAATTCCTTTCCGATTGGAAAAGAAATTGTACCTTAAACAAGTTTGGTACTCAGGCGACTACCACCGGCATCCGAACGGAAAAATGTCTAATAAAATGTGTTTTCCATACGCTTCATAACTTCTTAGCAAAAAAAATTTATTTTTGAAAAGAAAAACAAAATTTCGACCAATTGCTTTTGAAAGAGAATAGATATTGTTAAAGATATTATAGCAATTACAATGTATAAAATAATATTTAAATATACTTAAACTTCCGACTTTTCTACACTAATAGCTTTCTCGTGTGCCTAAGATCTTGTGATCAAATTTGATATAAGATTTCATTTTTCTCCATTAATCTTCATTCGACTAATATTAGGTGGGTAGTTATATGTACTATACTTAAATAATAATAATTTTTAATTTCTCAGAAGTAATAATTAGTGATGATCTTTCATTTAAATCTTTTTGCCTATAATCAAATCAGGTGCTAACATTCAATTAAACAACAACGAAAAAAAATGCAGAAATTTGTTTTGATTTAAGAAATAAAACGTGAAAGTTTGAGTCATTGTGTTGATTTAAAATTTTACTATTTTTCGTAGCTTTGCGTCACATGTTTATTTAAATACTAGCTGGCCCAATAGACGTTGTTCCTAGTGATGGGAACTATCGAATAAAAACTATCAAAATATCGATAGTTGTAAAATATTCATTCATTCGATAGTTTAAAATCATTCATTCATTTAGTTACTATTTTTATTCGAATAGTTTTTTCGTTCGATAGTTTTTTCATTCGAATAGTTTTTTCGTTCGATAGTTTTTTATTCGATAGTTTTTTTCATTCGAATAGTTTTTTTCAAACGATAGTTTTTTCATTTGAATTTTTTTATAGTCAGTTACTGTTTTCTTTCAGTTTTTTTTTTAATCAGTCATAATTTTATTTCCCTACTATTTTCTTTTTTCTCTTGATTTCACAATTTAATTGTAAATGATTTTATCTGCATTTAAAGAAAGGACTGAAGGAAGATGAATGCTGATACACATATTGTGTGATCTTCCAAATGATATTTTGAAAGTTTTTGAGGACTGAATTTATGTGTTTTATGTTGGAGTGCCATATTTTCAAAACAAAGGCGGTAAAGAAGAAAAAGAAAGGTGGCACGGTGCATGAAAAGAATAGAAGTTATCTGTCGGTCAGTGCGGTGTCATAAAAAAGTGACAAAAGAGAAAAAAATAACTCTTTGACCTGGAAAGCGGAAAATGTTCATTGCTCAGCCAGTGTATAGTTTATGATCCTAATTAGTGGGAAAACCCATCTTCTTTAAGTGTCTGAATAACTGAATATTCGATAGTTTATTCGATAGTTTATTCGATAGTTTTTATTCGATAGTTTTATTCGATAGTTTTTATTCGAATGAATGAATGAATGAACTATTCGATAGTTCAAATCATTCAGTTACTAACTATCGATAGTTCAAATCATTCATTAGTTCCCATCACTAGTTGTTCCAGCCTTTTTCAAAAGTGGTACATGGAAGACAATATTCTTCACGATATTCTTCACAGTCGGGAAACCGACGAAGTTATGAATACTAGAGTTATGCGCGACAGAGTTACGCGCGTCAAAGTTACGCAAACCCGAAGTTACGAAAAACCGAAGTTATGAAAGACCGAAGATACGATAAACCGAAGTTATGAAAAACCAGAGTTATGAACACCAAAGCTATGAAACAATGTTTTTGGGTTGGCAACCATTGAGATGAACGATATACCGGAGGAACGTACCAAAAAGCTAGAGCGTATAGATTGAGTCAAGGCAAGAAAAAAATTATATGGACGGGGGTGTCTATTCCCCTCCGTTTAGCCGGGAGGGGGGATTTTCTAAAAAAATTACTTAATTTGGAAAAAAATTTATTAAAAACCAACGGTTACACCATTAATATCACGGTGTTACAAAAATGAGGTTTTAAAATATACGCGGGCGGAGACCTATCAGGTTTTGTAGAGCTAGTCGCACTGAATAGGAAACGGTATTTGAAAATCCCCTAACACCCCCAAAATCTGGAGTTACGGGCAAAAAACGGTTTTTTGGACCTTCACCCATTGAAAAAATTCTAGCTTCGACAATTTTTTACCCATTTTCGAATTGAAAAATTATTTTATCAGATTTTTCTTTTTTCAAAATATTTTTTGTTTTTATTTGTTTTTATTTTTCAATTTTCTCAAAAACTAGAAGACATAGAAACATACAGTTTTCATTGTTCGATAAGGAATTAATTGAGGCAGTTTTCTGTCTAAGTAATTTATTTACTAAAATTCACAGTCTGGACAAAAATAGTATAAAATGAGTTTTAAAAAAAATTTTTCCCCTATTTTTAACTTTGAAATCGATTATTTCAAAAACTATTGGTAATATTATATTGATTTAAAAATAAGAATCAAATGCACAATTTTGCCTTTTGGAAATGGTATCATTTATTACTGTAAGTGTTGCCGTTGTTTTTTAATAGTTTTTTTTTTATTTTGATAATTTTTTTTAGAAAAATGCCCCTCCCACCTAAACGGGGGAAGATAGACCACCCTCCCAAAGAAAAAAAAATGTTTGTATTGAGCTCCTCCACAAAAACTTTTCATCAAATCCTGGCGCCCAACTTATCCTACTACGTGCCGAAACAACATTTTTGTTCTATACCTAAAAGTTCGAATTTCTGTATCTGGGTTGAAATCGAAATTTTTTTTTTCTAAGCCAATTTTGAAGTGATTTTCATAAAAAATACCTCGATCAATTGGGAAATAGATTTAGTTTTAGAATATATTTTTTAAATAGCATGTTGTTTTGAAAACATATACTTTAAATTGATGCCGAAGTTGGGCAAATGACAAAAAAAATTTAATTTTTGAACTTTGACATCTTATAAATTCTAAGTGGTTTAACCGAGTTACATGTTTTATACATTGTTAAAAAGGTATATTTATCTTCTATCAGAAACTGTAAAAAAAATCGAAAATGGGTAAAAAATTGTCGAAGCTAGAATTTTTTCAATGGGTGAAGGTCCAAAAAACCGTTTTTTTGCCCTTAACTCCAGATTTTGGGGGTGTTAGGGGATTTTCAAATACCGTTTCGTATTCAGTGCGACTAGCTCTACAAAACCTGATAGGTCTCCGCCCGCGTATATTTTGAGTGTTACACCGTGTATCGTACTATACTTTTTTGTAAAGCCAAACACTTTTACTTACTGATAACATACGTATGACTATGAACTACAAGTCTAACTAACAAAAATGCTTCTATTTATTTTTTTCAGTTTCTTAGCTTTTTAAAAATTGTGGTAAAACTAGTTTTTGTGTTTCTGTCGAAACCAATGCATTTCCAAATGCATTTCCTTCTAAAATATAAGACTCATCTATAAATATAAAACACAAATCTAAATAATGAAATCCCCCATTTAAAATACCCAAACCACAAAACTATTTTCGCTTCTATTCAACCAATAATTCTGGATTATATTAAAAAAAAAAAAAAAAAAAAAAAAACAATTAAATTTAATGATAACTCGTAAATTGTTTTAATAATATCCCCTCAGAGTTCACGTGAAGCCATTTTCTCACGTTTTTTTCCGATCAAACGCCGCGCCGTACACTAGCAAACTTTTTCAATATTTTTACTGTTAATGTATAATCAATCTACCTACTGATGTACCTTCAATAAATTTAAAATGACGTTATAGGTAAATACTTTTTGTGTTAAAATTGAAAAACAAATCGTTTATGATATAAAAAAAATAATTGCAAATTTATACAACAAAAAAAATACCTATGGGAAATTCAGTGAAAAGTGAAAGTTGGGGAAAATGTATAACAGTGAGTAACTTTATAATTACCTCGTTTGAATGATCTGTGACAGATAGCTTTATTTGATGCTTCGTTTTTGTATTAAAATATTGTCTGTGGAAAATTCAATATTGAAAGGGTTTTTTTTTAGATTAAATGACGGATGATACATTGATATAAATCTCTGAATAAATTTGCATGTTTTACACAGAGAAAACAAAATTGGAAGGTAAATTTAAACACCAACCAATCCTAAACTTTAATACCTTGGGATAGGAATACGAATAATTAATGAGAACTTTTTAATTATAACCATGAATCTTTTTAAACAATGGTCAATATGGCAGTTTAAATTGATTTAAACGAAAACAATAACAAGTAGTAATTTATATTTTTGATAAAATAAATCAATCGTAATGAGTGTCACTTGAACTTGAATGAATTTCTTCCGTCAAAAATTGAAGAAACAAACATATGATATGAGCGATTTTGTCACTAATTTTAGATTTAAAAGTTGTTTTTTTTTTCAAAATATATGAGCACTGAAGTCTCGAGTTAAGTCTTAAAGTTGATGTACATACAAAACAGTTTGGATTACAGATGTCCAAAATTGCAATCACGAATTGAAAATCCCCCAGAAATAAAAATTACCGAACTTATTTCTCATTTCCTTTTAAACTTGTTTTACACGCAGTAAACATTTTTTTCTGATTGAATGCAAAAACCAGAGTAAATTAAAATTCCATTAAAAACATTTTATTTGCACATAATGTAAGTCACACGTTTATGTTGTCTACACTATAAATCACTTAATTTCAACTTATACTTGTTTTTATATGTTGTACTATAAAGTATACTTTGATAAGATAACCCATGGAGGTTGAAAAAAGCAAACAAGAAGAAATTTCAACAGAAAAGTCTTTGTGGGATACAAGTTCTGATAAATTTTTCTCTCAGAAATATTAAAAAATGTACTTTACATGAAATTGCTTATATTTACTAATTTCATATTCATATTGCATCAGTTTTATTGAAATATTAAATTGAATAGTCATAATTCGATGTAAAGAATTTTTAATAAATCCAGATGTCAAGTAGATTTTTATAATTGTAGTTATAATTTCAGATTCATAATTATGGTACCTGTTTTATACATATGTATTACTAAAATTTAATCATACAAACAAATTATAGAACTTTTTCGATCTTAATTTAACAATATTGTCAGTTTTATAAAACAAAATAATTTTGTGTTCATGTTTCCGCGTGAAACTCAATGGATCACTAGGGCGTATGCGTAATATTTTTTTTTTTCAGACGATTTGGAGTATCGTAATCGTGCAACATGTTGCTAGCGTCAACCAAAGATTTAGCTCTAAAATCACAATACACTTACATAGTACACATACACAGAAAGTGCTGAGATATATTTCTTAAATGAAGAAGATAACGCTTGTAGGATCATTTTTTCCGGTTTCTAACATTGCTGCTAAATTGCTATATTACCCGTGTGGAAACCTATTAAGTTATTGAGCTTGTCGCACTTATTAAAAAATGGTATGTACAAATTTCTATAAACACTCAAAAATGGTTGTTAAAAAAATGTTTTATATTATATTATATTTGGGTTGCTATAGAAAGCAATTAGATTTTTGTTTACAAATATTTTTTGAATTAAGTCATTTTAATTTGTTTTTTTTTTTTGTAACAACACCTTTCTAAGGAGGAAACAATTGATAAAATAATGACACGAAAATCCTGGTGTGCGAAAATATTTTTGCAGTGAAATTCGGGAGGGTTTTTCTACACAAAACTAGAATCAAGCAAACTGTATGAGTTTTTATTATAATATCGTGGGCGCAACGCCAAAACCACGAATCTGCAAAATTGTAGTTTTGAGAAAAACGGGTTCAAAGTTTTGGAAACTCATGCAATCTTATGGAAACTCGTACGACGGAAATTGATAGTTTTTAGGCTGTTGGGCAACAGATAGAGGACTGGGGTCGATGCAGTGAATAGAGGGACCGATAGCAAGTTAAATTATGCATTAAAGTGAAAATGTCCAAAAATGCAGATTCGCGGTTTTGGCTTTGTGCCGACGATATGTATGTAGGTAAATATCGTATATGTAGTACAAAAATGTCACGACTTGAAAATCTTCATTTATTTTATATCAGTAAATATATTAATAAATCAATCCTTACAAGAAGAAGTACACTTACAACTCTACACAACAACCAGCATTAATTTAGCATCTAAAACCATGAAAATTAACGATCTTAGTGATTTTGCATTAAAATACATTATTGTTTTATTTTGTGTTCAGCCACTTAAGCATTTTTTCCTTTTTATTAGTTGTGACAGTTTGATATGTATTATAAGTATGTTTTTTTGTTTATCTAATAGATTTTGTGCAAAAAAACGACATCGGAATTTTTGAAATCCTTCCAAATGTTTGGCACCACTGTACATACACTTTGGCAGCTGTCTGTCAAAAATGTGCCGTGCTCATGTTTTTGTTTAACTCCGTAGTGGTATGGCCATTACTTCCATGATGGATTCAAAAAAAAAAAAAAAAAAATTAACAAAAAAACCAAAAATCATTTGTTTATTCTTAGCTACATTTTAAGACCATGACCATTAACGTAAGTTGCGTCGTTCTTGTGTTATAAGCGTTTCAAGATAGTCATATTGAATTTTTTTTCGATTTTTTTAAATTCAAACGTGGAAACATTTTTATTTCTAATTTTTCGAAAAAAACTTTGGTAGATAATTTTATATAGTATATTAGGGTGGGTCAAAAAAATCGAAATTTTTTTTTTTGATTTGGTACTCCGAAAAATCGATTGCTAGACCCCTCTAGAATATACACACCAAATATGAGCTCTTTATATTAATGGGAAGGTCCTCCGCTTTGCAATTTTTCATTTTTACATCAAGCTTCTACTAAAAAAAAATAATTTTTTTATTAATTGACTTTTTAGCAAATTTCTTTTCATATTCTTGTAGGAAATTGAACGCTCTACAAAAAAGGCCTTATAAACTTTTTTCGTTTATCTAACCGTTGAATAGATATTTGAGGTCCAAAAATCGAGAAAATCTTTAGAAATTCGTTTTTTGTTCTTAATTTTGTAACAAATTGAAAAATTATAATGATCAAACGCGCAAGACATATTCTTGTTGGAAATTGATTGTTCCACAAAAAAGGTCTTAATAACTTTTTTCATTAATCTAACCATTCTAAAGATATTCGAGGTCAAAGTTAAAAAAAAATATAAAAACATTTTATATTTTTCTAATTCACTGAAACTTCATTATTTTCAAATTAGCAAGATATATTCTTGTAGGGGCTTAAACGTTCTACAAAAAATTCCTTGGAATGAAATTGATTGCTTTAACCGTTTAGAAGATATTCGTATCCAAACCAATGCTCACTGATTTCAATAGTTTTCTTATGACCCGTATGCATTGCGATTTGGATACGAATATCTTCTAAACGGTTAAAGCAATCAATTTCATTCCAAGGAATTTTTTGTAGAACGTTTAAGCCCCTACAAGAATATATCTTGCTAATTTGAAAATAATGAAGTTTCAGTGAATTAGAAATTTTTTAAAAATATAAAATGTTTTTATATTTTTTTTTAACTTTGACCTCGAATATCTTTAGAATGGTTAGATTAATGAAAAAAGTTAATAAGACCTTTTTTTTGGAACAATCAATTTCCAACAAGAATATGTCTTGCGCGTTTGACATTATAATTTTTCAATTTGTTACAAAATTAAGAACAAAAAACGAATTTCTAAAGATTTTCTCGATTTTTGGACCTCAAATATCTATTCAACGGTTAGATAAACGAAAAAAGTTTATACGGCCTTTTTTGTAGAGCGTTCAATTTTATACAAGAATATGAAAAGAAATTTGCTAAAAAGTCAATTAATAAAAAAATTATTTTTTTTTAGTAGAAGCTTGATGTAAAAATGGAAAATTGCAAAGCGAAGGACCTTCCCATTAATATAAAGAGCTCATATTTGGTGTGTATATTCTAGAGGGGTCTAGCAATCGATTTTTCGGAGTACCAAATCAAAAAAAAAAATTTCGATTTTTTTGACCCACCCTAATAGTATATGTTTGTTCAACAATCTTATCAGAATCCATTTAAGACTTTTATCTGAAGAGTGCATTGCGTACTTTGATTTCAAATATCTCGATGTCATTTTTTTGCACAAAATCTATATAGATACACAAAAAAAAACACCTATTATGAACGTGAAATCCCTGTTTTTTGAGCTAAACCTCAGCTTATTACCAAAAGGGAAGTGACCTTTCTGTGAAGAAAATTCTTGTATATGTAAATTTTTAAATCTTCAAGCATGTTTAATTATTTTTTCAAACGTTTTATTATTTTCTTTTTTGAAGTTATACTTCTTATGGGAGGGTGGGTATGAAAATTTACTTTTTGACAAGAATGTCAAAGGGATTATGACGCGATCACCCTGGGTAGCAGGGCTGTCGTTTCACCTTTAGAGTACGCAGTACTTTAGTATTTAAAAATGCAGTACGCCACAGTACGGCAAACATAAAACACACAACACGTAGCAAGTTACATGTTTCATGTGGCAAGTTGCATGTGGCAAGTTGTATGTGGCAAGTTGCATGTGGCAAGTTGCATGTGGCAAGTTGTATGTGGCAAGTTGCGTGTGGCAAGTTGCATGTGGCAAATTGCGTGTGGCAAGTTGCATGTGGCAAGTTACATGTGGCAAGTTGCCAGGGTTGCAAAAAGCTAACATTTCAGCTCAGCTCACAGCTCAGCTCACAGCTCAGCTCAAATTTGAGCTAGGTACCATAGCTTAGCTCATTTGAGCTGAGCTGAAAGTGAGCTGAGCTGAAAGTGAGCGCCCCAACTTCCAACGCCTATAGCCTGGTACGCTGCTCTCGCTAAATTTTAGCTCCCATACAAATTATCGAAAAATTTTATCTCAACTAAAATGGATCCCATACAAATTATCGATAACTTGTATGGGAATTTTATCTTGGCTAAAATTTAGCGCGAGCAGCGTACCAGGCTTATATCTCGGAATTTTGAAAAAAAAATGAAAAAATTTTTTTTGATGCCAAAAGGTAGCGGGGACTCTAACCTACATTTGGGTACAACTTCCATCCCTGTAGGTACACGCGTTCTCAAACCAGGAGAACTTAAAGGTAAAAAAAAAGTTAAGCCCGATTCTGAAAAAAAAGGCATGATGTGGCGGTTTAACATGGAAGGCGATTTTTTAAAAATCTGATAATGTGCAAAGCGTAGGCCCATGACACAAGCTATCATTTGGCACCACTCCCAAAAATTGCTCTCAAGCGGTTTAGCTTCCAGGAGCGTTCAAAGATTCGGGGATTTTTCGAAAAAAAAATTTACCCCAACTTTCAAACACGATTTTCTCGGAATTTTGAAAAAAATCGAAAAACCGGATTATACCACTTTCGGGTAGCTGAGAATATAAGCTTTCATATGGCACCACTCCCCTGTCTCTAGATCAAAGCCTTCCAATGCCTATATCTCGGAATTTAAAAAAAAAAAGTAAAAAATTTTTTTGATGCCAAAAGGTAGCGGGGACTCTAACCTACATTTGGGTACAACTTCCATCCCTGTAGGTACACGCGTTCTCAAACTAGGAGAACTTAAAGGTAAAAAAAAAGTTAAGCCCGATTCTGAAAAAAAAAGGCATGATGTGGCGGTTTAACATGGAAGGCGATTTTTTAAAAATCTGATAATGTGCAAAGCGTAGGCCCATGACACAAGCTATCATTTGGCACCACTCCCAAAAATTGCTCTCAAGCGGTTTAGCTTCCAGGAGCGTTCAAAGATTCGGGGATTTTTCGAAAAAAAAATTTACCCCAACTTTCAAACACGATTTTCTCGGAATTTTGAAAAAAATCGAAAAACCGGATTATACCACTTTCGGGTAGCTGAGAATATAAGCTTTCATATGGCACCACTCCCCTGTCTCTAGATCAAAGCCTTCCAATGCCTATATCTCGGAATTTAAAAAAAAAAAGTAAAAAATTTTTTTGATGCCAAAAGGTAGCGGGGACTCTAACCTACATTTGGGTACAACTTCCATCCCTGTAGGTACACGCGTTCTCAAACTAGGAGAACTTAAAGGTAAAAAAAAAGTTAAGCCCGATTCTGAAAAAAAAAGGCATGATGTGGCGGTTTAACATGGAAGGCGATTTTTTAAAAATCTGATAATGTGCAAAGCGTAGGCCCATGACACAAGCTATCATTTGGCACCACTCCCAAAAATTGCTCTCAAGCGGTTTAGCTTCCAGGAGCGTTCAAAGATTCGGGGATTTTTCGAAAAAAAAATTTACCCCAACTTTCAAACGCGATTTTCTCGGAATTTCGAAAAAAGTCGTAAAACCGGATTGTACCTGATTTTTTTTATGATTAAAAAAGAAATATTTTACTAAAAAAATAGAAATATATTTACTATTAACCCTAGAAAGATAATCTACGTCTGTAAGACGTATGGCGTGTAAAGAAATTGATTTGATTTATTATATCACTTCTTTAAAATAATCTAAGTAATGAGTTAAATAAATATGACAAAAAGTGTTAACATAAGACCAAAAATCTTTTTTAGAATCATACGTCTCTGAGACGTATATTATGATTATCTTTCTAGGGTTAAAAAAACCAAGAGAAAGATCACGAAAAATTATCTGTTTTATTTATAAAAATATCCATGTGTTAAAATAATTCCATTAATAACTAGAACCAAACATCTTGAGCTATGGTGTTTTATAAAAGTTTAAAATATCTTCATATTTCATTATACTTTCCAAATAAAAATCAATGTATCCTCTCACCCATCACAGCTCAGCTCAGCTCACTATACTTTAGCTCACCCAACAGCTCAGCTCAACCATCAGCTCAGCTCACTTTCAGCTCAGCTCAAATGAGCTGAGCTATGGTACATAGCTCAAAAGTCAGCTAAGTCAAAATTTGAGCTGAGCTGTGAGCTGAGCTGTGAGCTGAGCTCAGCTCACTTTTGAGCTTTGTAGCAACCCTGCAAGTTCCATATTGCTACTACTAGTGCTGAAGCACACACAATTCTCATAAAATAACCATATCGCACATTTTATGCTCAATTCATTTAGTTTCGTTAAGCGTATACCGTACGTTCTGAACCGCACAACATGTGTAAATTTCACAGAATAAATTGAAAACTACATGGACGCAAGGAGGATGAAAGAATTAATTTATTGTTCACTTGATAAAAATGTAAAAAAACGATGTGTGGATTAATTAATTTAATAATAGAAATTAAAAATGTCAAATGAAATTCATTTACATATACTGAATGAGAAGTATAACTTCAGTCGCGTGTACATGTGTACACACACTCTTTTTTTAATTTAAACAACGTTATAAGACATAAGATTCCGATTAATTTATTTAATATTTCATCAAAAACTGAATTTATTAAGAAAAAAAACAGTCGTTCACTTAAAATTCTTGTACATTATGACACGATAATGCTAATTTGAAGAAAGAAAAAAAAAAACATCGTAATAAACTATTACCTCATATTACCTCACATTCTCTTTAGAAAAAAAGAAAACTTAATTTATTACTTTTTCTCTAAGTTTATTACCTCTTTTGTTTTTACAATAATACAAACCAGTATAGGTTACTTGGTTAGTAGTTATACCTACAACCTACAACACTGTATATTAAACAAGTTAAAAGTTCTCTAGAATAATTTAAAATTAGCATACTACCACCTGCAATGTTATTGAATGGTAACATAATTGTGACTCCTTATTAATGGCTTAATACAAGTTAATTATCATAATTCTATTCTGTACTGCGTCAGAAAACTTGGAAATGACGCATAACAATTTTCTTTCCTAGTTTCTTTTAATCAAAATCGAAAAGAATGAAAGCTTGGAAATAAAACATTTTACTTTCTAATAAAGAAAAACAATGGGTTTGCTGCCATCGTGTTTCGTGTATTAATTGTTAAAGTTTGGGTCAATAAGGATACCTAGGTTTGGCCCTCTACTTCGAAATAAGGACATGCTCATTGCTAACGTTCCCAACTCGGAGTTCGTATGCTTTTTTAGACTTTGAATTAACAGTATCCTGATGCTCTTGACTCCCTGATGGCTTTCCATGACATACATCTTTAACGGCACCAAGCAACACTTATTTTATATTAAATCAGAAGTCACAAGGTAAATATCCTAAGCTTGATTTATTGCCAAAAATACTTCTTGGCAATATTAATACTTAGTCACATCAACAACAATGCAAGAACATGTGATGATTTTTTATACCAAAATATAAGCTTTTTCAAACTTGAAATTTTTGAACTTTGGAATAAACACCAGAAAGTGGATATCTACGGGTTTTGGTTCTTTTTTACTAGAACTTCTTATAAAAAAAAACATGTTTGCATACGCTACTGGTGTTTTAAATATCAAGGAAAATAAGCAACTCTTATCATTAACCTGCAATTTACAAGAGTTAAACATTGAAAAAGCTGTATAGAAATAAACGTGATTTGTGTGTACCAACTTATTAATATTTATCACATTTGTTTACTTTTTTTGTCAGATTTGAAGCAACAATAGATTTTAAGTATGTGAAAACATTTTTATCTATCTTTGACGCCAATAAATTTTGCAGTCACACCTTATTTACAAAGATATAAAACAATCAAAACAAGAACTTTTTAATAGTGTCTTTTAAAAATAATAAAATAACATTGTTTGGAGGAGTAATGAATGAATTTTTATCAAAAAGAAGTGTTATCTTTAACGCATGATATTCTAAGAAATCATTGAGGACAATTATTATTATACAGGGCCGCTCTTGAGCTTTAGTCAATGCTTTTCATATCCAGAATATGTACAATACTTTTTACAACTGCACAATTTTTCTTGTAAAAAGTTTTTAAATTGGAGCTGTTAAGTGCTTAAGTCTATCATTTTAACCTTTCGACACCGAATTTAAGTATGCATGAAAAGGCCAGTCAACTTAGACACGAAATTTTCGGAATTTTCTCAGTTTTTAGTTTATAAAATTTTATATATGTATGCCTTTAGCACAGGTTCAATTTAATTTTGCCTTATTTGTGGAAAAATGTTAAATTTTTTGAGTAATTTATTTAAAAGAGTACCTACAAAGCTGTATTTAGGCTCAAATGATGGTAAAATTTATTTTCTTTAACTGTTTTCTATTCATTATTTCCATAGGTAATATAAGCTTTTAAGAAAAAAATAAATAAAGCCAAAAACTTACAAAAGTCCAAAAAATTTCGTAGATTTTCGGGTACCACTTAGTTAGCACAGGTCTTTCCAAGCTGAAAACTTGGTAATCAACTATTGGTATCTATCCTCAGAACAACTCAAGAAATCAGTACCTTCCTACGTGCAATTATTTGCGCCCAAGGGTGTCTTAAATGAATGGCCTAGAAAGAATATGCTTGTATACAAAATCAACATTCTTAAGATCTTTTTCAAAAAACAAGTTTTATTTCTTTAAACAAACTAATAAATGAAGGAATTTTATTTTACAGTTTTCGAAATGGTTTACATTACTTATTTTTTTTTTAATTTCTTTACTTTTATCACAAATATTTGCATTCAGTTAAATTGAATTGAGATATACATTCCAATATAAGTATTGAATAAAAATCCGCCGAACCTTTGAAATTAATCATCCATCGCTCTATATAAAATAAAATTAACTTGTTTTCAAAAAAGTACACTCAGTGAGACGTGATTGATGATGCACTCTGTTTTAACAAACCTTGATTTACGTAAAATAAGATGCAATTTATGTACGTCCGCACCTAAGCAAAATTCACACTCGAAAGATTTTCAAAATTCGCCCTTTAAAATTCAATTTACACTTATCTTGATAAAATCTATTAACAACAAAACGAGTTTTACCAAAAAAAAAAGTTATATCAATCAAGTGAAGCGAAGTGTATCTTAGTGATATCTAAATTTTTAAAAAGATTAATATCATACGTAACATAAATCATTAGCAGATAGAACTCTCAAAGTTATTTATAGGTACAATTTTATTTCAAAAAGGTAAACTTGTTTTATTATACCTAATTGAAAAAAAACGTCGAAAATATTATTTTAGTTGAGATAGGACTTTAGAACCGGAATATATTTTTTTTCTCTTTCGAATTTATTGATTTGATGTGTAATATTGTATACACTTAGATTCTCAAGGACAAATGAGTAAAATTATTATTGGTCAAGGCCATCAGCAGATAGAAGTTGAAGAAGTAATAAAAATACATACATATCAAAATATATTTAAGTATTTTCAACTTCAAATATATCATTGTTAAGATAAGAAGCGCTATAACAAAAATCATTGCGCCATGATGATATACCTACATATATTAATAAGATCAAAAGATTTTTTAATTTCAGTTTTACAAGTAAGTCAAGCTGGGGAACCCATCAATATCAAGAAATGCTTCTTTTTTTTTATACTAAAACCACATTTTTATATGCGACTTACTTTTCTAAATTAAAGTGCAATACTGCACTCAAAGTACAAAATAAATACATATCGGTACATTAGTAATTTACAACAAGTAATTCAACAAAAAATTGCTTAAAATGTTATTCAAGGTCTTTTGAAAAAGTTTCTGTATTATTTTTTCTTTCATATCAAAAATAATGCCAATATGTCACAATCAAAGCACACTAATATATTAAAGAAGTGAATTTTCAACTCACTTATGGTTTCAGTTTTTTGATCCGTGATGAAAATTTCTACATAATGGTTTTTTTCAGAAGAAAATGTTCCACATACACCACAGTGACCGCTTTTGTTTTATCTTTAAAAATCGATAGATATGACCTGACTTAAACAATATTAAAGTTGGTAGCACTTGATGATAACTCAATAAACTTAAAGTTAAATAATTGTTCTTTCGAAGTTGGACCTTGGACGTACATATGTTAAATTAAAATTTTAAATTTATGTAGGAAAATATCAACTTTTATATGTAATATTATATTATGTATGTGTTGTAGTCCAAGTGTAACAATTACGTCTCTATTAAAGGTCTCAATCTGCAAAGAAAGATGATTATGTTTTCTATTTTCACGTATTTTTTTATTTGGCCATTTGCATCTATGTCCGAAAAGCATACTTGGTGCTTTTAATTTGGAATTTATGTTTTTTTTTAGTCAGTAAGGAATTAATTATGCGATCGTGAATCTTCTACGGAATTTATTTCCAGGGAACTTAAAATTCTACAAAATGAAAGCTTATATCGTTTTCGATTGGTTTCACTCATTCTGAAATCAAATAAAGCAGTTTGAATCGCTTCCAATCAAATTTGAAATTATATATCTGTATTGGTGAATAATCAAATACAATTTTTTTGCTTTTCGACTAATTACCTATTTAAATATTTTGAGTGAATTCTGTTTTAAAATCAAGAAAAGAATTTCTCTTCTGAGAAGCGTTCTGTTTGTCATTGTCGTGCGAATAAAGCACTTTCAGAAGGCTTCTGAATGATTCCGGACGCTTCCGGACGGCTAATCGAAAACGACATTAGTTCTTTAAAATCAAAACTTTGTGAACTCAGCATTATGGAACGACTTCATTGATGTCATACAAATAAACCAGAAATTATTTACCCGTGTGCAATGACAACAATAAAACATACATTAATACCTAAAGTTTTTTAATATGTAAATGGAACTAAATAATCTTAAACTAAGCCCAACACCGCACTTCACTTCACAAGTATAACCGCCAACTTCTAATAGAATTGCATCATGCATTTTAAATAGCCAAGAAGGTACTACAAATTAATTTATTATTAATTGGCGATCTCTTCGGCTCAGCGATGTGGTTCTCGGATGCACAAAAGAAATTTAGAAATTAATAAATAAAAAGTCAATGACTGGCGAAGCAGTCTCGTAAAAAAATTTGAAATATTTTCTCAGATTCTTATTCAATTTTAATAAATTGGTTTTAAAATTTGTTTTGATTTTTACTTGGAAAATATTGAATAATGCCAATAACACCAATGTAATAAATTATTCATTAATTTTGTTTTGTCGTGATAAGATTTTTAGATCAATTTTGATAAGATTTTTGTTAAGAAAAATGCAATTCACCTCAACATAACATGAAAACAGTTATAACTTATTCAAAATAAATTTATTTAAAACAAGGAAAAATAAAATAAGTCACGTTCCTTTGCTAAATCCAACAATACAAGTGTTAATTTATTATTTTGTTTGTTACCGGTGATTTAAGTCACAAAAAGGGTGGTAACTTAAGGTGTTGAGTTAATTTGCATACTAGAATAAATTACTACAATTATTATTAATTGAATTTTAAAATTCAAAACAATAACATCATTTTTTAATAGCAATTTATATTTCACTTTGTTTTCTTTTTCTCTATACATTTCTACAAATATTGTTGATACTTTTATTCTAATACAATGTATTATGATTTTTTTTTAATAAAATATTGATAAACGCTTTTGATAATTTAATATAATAATGAATGTTACTGTGGTTGTTGAGTTCATTAAGAAATACATTTATTCATGTTTCTACCAAAGAAAGTAGTTTCCTTTAATAATCATTCAAGTTTTACCAGCAAACTTTAATGCATGATTTTAAGAATTTGGTTTTTTGTTTAATTTCTACAAGATTTTTTGTAACTTTTGGTTTGTTTTTCTTTTTGATTATTCGTTAACAGTTTGATTTCAAACGAATTTCACATTACATATTTTCAAAAAAGTACAAAATTGTTAGTTTTAGAAAAAATTGTTTGAAAAGAATCTGTTTTGGATGAAATAATTTAAATTTTAATGCATTCGTGATTATCAAAGGCAGTGCAAACAAAAAAAAAAAAAAAATACTTGATAAAAATAATAATAACAAGATGGTGCATATTAAAGTTTTGTTCTTTAAATTAGTAAACAAAATATGAGTTCTGAAAAATTGTTGAACTCATTATATTAAAATAATAAGGAAAGAAAAAAAATTTAATAAAATAAAACAATGCATTTGCATTCATTTGGAGTAATCTGATTAATCTTCTAGCGTTACATTCCGGAAGAGATATGACATCGATTCCTTGTTGTGGATTCTACGAATCGCTTCGGCAATCAAAATTGAAATGTCAATTGTTTTGATCTTGTGGCATTGCAATTTTTGAATTTCATGGGGAATGGTGTTCGTTACCACAACCTAAAAGATAAAAAAAAAATCATAAGTCACATGGGAATCGGTGTTAAATAATGTAATATTGACAAACCTCATCAATAGGTGATTCATCAATCAACCGAGGAGCGTCAGAACTAAGCAAACCATGAGTTGCGAGGACGTAAATTTTACAAGCTCCATTTTCCTTCAACACTTCGGCAGCAGCCACAAATGATTGGACGTCATCAATTAGGTCATCCTTTGGAAAAAAAAATGAAAATATATATGTATGTATAAATAAATAAACAAAAACAAAATTTGAATTTGTAAATTGTTTTCTTATTATGTAGTTTACAGACGACTCGTAAGACCTTAGGTCTTTTAAATGCATACTGCACGGCACTAGTTAGAAGGAATAGAAAGATAGGAAGAATTTTTTGGTTGGTACAATGAATTGAGAATAAGATGATTATTATCTCATATAATCCCAAGGGTGGCTTCCAAGCTGTGGGATTAGGAAAATAATGCTGCCTGAGGTAGGGCTCGAACCCACACCTCCAGGTTAGCAGTCAAGCACTACATCCATTGCACCATTGCCACCCGCAATACGACTAGGATCAGTTTAATTCAAAACTTTCACTAAATAAATTCGCGGTTTTCTGAAAAATATTTATTTATTACTGTCCAAAAAAGATATTCAGACGGTGTGAGTTCAAGAATCCCAAACCACACAAAATAACTGACTAGCTTCAGTTCGCAAAAATCATTGATTAAGTTGGTCAGAGAGAAAAGAAAATCTATTTGAAATTGATTTTTTTTTTTCACAGAGGCAAGTTCTAGAATTTACAAAAAAAAAACTCTCAGATTGAGAAAATAAAAAAAAATTATTCCAGCCTCCTGAACTCGTAGTGAAGTTTCCGCCAAATAGAAATTCCGTGGACAAGTAGCAATAAATGAAATAAGAATTGGTTTACTCAAGACAAAACTACACTCATGCTCAAATTTAACGCACACCCCATTTATTTTACATCAAAAACCTATTATGGCTCATAGTTTAGTGTTATGGTTTTTTTTTTAATGAGTTTATTTTAACATTTTTGCATATTTCTTTAAAAATGCAATTTTTTCTTCAAAAATTCATGAAATTCTTAATTTTTAAAAATGGATCAAAGCATTGAACTGCTGTGTTAAATATTTTGAAGAGATTTTCTATTTGGAACGAAAGAAATAGGAATTTACTTTATTTTTTTGGCATCTGGTAGCATCATTTTTGGATTTCTGATAACATACAAAAACTAGTGGTTTACGATTTGAATCAAGTTTTCGAAAATTGAAATAGAATGTTAGTATTTTACTGATACAAAATATCATTTATTTATTTCTATTATGCACGAAGAAGGAAAGGGATATCATAGTGGTCTGTAGTCATCAGTAAGAAAATTGGTATGCAATGAAAACTATAAAAGCATTCTTATTAGCAGGGTCCGGGTTTTATGCCCTATAAAACACAAAATATGCGCTAAAAATTAATAAATATGACATACAAAATCCAAAATATGCCTTAAAAAATCCAAAAATATTAAAAAGTAAATCAATGGAAAGTTTTCACAGCAAACAGTAAATAAAATAAACATAAAATTCGAGTAGGAAAAAAAATTAAATATATTAACTTAATATGTAAATTACATAGTTTCCGAAGTAGCTTCTTTTGCATGAACATGAAATTTTTCTTGAAGTTTTTAAAACTGAAACTTTGGCGATTTGGTCTCATAAAACTTTTGTACATGGAAAATTACCCCTCCACGTCAAAAGACCTTATTTGAGAAATTATTAATGAATTAATTTCATTTATCGCCTTTGGAATATACATCGAGGTCTCACAGCTGAAACGGACCAAGGCAAAAAAAAGAAGAAAAAAATCCAAATCAAATGCAAAAATCTGCGCAACGTTTGACTCTACTAAGGTCTGTCATCAGTTTGATCCAAAAGTGTTTCGATTCAAATTGTAATTTGTTCGAAAAGAATATTCAAAATAAGATTCAATGGTTGCGTATTTATTTTAACTCTCCACATAATGCTGCCAAGTTATCAATAGCAATTTTTTTTCCAGACTGATTTTGTGCGTTTGCACTCCAGTGAAATCAGTTTTAAGTCCTTAACCTTCCGAAGGCAAGGCTTTTTTTCTACGTGAATAACATCATCATTGTACATAATTATTATTTTGTTGATGAAATAAAAAATAAAAACTTTCAACAACATTTAGACAAATTAACTAACTGACTTCAATATAATTCAGTTCTAGACCTTTCGATAGAAAATTACAAAAACAGAACCAAAAGAATATACCCTTTCTCAAGAGGTGGGGTGATGGGTAACCCCACTTGCCTTCGGAAGGTTAAATATGTATATATATGCATTTATTTTGAAAATATGCTCAATAAGCCAAAATATGCTAGAATATGCGCTATAACGATTCAATGCCACTTTAAAGTTAATATCTTGATTCGAAAGCTATTTGGTTCATTTGCTCTAAGGCCGCCCAAAAAATATATGAACCTCCATAATAAGGTTCAATATTAAAAATAAGAACTATTACCTATAGCTTTTGTGAACAAAGATTAAGACAAAATAATGTAACTTACCACCATAATTGCAATTCTGCCATTAACATCTCCAACAACATTAATTGGGGGCTTCTCTTTGGGTGGATGTCCAGGTACTCCGACTGATACGCTGATTGTTCGCTGCCTGCTACTACTTTATGATTTTTAATCATTTTTGCACAAAAAGGTAAAACACATGCAAAAGAAAAACAATTCAATACATGTTTGGATTTAATTAAAAGGAAATTTATGTTTGTCGTTGGATTCATACAAACCTACGAGTAGGGGTCGAAGGAAAGCACATTTCAACTGAATTCCCTATTGTAGTGCTATATGTACTGTGTGACAGAAATAAGATTTTGTTTTTTTGTTCGATTCGTTCTTGTTTTGGTTTGGTTTTTTATTAACTTTTTTTTTTTAATTTCAAATTAACCAAAATACAAAATTAAAGGCAAAACAAAAGTTAGCTTAATAATTTGCAATTGATTGAGGGAATCGAAGGAAATTGTTTAATACAAGGTTAAGAGTTTGAAGTAGGTATAAAGGATTTTAAGGTTAATAGGAATGTTTTGGGATAAGTAGAGGATAAGTACGTTATTACAATGTGCGCTACAGCTTTACACATTACTCTTAAATTTATTGTTTTGGATAAATTTGTGTTGGTGACTGTTTGTAATTATTTTTTTTTTGTAAAAAAGCGACACGTAGCTGATTATTCTTACAGTGCAGTATAGGAGCAGCCTCAATATTTTGTATATGAAAGCATTTTGAATTTTCAGGTCTCTACAATGAACAGAAAAGTTCTTAATGCAAAAAGCACATTATGTATGAATGTGTTTTATTAAATTATGTACATATGTATAGCTACTTCAAGCGCTTGTCTTAAAATCACTATTTTGTATGCGGTTTGCGTAGCAATTGAGGTAGAAATATATCCCTAAAACTTATGTACGTATTTTAAAATGACCACCCTTTAATATTTTATTTTTATTTAAACATTAATTGATTTGATTAATTTGTTAAAACATTTAATGCATTAAAGAAATTAAAACACAAATCCATTGACCAACAAGTGCAGTAATTAACTTTTCGATGTCAATGTTCTCTGAGCTTCATTAAAAACCTTACTTTCGTTTTTGAAAGGTTGAAAGTTTTTTGATTGTATTAAATTGGACTGTCCTTACGGCATCTACATAATCTATTTAGAAATTAGTCTATCAGAAAAAATGAAATCGATTAAATGGATGAACAAATGAACACATGTCCAAATACAAGAACTATATACTCTTTGGACGACTGTACTGCAACATTTGGAGGAAATTTTAGAAATTCGGAATAAGGAGAATAAGAGAAATGGCAGAATAAACTTTTATCAACAAGACTGTATTGATTTGGTCAGAACGAAAAGTATAATTTCCATGTGGCCAAGGGTTTCGTCTATCTAGACATGGCA
Organism: Episyrphus balteatus; assembly: GCF_945859705.1. Classification (NCBI taxonomy): domain Eukaryota; kingdom Metazoa; phylum Arthropoda; class Insecta; order Diptera; family Syrphidae; genus Episyrphus; species Episyrphus balteatus. The sequence goes on from NC_079136.1 coordinate 14,623,274, forward strand.
GTGAGTCGTAAATAGAGAAAGAAATCGGAGAAAAAGGACCACGGAAACGTTTTAACGTCTTTTATAGGCAAAGTTTAGTACGATTTATGATTTGCGTTAGTATGAAAACAACGATAAACTATATTAGGGTTTCACCAACATGTTTCTAATAACTGATAACGAACCAAACGTTGAAAATAACTTTATCATATAGGCAAACGGTACGGAAGACCTCATTTTCAATTTTGAGTGATAAGGTCTTAATAGATCTCAAACAACTTGAGATGCCAAATGATGCATTGATTAATTTCTGCAAATCATTTACAAAAATGGTTCAAATTTGGTAAAATAATGTTACATCATAAGTAAATAAGTATTTTCTTATAAGATATTATTTTATATGAACCTAAAATCAAAAGAGTCCATTCTAGTATGGTGGAAAGTTTCTTTTAGAAGGATGCAAATATACGGGAATTATATCCAAATATCTGCTACAAACATGAATACCTTCAAAAAATTTGAAATTGGTGTTACAATAAGGATAGGATAGTCCAGAACCTAAACAGTTCATGAAAACATTTGGATTACAGCGTGGTTTTCTGGGAGGAAATAATAATAATTAATGACTAAAATGGTGAGTTAAAAAACTGAAGTGTAAAGGTGCTTTGACCAAGAATGGGTTCAATATGTGAAATTATGAAAAAGTACCTTCATACCTAAATATTTCAATTCATAATAAGAGTAAATTTTTCAGTCTGCGAAATGTTTATGATTACAATTCGGTGAGACCAGGAGTACGTATAGCTTTTAATAATTTGAATACCATCAGCATATTTTGTAGCTTTAATAAATTTAAAATTATGTTTTGAATATCATTTATATACATCGAGGATAATTAGAGGCATAAAATCGGAGCACCTTACAGCCGAAAAATACGTGTTGAAGCATTGATATAACATATCAATAAGGATACAGTCATCGACCTTATAAAATGATTTCAAAAAGTTCAAAAGAATAAGAAACATAATATCTCGGTCTAATGCGCCTGAGTTCTTCATCATATGAATTTTAGGGTTTAAGTATTATTTTTCGTTTAAAAGAAATATATATTAATTATGTGGTTTATATACAAAGATGTTTGCAAGAAGACTTTAGATCCTTTTTTTGTTTGCAATTAAAACGCTTTTACCAAGATTTATAATGTATTGGTATGGATACTGGTATATTATTTAATTTGAGATTGAAAATATTAATTGTTCTTGCAAAGCATGTATTGGTTTTTGTTCAAGCATATTGAAATTAATAATTTAAAAAAAAACGAAAACGCCTCCAAGAATACTCTAGCCAAAATATGTATAGGTATGGCAAACCCATTTTTTTTTTTTTTTTCATTTCTAAATTTCGCGCACACACTAACACAAACAAAATACATTTTCAAATTGATAGTTGAAATGTACTTAACAAAAAATAAAAAAGAAATCGCTTACTAGCTCTCATATAGTTGTATGTGCAATTTCATTTTTTAAATGGGACAAAATGTGGGATGCATGAATTGCTTAGTCAAAAGAAATACAATATTAAGTTGATTATTTTCTATATGACAAAGTATTTCACCATCACCTTGTTGTTGTTTATTTTTTTATGAACCGCATGACTAGCATACTGAACTAACATAAATTACCCTATATAAATAGTTTCCATATAACAAATCTTGAAACTCTACTAACCTTGCTGGTGGAGGTGAATATCGGCCATCAACTTCATCACTTTCGGCTTCTTTTTGTTCTCCATGGATGACAGCGATTCCCAGACGTAAACGTTCAGCATATGAAGTGGCCTTTTTAGCTGAGCCAGGATCTCGGGCAACAATAACTGAATTTCTGTAATCGGGAATCTAGAATACAATAAGAGTGTTATTAACCTGTAACTGTACTTTTCTTATATACTATAAATTCTTTCATTTGAAAACAATTTTTAACATACACTTTCTTGAATGTACTGCAGCAAGAATGGTGATGCTCTTAGATTATCGACTGGAATATCGAAAAATCCTTGAATTTCCTTCTGATGCAGGTCCATTGTGATTATGTGTGTGAGACCTGATTTGCACATCATCTAAATACAAAATAGAATTTTTGAGAGTTTCAATTTAACAAGTAACATCTTTCAATTTACTAACCTTAGCCAACAATTTGGTAACAATACAACCACGTTTCCTCATTTTACATTGTTTTGAATATGGCAAATATGGAATCACACCAACAACCGAACGAGCCGATGATGTTTTACATGCATAAGCCATAATAAGCAGCTCCATAATGTTGTTATTTGCATCTCTTTTAAATTATTGCAATAAAACATTAATTTAAATAAATAAAAAAAATATTTCAACAACGAACTTAGTTCCAGTTTGAATGATGTATATATCTTTACCACGAACAGAATCACCAATTTCAACCATAGTCTCACGATTTGTTTTATGGAATACAGAACAACCACCGCTTTTTAATCCCATTCGATCGGCGACCATATTCGCCAAATCAGGATGTGAATTGCCATGTATAATGACAATTTCAGATGCTGATGATGCCTCCATTTCGCCTCGATAGCGTTTTGGTGGACGAACACTTCCTAATCTGCAACATAAAATAGAAAATTGAATGAATTTATGGGTCTTAATCATGTTAACTTAAAATAATTTTTTAAAAAACGCCAAGAAAGCCTATGGATCTAGCATTTAAAGCGGAACAAGTAAATGTTTCCTGGGGCAGGTACTAAACCCAGGGAAATATAGGCAAATATGTGCTATAATTTAAAGCTTTTTATACAATTTTTATTTTATTTATTTTTAATTCTGTTAGTTGCAGGGAAGCAGTTTTTAAAAACTAAAACTACTTTAATGGTTTAGTTGATGTTTTTAATTAAATTTTTTATTTCTAGTACTAGGAAACTTATGAGTGTACATTTTCGGGAAAATAAAAGGGTTCAAACAGAAGCAGTAAAAAACTCCCTATCATGTATTGCTTTTAAAAGCACCTGGAAGCGTTCTTAAACAAAACTCTGGGTTCATAGAAGCCCGTAGGATTTTTTCAAGAAGGAGCTACAAAAAAAAAACACATACTCAGCTTGACTAAGAGCTACTGGAATCAGAAGGAAAACTGAAAGAATCGGCTAATGTGATTTATGATAGTTGACAGTCATATCAAACTTTTTTTGTGCTCTACAACTCATGAAGCAACAACATAACGTGACTGTAAACTAGTAAAAATTCACATAAACGTATTCGATCTCTGTTGTTTTTGTCAAGAGTCCATTATAAAAAAATAATATGTAGATTTGAAAGTCATAATGCTAGTGGAGGGCTAATGCTCCTTCTTGCCCCGCTGCGAGCTTATGTTTGGGTTATGTAATGGCAAAACTAACGTAAAAATACTAGTATTGTGAAAGCTTATAATAGGGTTCTGTAAGCAGTGTAACTGCTCAGCGAAGCTCTCTTATAATAATACAATGGACAATTAATCGGAGATTTGACAAGTGCAGTTCTGGCACTGATAACGAAGGACTAATGAATGTAATGTTCAAATATCTGCAAGACTTTTCCACTTGATAAATTGCGTACAAGCGAAAGTTGTCCTCTGGGCGTTAGGAATACAAAAAGAGCAGATGTGGGAATGATTATGGATGGAAATAACTGATATGCAAGAGTTTAAATCTCAAAAGAACCATGTCCAAATGATGCAGATTGGGGAATAAAAGTCTACGAAACAATTTTTGGGTTTTGCGTCCTAATATTAGATCGAATGATAGATTCTATAAGAGAAGAGATCAGGAATCCATACTGGATTCGGCAACTAACGATAAAGCTGGATTGTCTACCAATCGACTTGTAAAAGCAGCTGGAGACCATACACCAACTCATTTGAAACGTCGGGTCTGAAAAAAGTATGCTCAATGAAAGGAGACTCGACACAATATACCCCACTTATAAGAACTTCACAAATTCTTTCGCCTATTTAGGGGGATGTGCTGATGCCAAAGATCTGATCGGCCCTTAACGTTAGGCCCATTTCACACATAGCCGGGTACCGGGTAAACGGCCCGGATAGCCGGTTGCTAGATACACGTTCTTATGGGCGCCTTTACACGATTAAATTGAAAACGTTTGAAGAAAAACCGGCTACCCGGGCCGGATAGACGCTCACCGGCTATGTATGAAATGGGCCTTATGGTTTAAGGTGAAAACAAAATAAATATAGTCGAGCCATGTTGCATTGTGCTTTTGCTAATATTGGCAAGAGCGAATGACAACCTTCTGGGTTGTTTTGAGGGAAAGATTCTTTTAGTAATGTTTAGTTCAGTATGTATTCGATTCTGAAGAAGAATATTCAACTACGAGCTATAATGGCTTTTGCAGCAACATCGACATGGTCAGAGAGTTTACGATGACGAGATGAATATCGACGCACTAGCCCGACGAATCCTTGTTTGCAACCCCGACGGGCAACTTTGCAGAGAAGACCTAGTTTTAGGTAGCGAGTTCAAGTGAGGAACAACCTGAACCAACTTGATGTGCGCAACTGGAGACAGCTTGCTAGGGACCGAGCTGGTTGGTTGGTTGAGGCCGAGATGCATCTGTTACCTTAACTAAGTTAGTAACCAAGGCAACAATTGCATTGTAAATCAAGATGGCCACATAGTTAGGCAGAGGAGTGGTTTGCTCGAAAAGTGCATGGCAAAAAAAGACTTTATTTATTTTGTATAAATATGGACTATGTAGCACAAAATGCTATAACAAATCATATAATAGTATAAGTTGGTCACGAAATATTTTAAACTTTTCTGAATTTAATCTGAATCCAATTACTACGATTTAAAATCTCACATGAACCATGTCCAATTATGCAGTTTGGCGAATAAGTCTATGAAACTTATTTAGGTTTTCTGTCCCAATAGTAAACGAATGATAGATTTTATAAGAGAAGAGGTCAGGAATCCATAGAAAGTATCATACTTCCTAAAATATATTAGAAATTTATTAAAATGGGATTCAAGCACAGGAATCTTTCTCTAGACAAGTTGATGTAGCATTTATTGTTATGTCACCGAGAAAACAAAAATAAATAAGCTCCAATATGGATTTATTTTTATATAAATAAGAGAAAATTAAAAAGTACGAATTGGCAAAGCTTTTTAGTGACGGCTTCAGGTTTGTAAAATAAACCTCTTATAGAATCCTATCAAAAATTTCTACATATGGAAAACAAACACGAAAGAATATAAAATTGTATGGCAAATAAACAACAATAAACATTTCCATTGATACGCACATGTGTCAAGGGATTCCCAGGTTACGTCAAACTTTCACTCCTATTCTTTTCACCTATGAATATGTGTTTTGTTTTCACTTCCTGTTAGGTATAGTTATGCCCGGAAAAGTAATGACTGCACAAAGTTCGCAATTAATTGATTGCCACTGCAGGAATTTGCATTATTTACCTCTTTTTCCTACTACTTGGTCTAGTGAACTAAATAAGTTTTATGCTATATGTATGGCAACCATACAGGATGTGTAATATTATCGATCAAACATTCAACATCGAGAATTTCATTTTAAATATTATTTTCTTTAAATTTGTTGTCCTACTCAAAGTGTGTGTGTAAATCAATCTATTTTGAATGCAAATAATACAAACTAAAGTTGTGAGCATAGAAAATGTAAAATAAAAATAAAAAAAAAAAGAAACTAAGGACAAACTTAAGAAAAAGGAAGAAAAAAGATTTCAATTTACGATATCCTTTAAGAATAAACTATAGCCAAGATTGGTGGTGGAGGTGTTTTTGGCTGCGTGTGTTTGTGCAACTTTAAAGAGTATCCTTAAGTCGTAAATTTCAAAGCCAAACCAAGACCTAGCACGGCATACAAAGAGGAGACGTCAGAATACACCAGAATAGAGTGGTAAAATAGTTGTAAAAGCAACATTCCTTTAAAGGAACAAGGAGAAAGAACTGCGTCGAATGCAAATGAAGTGAACGAGATTGAAGGCAAATCTACTGCATAGATTGTTTCAAGTAGATTGTCAGGCACCTTTAAAGGAGGCCACATGCATTAAGAGAAGACATAGAAGGTTGTTAGAAGGATGGGTGATTCAGGTAAGTAAAGCTAGTGTAATGGATTTAATAGAAACTTTGTTATCTAGGTTCTGTTTTATAGAAACTTAGTTGCCCTAACAATAAAGTTGATTAATTTTTTTGTTAAACATCTGTTAATTTTTTTCGCAGAGGGTTCTAAAGACAAAACTTTATTGTTAACATGAAGGGGATCAGACGTCAATTATTTTTAACAGCCGAATGCATGGAGATATTTCAAAACTTAGTAAAAACTTCCCTAAATTAAATTTGTGTACTACTTCACCTTCTTTTTTTTTTTTGTTATCCTATTTTTTTTTTTTTGCACAGTACATGTTTGAGAACAGTACATGTTCCAAATGTTCAATAGTACACTTAATTAACATATATATTTTTTCATTAAACCGGCCTAAAAGAAATATTTTGTCTAGAGAAGTTTTTTGTATTTCTTTTTCAATGCTGCCTGTGTGTATCTTTCCAAAACCCTTAAATTTTTGTCATTATTTCGCTTGAAGTTCATGAACTAGGAGTGTAAATACAACTAATTTGAATTCTAAGTTTCTACCCAAAAACAACAAAACAAGTTGTTTAAGTATTTGATGGACGAGGAATCTAAGGATGTAGAGCGGCAGTTACGCTTTTAAGAAATTGCTAGATTTTCAGAATTTTTCGAACTGTAGATTTTGTTCATACGAACAAGTTTTCCGTAGCGCTTCCGAAATCTTTTGGACATAAAATAGAAAACGAAACACACGCTTTTTTTAATCTTATTTCAAAGCAAATTCTGAAAAGGCTATATAAATAATTTAAATCATTTTTCAAAAAAAATCGATAAAGGAAACAATCATTCTCCACATATGAAGTCTTCAATTTAATGTAATCATCCTGAGAGTACGTACTGAGGATATTGAAGTTGAGTTTAGAACAAATTATATTACAATATAGTTTTTTATTCAGAATGCTGCTTTAAAATTTAAGTTGTTTGTTAAATTTCTAATCGAAAACCGTAAATATAGATTGTGACCAAATTACCAAATTTTGACCATTGGGGTCACCTTGTAAATTAATTTTTCAGGAAACGAAGTTGAAGTTTTATTAGGTCCCACACTTTTCCACACTTTTTGTGCACTTAATTAGGAAATCTGTCAAATTTTGGAGCGTTGTAAGAGAATTCTCTCCAAAGAAAATAAAACTAAAAAAGTGTCTGGACTGGAACAACTTGAATATTATTATAAAGCAGACCTACTACTATTCTTTGAACTTTGGAAATACTAAACTGAGTTGAGAGTTTTAGGGCCGAGCATTTTTAAGGAGCAGAACTATTAGTGCGATGGACTGTTGTGCAAGACGTTCTGCGTTGAAATCCAGCCTCCACTATCTTAGACATTTTTTTGTCAGCGATACTGCTTCGATTTTGACCATTCACCCAGTTTTCAGAATAATTAACTATTTTTGTTTCTCAGAAAATAGGGTGGTTGCTTATTGAGTTTATAAATAATACGAACTAAAAGTTTCAAAAGCATCGAAATTGGTTCAGATGATACTTGGTTTGGCAATACATGTCTAGTATTAACCAGAAACAGTTTTTCTACAAAGAATAAAGAAAACGAATCAAAATTTTGATTCTCAGCAGATTTTTTTAGGAAATATGTGCTGAAACGTAACTGGTAACTGGTAAGAGTTTCACTTGGCAATAAGCGGTGTGTGCTTTTAATTTATTAAATATGCAAGATTTAAAAAAAAGAAAGAAAATTATTCCTCATTAAAATATTTACCAGTCTCAAATCGCAGAAAGATTCAATTTTGTTCTTAACAAGAAATAAGAGGACGTCAAAGTAAAATTATTTCGATATGTTGGCAACATTACTTAAAATATAATAAACAAACGTGTTTTTTAACTTTATGGTTAAAATCACAATTCACAAACCAGTCTATCAAAAAAGAGACTAGATTTCGACTGATCCAGCGAAAATATTTTATCAGACTGAAAATGTTTCCAAAAGTTCGCAATAGTCTCTTTATAATTTCTGACAACTGCCAACAATTTTCATGTAGAGGCCTCTCACAGTGTTGTGAGTTCTCATTACAAATGCAATATTTTTGTCGAATTCCATTACATTTTTTTCTCATAAACCAAGTTCTAGGTCAAAATGTGTAAGTTTAGGTGTCTCTAGATACAATAAATTCTAACTATTATGTAAATTTAGAAATAAAATAGACACTCACTTTGACTTCTCCAGTACAAGATCATGTGTTAAATATATAAAGAAACTTGAACACAAAGACATTTCAAGTAGAAGACAAGACAAAGTAATAATTGAATTGAGGCAATATATGAGGGCTGCTGCCACACACAACTTGTAACAATATACCCATCAAATCAGGAAAAAAAATAAATATAAGAAAATTACGACAGGTTAGAGAATCAATTTACATCAGAAGCAATCCACAAAACCTTACTCACTGAAATAGCACCTTGTTATAGTTTAACTATGTGGTAGATTATCAGAGAGAAGGAACTATATAGAAATCAAACACCTTAAGTGGTTGGCTTTTAAGAAGGAATTGGAAATGGCACCTCCTTTGTGGCCATAAAGAAAATCTAAAAGTGGATAATCACGCATGCAATTCTGACACGATTTCATGCTCTCCTTTACTCAACGTGTGATTTAGTTGTTGTTTTTGTTATTCCAAGGAACTCTTCAAGTGCTAAAATGCGAACAGCAACAATCGATGGTAGTGTTAAACCATAGTCACTTCATTTCGAATATTCGATTAGATAGGTTCGGTTAATAAGAACGTTTTTTTTATAATATTCTAAGCAAAATGATTGGAATGGCATGTGATCCATTGCAGCATACTAGCATGTACCAAAGACTTGAAGAGGGTACAAAGTTCCAAATCATAAGTTTTTTAAATCCACTTTCGACTTCTTTCTCATTTCAGATAGTGAAGATAGCGATGGAGAAGGAGGTCTTGGCAATGTAAGTAGAGTTATAATTCGTCCACCTGGCCAAAGTGGCAAAGCCAAACGTGGTCATCTTTGCTTTGATGCAGCCTTTGAAACGGGCAATCTTGGAAGAGCAGATTTAGTTGGTGAATTCGAATATGACTTGTTTCTTCGACCTGACACATGCAATCCTCGTTTTCGATTCTGGTTCAATTTCACCGTGGACAATGTGAAACAAGACCAACGAGTGATTTTCAACATCGTCAACATGAGCAAAATAAGGAATCTTTTCAATTCTGGTCTAACACCTTTGGTCAAGTCATCAAGTCGACCCAAATGGCAGAGAATACCCAAGAAATATGTATTCTACTACAGATCAGTGTTACATCAGAATCATTATGTGCTAAGTTTTGCATTCTCTTTTGACAAAGAAGACGATGTATTTCAATTTGCACTTGCTCCTCCGTACAGCTATTCACGATTGCAATCCTATTTGAATGTCATAGAAGCCAGGTCAGTTGAGAAACGATTCACTAAAACTACAATGATTAAAACATTGGTAAGAAGAAACAATTATGACATCATTTATACAAACCAATAAAGTGATTCCTTTTTTTGTAGCAAAATAGAAGTTTAGATCTTATAACAGTGGATCATGTACCTCGACAACGTGGTGCTAGAATAAATAAAAATTTTATCCGAGTCATTGTTATCTTAGCTAGATCACATCCAGGTGAAGCACCAGCCTCTTACGTATGCCAAGGATTTATTGAATTTCTTATTGGAAATCATCCAATTGCTGTGATTTTGAGAGAAAGTTTTGTCTTTAAAATTATTCCAATGGTTAATCCAGATGGAGTGTTTTTGGGTAATAATCGATGCAATTTAATTGGACAGGATTTAAATCGAACATGGAATATTGCAACGGAATTTTCTCATCCAACATTGTTTGCCATTAAAAATATGCTTAAGGAGTTGGATGGATCTGATGTAAGTGGTCTCATTAAGAAATTGAATGTAATTAAGTGGCAGTGTCCTTTTTTTCTGTCTTTGCTGTTCATAGTTTTATCAAGTTGATTTTGTGATTGACCTACATGCACACTCTAGTCTGAATGGGTCGTTTATTTATGGAAACACTTATGAAGACGTCTATCGCTATGAAAGGCATCTGGTGTTTCCACGATTATTTGCATCAAATGCGTATGATTACGTGACATCGAATATGATGTTCAATGCCGATGAGAGGAAAGCGGGATGTGCAAGGAGATTTTGTTGTGAGAGATTGAGTGATACAGTCAATGCTTATACGTTGGAAGTCTCAATGGGGGGATATATTTTGAAAGATGGAAAGACTATTTCGTTGTATACGGAGGATGGATGTAAGTAGGAATATTCTTCAGACAGGAATCGAAGGGATGCATTCGTCCAACAAGTTTTGTGTGAATGAAAAAATGAAATGCAATTTTTAGTATCTTTTTTTCGTTAAGATTTGCTATCTTTTTTAAGAAGTTTCGTTAAGTTTTGCTATCTTTTTTGAGAAATTTCGTTAAGTTCTGCTCTTTTTTCTTTTCCAGCTTTAAACAAGTTTCGTTAAGTTTTGCTATCTTTTTTAAGAAGTTTCGTTAAGTTTTGCTATCTTTTTTGAGAAGTTTCGATAAGTTTTGCTCTTTTTTTTTCTTTTTTACCTTTAATCAATCTTTCATTCCAGATTTTCGCGTAGGAAGGAATTTAGCACGTAGTTTTCTACAATATTATCGCTTCATAAATGTTCTGCCTGTGCCTCTAGTCCCTGAAGTTCATACAAAACGACGAAATCGCCCGCGAACACATAATTCTCGTAGTAGATCAAAATCTCGTTACGATGTACAACCTCGTCCAAAGACAACTCGCTGTCATGCTCCAATTAGTTATACAAATCTATCAATTTGCTATGATAGTGCATCATCAGAAGAAGGATCACCTTTGCGACAGCCTAGTAGTCAATTTGGCTATAGAAATTATCGTCGTTTAACCAACGCAGGAGGTGGTTCGACAACAGCAAATGATCAATTTTCATTGTTGACAATCAAATCGGCAAAGTTCGATAATTTAGATTTTTCCAATGATCCAAGAGGAAAGGGAAAAAATCCTCCATCGGATAAATCATCCAGAGTTTTAGCTAATCAAGGTGAAACGTTAAATGTACCTCCAAAGCCATATTTGTCTATAATTGATTTGAATCAATTGGCACGGAGTACAATGAAAGATGGATACCTTGGAAATCGATGAATAACAAAAATAATAATAATAGCCAATTTTTTTTTTTTAAATAATGTATTTTTAACTTATTCAAATTTTAATAATGATATCTTTGTTGTTTTTTTCTGAATCAAAATGTCTTTTTTCCATTCGCATTTTTAATTGTCAAGTGTTGTTGCATTTTTAAAAATCTTTTAATATATTCAATATAGAATCAAAAACAAAAACAAACAATCTTTGCATTTCTATTTTTGGTTCATGTTTGTATTTATTTTGAAAGCGAGAACGTTGCGCAGAATGATTTTGACAGTCAGCAATAAATGATGTTGACAAAGCAAAAGAAATGTATTTACAGTAGGAATAGGAAGGAATCAATTTTATATTTTGATAGGCTCGGCGCTCTATCAGAATCTTAATGATTTTTTGTTCAGTAAAAAATTGTTTGCTATTTTAGTTTGTTTTGATTCACAATTATAATTTTATAATTATGATATTTTATTACCGTAAAATAATTAAATTCAAGATAAAGGAAAAACTTAAGTCTACTAATCTTGCGTCAACTAATTTTGCGGAGAAATTGAAAAATTACATTATTTTAAAGCCGTAGTACCCGTCCCTAAAAGTCAATTGTTCTAAACCCCGCGAAATAAAACTAAGTTATACTATAAGTAAGTTTTTGATAAACATATGAAGAATCGTAATTCTAGCTTTTCATGGGTTGACCTTTTCCACACAACCTTGCGCATGGCAAACGTTAACAAGGGTGGTTGACATAGATTTTTTTAAATTTTAACACAACTATACTATTTTTAGAATTCATTTGTGCCAAAAAAAAAAATACAAAGCACGAAGAATAATAAAACATTTGATTCAAAATTTTTTAAAGGATGGCATTTGAACGCGTTTAAACTAAAAATTTCTTTTACTACAAGTCCCTCACACTTTAATCTAAGAGCCCACAGCAAATTTTGGGAGTGGAGGTATAACCAACAATAAATTAAACATAGCCGCTTAAACAGCTTATATCTTGAGTTTTCTATTGTTTGCATCATCCAGATGCGATGTTTACCCTCCGAAAACCATATAAACCCACGATTTAAAGCTGCCAGATGCTTTTGAATTCGTTATTAGAAGGCATAAGGCTATAAAACTGCATACTTACATTTTGATTATACCTCCGCTCCCAAAATTTGCTATCGGCTCTCGGTCTACTGGCTTATAGCCAATGTTAGAATAATAAATTAAAATCTGATTATGTGTAAAAATAAAAATAAAAAATACAAAAAACAAGCAATTAATGGTCAAAGGAATGCCAAACAAAACTAGCAAATTAACAACTTTTTGATTTTTAGAAAATTTTGAAATTTACCTCATTTGGTTTTAATGTAGTTTTAATCGAAAATCTGTAAACAATCGAAAATATAAAAGTCCAATCCAAATCAAATAGTATCGCAAATTGTGTGACAACATTGTAAATTTTCTGCACATTTTGCGATAGCATTTGAGAGAATCTAACCCGTACCTAAGTAAACTCATAGATAAGCTTGTAACTAAAATTACATCTTCGAAAGATTTTTGTGTAGTACAATATAAAACTCTCAAAAAATATATTTTGGCCCAAATCAGAAAGCATTTGAATTGAACAGAGGTAGGTATATTATATCGTTGGCTTAAAGAATGAAAACTTTAATCTCTAAAACGCTAATCTTCTAACTCCATACATTGATGATTTCAAAAATTGCTTAAAAATGCAAAAAGCTTTAAAACCCTATAAATTCTTTTACACTTAGCAGTATGAAAACCATAGTATAACTTCATTTCATGACTATTTTTTCCATGACCAAAACCAGAAACACTTTGGATAACATGAAAATAATGTTCAAAATGATAAGAGCTACATATGTTAAAGCAAAGGTCAAATTTAACTGGTGACAGGGACTGATTGGTCGCCGCTTACTTGCTTCCAAAAGCATCCAATTCGACAGCATCAGAGCCAAACTACTCTATTTTTGGATAGTAAACAGCTAGATGCGACTAGTTTAACTAACAAGTTTACTGTAGCATATAAAGAAGGAATCCAAAAGATTCTATTTGGCGTTTTGGGATCGTGGTATGATTCGAATAATCTTCGAGAATTCGCTTTCAATTTTATTCCCAAGAGTATTGATTGAAGCACTTCTATTGACCCCAAACATCTAAAATTGGATAGTGAAATGTGTTATTAGCTCAGGGAAATTAGTCAAATTATGGGCATGAAATCGCATTTTGCGCGGGACAAATTTTTTTTCATGGAATGTGTTCGGGTGGTTGTCCTTATAATAAAAGACATTTTGTTGGGATGATAGGAGGTCGGGAGCAGCCACCACCTTGGAAAAGAGATTGGTATCGTTTTTATGAATAGGTGCATTCTGATTTTAACAAAAAATGACAGAGTTAAGACTTATTAACAATAAAGTTATCTAAAAAACGATATACAAACTGATTCCGTAAGTTGGTTAAATAAAATTTAATTTGATTAAAGTGCGGGTTTGTCTCGCAAGGTTGGGCAAAATGAAATTTTTTCATATATCTGACTTGTTTGGGTAATTCTTGAAGAATGAATTATAATACTTATAATTATCTGTAAAATGAGTACACAATCGTTATTGTAACCATCATATTGTAGGAGTAATCTTAATCCGCAAAACTATTCAAAAGTGATAAAAAAGCAAGTTTTTTGATATTAGCCCGAGGAGTAGAGGTATAAGTAGCCATACGCTTCTTAATATCGAATTCAAAATCATATAGGAATGGGCTCAATTGACACTATTTCAAATTATAAATATAAAAACTGATGCTCTATCATTCTTCCTAAATCTGGACACCTAAAGGAAAAGAGGATAGTCGACACAGAGGACAATCCTTTTTAAAAGTGTACCAATGTTCACCATAGCTGAAAGACAGCAAATCTGATAACCAGTAATTCGGTTTTCGAAGTTTTTGTTTCTTTTAGAATTTTAGATTATCCAATTATTTCATCTTTACATACCTATAATTTTGGCATTCTTTTATATTTATTTTACTATTCGTCACGTGAGTTCTTATTTGTCCTATAAACCAAAAACTTAACTTTTCAGGAGAGCGTTTTTAAACTTCAAAGTGGTGGTTTACTTATTTTTTTGACCCTAATCACAATGATTTGTATGTTTTTTGAAGGATTAGATATTTCCCCAACCATACATAAGGCAATCTGCAATTTTTGGTTTTTCAATATTGATTTAATTGAGTTTTTAAAAAAGTAGTAAAATGGACATAGGACACCTGTCCATACAGTTACAGACACATGAAAAACAAAAGCTAAAAATGTATTCTCCATTGGAATTTATATTGGATATAGGACACAAAAACAGTAACAATAGGAAACCAAAAATTTTTATTGAAATCCAAACTCAATACATTCTTTATTTGAGTTTAAAAAAATAAACAAAAATATTATACAAGGGTTTTAGTTTAGAGACAACTAAATTTATATGCCTTTAAACATAACTTGATTTTTTAAACATATTTTTAATTTAAAGAAAAATGTATATTTCTTTTAAGAACAAAATTTGCTGTGTAGATACGTGGTTTACGCAGGAACGGGGCGACATGGATGATGTACTTCTTTTTTTCATTAGAGATGGTTTTGGCAATGCAATGACTTCAAAATTTGAGTATTTCGCCTCTTTCTATGAGGAGCTATTATGGGGACTTTAGTCATTTTGTGTGAAAATATAGCTTCATTGGATATAGGACATTTAAGCAAACATTTTGCATAATTATAAAGCCAGTATTTGTCCTACTGCATACAAAAACGTATATAGGACAAATAAGCATAAAATCTATCGAAAAAATTTGGTCTATAGGACAAAATCATTTTTTTTATCTCGAAAACTAAAAGAGATAGGACGATTCTGATTGCAGCAATCGAAAGAGCGTGGTCGAAAATATAAGATGGCATCTATAACTCATTTTCGGAAAAAATGGTCTGTAGGACAAATCAAGGGGCACGGTAGTGCCCAGCCAAGTTCTCTAGCAACTTTGGCACTACACCCTTATTTACAGGAAACAACTCAGGCCATTTTCGACCCCCCTCTAACTTCCACACCAAAGCTGCTAGAAATTTCAAACTCATTACATTTGTTGAGCTCGTCAAAACCAAACACCTCACAAAATTTCAGCCTCCTACGATGAGTAGTTTCTGAGATATAGGGCTTCAAAAATCGCAAAAACCGTAACTGACTCACTGACTCACTGACAGATCATCAAAATTATGGAGAACTTCCCGATATCGTAGAAACTTGAAATTTTACACGGTGATAGGACTTGTGGTGTATACAAAGGAAAAAATCGAAAATTTGAGATTTTCAATTCAGGGGGCGTGGCATCCGCCCATTTCCGCTGAATTTTCATCATATATTATAGAGCACTTCTGATTATCGTAGAATCTTGAAATTTGGTAGAATAGTAGAGCTAGTAGTTTATACAAAGGAAAAAATTTAAAACTTGAGAATTTCAGCCAGGGGGCGTGGCAACCGCCCATTTCCGCTGAATTTTCATAAATTATTATAGAGCACTTCTGATTGTCGTAGAATCTTGAAATTTGGTAGAATGGTGGAGCTGGTAGTTTACACAAAGGAAAAAATTTTAAATTTGAGAATTTCAGCCAGGGGGCGTGGCAACCGCCCATTCCCGCTGAATTTTCATCAAATATTATAGAGCACTTCTGTATGTCGTAGAATCTTGAAATTTGGTAGAATGGTGGAGCTGGTAGTTTACACAAAGGAAACAATTTAAAGTTTGAGAATTTCAGGCAGGGGGCGTGGCAACCACCCATTTTCACTGAATTTTCATCAAATAAAGAGATTTTATATTCTACAGCCATACCTTGCAAAAAGTAGTGAAATCACAACAAAAACATTACTGTTAAAAAAAAAGCCAAGTTCTCCAAGCTGGCACAAAAAGTACTGAGATGTAAAAGTGTACCAAGTTCTAAAGTTTGGGTTCAAATTCGTATCAATAAAATTTTGATTGTTTACTTGGCAATTTTTGAAATAACTTTAAAAATCGATAGTTAAGAAAAATTGTCAAGTAAACAATCAAAATTTTATTGATACGAATTTGAACCCAAACTTTAGAACTTGGTACACTTTTACATCTCAGTACTTTTTGTGCCAGCATAACTTCAACATAGGAGAACTTGGCTTTTTTTTTTAACAGTAATGTTTTTGTTGTGATAAGAACTTACGTGACGATATTTACATTTTTAACGAATTCAGAATAATGTTTTTGAGTAGACATGCATATTTACACTGTTATCAGTTTACAATCAATTTGCCAAATTCTTTAAATATTTTTGTTATTTTTTTTTTCAACAAAGTTGTTCACCACTTGAATAAGTACAACGAACAACGACATGAAATAGAATCTAAACAAAATAGCACAGATTGAAGATGTCATTAAATGAAGAGCATTCATAGAATCATACAAAAGCCAAAAATACCTACATAGATGATTTTGTTGAACAATCCCATATGAAATGACACTACAACTACAACAGCTAGTTGTTGCCGTTAGATTATTGCTGAATAGTCTCATGGGTTTTGTCTATTGTCCATATGGATACTTATCAGTCAACATTTTCATCAATGTCATAAGTTCATTGCGATTAAAGCGACAATAATGATAACAGGTACCTACATTGTTCATCTCTTTAATTCGTGCCAAAGGAAAGAAAAAAACACAAACATGTTGTAGAGTAGACAATTTAAAATAGTTTTCAGTTTTTCTTTTTTTTTTCGGTTAACAAGTGTCATTTTGTTAGCCGGCGAATAGAAGAAGGAAAAGCGACTACAAAAAAAATCACGTTTCCCATTTGGCAAGATGCCAAAAATAAATTTATATCAATTCCAAAAAGAAAAATGTGATTCTTCTCATATAACAACCCCAAATCGATAACCATGCCTTTTTTTATACCCTAGTGGAGCCGTAGAGGATTTATTATACACTCATGATTAAGGTACCTTCTATTCTATTATCTTATCAGCAAAAGCTGAAATATCGTCAGGTAAAGACAGATTGATAAATAAATTATCAACGCTTCTATGACTTTGATTGATAGAATACACTCTACCCTTCTTAACCACATGGAAAGCGAATCAAGACGATAGAAAAACGACCATCAAGCAAAAAAGATAGCTCTATCAAAAAGGTATTTACATAAAACTCAAAAAAGCTTACCCTTCGTTTTGTAGAATGAGAACGAGACTTCCCAAGGGAGGTGATTTGTAATCGAAGAATAGAAAGAAACACGAAGTAGACAACGCACTGAGCGCAATTGAGCTTCTCGTGACCGAAAAATTAATGTGAGATAATAAAAAAAATGCTTCGCTAACGAGAATACCAAACAAAAGGAGTAACGCAATAAAGCTAATTGGATAAGAAGCACCCAGTGTCGTCAAAAATCTTGCAACACTCAGCTAGACCAAGAGCATTGCAGATCGATAGAATTTCAATTAAATAAAAAGGGAAATTATTTACAGTTTTTTTTTTTTATCAATTTAGAACAAAAACAAACCAAAAAAATATAACTCTCCACTTCATATTAATAAGTCTCCACAAGGGACAAAAAAGAAAACTAAAATAAATTGGAGAGCAAAGGTGGGGAACGAGGGGAAGGTGTCAAATCATGTTAATTAGATAAATAAGCGAATTAAATGTAAAGAAAAAAAAATTGAGAGGATAAAAAATAAACGAGAACATTTTTGTAATAGAAAAATATAAAAACTAGAGGAGAGATTTTAAATTTAATTCTTTACTTGTTTCGGCTGAGTAGCATTTTTTTTCTTAAATATTTTGTTTAAAAGATATTTCTTAGAGATACTGAAAATATTTGTAAATTGATATCAATTTATCATTTTTATTTTGATAATAAAAAAAAAAAATAGAACGAAGAAAAAACACGAACTTGTTTTTTTTTGTAGAATTTCCTTCAAAAAGGACTTACATCGGTTTTTTATTCAATTTTTTTTTCTATTTTTCAACAAAACAAAAAAAACAACTTTTTTTTTGCAGATGGATTGTAAAATGCGTTTTTACTTTGTTGAAGTGTTTTTTTCGTTTTTAAGTTCGCTTCAAAATCGAATTGATTTTTTCTTTAACTCACTGCCCTGCACGTTTATTGTCAATTGATTTCTTTAGATATTTTGAAATTTGCAAAATCAAAATATTATTATTGCAGGAGTAAAAATAAATAGAAGAAAAAAAAGCTCAACAAATTGGAAATTTTTTTGTAAATTTATTTTCGCGCACACACAACACACGAGTGGTACAGAAAGAAGAGCAAACGAAAATGGTCGTTGCGGTTTTTGACAGCTGCTCTGCTGTTCGCTGTTGCTGTTGACAACTGCTGACAGCTGCTAGGTTTTTTTCAATAGGTAAGGTAGTTTGGACTGTATTATCATGTAAAATAAATGGTTGGTGTATTTGCTAGATATGTGGGTCGGTATGCGTTGTTATGCGATGGAAAAACTTTCGAAAATCAACAAACTTAATTTGACAGTTATTTTTAACGACTCAGGACTCACCTAAAAAAATTGGTATCAAGATAGAAGAATTTTTTAACATACACGCAATGCGTCTCAATATATTTTAAAGGAAAGGTGGAGGGCCCAACCCATAGAATCCGTTGCGTCCGTTCCGTCGAAGTTTTCAACTGACAGCTCGATAAAATACACACGTTCTTATGGGAAGCGACCCATAAGCGACAGATCGGACGGAGACGGACGGATTCGACGGAAGAAGTAGCCCAACTTTCTACTTTTTCATCCGTCGTATCCTTTGACATTGGTTGTCAACAATAGATCAGTTCGATTTTTTGTTTCTGAGTGCACACCGGGGAATTTCAGAACTAAGAACTGAGTTCTTTTCTCCTCCGATTCTATGAATTGTAAACTTTAATTGTATATTTGTGAAAAAAATGTAATAAAAGTAACATTTAATGATATATCTAATAAATTATATCAATTAAGTACTCAAATTCTGTTGTAGAGTTCAATTTTACTATGCCAAAGTCATACCTACAACTCATAATTTGTTATAAAAAATTATTTTTAACTGAAGAGCAGGTACCTACAGGAAATCTAGTCGTGCATTTTATTTTATTAAAAAAAAGAACAACAATAATAGTTAAAAATGTCTTGCATCAGAACTTCCTTAGTGCACATTCAGCGATAAAATATCGAACACACCTTGGAGCTGTCAAAAAGCAATCCGTCGTACGACGTATTCTATGGGTCACCCCTTTCTGTCCCATCCTTTAACTTCAACGGATAGATTGACGGAACGGACGCAACGGATTCTATGCGTTGGGGCCTTAAGAAACGTTTTTTGTACTGAAAAATGGCTTTTTTGTTGTAATTAGCATTGGAAAAAATGTTTGTTTACCTCTCCAACAGTGCAGATTGGGTGCGTTCACGTCACGTACTCATCTTAAGGTATCCGGATACCTTTGTGTTGTTTAATCCCATGTAAAATCACAGCTGATCGTGAACATGTGTTGACAAAAAAAACCGAAGGTATCCTAAAAATTTCTGGATACTCATGTATCTTATGGGAGATTTGTAGAACGGCTGATTCATGTTTAAGAGCCCGACCCATAGAATCCGTTGCGTCGAAGTTTTTGACTGACAGCTCGATAAAATGCACACGTTCTTATGCGACGTATCGGACGGATGCGTTTTATGGGTCGGTTCTCATAAGAAGGGCCCAACCCATAGAATCCGTTGCGTCCGTTCCGTCGAAGTTTTCAACTGACAACTCGATAAAATACACACGTTTTTATGGGAAGCGACCCATAAGCGACGGATCGGACGGAGACGGACGGATTCGACGGAAGAAGTAGTCCAACTTTCTACTTTTTCATCCGTCGTATCCTTTGACATTGGTTGTCAAAAATAGATCAGTTCGATTTTCTGTTTCTGAGTGCACACCGGGGAATTTCAGAACAAAGAACAGTGTTCTTTTCTTCTCCGATTTTATGAATTGTGAACTTTAATTGTATATTTGTGAAGAAAATGTAATAAAAGTAACATTTAATGATATATCTAATAGATTATATCAATTAAGTACTCAAATTCTGTTGTAGAGTTCAATTTTACTATGCCAAAGTCATTTTATTTTATTAAAAAAAAGAACAACAATAATAGTTAAAAATTTCTTGCATCAGAACTTCCTTAGTGCACATTCAGCGATAAAATATCGAACACACCTTGGATTTTGAAGTGAGCTGTCAAAAAGCAATCCGTCGTACGACGTATTCTATGGGTCACCCCTTTCTGTCCCATCCTTCAACTTCAACGGATAGATTGACGGAACGGACGCAACGGATTCTATGGGTTGGGGCCTTAAAGGTATACGGTAGTGGTACGGTTTATTATAAGATAACCAAATGAATGTAGATCATGAATTTAAAATAAGATTATGGATCAAAATAGAAAAAGATTTCTCTTTTTCGGTCATAATTATTTTTGTTTATTCTCCAACTCATGTTTTATCTCTTAATTTTCTCCCTACCAACAAACTAGAGCCATTTGTTGACCAGAAAAGGAATTGGAATAACTACAACCATTGTATATATATTTCTAAATGCAATGCTACAACGTCCACTTTTTAGCCTGGTACGCAACTCGCGCTAAATTCTAGCTCCAATATAAATTATCGAAAAATTTTAGCCGAGCTAAAATGAGTCCCATACAAATTATCGATAACTTGTATGCCCAAGTAACAATTTAGCTTTCATAAGGGTCAATGCAAGCTATTTTTTGGCTTTCATAACAAGAAGGACAGGTCTTATGCAAATCATTTTGGCGCATTTTACCGAAATTGCATAGGTCTTTCCTTCACAGGTAATCCACAAGCTAATAGCTTGTGACAAACTGCTTAAAATGGCCTTACGGAGGTCTTCCTGCAGAGGGTTTAGCTAACGTCCAAACCGGATTACTTGCGTAGGATGTTATAATAAGGCCTTATAGAAATTATTGTAGGTGTTGTAGAAAATGTTGAATTTATGCATAAAAAAAAGAATTAGGTAATTGAATTTTATTTCATTTTTTTTTACTTTATTTAGTTTTTTTCTGTTTTGCATTTTCTACATATTATTCAATTTATTTTAATTTTTTCTTATTTTGTTTCTTTTCCTTTTTTGGAAATTCCACTGCATACTTACAGGTGAAAACTTTGCTTCCTACAAGACCTTCTTCGAACAGGTCTTAAAGAGACCTTCTGTCACTTGAAAATACAAGGCTTCTTTAGAACGGTTCAAACAGGTCTTATAAAGGTCTTCTTTAACTGATATTTACAAGGCTTCTTCTTAACACTTCTAGATAGCCTTAAAGAGACCTCCTTTCTTTCCAAAATCGATGACTTGCGTAAGTAAAGCCTTAAAATAATCGTATACAAACTATAGCTTGTCGAATCGAACAAAATGGACCTTATGCAAGTAAAATTGTTACTTGGGTGGGAATTTTATCTTGGCTAAAATTTAGCGCGAGCAGCGTACCAGGCTTTTGCAAAAAGTGAAGAAGTGAAATTTCAAACGAATTTTATGATAGTTTTTCTAAAACCAAAAATTTAAATAATGATGGATAAAGCTTAGTTTTTTACTTCAAAAATAATTTTTGTAGTTTTTTTCCAAAAACAAATGGCGAAAGAAATAAACTTTTTTTTACTTTTGTAAGTCTTAGTACTTTTTGTTTGGAAAAAAGTATGTCGTAAGGGCAAGATTGCAAGTGGCGCCTCTCATAAAAAAAATCATTTTAAAACAATTTCTTAAAATCACGAAAAAAGCAATTAGTAGATTAAGCTGCGTTCCTTTGGGAACTTTTATCTACTGCTTAGTACTTTAAACTACTTTGAACTACTTTAGCTATACTGAAAAAGTAGTTCAAAGCAACTTTAAGTACTAAGCAGTAGATAAATATTTCCAAAGGAAGGCAGCTTATGTCTTACCTCTCATATACCTGTTAATGCATTTATGTAACAATGTGCAGTTTATTAAAGTACATATAACTTATTGTTTGAGCCAATACACTTAAGTATGTGGTGGACCCAATACCAAAAATATATTAGTTTTAATATCCAGAAGCTTTTTCGCGCCCCAACTTCCAACGCCTATATCTCGGAATTTTGAAAAAAAAAAAAATGAAAAAAAATTTTTGATGCCAAAACGTAGCGGGAACTCTAACCTACAGCTCAGATCACCGACAAGCTCAGCTCACCCAACAGCTCAGCTCACCGACAGCTCAGCTCAACCATCAGCTCAGCTCACTTTCAGCTCAGCTCACTTTCAGCTCAGCTCAAATGAGCTGAGCCTTTGTATATCAATCTTTGTATATCAATTGATATACAAAGGCTGAGCTATGGTACGTAGCTCAAAAGTGAGCTAGCTCAAAATTTGAGCTGAGCTGTGAGCTGAGCTCAGCTCACTTTTGAGCTTTGTAGCAACTCTGCATATAAGCTTAACTTAAAAAAAAATTAATATTCATGTTATTTAGGTTCAATTGACAAGTTTACCTTTATCTCTGACTTTTTTGTTTGGTTTTATTTGAACAATATTTTTTCATAAACTTTTTCAACTAGGTACATTAATGTCGTTTTCGATTGGAATCACTCAATGATTCACTCATTCTGAAATCCAATAAAAATGTTTGAATCCCTTCCACCCAATTCTGAAATTTAATACCTGTATTGGTGAAAAATCAAATTTTTTTTTTTTTCCTAGGAGAATAAAAAATTTGCATCAGGCTTCTGGATGATTCCGGACGGCCAATCGAAAACGACATACCTTTATAAGTATTAGGTTTGTTCGTTGTGACTTGTGAGCTCTAGGGCACTCTGGGGTCTGGGTCGCTCCGAATTCTTTTTCAAGCGTTTTTTGTAGCTACTTTTTCAACCAGAGTTATTTCCTCTGTGTTCGTTGTTCGCTCTGTACGCACCCTGAATAACTCTAAGTATTTTGTCAGAGCGGAGGAATTCAGAGTTATCAAAATGAAATCAGCTGTTTAAAAAAAAAAAAAAAATTGTCTGGTGTGCGAAAAGTGATTTGTCGTTTGTGGATACAAAATTTGTGTGGTAAATATGAGATTTTTCACAAAATTCATGAAATAAGAAACTAAATAAAGTAAAAAATGTGAAAACTGAAAATAGCTAATGAAACTGAGGTGTTCGATGTAAAATGAAAACCCGAGAAACTATGATTTTTTTTTTTGACAGTTAATTGACATGACTCAGAGTGCCCTGGAGGGGGGAACAACGAACAGACCTATTTTATTATTCTCACACACAAACGTAGTTTTTATGAGAAATGGAGAAGCTGTGAATTTATTCTAGTTCGTTTTATCTCTTTTTCTGGCCATTCTGCGTTTCCTATTTGTTCTGAAATTAATGTTGTCTTTTTTTTCCTTTTTTGACAATTCCACTGCTTTTTCTGTTGTTCTGAAGTGGGAAGAAAGTTATTTTAATTTAATTTTGATTCTGGCCAAGAATCGATCACTCTTACCGCACTGTGCAAGTTGTTTCAAAAAAATTTTTGAGACAAGTGCGCTGTTGACTTTTCCCCCCTATTTCGGACCTGAGAAATCGATTGGCATCATTAGTTTTTCGATTTATCGGTACGACTTCGAACAAAATTTGTTTTCGGAAATTTTTTCAATAATTTTAAGCATTAAGCCCGGTTTAAAGTCATTTTTCTTGTTTATATTGCTATTTATTCGGCTCAAACGTTATTTACTACCAGCAACCAGCATAAAAACAAATAACAAATTTTATGCAATTTATTTAACAAATTAGCAAGTTTTTGTTGAAAAAATTTGGATTTTTTTGCATTGTTATCGTTTTATTCTGTTTTAGTGGAGTAACTAAAGCAAATTACAGATCCAATTTTTATAATTTCTGGTCTTAAACGTCGGTAATGAAAAATTCTTTAAAATCTATGTGTTAAAAATTGCCGGTGCTGCCGTTTTGTTTTTTAAACTAAAAATAAATTTTTTTCCAAAACTTTTTTTTTTTTTTGATTTCATAAATAAAATGATGGATAAGGATTATTTACATAAAAAAATTATATTGGAGTGAAGGATAAGATTAAATCGTTTAGCTGGTAGAAGCAATTTTTTCACAAATCGGCTTCAAATGTAAAAAAAAAAAATGTATTAAAACACAACGGCAACACATTCGTTACTAAGATATACATTTTCACAAAGGCAGTTTAGTTTATGTTGGTAGTAAATAACGTTAAACGAACATTAAAGATAAGTGGAAAATAGAGAGGTAATTTATAACAGTCATGTTTTTTTTTCGAATGCATTAGAAACATCAAACATATGCATACCTACTTGAAAGATAAAAACATTGCATACTTATAAAAAATAAATATTGCATACCTACAAGATAGAACATTGCATACTTAGAAGAACTTCTTGGAACAGGTCTTATAGAGGCCTTATGTCACTTAAAAATACAAAGCTTTCTTTGAACGATTCAAAGCTTCTTCTAAACACTTCTAAGGAAATCTGAAAAAGACCTCCTTTTTTTCCAAAATGGTTTAGCTTGTCGAATCGAAAAAAATGGCCCTTATGCAAGCCACATTGTTTGGGATTGCATTGCGTTGCATTGCGTTGCATTTCGCATTGCATTGCATTGCATTCAAATGCATTGCATAAAATTCAATTGAATTGCATTGCATTAAAATGCATTTTGCATTGCATTTGGCATGTCATTGTATTGGATTGCAGTGCAATGCATTGCATTTTGGACTGCATTGCAATGCATTTTGAATTGCATTGCATTACGGTGCATAAAATTGCATTGGATAACATTGCATTGCATTGAATTGCATTTCATTTCATTTTATTTATTATTATGTACTTTATTCTGTTTTATTTTATTGAATTTTATTTTATTTTTATCTGTTGAAAAGACGAAAATCTTAAATTTAGAATTTAAAGTACTAAAAGTCTCTAACCTTTCATCCTACACTGCCATAGAAATCAATCGAAATACTTTTTGAAAACTTTCCCAAAGATTTTCTAATTTCAATAAAATCAAAGATATTCATCAAATCACGAGAGCACACTAGGGGGTGGCATTGGGTTAAACTGTGCTTGTCTAGCTTAGGAAGGTGCGGGTTTGTTAAACTTTACTCGAAAAACTTTCAAAAAGAAAAAAAAAATAATAATAATATTCTTTCCTGGAAGCAGCAAATGCTACGAAAAACATAAAAACTTTTTCACCGGAAATCAGAGCAAAAATTCCTAAGAAAGAAACGCACGAGCGACCGACAGAAAAAAAAATTAAAGAAAATCCAACAACAACAAAGATTAATTTTTGTTCGACCAGGCTTGAACGCAAGGATATGGCGTCTTCAGGTTGGTGTATATAGGAACTCTTGTATATCAACCGGGAGTGCTCTGCTTGCGATGTGGAGTTTAAGAATGATGAAGAGACGTGATTCGGTTTTGGCCCTATAACAGAGGAAGTTAATTGAATTTAATTGCCCACTTAGTGGTTCAATGATTTCGGTCAAACGTGGGATGAATCAGAGCGTGCAGCAATGTTAGATATCATGATGGCGATATGGAGTGACTTTTTACCTTTTATATAATGCACTCTCTCTCGTTTAAGATGGAGAGGATATAAATTATTTTCCAAGTAGGTATATGTGTATATTTGCAAGGATACCTATAACTTTTTTAACGTGTGTTTGGAAAAAGTTTTCCCTTCTTCCGGTCATAATTCTTATTTTTGTGCAGTTTTATGTTTATTTTTTGTTCTTTTTGTGCAGTAAAAGTGGAAGTTGTGAAAAGTCATTCGGTACCAATAATCGGATAGTTGAAGTAAAATTAAGTTTACTGCAACGAGAAGTGGCACAAAAACGATTTATTAATTTTTTATTTGATGAATTGAACGATTTTGGGTATAGTAGGTTACTCATTTAAGAGACCCTCACAATAATGTTGCAATCTTGCGAAGATTTTAGTCATTATTCATAAGTATTTGTCTTTTGGTGATACATCAATTTTTTTAAGTGTAAAAATTATTTAAAAAAAAAAAAACAAAAAAAAAATCAAAATTGGGGTCAAAATTCCGAGAACCCAAAGTCCCGATAACCCAGAATCCCGAAAAAAAATCCAGAATTCAAAAAATCAAAATCCTGAAAACCCAGAATCCCGAGAGTGATCCCGAAAAATTATATATGTATTCAATTATTCGGGATTTCGATTTCATAAAATAATCCTAAGTGTAATGTTAAAAAGTAAACACGTAAAAAACAATAAGTTCTGGTAATGTGGTATAGGCGGGTAATGTGGTACACATTGTTTTTTAAGAAACTAGGTTCTTTGAAGCAATAGGTGACAATTTTTGTTCAACGAAAAATTCGAACTTAAAAACACGAAAAATATTAAATACTTTTCAAAAAAATTGATAAAAATTTATAAACCGTTAAGTGAACTTTTTTTTGTGAGCTTTACAGAATGCATTCTCAAACGTATAAAAAGCAAAATTTAAAAAAATTTATTTTTTTTTATTAGAACAGTTTGCTATTGATTTACGTGATTTTGATATGAGTTCGGTACAAATCTAACTTTTAATATGCTTTTTTTTTTTATTTTTGTACAGTATCACTGTTTCCCCTAATGTAGTATAGTAAATTCCTTTAGAATATACCTACCAACAATGAAATTAATAATTTATCTTAAATTTATAGCTCTGGGAAATTAGTCAAAATATGGGCATGAAATCGCATTTTTCGCAGGACAAAATTTTTTTCATGGAATGTGTTCGGAGTGTTGTCCTTATTATAAAAGTCAATTTGTTGGGATGATCGGAGGTTGGAAACAGCCGCCATTTTGGAAAAGAGATTGGTAACGTTTTTATTGAATAGATCCATTGTTATTCATTTTAACAAAAAATGACAAAGGTAAGACTTTTTAACAATAAAATTACCAACAAAATGATATACAAAACAATTCCGTAAGTTGATTAAATAAAATTTTATAGTTGGTCAAAGTGCGGGTTTGAATCGCAAGGTTGGGATAAATTGACATTTGTTCATATATCTGACGAACTTTTGATTTGTTTGTATACTTCTTCGAGAATGAATTATAGTACTTATAATTATCTATAAAATTAACCCACAATCTTTATTGTAACCATTGTATTGTAGAAGTAATCTAACTCCGAAACTCTTTATGTACTAGGCAAAAGTGAGAAAAAAGCTAGTTTTTTGCTAGTAGGCCGAGCAAATTTTGGGAGTAGAGGTATAACCAAAATATAAGTACGCAGTTTTGCAGCCATACGCGTCTTAATATCGATTTCAAAGGTCTGACAACTCTAATTTTGTGCTTTATACGGTTTTCGGGGGGTTTAATAACGTAAGTTTTCCAATTAATGTGAATGGGGTAAATTTATACTATTTGAAATTATAAATATAAAAGATGATATGCTCTATTATTTTTCCTAAATCTAATAATATTGTTTTTATTCTTGATGTTGATGGATATTAAAACGTCCATGCGAAATTTATCAATTCGGTAGCAAGTTTGCTACTGTTATGATAATTCGGGTTGACGGACGAAAAAGAGCCATTACTTTTTTTTAGATACGTCAGACTGCATTGATTTTGTTTTTTTTTTGGAATCAGCGTTGAAAAATACCTTGAAATCATGTGCTGTATGTATATTTAACTCTAAATTATTGTTTTTCAATTTTTTGAATCTGTGCTTAACTTGGTTTGACCTGAAAAATTAGGACTTGCGGACATGAGATTTTTTTAGATTTTTGAGGGTAGTTAAAGAATATCCAAACCAAAAATTAAAAAATTAGCCTATTAGCACTTATTCCTAAGATGAACAAGAATCTTCTTTAGTGCATATCCTAAAATTTGCCCCTCCATCAAAAAATACCATTATTTCGTAGGTTTATATGTATATTTTTTGTAATGGATTGTTTTGATTTTTAATAATGATGGATTCTAAAATCTTCATGCAAAATTTGGTTCATCTACCATAACCTTTAAGGGTTTTTCGGCAGTAAGTTTGCAACTGTTATAATAATATGAGTTGACAGATGAAAAACAGGTATAACTTTTTCCAGAGACGTCAGATTGTCTTGATTTTAGATTTTTTGGAATCAGCATTAAAAAATTTGAAAATTGAAATCATGTATCATATGTGTATATAATACCATAGCCTATTTTTGATAATTTTGAAAATCTCCATTTCGCGATTTGACCTTGAAATCGCGACAAGCGGACATGAAATTTTTCTAGACTTTTGAGATATGTTATAGAATGGCAAAAGGAAGATATTGAGCAAAAACAATTACTACTAACATTCATTCTGAGATTTACCCCTTTTTTCTCCTTATTTGACTGTATTAAAAGGCAATTTCCTTTATTGACTACAAAAAGCAAAAATTTTACAATAAAAAAACGAAATATAAATTTTTAATAAGTACCTAACGCATTTTTTATTTGCAAAATTTAAAACACCGAATGCATTTCGAATCAGCGAAACCTCGATTTACTCTAGTAAATCGAGGTTTCGCTGATGATGAGCTGCATGTCAGTTCGAAATGCATTCGGTGTTTTAAATTTTGCAAATAAAAAATGCGTTACTTATTAAAAATTTAAATTTCGTGTTTTTATTGTAAAATGTTTGCTTTTTGTAAATTGCCTTTGCTAAATATAATTTTGTAAATAATTGTTAGTTTTATTATTTAAGTTATAGTGTATGTTTAAATTGTTATTTAATTTGTGTTTTAGTGCGCAGACAATTTTCAAGAGTTTTTTACTTTTTCTTATTTATTTTCGTGATTTTGGCCTTTCTGGATTTTGGGTTTCGGGATTTTGGTTTTTCGGAATTTTTGTTTTTCGGGATTTTGGATTTTTGGGATTCTGCGTTTTCTGTATTCAAAATTTTGGGATTGTGTCCTACCCCCATTTAAAACTCAAATCAATATAAAATTAACAAAAAATAAAATGCACGACTGGGTCGCACGAACTTGCTCTTAGAGTTCAAGTTGATTAAATTTTTAAGACTTTTTATATAGAAACTTGGGAAATGTTGGTATATAAAAAACAAAAAAAAAATAAAATTAATTTTTTAAAAAAATAAAACAATATCTGAAATCAAATCGCCCCACAAAACAAGTATGCAGTTTTATTTGATATATAAAGGTGCATTTTTAGAAAAAAAATTTTCAAAATCGTTAGAGCCGTTTTTTAAAAAACTAATTTTTTATAAATAATTTTTTGAAAAAAAAGTTTAAAAATAAAATTGGTATGCCATTTTGTAGAAATCACTAATCAACATCTAAAAACAAAATTTCAAAAAATTCAATGTCCCGTTTTCAAAAAATTGATTTTTCAAAAAAAAATTTTCAAATTTTTTTTAAAAATCCAAAAATTATTTTTTTCAAAATTTTATTTTTGGCTTATGTTTAAATTATATAAAAGCTTTTGTATAAAAAATTTCGTTGAAATACATTAAGTAGTTTTGCAGAAAATTCGATTTGAAAAAAGCGGTCCTATGGCAGGTATACCGTTAATAATGATTTTCAAAAAAAAATTTTTTCTTCGAAAGATAGACCTTGTTAAAAAACTAACACTTGAATTTTTTTAACAAAATCGTTGGAGCCGTTTTTGTGAAATTAAACTTTTCCGAAATTTTTGTATGACAGGTACCGTTATTTTTGATCCAAAAAAATTAATTCCAAAAATCCCTCTGGAGAGCCTCCAAAAACTGCTACATAGCAAGTTTGGAGTCAATCGGTCCATCCGTTTAGGCTCTAGTTCCTTATACAGACAGACTGACAGACTGACAGACTGACAGACTGGCAGACTGACAGACTGACAGACTGACAGACTGACAGACTGACAGACTGACAGACTGACAGACTGACAGACTGACAGACTGACAGACTGACAGACTGACAGACTGACAGACTGACAGACTGACAGACTGACAGACTGACAGACTGACAGACTGACAGACTGACAGACTGACAGACTGACAGACTGACAGACTGACAGACTGACAGACTGACAGACTGACAGACTGACAGACTGACAGACTGACAGACTGACAGACTGACAGACTGACAGACTGACAGACTGACAGACTGACAGACTGACAGACTGACAGACTGACAGACTGACAGACTGACAGACTGACAGACTGACAGACTGACAGACTGACAGACTGACAGACTGACAGACTGACAGACTGACAGACTGACAGACTGACAGACTGACAGACTGACAGACTGACAGACTGACAGACTGACAGACTGACAGACTGACAGACTGACAGACTGACAGACTGACAGACTGACAGACTGACAGACTGACAGACTGACAGACTGACAGACTGACAGACTGACAGACTGACAGACTGACAGACTGACAGACTGACAGACTGACAGACTGACAGACTGACAGACTGACAGACTGACAGACTGACAGACTGACAGACTGACAGACTGACAGACTGACAGACTGACAGACTGACAGACTGACAGACTGACAGACTGACAGACTGACAGACTGACAGACTGACAGACTGACAGACTGACAGACTGACAGACTGACAGACTGACAGACTGACAGACTGACAGACTGACAGACTGACAGACTGACAGACTGACAGACTGACAGACTGACAGACTGACAGACTGACAGACTGACAGACTGACAGACTGACAGACTGACAGACTGACAGACTGACAGACTGACAGACTGACAGACTGACAGACTGACAGACTGACAGACTGACAGACTGACAGACTGACAGACTGACAGACTGACAGACTGACAGACTGACAGACTGACAGACTGACAGACTGACAGACTGACAGACTGACAGACTGACAGACTGACAGACTGACAGACTGACAGACTGACAGACAGACGGACAGACGGACTTCCGGGACCCACTTTTTTGGCATTGTCTATCATCGTAATGTCATGGAAAAATGTTATCTCAACTTTTTTTTTTTGTACGAATGCATAACTTGACATATAGTACCTATATCGCAAGTAAAAAAATGACATCTTTTTGAGTCAAAAAGAACCCTTTAAGTTAGCCAACAATTTTCATCAATTCATTGACTCTTGCACACAAACAAATGCCCACAATTTATTTCCTTAATCCCTATTGTACGGTTTTCAATAAAAGATCAAAATCCTTTCACCTTGCTGCCCAAAACGAAATGCGCAAAAAATTAAATTTCACTTTATTTTTGTATCCTTTTATTTGCTTTGAAGATTCTTTAAGGGTAATATTTTGATGTGAGGAAAAAAACTAGCTTGAGATTGTAATGATAGGGGACTTACAACTTTTTGGGCATATCCACCTGCTGTCGAAAACACGAGCATGTCTATAAGCGGTTCTAAGTTCTGATTGTCCCAAATGGCTTGGTAGCAGGGACTATTAAATTAAAAACTCTTTAACAATCAGCCAGTAGACACGACTCAGTTCAGGCCCTTATTTTCCTAAAGCCCCCCCGTCATTGCAAATTTATAAATCATTGTTATAGTTTAACCAACCACCGAGTCATGCACCTAAGGTAACTACGCCAAAAGGCTACAGGATACTCTACATTGCCAAAAAATCAAAAAAAGGATACACATTTTTTTGTATATTCGTGTATCAAAAACCCTTTTATTGCTCACTCAACCATGTTGCCATTCTCACTTTTCATCTCCATATCCTTAGTTGTGATGGCGCGTCGTTATTATAACAGCCAGCGAAGGCGGCTTCCGCATCCGATAAACGTTTATGACACGGTGCACATTCAGGAAGACGATTTATTCTGGCCGCGGAAGATTGAAAAAGGAAAAAAATTTCGATTCGAGGAAGCAATCTATTAATTTTTTTTCTTTTTTCAAATATATATTATGCGTGCGACATCCTTTTTATCAATTTTTTTTTTATTATATTTTACTCCTTTAGTCCCTGTTTAAATAAAAAAAAAGGACGAAAAAAAACTATCCTCTTCTATAAGAGGATGCGAAACGATAGATGGTTAAGGTGATGGTATAGTCTAAAAGTGTGAGAGTTCGCGTCTATTCAGCAAGGCTTAGAGAGACTTTTGAATGGAATTTTTGTATATCAAAATTGTTTCCTTTATGTGCATCGTTTAGAGAATGGTGTACCTTTAACCACTCACAGGAAGGATAAGGTTTCCGTATATAGACACACAGTAAAGCAAAGCATCAGCGCAGGCAATTGATTTATGTTTTATTAAATCTATTGACTATGCAAAGTTTGTTGTGGCACAACAAGGTGGTATAGTTTTTTAGGAAAAGAGAAGAGCATCATCACGTTTATATATAAGCTCTACTGACTCTGATGTTGATTTTGTGATACAAAATTGAACTTTAGTTGTGTATCTATTTTTAAATTGAATAGCTGACTTATGGGGCAGATTTACGTGCAAGTTTTCAAAAAAGTTGAATATTATACACAATATTATAAGTTGATGTGTTTTAGAGCTATAGGTACGCAGTTTTGATCTTCTTTGTAAAGTTATATGTATTTGATTGTTTTATATAAATGATTCATTATAAATAGATGCTTTTTATGCTATTAATGACTTTTAATTGCAATTCAAAACATTTTTCGTTTTTTCTTAGAAAAATTTTAAAGAAAAAAGTTTTGTTTTTGAAAGATTCTGCTAAGCATGTACCTAGCTTTTCTAGGTGGTCATATCGCAAACTGAAAAAACATTTTAACAGGAATTTTATATGGACTACACATTGAATCAAATAAGAATTATAAGTCAAATAAATTTGAGGCGTAGTGGCCACAACAGGGGACTAACTTTTTCCAAATTATAAATTTAAAAAAAGGTCACTGTGGTGTATGCGTACTATTTTTTTAAACTAGTTGGTTTTTGTAACAAACTATAGTTGAAAAGACGCAAATAAATGGTGGTTTAGCCTGGGCTAACCTTGGACAAACGAAGCAGAGTGTTGAATCAACGATTTTTACACTGTACCTACAAAAAAAATATTTTTTGTGTTTTTTGAAGTGAATAAAAAAAAAAAATGCTTCTATAATTTTTATACTTAGGGTAGGATAGCGGAAATAAAAATTGGGCTTTCTTGGGCCAACGTTGGAACTAAGGGTGGACCAACGAAAAAAAAAAATCTTGGGTTATCCTTATACAGGGTGTCCCAAAAGTAATGGATTAAACGAAATATGCTGACTAGGGTGGGTCAAAAAAAAATCGAAATTCGTTTTTTTTTTATTTGGTACCTCGAAAACTCGATTGCTAGACACCTCTAGAATATACTCACCAAATATGAGCTCTTTATCTTAATGGGAAGGTCCTCCGTTTTTCAATTTTCCATTTTTACATCAAGCTTCTACTAAAAAAAAAATATTTTTTTTATTAATTGAATTTTTAGCCAATTTTTTTACATATTCTTGTAGAAAATTGAACGCTCTACAAAAAAGTTTAAATACACTTCTTTGAATTATCTAATTGTTTGAGGTCCAAAAATCAAAAAAATCTTTAAAAATTCGTTTTTTGTTCTTAATTTTGTAACAAATTGAAAAATTATAATAATCAAACGCGCATGACATATTCTTGTAGAAAACAAATTGTTCCACAAAAAAGGTCTTATTAACTTTTTTTTATTAATCTAACCATTTGAAAGATATTCGAGTTCAAAGTTAAACAAAAATATAAAAACTTTTTTTACTTTTCAAAATTTTCTAATTCACTGAAAAGTCATTATTATTAAATTAGTAAGATGGATTATTGTAGGGGCTTAAATGTTCTACAAAAAAGTCCTTGGCATCAAATTGGTTGCTTTAACCGTTTAGAAGATATTCGCATCCAAACCAATGCCCACTGATTTCAATAGTTTTTTTTATGGTCCCTATGCATTGCGACTTTTTATAAAACTTGAAACTGTTAGTTAATTTGCAGCGAAATGGCGTATGGAATAAAAAATATTTTGATTAATTAATTGTTCCTAATTATTTGGCAATGTTTTCGTAAAAGAATTTAAAAAAAAAATCAATAATGGGCGCAGGAAGCAAAATACTGTTGCCAAGTAGGGATTTTTCGAAATTTCACAAGAATTGCATTAAATCGAAAACCGTAAGGATTTGGGATGAACAAGTTACCAAATTCTGAGAGCCATTAAGTTCCCCAATCAGCAAATTTCGTTTGATCCATTACTTTTGGGACACCCTGTGTATACCTTAGGCAATCAAACCCGGCAGGTTTGAAAAAAAAAAAAAAAAAAAATAGCATTTGGGGGTGCCAACTTCACATCACACTGTCACAACAAAACGGGAACTTATTGAATGCTGAAATTTGTGCTGCTATTGACTCCCTGGAAATGAAAATCACAATTGCACTGAATAATAAAAAACTGTCGAACACATTAAAGGACCGCTACCAACATTTAGCAGAATATGTGCAAAAATTATACGTGCACAGACCGTTAGATCCGAATTTGATATGCCTTCAAGAATATCAACCAAATTGATGAACAAAGTCACCAGTGCCGAAAGTCCTTAATACAAATAAGAATCAGGGCCGGATTAGCCTCAAGGCAAACTAGGCAGCTGCCTAGGGGCCCACTTCAGCTAGGGGCCCCCCGCCCTGACAACGAACAAACAAAATTTCTTGGAGTAGGACCTTCAATAAAAAACAGCATTACATTTGTATTTGTAAAAATAAGAAAAAAGAACAACAAAAAAAGAAAAATAAAAAAACGTTGGCAAATCATTAAAACATTAGCCCCGTTCCATTGGAGGTAGTTAGTCATGAGTAGATCTAGTACTAGGTATAAATAACACAATCTTCTACTCGAGGAAACTATCACCTTCAATATAACAGGGCTATTGTATACATGTATGTGTTTATAATGAATTGTGACTCCCATCCCATCCTGAAGGGCCCAACCCAGCGATGACAGATTGAGGGATTTTTGCCCGTTTTTTTTCGGGATTTTTGACTAGGAAAAAGGGAAATTCAACCCAGAAAATGGGAAAACAGTCAGCTCAAACTATATCACGTTTTAATACCAAAAGTTCTTTTTACAAAATCAAAATTCATCATATTTATATAACAAATTAAAAAAAAAACTATTACTAGTCTATTATTCCAACGACATGAACCACAGTTTATTAACGAGATGGTGCCATTCAAGATCTTCATGTTACAATCAGAGAATACGTTAGAAAAATCTGAGATTGTGCACGCAGAAAAGTTACTCAAATTGATATTAGATTTAATCAACTCAAGGAATTGGTTTGTATATCATTTTTTAGATGACTTTATTGTTAATAAATCTTACCTTTGTCTATTTTGTTTATTTGAACAACAATGGAGCTATTCAATTAAAACGATACCAAAATTTCTTTTCCAAGATGGCGGCTGCTCCCGACCTCCTATCATCCAAACAAGTTAACTTTTATGATAAGGACAACCTGTGTTTCGCATGAAAAAAACATTGTAACGTGAAAAAATGTGATTTCATGCAAAATTAAAACTTTTTCGTATGATTTCTCTCTCCAGTTTTATAATGAAACCGTAATGCCGACTTATTACGAGTCGATTTTCGCCGTGAGGCGAAGCTTTTCGGCGTCAGTCGAGTCGTGTGAACGTAAGCCGCACGCGACTAAAGGTACAATCCTCATACTAGAGTCCTTGTCGACTTTAGCCGTGAGACATATCATGTGGCTAAAATCGACTCGTGAAAAGTCGGCATATTAATATTCTCTAATAACTTCTCGATAATCGAAATTATCTATGAAAAATCAAGTTGCTATAATTTTTTTGTTGAAATATCACTGCAATATTTATTATAGTTATTTCAAAACTTTTAGATTACATTTATAAAATGACATGATTTATTAAATGTGAGATTATAGCCGATTAGTCTTTAGTAAGTTACCTACACAAATTTCTAACTTAACTTAAAAAGAGCTTATGATATTGAAAAACCATCGGAAAAGGGCCAAAGAATTACTGTGCCTAGGGGCCCATGACATGGTTAATCCGGCACTGATAAGAATCAAGAACTTTCGCAGGTAAAAGCAGAAGCGTTCACAGCCCACTTCGAAGACAACTTTATAGCGAACCCCAACGAAACCCAGTCTTCTTAGAGAAAGTTTCTTATCAAAGGACCATACCTACTATCTAACCCGGATAAAACTAAGCGAACTCAATCCCGCAAATGATTTAGTTGACAGCTCGAACTTCAATTACAGGCCAATCTCTCTTCCCAACAATCTAAGCAAACTCTTTACAACATCATCCCAGATATGCAGTTTGGTTTGTGAAAGAAGCACTTGACACTACAGCTTTAAACAACCATCAAGTTACCGTCGCATGCTTTCTGGGCGTCGAGGAAGCATTTGACAGCGTATGGATAGGGAAGACGTTTGTTAGTATAAAAACCGGTGTATTTTTCGTTCAGTTAAAGCTACCGGTTTTAAAACAGGTCTATAAACCAGTTTTTGGAGAAACCGGTTTTCGGTTTGTTGATTAAGATTTGACAATCCAAAAAAAACTAGAATTTAATTTGACAACCAAATACCTAATCCTTTTTATCTTAAAACCGACTTTTACAAGTAGAAAACAGGCCACATAGAATTAAGCGGATCGCACCTTAATTTAAGCGGATTTCGGCATGATTTTTTGCTAAGATGACTTTCACCTTAAATTAAGGTGATATCACCTTAAATTAAGGTGACAAGTCTCATTAATTTCTTCAATGCGCAAATAAAAAAAAAAAAAAAACAGGCAGCCACCGGGGATCGAACCTACAACTGTTGGGTTACTAGGCCAGTGCCTTACCACTGTGCTATCTCACTGTTTGAAATGAGTATGATAAACTGCAAGTTAAACTAAAGTGTGACTATAATTATAAAATCTTTATTTTTGGTCGGTTTTTTTAAGATGGACATTCACATTAAAATAAGATGAAGTTCACATTAAATTTAACTGAGTTTAAGTGGAATCACTTTATTTTAAGGTGGTGAAATTTAATGTGTGCATCTTCTTGATTGAAGGTGACACTTTTTTCTCCTTAAATGGATCGAAACTTGGATAAATGGTTTGGTTTGGTATGAATTCTATAGCCAGAACTGGATGAAATTGGAATGAGACCATACTGCTATCGAATACAAAAAGAATTATCAAAATTGGTTCACCTAGTTGGCTGTGTTTCGAACCTATCCCTTTTTTCATGCCACGAGAAACGAGTACTAGACTGATGATTGATATGTATGTTTTACTATTGAAAAATTATTGAATAAAAACATCTATTTACGTTTTGTTGTAATCAGCTCATTCTTTTCATTAAAATTTTGAACACTACTAGAAAAAAGCAAAACTGCTAGACTATTGTTAAACTAAATGCCATTCTTCCACATCAATCATCTATTATCACGGTATACAAGGTTAGCTATGACAGCAAAAAAAAAAAGAAAAACATAATAAAAAACAACTATAACGAAATAAGAAATTTCCTCCCCAACTTCTAAAGACATTTAAAGATAATTTTCTACCCCATAAAAATGACATTAACCTGCACTATAAAGCGTTTCAAGCAACCGTGCACCAAAACACATCGACACAGGTTAACTCCTCTCAATGTATAGGTACATCATGTTGTTAGCCCATAACAATGCTCATAACTTTTATGTAACATTTTTATCGGAAATTGCCAAACAGCATTCACCCACTTACATCTACCACCTCGTCTCATATAAACCTAGCCCTTTTTCATCCATCCATCGCCATCTATTCATTCATATGTGAAGGTATAGGTATATAATAGATTGGATAGGTACACATCAACGGAATTCACCCACAGGACACTGAGCAATTTCGTTACAGTTCATTAGACATCATCCGTCGTTCGTTGATGCTGCTCGCTCCTCTGCCGCTTATTGTTGGTTTGAATGAATCCCTGGCAGGAATATCCTTTTTATATGCGTTGCATTGGTCAAACACAGGATATGTAGTTATGTGTCCCTCTTTCTATCCACATATCTCTCTCTATATTGGGGGCACAGGATGTGTGTACTTTAGTCTACCGGTTGCCCTCACTTTTGCCACACAATGGACTAAAATGTTTTTCGATTGTTCGGTTTAATTCTCATGCAATTGTGCAAGTGTGTGTGTCAGTGTTGTGCAAGTGGAATAACCGACATAAATTTTGGCCAAAATGATTCTTGCCTTTTTTTTTATGGGACCAACCACGTCATCCATTTTTCTGCTCCTCAATTTCTTTTCTATCTGAAATGTCTTCTCTTCTCCATTAACTGTACAGGGAAGATATTAAGAAAGTGTATTGAGAATGGTAGATGGGCTAAAGGGGGGCTTAAGGGTTCAGTGAATACCTTTTGGCCTGGTAGCGCAATATTAACGGAACGAGAATGCCCTCTTTTACGGTTTATAACCTCATTGTCCTTCTTCTTTTTTTTTCTTTTTCTTTAATCATCATTATCTGAAATGTTGTCATCATCATTGTCGTAGTCGTTTTTTGCCCTCCTCCGGGCTGTATTCAGCTCATCAATCGCATCTTAAAGACTTGCTTCGCGTCTTCTTTCTTCGTCATCGTCATCATCATCATCGTCTTCGGTGTACACATACAACACAGACCTCCTTTGGACTCGATTAAAGGGATCATCGAGATTTGTCAGCAGAAACAGCAAAGCGCTTTAGGCACTTCTAAGAGATAGGTTGTAATTTTCTACAAAGGTATAGTAGGTAGGTATGATGACTATGATGATGGTGGTGTGCACTTTAAGGATACTTTTTTTTTTTTTTTCTTTTCTGTCCTAAAGTGGATCCACACCTACATATCACGCAGCAACCTTCTTCCATATAGACATCACGGCTAACTAAGCAAACACATTAGGTGATGATGATGGTATATAGTATAGTCAGTCAGTAGCGGTACACATTGTTTGTATATGTGTCCTGAATGCGAATCAGCCTCATCGTCATCATCATCATCATTGAATCACTTTTGCAACATATCAGAATGAAAAGAAAAAGAGATTCTCCTTTGGCCTATCTGCTTATAATTTCTTCAAGCACATCTCGTTCATATCTGGGACAAGGTGTATACCTTCTGCACTCTTAAATGAAATCAAGTCTTTATTAAGCGCACATGAGACAATATACTTACACTCTAAATCTTTTGATTGAGTCTGTCAAAAATTTAGAAAAGTTTTTAATAGATACGTTCCACAACTTCTACTTTGGATTAATATTTTTTGAATCATACCATTTCAAGTTGGAACATAATACGAAGTTAGAAATAACACAATAAAATTTTGTGGAAGGTAATTCCAGTGATGTGGAACTTAACTTTCAAATCAGATTTGAAGATTTTTTGT
Source organism: Episyrphus balteatus (assembly GCF_945859705.1). NCBI lineage: Eukaryota > Metazoa > Arthropoda > Insecta > Diptera > Syrphidae > Episyrphus > Episyrphus balteatus. The sequence goes on from NC_079136.1 coordinate 14,663,021, forward strand.
CAATACGTTCCACAACTTCTACTTCGGATAAATATTTTTTGAATCATTCCAATTCAAGTTTCACCATGTGGAACATGATACGAAGTAAAAAAAAAAAAAAAACACAATAAAATGTTGTGGAATGCATTTACAGAGATGTAGAAATGAACTTTTAAATCAGACTTGTTTGAAATTTTCAGCTTAACGTTCCAAAGAAATTAGATATATCTTAATAAAAATTTAATCCCTTGGTTTTGATCTTGAGTCAAAAATTGAAATTTAATATGTTTTCTAATTCCTAAAGTACGTTCCATAGCTTCTACTATGGATATAAATTTCACTATTTGCTTCCTTTCAGATGTCCCCATGTGATACATAATAAGAGGTGGTAAATGAACACCCAAGAAAGTTGTGGAACGTATTTTTAAAAGAATTGAAATTGAAGATTTTCAGCTTTAGAGTACACAGATAGGTGATATATCAGCACACACCTTAAAATTCTTGATTAAAACGGAAGAAGCAAAAATACAAATTTAATAAATTTTCATGAATACGTTCCACAACTTCTACTTCTGGTTAGTAATTTTCTGTTCGCTCTCCTTCAAGTTTCACTATGTGGAACGTATTACAAGAGTAGAAATGAAGATCATGTCGTTATCTCTTAGCACTCTATTACAGTTTGGTTGGTATTTTTTCAATTACGTTCCACACGCTCCATTCTGATTTAAATGTCACCTATTTCACATCAAAGACACCTATTTTGGAAACTCTTCATATTCGCTAATTTTTAGTATCAAAAAAGATGATGACTAGGCCTTATTAATATTAGAAGTGAATACGTTCCACAAATTAGTTTCAGCTATTTTTTTTTAATACTTTATGTGCTACTTACTACTTGGGGAAAGTTGTATAAGTCTGTTTTGAAATATATGTTGTGGAATGTAAATTTCTTTAGTTCCACATCTATGTAATTCTACTTACCTTGACTTTTGTTTAAACAATTATGACCTCAATCGAACGATGGTGAGTTTAAAAAAATATATTACAATATTCCAAGAAGTACTAAATTCAATATGGCAAAGTCTGCAGGATATAATAATTCTCCATAATATATTATATAGACTCTCATAATACACCTACAAGGTAAACTTTTCCCGCACTCACCCACAATATTCGCTACAATATATATATATACAACACCGCCATCCCATTCTTATATTGTCTGGGGCCTTTGGAGAGCAATGAGGTGTATAACAATACACTTATGGAGGCCCTCCCAAGGATTATATTATGGCAGGCAATGAATGAATCGAAAAAATTCATATAGAAAGGATCCCAACTTGAAAATCTGCTGTTTAAGTCCTTAACAAAGAAATTGCTTCATTGGCGCTTTTCATACGTTTTCATGAGCCTTTATAGATATGATGACGGGAACGACTGACTATACGACCAGGATGATAATGAGAGGGGGGGAGATAGAGACCTATAAGCAAGTAAAGGGACTATAAGGATAAGAGTACGTAATCGATTGATTCAATAATCGAAATGAGGATAATGCCTGCCACGTTTATATATTACTGTAGCTCTCTCACTTATTTGTTTGTAAAAGGCGCAACACAATACAGAAAAAAAAAATTGATTCACGCGTTTCTGATGCTGAGAATAACAATCGATCGACCAAAGCTGCTACTGCTGCTGTTGATGCAAAACGCATCACAAAAAGAGCAAAGCGTTCTTGCAGGTGGTGCTGTATACATATATAAATGGCAGCAGGATGCGATTGAGCAATACAATGATGATGCGAAAATCTCTGGAATGAAATGCTTAACTGCGTCTGCCAGCAGCAAATGTCTGAATGCTATGTTATTGAAATATCGTGCGATGGTGATAACTGCAGCGGAATAAATCTCAGTAATAACAATGAGGAATTATCTTGCCGGATGCTGATGGTTTTTTTTAAATTTTTTTTCTTTTTATTTGTTTTTTTTTTTTTACAAGAAACTTGGCAATTGCTTTTTTATGCTGAAGACCGCAAGTAAATTGAATTTATTGAAATAGTGTTAATGAATTTCAGAAACAAAGTGCTGAGTAAAAAAAAAAATTATAAAAATGTCTCCCTCCGTTGATATGTGTTTATCATATTAATGCCCTTTTATTTATTTCAGTAAGCCATCAAAGTATTATTGATATTGAATTCAGTAAAGGAGATGATTTGTTTCATTTTGAAGAAGTTATACTTCGAAATGAAACGACGCGTAAAAGGTCGTCGAGGTGAAATGATTCATTAGAAGATGGTTGAGATTTGAAGTTGAATTTTATATACATTGAACAAAATAAAACAATAAAACAAATAAATAGCTAAAACAAAAAATTTTAATAGTTTCAAGTTTACATGCAGGTACTAAGATTTAATGGTTTAAAATAAGACGAGATATTAAGATAAAAATATTTCCACCCATCACTGTAACAGTTATGTTGCCTTCTCCTTAGAGCATTTTTATTATAAAATATATCTATTTGTTATTATAGGGATAGTATATCATATGGAAAATTCCTGGCTTATGTTGTTCATCTTTTGGTTCCTAGAATTGGGGGGACATTTTTGAATCAGTTTTAGTTCAAAGCTTGTAGATCTTAGTCTTTGAATCCCATTGGTTGCTATTTAACTTAAATGTTGTGAGTTTAAAAAAAAAACTATTAAAATTTGTGTTTTTCAGGTGAACATAACATAGTTTTGTAAAAAAACAAAAAATAATAAAATGTAATCACTCGGGCGTATACGTACTTTTTTTTTTAAATATATTTAATATTATGCGACGCTATCTGCGGTTTCCGTGACTTGAAACTCGACAGTTAATATTTTATAGCTAAAATCCTGTCGAAAATTGATCGGAATTATGGCAAACTTTAAAATATAATTTTTTGGATTCCTTTTTAACTTTAATTAAAATTGAAAATTCAACTTAATTCAACTTTTTTCGAACAAAATCTAAAAACTCGAAGTTTTTAAAGATTTTGACAAATTTTGTAAAAGAGTGAAAAAAAGGAGCAGGGGTACCAATTTAGTAGTGCCCCAGAATTTTTTCAAATAAATCCTTTGCAAGTAGACAGTATCTACCTTTTGTTACATTAATGGGCCCAAGCAAAAAAAAGTTTAATATTTTTAGTTTATGTTGATAAGTTTCAGATTTTTTTTGACCCATTGACTTAAAAAAAGGAAGAAAACATCATATATTTTGATAACAAAAGGAATGCTTTTTAAACATGATTAATTTGTAGTTTTCAGTTTGTTATCATTTTTGTTTCTCAGTATAAAGCTTTAACAGCAGCTAATTTTGTACTGTTATAAGCTTTTCTGAAACTTTTTTTTTATGTAAAATATGCATTTAATGGCAAAGACCCGGTTTTTTATAATTTTAGAAGCTTCGCACCAAAGAAACCAATTCCGAGTTCGTAAAATCAAAACGTTGCCAAACTCCTTTTTGTCTTGCAAAAAAGATCTGATCTAACCTTGAGTAAAAAATATCATAAATTTTCATAGGAAACAACATACAAAAATGGAAACCACACGTTTTGGAAATTTTGTAGGCAAGAATCACATTTTGCTTAAATATAGAAGTTTTGATTCTCAGAAACCAATTCCGAATTCCTAAAATGAAAGCGTTCCCACTCTCTTTTTTAACGTAAGTCCTGCGTTATGGTGATTTCCAAGAAGAAGGAGAATAACCCATCATAAGCGGAGGATGTTTAATTACACCGACCAATAAATTTTAACTTTTTAAAATTATTTTCTATTTGGGTGCACTTACCTCAAAAATCATATTTTTATTTTTTTCTAACAGGTCTTGTCTTGAACATATTTCATTTTCACATGCATTTTTTAAAATTTTACTGGAAGAATAAATTATATAATTTTATTTATCTTAGTTTAGCAACTAATTTAAAACTAAAGCTGCTAAAGAAAAACTATTGATCTTTTCAGCTTGTTTTTTAGAAATTCTGCTAGCCTAACTTTTTCAGCCAAAAATAAATTATCTTATTATTGCAATCCTAAAAGAAATAAAATGCACGATTGAGGTCGCACGTACTTGCTCTTGCAGTTCAAATCACTTTTTTGTTAGTTTACTTGTAGATTTTACGAGCTGCCTCTATTTATAATTTTTAAAGAAATTTTTTTGAGGTTGGGGAAGAGCCAACATTTAGAGCAAATTTTTTATATGAGAAAAAAAAAATTTTTATTTGACTTTTTTTGGAAAAAAATAAATATTGCAATAGCTTTCAACAATAAGTCTGAAAATTTTAATCAAAATCGTTAGAGCAGTTTTCGAGTTATTTGGTTTAAATTGGTTTTCTATAAGCGAGATATAAAAAAAACTAAAATAAAAACAACATTCAGAATCCCATAAAAATCATCTGTACCAAATTTGAAGAAAATCCATCCAAGCGTTTAGGCTGTGGAAATGTGTACAGATGGACGTACAGACCCACTTTTTTGGAACTCTCCATCATGGTTTTGTTTAACCATCTCCATAGTTTTGATTAAAATCTCAAATTTTTTTTTTTCGACACGAAACCAATACTTGCCCTATCGAGCAAGTAAAAATAATCTTAAAAATGTTAAATTCTTAATGTTATATTTATTCCATTACAAAAAGCCAAGTCCATTTTATAGAGAAATAAAAACATACTTTTCGAAAATTCCAATAAGCAAAATTGGCTTTTATTCACCAGATTATGGCACAAACTTAAGGAAATCTCTGTCAATCCTCCCGAGTAAATCAACAGTTTTCACCATTAACATTGCCCATAAATCTTCACAAAGAAAAATTTGTATATTTTATTCTCTATATACAGCTTATCTATAAGCTCAAAACATTTCATCCAGCCGCAAATTACCACATTATCCCTGTCAAATTTCTCAAGGATTACTTTAACGAAATCTTTCCAATTTTTTTTGGATAAAATGGAATAATAATTCTTAACGCGTTTTTTTTTCTCGCCATCATCTTAAACAAAAAAAAAATTATTCAAACACTCAACAGCAGATTCGAGGACTTATGCCAAATTCTCCCAACCAACAGACACGTGGTTAAGGCAAACAGCGATAAGTCACCATAGTCCTTATGTTTTTCAAAAAAGCAAGAAAAAAAAAATGTAAACACTTAATTCGCAGGAAAATAAAAAAAAAAATTACAAAAAAAAAATAAACAACGAACAGGAAACAGGAGTAAAGAACGCATAATAATGCAAAACCATATTAAATTACGTGAATAGAAAATGACAAATAATATACAGTAAAAGACGCGCTTCCGCTAAAAAAAATCCTACCGTCCCAATCTTAGGTGATGGGTGTTTAGTTCCGCGTGCCAGAATAATAAATGCGCTTTTTTGCTTTTTTTTCTTACAATTTTTCACTTCGCAAATATCCTAGTGAAAAGTGACGGCAGCCGATGTTGCGGGAAAATGAAAAAAATGTCTCATTTTAATTCTATTTGCCACGTATCTTCTCATCATCATATTTCCTTGATTTTCATCTTCATCTTTTTTTTATATTTTTTTTTCTTTCTGTTGAATCAGGAACTAGATACGGAAAATCTGGAAGAAAATAACACCTTCCATACGGTGTTATGGTGGTAAGGATAATTTCCATCACACTCTTCTCCAAAGGGGAGGCCTCCAGAATTTGAATAGATTGAGGTGGTTTTCTTAGAAGACACGGTAAGTGAAATGTTTACGACAATGAAAAACGGTGTGGTTGGACACCATATCTCTCTCCATTTTATAATTTTTTTTTTTTTCATGATAGGTTGGAGGTTTAGGGGTGAAACACAATTTGTCAACATGCAAACAGGATATCAAATTTGAATTTCTTACACCAAAGATGTGGTTCGTCTTGGGTGGGTGTATTCAAAGTCTTATCAGGGGTGGATTTCCTTCCCTGTAAGTGTCATGGTTTGCTACGGGTTTAACTTTGAAAATATAACGTATATCATCAATTAGCATCACGGTTTTTCGCAGTAGTTATAACGCCTTGTCTAACGGGCGCAGGGACATAAGTCCCTGGGACATGTCCCTAACTATTATTTTTCAATTTTTTATCAGTAGGGTACGACATTAGTCCCGAAATCAACTTGGGACTTATGATCCAGTAAAGTGGGACATAAATCCCGTTAATAAAAAATTTGGAACTTATGTCCCGAGACTTGTTGATTTGATTCCATTTTCTTTTATTTAATACCTATAAGCCTTAGACAGGGCCCTTTCTTTTTCGATATGGCGCCTATAACCAAAAATTTCCACTAATTCTACCGCCTCATCTTATCCTTTGTACCTACCTCTGTTTCAAATTCTTATATGGAAAGATAATAAGATGTAAGTTAAGGATTTTTCTCTTTTATTTTTGCAATCTGTTACGTTAAATCTCTTTGCTTCACATTAAATCTATATACCATCATCATCACTTAAGAAGATGGGGTTTTATATTTCATGTAGGAGGTGTAAGGTATGTAAAGGTTTGTGTGTTTATATATGACAATCTTTTGTCGCGCCAAAGTGTATGCTAAATGGATTGAAGAATATATAGGGGGGTTATATGTAGGTAGTCTAGTTTTTTGAGTCCCTTAAACAAGGTTCAATTTAGAAAATAATTGATTTGTTGCAAATCGATGAAGGATCATTGTGGTGGTAAGTGATGTAGACGAATATCAAACAGTTTTTTTTTTAATATGTGTTTGTTTAGATGGGTAGGGGGAATTCATTGAGTAAAGTATATAAAAAAAAAATATATGTGGGTATGTTAAAAAGTGTGGTTAAGGAGGAGGCATTGACGAAAAAATGAAAATTTATTCATTTTGTTACACTTTTAAAGACAAAAAGTGAAAAAGTTATTTTCAAAAGAGCTCAGCATATTGTTTCTGATTTTCAAAACTGAAAGACAGTGAAGTTTTCTAGAATTACTAAGCAATAAAATAGTAAAATTATAAATTACAATTAAGTAATGACTACCTATGATGTAAGAGCCTTGGCACCCTATAGACTTACTATAGGCCGATAACACTAGTTTACAAAAAAATAAATAAAAAAGTTATGGACACCAAGTGCCGTTATACTTTTCGTATACGTTTGAGCCCAGAAAACTCGAAAATCTTATCTAAAAAAAATTTGTATGGATAGGTTTTCGAGATATGATTTTTCAAAGTTTTTTTGTCGTTGTTTTTTCCAGCCTACTTAGTATTCGGGCTTTATCTTGAGTAATAAATGACTAATTTGAACAGAAAATTTGAAAATGAGAGCTGAGTAAATAAGCAACAAAATACTTGAACAACTTTTCTGGGTCACTCCAGATGTTTAAGTGCAATATATTAAAACATTTTTTAAAGGAAATTTTTGCAAAACAAACTTTATTACTGAGAGAAAAAATCAAAATCTTTCGAATCAGAAACAGAATCGTAACAGAAAATGTCGAAAATATTGATCCTTACATATCTTTATAATTTATCCATAGATTTTGAAGAAAATTATCTTATTATCTTTGCCAGAAAGTGTACTATACATAAAAAAAACTGTGAGGGTTCGAAAGATTTTGATTTTTTTTCTCAGTAATAAAGTTTTTTTTGCAAAAATTTCCTTTAAAAAATCAATTTTTCAAAAATGTTTTAATATATTGCACTTAAACATCTGGAGTGACCCAGAAAAGTTGTTCAAGTATTTTGTTGCTTATTTACTCAGCTCTCAGACGCCGGCTGTTCTTTTCAAATTAGTCGTTTATTACTCAAGATGAGCCCGAATACTAAGTAGACTGGAAAAAACAACGGCAAATAACTTTGAAAATTCATATCTCGAAAACCTATCCATCATAATTTTTTTTTAAATAATTTCCGAGTCCCTGAGGTCAAAGTACGTTAGAAAAAAATAGTGGGATTGAGTGTCCATTTTGGCTGTAAGCCAGTGTAATTAGTGTGGGATGAGCTGCTAGTGTCGTCACAGTCGGTCTTCTAAATAGTCGGGTTGGCATGAAATACTTTAGGTTGAAGACAATATCGTTGCAAAAGAAACCATTTATTCGGTCGTTCAAATTTCTTAGTCATTTAAGTTTGCGTTTAAATGTGCGTACTATCATACTTTTTCATACTGATTGAGACCGACTAAGCTGTCAGGGCGATAAAAAGTCTTTGGTATGGGGCACATAATGTTACCTTTAATTTTTATCGTTTGCTGAAACACTCGTAAACGATTCAACCAGCTATACATAGCTATACATTTTTGAATTTGTTAAAAAAAATTCAAAATTTTGGTTTGAAAATTCATTTTTTTGACAACGAACGGTTGTTGATTTTTTTTTTTTTGGAACTTTGTTTTTAATTTTTTTGTTGAAAAATGTTAAAAATGGTTTAAATAAATTACATTTACATAGGTATACATAAAAATTATTTTTTTTACGGCTCTTATAAAAAAAATTTTCAAATTTCAAATTTTAAGTGAGGTTTTCGTAATTTAAAATAAAGTTTTAATACTCTTTTGCATTTCTTATAAAATGAATGATAAAATTAGCCAAAAATTGAGATTCCTGCATAGAAAAGGCTATAGCTCCATTTTTTACATTTAGCCAGATCCAAAAATTAAAAAATCCGGTAACTACCTAGGTATTAATTGTTTTTTTATTTCTTGGCAAATGATCTTGGGGCCTATTTCATAAAACTATTAGTGTTTTACTTGTAGACCTATAGTTACCAGCACACTTGTAAATTCACTTGTAGTTACAAGTCTACGATAATTGTAGTTATTAGTCTATTCGAATTCTTTATGAAACAGAAAGGAGAATGGGCAAGTTTGTATAGAATGTGGACGTCACGCGTACTCCAAAAACGGATAAAATGCATTTTTGCATATAACACTTTATGCAAATTGTCTCAAAGTTGTATCTTATGTATGTATTTTAAGTGCAAAATACGATACTCTCTCATTTTCCTTAAATCTTAAGACCTTTATCTTGAATATCCAACCACTAGAACCCAAACTATACGCATTTTAAAACAACAGTTTCAAGACTATTTTGAGAGTTTCGTTATTTAATTTTTTGTTAGTTTGAATTGTTTGAAAACTTTCGAACAAAATCTTGAAGTGGTTGTCTTAAAAATCTTATATTATGTGTTCTATTGGTCGGAAATTAAGAGTAAAGACTTCAGACTCAGGGAAAATGACAGAGCATCATATTTTATATTCCAAATAAAAATATAAACCAATTTGTCGTTCATACATTGAATAATGCATTAACGATACTAATTCTGCATTTTCTTACATTCTTAACGCAATACTGCGAAACGTCAATAGTAAAAGTTTTTCCTAAGTTATAGTCCTTTCATTTGATACCAATTTTATTAATGGCCGCTCAACGTCCAAAATGCCCATTCTCCTTTGCTGAAATTTGCTGAAATTTACAAGCTTCAAGTAAATCCACAAATAAATTAGTTTTGTAGTTACCTATATGAAATAGGTCCCGATCTTTGAAAAACTGTTGAGACATTCACACGTAAAGTGTATCCAACGTAGTTGTTGTACCACCAACAGCTGCTAAAAAAGCCTTAATTAGATATTTGCATCAAATCTGATCTTATATGTATGTATATCGTACATTGGACAAAGTGAAATCTTCATGCCAAATACTTTGAAGAAAATTTAACTGCCAACCTTCTGGAGACCTAGTATTTTTGGATGAAGTGGACTTGTATTTATATCCATCGCTAAATAATTGAAGCTTAGACCATTTCTCTAAAGCTCGACGACTCTTTTCTTTGGAGAAAGAATTCGATTTGAAATTAAATTTAGATTTAAATTTTAGTCAGTTCCGGGCAGATATTGTTTAAATTTAAGTCCCGCAATTTTTTTTTGCAATAGACCACTTTCAGAAAATATGTTTAAAAAAAAAAAAAAAAACAAATTTAATTTCGTTCAAGATTTCGTTGTGCTATTTTTATATGGATAATTTCGTTTCGTTTCAGCTGCGTATTAGTCTTGAAGATTAAAAGTCAAATAAGGTGATTTTTTTAAAGCACACATTTTTTGTATTTTCACGAAATCCTGCAAAACAGAAAAATACTTTAATTCCTAGACAACCAAACCTTCCTTATCTGTATTTGTTGAAATAAAATCACCTTTCTCAGTAAAATGTATTCCCACAGGCTGTTTCCTCTCGTTGGGCAACAATTCCTCACCTACCAGCTACCACATATATGAACCTAGCTCTCATACTTCTTCCGTAAATATCAAAAGTCCTACATTATGTTATAAAATATTACCCACCTTAATATTACGAGCGAGCATGTTGAAGGTATGACTTCACTTAAAAACAACACACAAGTCATTTCAGCAATTCCCCGAGCCACTTCGCCAAACGTTAGTCTCTCTCTGTCCCAGAAATTGCAATGGGGAGTTGGTTTCTAAAATGATTTCATGAGTTCCCCCCCATCCTTCGACTCTCCAGAACATTCGTGAGTTCATTTTTGTTACATTCCTCCTGTTCCATATCCACATATGAAGTCAACGTGTGCGTCAAGGACTCTTGTCTTCACATATGACATAGCACTGATGTATGGGACTTCTGTGGGTTACCGTGCGTTGTCGTCGTCGTACCGTTGTTGTTTTTGTCGTCAATCTAAATCTACAAGAGGACCAGGAAAGATATTTCCCTCGGCAATTCACGTATATAAGGATTTTTTCCTTGTTGTCATATATCTCCACTTAAGTTATTTGGAGCCCTTATACCCCACCTCTCGTGAAATTTTGTAAATTCCACACAGAAAAACAAAAAAAAGGACTCGTTGTCGTAGAGTAAATGAACTTAATTGCTGCTCATTGAAAGTGCAATTGCAGGAAAGGAAAAGACAAAATAAATAAGTGAACACTCCTGAGTCCTGATTGCGGTTTTAATTACATGAGAACTTATTTTACCTTCACCTGCAGCAACGAGCAACACCAGCCAGCAGCGCCAGCATCACAGGATCTGGGCAATTATTTTGAGGACTTTGATGGGGGATGTAGTTAATATGGGGGATTGTTGTGGCCCCTTGAGTATACAGAAGAAAAAATTAATTTCATTCTTGTTTCATCGTATTTTCTTCTTCTTTATTTTTTTTTTTTTGTATTTTTTATAATTTGTTTTTACACCTAAGATAATTGCCTGAGTGTCGGTGACACTTTCAAGGATATCGCAGGATGGTGTCGGTGTTGGCTTTTTTTTCATCATCTTTCTTTAGTCCGCCGGCGGTTATGTACGTTTACTTGGTGTGAGATTTCTTTACCTCTCGTTGTGTTTGTTTGTACTCATTTTTTTTACTCAGTTTTCACTTGAAGGAAAGATGAAAAAATGTTAAAAGGACTTTTGGTTGAAGAAGGACATCATCATCATCAAATTGGTTTGGGTGAAATTGAAAAATTGAAAAAATGCCCTGCAGTGGATTGCGGTTTTTCTTGTGAAAAAAATAATATTATATCCCCATCCATTAAAATTTATGACAGGAGAGAGGTGAGAGAAAATTTTGTGCTTTGAACTTAAAAATTAAATTTATAAATATTTACACGACAAATAATAAAGAAAAGATGAAGATGGAATTCAATTCAAGCAACACAAAAGACAAGCCACGCGCCAGCCAACAAGGAAATGCCATTTTGATGGCCAATTACCATCCAATATTGAAGTTGAACATGAAACGTGACAACACGTCGACTACAACGACGACACGATACGACGGACGACAAAAAAAAAAAACAAACATCGTCTCTCAATTATCAGAAACAATTAAAATTTTCAAAATCAAGTTTAATCTTCCCATCTAATTTTCTAATATATTAATTCAATTAAAGTGATGCTAGATGCACCTAAATAAAAATAAGGGAACACCATGCTTTTTGGCAACAAATCACACTGAAACAAAAAAAAAAAGAAGCAAAATGAACAGCAATCTCGTAAATTGTATCTTAATAAGAAATCCAATTAAATTCGCATAATACAGTGCTGTTAAAAAAAAATGGTCAGTGTGTAAAAAATAAAACAATTCTTCCACCTTCAGCATCAAAATACTCACAAACTAAAATACTTTAAGGGAAAATTTGCAAAGCAATTCAGTCTTTTGAGGTCCTTACAAGATTAGTCGATAGAAATAAATCAAATGAAAATTGGGTAAAAATAAATTGTACAAATAATGGTATGTACTATGTACATATGTCAAACTTATTTCTTTTTTGATTGTTCAAAATCAAAACTGTTTAGATTTTTATTGATTTGATACTTTAATTGAACGTACATATCAATTAGAGAAATTGTAAGAAATTTCTCTGACTTAAAGTTATCCTTTTTACCCGAGTAAAAATAGAAATTGAATTTTTAAAGAAAAAAATCTTGACCGCCGCACCACAGCCGCACCACAGCCGCACCACAGCCGCACCATCGCCGCACATCCGCCGCACCGCCGCCGTTTGCAGAAAATTCGCTGCACGACGGCCGCACCACGAGTGCAGCACGTCCGCACTATTTCATTTTTTATTAAAAATTCGCCGCACCATGACACATAATTTTCAAATTTTGAAACATAAAAAAAAAAACTACCGACGAGAAGGAGACACGAACCTTAGCACTTTCAATTAGAAGTCCAACGCTTTAACCACTCGACTACCAAGTCATGTTTGCATGAACTGGCAATATGTTACTTAAGTCAAAATAACTTTGAAAACGCCCGACAAACAATTTTGGTTCTATAAAGCTTTACAGATGCAATTGTTGCTTCTGTAAAGCATTATAGAAGCAAAATTGTTAGTAGGGCGACTTAAACATTTGTATAAGTAGGAGACTAGAATTTTATTTTCATTCAAAATGAAATAGTGCGGACGTACTGCAGTCGTGGTGCGGCGGCGTTGATACAGCGAATTTTTTTCATACTTGTCATTTTTTCAAAATGAAACGGTGCGGACGTGGTGCGGTGGTTTAGACTTTTTTCATCATAGTGCGGACGTGCTGCAGCGGTTGTGAGGCGCATTAGAAATTTCTGATAATAGTGCGGCCGTGCTGACGGTGGTGGTGCGGCGGAATTCCATTTTTACTCGGGTACTTAAATAAAAATTTCTGAAATCTTGTTATTTTAAAAATTTTGGATGTTGTTCAATGATCAATAAAACGCAGTTAAAAAATAAGCTCCAGTCAAAAAATCTTTTGAATTGCACATTTTGTATCTATTACCACTTCAAAAAATGAATAAAAACGGAGATAAAAAATGTCACCTAAAATTAAGCTCGATCTGCGAACTAGGCTTTATTTCATATTTTTAATTTAATTTTAGGTATAAGTAAACCTAAGTTAACAAAAAAGTAATATTTCAAAAACATCTCTTAGAATAATATTAAACTCCAAAGCAAGTAGGTATGCAATTTAATGACAACAAATTGTGACAAAAAAATGTTAAAAATTGTTGGTCCCGTTTGTTTTTAATTGTTGTATGTAGGGGAAGAGAGGCAAGACCGTCTTTGGGGGCAGGACCGTTTTTGTAATATTTTGTATGAAAAAAGTAAAATTGGCAACACTTGCAATATAAAATAGGTGCCTTTTGGTATGATCGTTCACGTCTGTAAGTTTTAGCAAGTTCAGTTGGGACTCCGAAGAGTTATGGTAAATTTTGTGATTTTTCATCAAATTGTTATTGTTCATGTGAAAAGTCAGTTCTATTTTTAACACTGAAAAGATAAAAATGTTTAACCTTTTATTTTTTTTTATAATAGAAAGTGAACATTAAAAAGTATTTTCTGCGAAAGAAGGAGTCATTTGGGGCCAATTTATTCACTCTCCAAAAATTAAAGTCGCCATTTAAAATGGCTAAGTGATAACAACACTGTGTCGTTATCACTTAGCTTAAATAATACCAAACTGTGAACACTTTTCTCAGTGCAACCACAAATTTCAAGCAGACCAATAAGAAATACTAGAACTTAACTTTACAAGCAGTGGAAATATGGAACTGAAAAAATTTTTTTTTTATCAACAATTTAAGAAGCTTTGAAGAATTCGTATTTTTCAAGTAAAGAGAATATTGGAAAAAGCGATGAAAAATGAAATTTGAAAACTAGAGAAAAATAAAACATGGTAATCGGTACTCCTACCAAATAAAGCTATATTAGTCAGATATATGTAAGTTCACCAATAAAATTGAACGACTTTTTTGCGCAGGAATACAGAAGAAGTATGGAAAAACCTACTACCTACCAAAATTTTGCACCATAGTCATAAAAAAGGCAATTTTAAACTTCTTCTTTCTATGGCAGGAATATAAAAAAAATTAAGATTTGGATTTGAAGTTAGAGAACAGTGCTTATTGCTTAATATTTCGAAAAAAGAATTGCCCTTATATATATTTTCTTCTCATGTTTTTCCATCAAAGATATACTAGCTTATACAATTTACATTATCATCCATAACTACCTACATGTTTTTGTAACAAAAAGAATAGTTGTTATTTTTCCGCACAGCACTGTTCATTCAACCGTGTATTATTTGTGGGGAGGTATTATATACTACCTACTGCACCTGCCTCTACTGACGATCTAGTGCAGTGTATCATTTAGCGTTTTTCTTTCCATTGCATTGGAGATGTACATAAAACAATTTGTTGGCACGTATGGGCAAACGTTTTTTTTTCTTGGACGGCACGAGAACTGCGAAAAATGCGTGCCGTATCTAAAAATAATGCCAGACACAATGATATTTTAAACGAGAGAAACATCACAATGGCTAAAATAGAAACAAAAAAAAAAAAAAACAATCCAGTGGAAACGAATCTCACTCACTATACAAGGACTCCTCTCGCGAAAATCGCATCCGTGCAACTGACTATTATACAAATTCCACGAATGATGCATAGGTGCAGCAGATGAGACACGCATCATGGAAACTTGTACGAATGGGGCATGATAGTGTGTAGAATAGAGTTTTAGAGAACGTGATTTAGGGTTTTTTGGAAATTTTCTAAAAATACAAAATTAATTGCTAGTTGATATGTAGTTCATATAGAGAAGGTATTTTTTGTATATTTTTGAAATTAATACCTATTATTTATAATTTATAATTGAGTAAAAATTCGTCAAGGTAAGAATATGCGGTGGTTCGTGAATTTTGATTTCTCAAAAAAAACAAAAAGATTTTCCTTAAAAATTTTGTTTTCAAGAACCTTAAAAGGTTAAAAAGAGGTTGTCTGTAAAGCCGGTTTACTGACGATGATTTTACGTGATAACGTCGTCAGAAAACAGGTTGTGTGCTTTTGTTTAAAATGAGTCCATTGAAGCGTTTACTTATTTCAAACAATTATAATTTACCTACAAGAAAAAGCTAAAAAAAATACCTTTTTTATTTTTTTCATTATATAATTTTTTTTATTTTAAAAGCTTACAAAAAAAATTATGCAATTTAAAAGCCAAGAATAAAACCATTTTTAAAATTTTACAATGCGCAAAAAGTATAAAAATAATTTATTTAAAACAATCATTTTCATCAAAAAAAGAAAAAAATCATGAATTTTTATCTTCTCAAGTCATTAATTCCATTTTTTTCCGAAACAACCTGTAAAAAAATTTTATACCATCTGAAAGCTTATTCTCTTAGCTCAAAATATTATATCGATCATTTCTATGTATACAAAAAGAGCTAGAATTTTTTGAACTCGATCAAATTTCATTAAAAAAAGCAAAAAAACATTTATTTTTATGTTCTCACGCTATGGAATCAATTTTTTTGTTTGACAACCTATAAACAATTTTATACCATGTGAAAGCTTATTATTTCACCTTTCATATGACGGTTCAATCTCATTTCAAAGATGCCTACAAGAGAAGTTAGAATTTTTTAAAGTCAACCATGTCGAATTTCCAGACTAAGATTACGGTACTTCCCGGTGGCTGTTCGGGGGGCAACAGATCTCCAGTGGCGTATCCAGAAAAAAATTTGGGGGGGGGCTAGAAAATTTTTCAAAATTTTTTTAGAGGGAAAATGTACGAAAAAATTTGTTTCTCTTTTTTATCCATCTTTGATCGAAAGTGAAGAGCTGTGGTGCGGTACTGAAAGTGGTAAAGTAGCATTTTACTGCTACTACTCGACAGCTTCGTACTCTGTCTCCTCCTTTCATAATAAGTAGTGTTTTTTCAAAGTTGTTATTCTGCAAACATTTTACACAATGAGCAAGGAGTTCAGTCATCCATAAAAAAAAAACACTTTATTTCGTTCGAACTTTGTCATGTACTGAATTCAAAACTGTTAACAGATTTAATCCTATCACGTTTATAGTTATTTAGCTATAGGCTCATTATTATTTTCGATATAAATGCTCTTGTTCCGCAATTTGACCGAAAGTGAATTGAAATCACTTTTCAATTTCACGTGAAATGAAATATCATATTCTTTATTTCGATCGATTTCGAAAACTTCAAAATTGCTTCAAACGGTCAAAACTGAAGGATCATTCATTTTTATTTTGTTTCTAAAGTGAAATTACTACTGCTTTGGACATGGATGCAATTTTATCCGCAATTTTAATGGAAAAAGCAGAATTTAAAAGAAAAATGAAGAAGACACATTTTGTGAGACAAATCAAATATGTAAGTGAAATGCAAAACATGGGCAGTATTATTGCAAATTTTAAAACAAAAATGAATTAGTGTAAAGCGAATGAGGTTGCTAACACAGAAGGAGTGCGCAATTCCCTAGGGTACCTGGAGAATTGCGCACTGCAAACACAGAGGCAGTGATAAATTATAATATTTCATGCCATGAGGCATTATGTATTTTGTATTAAATCAACAACAAATAAACTATACAAAACAATAAAAATATAAGTTTTGATAATATTTTGTCCAAAATTGCAAATTCATTGAAAAAGGCACTAAATTCAAAGTAAACTGAATTCGATGAGAAAATCTGAATGAGTGAAAAAATGCAGAACACCTAATTTCACTTTCGGCAAGTGAATGCCCCAAAAGTTAAATGCAGAATGTGAAAGTCTCAAATATTAATTTTCAATGAAGTTCTTTTTGATGTTTAATCCAAAATACATATTATTTTTTCGTAATATGTTGCTTTTTTAATCCAAATCAAAAGCGCAAAATGGAATTTGCTAAGAGAAACCATTAGTTATGTTGGCCGCTAAGATTTTGAGATATCAAAAATTTCTATTTCTAATATCTTTAAAAGACGGCGTTTTGAGATTGCATTTTGCATAAGAAGTTTTGCAAAATTTAACGGTGATGTAATTCGACGTCAAAATACCAAAAAAAAATTATCTGAAGAATTCCAAATCGAACTAAAATCCGAAAAAAAATTACGCCACCCCTTAACGTCAGCTGAGGCTCTTACTCAAACAAACAAAAACATCCGTTTTAGATTTTGGAGGGGGCTCGAGCATCTGAGCTGCCTCTAAATCTTTAAGATTTACGAAAAAGTTTCAGTAAATCATGTTCATTATGTTGAAATCAGCTAAATAATAACATGATCTTGAAGGCTTGGGGGGGCTTGAGCCCCCTGAGCCCCCCCCTCAATACGCCACTG
Source organism: Episyrphus balteatus (assembly GCF_945859705.1). Lineage (NCBI taxonomy): Eukaryota > Metazoa > Arthropoda > Insecta > Diptera > Syrphidae > Episyrphus > Episyrphus balteatus. The sequence goes on from NC_079136.1 coordinate 14,680,572, forward strand.
CAGATCTCCACTGGTGTTTTGAGGTTTTTGGCAAGTTACTTGATTTAAAATTTTGTAGTTTGTAGTTAGTCTACCGTTATGTGTGATATACCAAATGAAAGGTAATTGTATCATAAAAGTTTAATAAAATTTCTATCTGCTCTTGGTCAAAAGTTATTACCTTATAACCTGTTGAATTCTAAAATTTTATTTTACCTTTATCTCATAATTGTGTTCACGAAAATGATTGAAACTTCTCACACATTTAGTCGTGGTCTTGGTCTTTCATTACTCTATATACTTTATTCCTGTATCTATTAAAGAAAAAAAGATAAAAATAAAAAACGATGAAAATCGGTTAAAAACGGCCAAAAACGTGTGTTTTCAAAACTTGTTTCTTCCGTTATTCGGTCAAAACTCACTAAACGATTCTAATTGTTTGCACATGTATGCATAAGACCAGAACCTACATGTTCTATAAGTTTGAGATTTTTTAAACGCTCCAAAAAAAAACTAAAAATCAAAAACTGCTCAAAAATTCATATTTCGAAACGCAGAGTGTTGGAAAAAAATCCGTATTAGACGCCTAACTTCTTTTTCCCTGATCTTTCACCTGGCACCTTTAAAATTGTCAAAAAAATTTTCCCCACGAAAAATCATTATTTTGTCATAGCCCCAACACGTGTTTAACGTTCAAACAAAACTTTATAGCTTAGTTTCAAAATTTTTTAGAATTTTTTCTTAAATGCAATTATTCTTAAATTAGTCTCATCTATCTATAGCAAAAAAAATCAACTCTCTAAAACTTCGCGTTTAGATTTTAGCCCAAATTTCACATTACGTTTCACCCCTGTTTACCCTATTAAATGACGGAATTTTTAAAAATCCTTCATTTGGATTAAGCTTTAGGTTAATATCTTTCAAATAAGCTACCTATAGAAGATTTTTGTATCTCTAATAGCTTATTTTTAATTGCAATTTTTGCGCGCACTGCGAAAATGCGACAGGAGAACGTTAGAAAATGGCGTCACTTTTTTGAGGTGGCTGCCATGGTTCATCGATTTATAAGAAGTTATCACGTCAAAAAAAAACATTTTTCCTAACCTAAAACCCAATTACAAAAAAATCTAATGAGAAAATATACATCAGCAATACATCTATAGGTAACAAAAAATATGAGACACGTTCTACTTATTACAGTCGTCAATCAATGTCAAAATGAAAACAAGCACACCTAAAACTCGACAATTTGCTGATGCCAACACGTCAAATTAAGAAGAAAAAAAAAAGGATAACTTTGTTCAACCCTTTTCCACCCTTTTGTCAAATTTGGAACAAAAAATTACCTCTTATAAAAAAAGGCCATAACAAAAAAAAAATTTAAAGTGTTAGAAATTGGTATTTTAGGTCTTATTACAGAAATTCATCATAAATGAATGGCCGCGAAATGAGTTACGGTTGTCTTTACCTTTTTGACGAACATCCACCCTCTCTTGGCAATACTGTCTTACTGCCTTCAAATGGTATGAAAAACTTCATCAATTCTCCGTCCATTGGCTATCAATAACGCGCACAAGAAACTTCTTACAAATCCAATTGAAGAATTGTTTCTTGACATTTTTGTAAAAGAATATCCTTGGAGCTTAGAGAGAGGACAAGAAATACCTCTCCGACGATGTTGAGAAGGACCAAGGAACACAAAACTGACAAAAACCTTGATGAATAGGTGGCTCTTTTGCTCTGTGTATATACGCAACGTTAGTAAAAATATCGAAATCGTTTATCATGATGGTCGTCCTTTCTCATAATACCTTTATTTAATCTTAGAAACAAGCTCATTAAGCTCGCTTTTTCGCACAACCCATCGTCAGGCAGGATACAATCGCGAAGAAGACATTGATTGGTGGTGGGTCGAAAGTAAGAGAATATACTTTTCATTAAAGCTTCCCTTATAACCGCTATAGAGTGGGCTTAGTGATGGGTCCTTAAGAGTTCCAGGTTACTTTTCAATGTGAAACGAAAGGGGGTCTCACTTTCGAGACGATATGGGTCCTTATAATGATGAATAAATTCAATAGGAGGGACTTTAAGCGACATTTAATCCTTTGGCCATTCACCGATAGATGTTTGATGGGCACGTTTTTGCACCGAAAAACAAAGAAGCCAGAGCATTTAAGAAAACGGTTACATTGTTCTCGGGGACATTTTAAGACACCAATCTGTCAGCATAATTGATTGCTATCGATTTGTTTTTAAGGAATGGGGTAAGAGAATGGTATATATGAAATAATAGTGCGTGATTCAAGATAAGGGTGATGTCCTGTGTGTAATCTTAGCAAACTAATTAGTGTATTTTGTGGAAGTTCATTACAGATGCGAATTTTCGGAGTTGTTCACGGAGTTTTGTCAAAACAAATTGTGGTTTTAGACTTTGAGAATAGAGCTAATAGTTTTGGATTTGTTTAAAGGGGGGGTTGATAAAAACGAGTTGAAATTGAGTAATTTCGTGTGATTTGTTATTTTGTAGTGATTAGTATTGCAAAAGGTTATATTTATTGAATTAAATGAGGTGTATTAGATGGATAAGCTACTTGAAGGTAATTTATTGTGTTCTGAAGTTGTTTTAATATATCAGTTATTTTAACTACCTACATATTTTAAAAATAATACTACTCATTAATAAATTATTATAAGAAAGGTGCTTTTTATTCAAGTATTCTTGAATTAATCAAAATGTAAATGAAATTGTGAAATAGGTAGTTATTTTTACTTGCGATATAGGTACTATATATCAAGTTATGCATTCGTACAAAAAAAAAAGTTGAGATAACATTTTTCCATGACATTACGATGGTAGACAATACCAAAAAAGTGGGTCCCGGAAGTCCGTCTGTCTGTCTGTATAAGGAGCTACAGCCTAAACGAATGGACCGATTAATGTCAAACTTGGTATGTAGCGTTATTTGGCGACTCTCCAGAGGGGTTTTTGGAATTAATTTTTTTGGACCAAAAATAACGGTACTTGTCATATACCGATTTAGGTAAAATTGAAATATCTCGAAAACGGCTCCAACGATTTTGTTTAAAAAATTCAAATGTTAGTTTTAAGCAAAGGTCTATCTTTCAATGAAAAATTTTTTTTTTGAAAATCATTATTAACGGTAGGTAGCTGCCATAGAACGGTTTCTTTCAAATCCGATTATCTCCGAAACTGCTTATTCGATTTCAACGAAACTTTTTGTAAAAAAGCATTTATATAATTAAAATATAAACCAAAAATAAAATTTCCAAAAAAATAATTTTTGGATTTAAAAAAAAAAAATTTGAAAATTTTTGTTTGAAAAATCAAATTTTCGAAAACGGGACATTGAATTTTTTTGAAATTTTGTTTTTTGATGTTGATTAGTGATTTCTACAAAATGGCATACCAATTTTATTTTAAAAAACGGCTCTAACGATTTTGAAATTTTTTTTTTTCTAAAAATGCATGTTAATGTATTAATCAAAACTGCATACTTGTTTTGGAGGGCAATTTAATTTTAGATTTTATTTTATTTTTTTAAAAAACGAATTTTATTTTTTTTTCCAAATTTCTATACAAAGTCTTAAAAATTTAAGCAACTTTAACTCTAAGAGCAAGTTCGTGCGACCCAGTCGTGCATTTTATTTGCTCTGCAACGATATTCTAAGACTCTTCGAACTTGAAATCATAGGAAAAAGTCTTCAAATTTAATTTTCAAAATTTTTGTCATCTTTTCTGCTCTCTTCTGAGTTCTTTTTCAGTATTTAATTCTTTTAAATATTTCTTACTTAATAATATGACGGCTAAAAGCATCTAAAAAATTGGGAAATTTTTCGAAAGTTTTTTTTTTTGTATTACAAGCGAGCGCTCTTCCCCCAGTATGCGGAACATAATACCTACGAACGTTAGGAAAATAGGGAGGGGTTTAAAATGAGATAGGTCTGAGTTTTTAAATGGGATGTAATAATCAATGCGGGTAACTTGTTCCATATTCGTGTAGTGCGGGTTAAGAAAGAATCTCTTTTTTTGACCGTATAACCAAAATTGGACTCAAGGAGAAACTCGCCGGAGGAAATCGAGATCATAAGGCGTTGCCGAATATGTTTTCATTGCATAGAAAGTCGTTTGCATAAGGTATATACCGAGACCGGAAAGCTGTTTGGTTTCTTCAAAGCAAGAAGTACCACTCATGAGTAAGAGCATGGGAGACAGGTTTCGCTTAAATGATAATAAGTAGCATTGTATTTTTCAAGCATTAAGTCGAGAGAATCTGGAAACGTATATGAAAAACTTAGGGTACTTTTATCGGCAAGACTGTTGAGTAGATAATAAGTTTCAGAAAGGAGATAATTTATAAAAATTAGAAAGAGGGTGGGAGACAGAATGGAGCAATGGGGCTCAATAGTTTTTATTTTGTGGTTTTCTGACTTGAATCCATACAATACGACTTGTATTGAATTGTTCGAGAGGAAAAGTAAACGCAAAGAAGAGACTTAACGAGGCCAAAAGCTGCGTGAAAGCACGGTGCAGTGCAATAACGACCGCGGCAATAACGCCTGCGGTAAGGCAATATCCCCTGCAGGCTTTATTTCCTTTTTAATATTTCAATTACATCCGTGCGTGTTTTACGTTATAGCCTTTGCTTATTTTCTTCAGTTTTAACTAGCCCACTTTTTAATTTTTCAATTTATACCAAATAACTCGAAAACGGCTCTAACGATTTGGATTAAACTTAGCAGACGTAATTTTCAAAGCAATTCCAATAAAACTGGATTTTTTTTTTTTTCCAAAAAGAGTCAAATACAAATTTTTCATTAAAAACAAATTTTGCCCTAAATGACTGCTCTTTTCCAACACCAACAAAATTTCTTCAAAATTTATATAGAGACAGTAATCTAACATAAAAGTGTTTTGAACTGCAAGAACAAGTACGTGCGACCCAGTCGTGCATTTTATTTTCTAAACTTATACATTTTGGGCCCTTCAACAATTAAGGATTATGAACAATAAATAAAAGTAATTTACAGCATAAATGTTTACGCAGTAAAATACTGAGTAGGTATCAATAAAACACGGCTAATATCGAAATACCTTTCTTCGGTCGCTGTCTGGGAGAATAGCGAAGCTAAGAAGAATTGGTTACATTAAAATCACCCGTAATGACGTTTTGCAGTGCGATGAAGGGAAACAATCCTTTGAATTGAGTCGGAAGGAGCATCAAGTACGTTAGAAGTTAAATAATTAAGGTCCAGATTTGGTCCTATCAGCAAATAGCTTTGTCGAAAATTAGAACTATGTCCTCTTCCTTTGCAGTACCGACAATAGGTTTCTGCTTTTTCTCAACAAAATAAAACTGTTACTGTTAACTTTTAAATTGTAAACATACAAAAAGTTACAAATTTGTTAAAAAAAAAAAAAAAAAACAATTTAAATCTAAATTTGTGATTGTGAATTGTAGGTATTTGCTCAAATAGACCACTGGTTATTTAGAGGAGCCACTGCGATCAGTATTTTGTTATTGCCTTTTCGTTTGCTTAATAGTTCGCAACAATCTTTATATGTATCAAAGTTGACCATTAAGGTGTTCAATAGCAGTTTAACTATCAAAAAATGGTAGAAATAGTCCAAAATGCATTCTTTAATAACAATTCATTAAAAATAAATGTTATTTTTCGTGTAACTTCCACACACTTTAACAGCAAGTTTAATGCAATCAATTATGACAATTCTCTTAGCACCTAAAGAACTTTTTGTAAAAGTGTCACATACTCTGTTTTCCTTCTTCCATCTACTTCTATCAATGACCTTTACTGTACAAACAAACTTCCCCCCCCCCCCCCCCCCCAAAAAAAAAAAACTCAAAAAACCCATATGACAAAATTGTTGTATTTCACACTTACGTTGATACTTTAAAAAACACCGTCTGTAGATACTTTCAAGTGCTGAAAAAATATTGAACTTAAAAGTTTCCCTCGAGTGTGTAGAGCGAGAGATATGGCTACCCTGCTTTTGAAGGACCCAACTTTTTGACATGACACGAACACCGGCACACAAAATACGTCGTCTCTTTTCTATCTCGTACAATGTTACATGTTCGATGACCATCCGTGTCATCCTGAATTTCTAAAAAATGAGAAAAAAAACGACTGTCAAAAGCTAAGCAAACACCACCAGGGACACATTTTAAGGGAAAAAGAGAGAGAATAAAGTTTAAGCACTCCTCAAGAGGTATCCGAAACTGACGTGTGTTCCACTGCCCGGATATGCATTGTGAAAATTCTTTCAATAAACTTTCATCTTTAAGCACCACAAACGAGTCGCATCACTCAATGTCCTACAGAAATGTATATACAATAGCTTGGGGGGTACCTAACTCCCCTTAAAAAAAAAAAACTAGCAATTAACTTCCATAGAAAAGCCATTTTTTCATGACCACCCATTAAAGATCCATTAACTGTGTTTGAACGAAAAACAAGCAGCTTCCACACAAAACACAACCCACCAGAGGCATTAGCACTTTTCAGCTGAACCAAACAAAAAATAAAAGCCGTACAAAAAAAACTTCCATCAAATGTCAATCTTTGGTTTGTTCCCCCCAAAGGGGAACGGAGAGTAAGTTGAAATAGCCTCAATAGCTCTCTACCGGAGTAGGTATATATACCTTATACCTCCCCCCCCCCCACACATATAACATACTGCCATGTGGTGGCAATAAATACGCCTGGACAGCAGCGGCACAAGGTAGGAAAGGTGAACCGGACAATGATGCAGCTCTGTGCATGTAACGTCCAGCCGGTGCTGTGGTCACAAGGAAATCAAGTGCTGTCCAGGATCAAATATTTTGCCTGGTGTAATGGGCGAAAAAGGCCTGTGTGCACAAAATTCAACTCGGCCCAGGAAGTACAATTGCAATTTATTGCCGGGCACTCACTTTGAATGTTGAGGTCATATGAAGTGAAAGGGTCATCAAAGGGCTGATGGGGGGAGAGAAACAGACCATGGCTAAAGGTTTGGCCTTGTGGAAATTGAATGCTGATGGTGCATTTATCTATACATACTCCAAATGGGGGCACAGGTAGGTTGGTATTTGTGTTTTGAATTTGAAGGGTTTGAGAAATAAAATTGGCGTTACCGGGTGCAAATAATTGACAATGAAGTAGATGGAGGAGCACACACATGGTCTGGTCATGGCTGTATACTATTTATATGGTTGGTTGCGGGATGCAGTCATTTGAATTTTATTTGTAGGCAAATTGCATTATAACATGGGATCGGTTTACCTATGGTATAAAAGGGTAAAAGTGAAAGATTGGATAGTAATTTTCTCGGATTTATTGAATTTGATGTTGTCAATGATTTATTTGGATGATTTCATAGAACAATGAGCAATTTTAGACATAATTGCTTAAGCTCCATATTGATAAAGGAGGTGGGTGGAATTTTCCCATTTAGAATAGCTGGAAGGCTTTTTAGGGTAATTGAAATACAAACAAATTTAATTCTAATGATATAGAAGTACTGGATTAACGTTATTACATAGCCTAGTAATTTTAGGTTTTATCTGCGGAAAAATTCCTATTGGGCTGATTTTTAGTATACACCTTCGTTACGACATTGTTATGAAGATGTGAAAAATCGACATTGATATCGTGCCAGCGTTAGAAGTTATAGAGGTCAAAAGGTCACGAAAATCAGTTTTTCGCATATATCTAGCGACGTGTTGCTCGTAGGTCCATTTCTTAAACCTAAGTCCTTTTGAAAGTGGAGAAACAGTCTTCACATGAGATTGGTACCTACATTCCTAGCTCACGTGCAACTTTATTTGTGCTGGACTTTATACGGTTTTGTATATTTCTGAAATAACCCGTTGTGAATTCTAAGACACAGTTTGCCTTTTCTAGTTTTCTGAGTAGTATGAGTGGAGTACTGCGTTGGTATGTCGAATTTACTTGATTTTGTAAAAAAAAATTTAAAAGTTATTTTTTAACCTAGGTCTATCATTTTTTAACCGTACCTGTCATAGAACCGCTTTTTTCAAATCTGATTTTCTGCCAAACTGCTTATTGTTTTTCATACAAAAGCATTTATATAATTCTAATACAAATCAGAAATAAAATACAAAAAAAAATAATTTTTGAAAGCAGGGCCCCTGTTCTGTAACTTTATCACTGGCGATAAACGCTTTTGAATGTCTAAAAAATCCACTTTCTTCTATAAATAAAGCAAAACTTCTTTCAAATTTCAAAATTATGATGAAAGATAATATGGTTTTGAACGAAATTTCTTTAATTTTGATGGTATAAAATTAGTCCAGTAATTTTAGGTTTTATCTGCGGAAAAATTCCTACTGGGCTGAATTTTGGTATACAGCTTAATGACGGCTTTGTTATGAAGATGTGAAAAATCGACATTGATATCGTGTCCGCGTTAAGAGTTATAGGGGTCAAAAGGTCACAAAAACTGGTTTTTCACGATTTTCAGCAAAACGGTAAGTCTTATCAAAAAATTTTCAATGCAAGAATTGTAGACCAGATTATTATATTTTTTTTTCGCCATTTTTCCGATTGGGGCCCTTCTCCCGAAACCATTTCCCTGGGAATTTTTGTTTAGAATATGTCTGAAAATATACAGGGTGTGCAATAGAGAATGGACAACCCTAAAACGGCTTATAGCTACACTTATGATTGTTCTAAAAACAGATAGAAAAAAGTTCTATCGCAACCAGTTCATAAAATATGGACTTTTTTTCGTTCAGTGTATTTTAAATTTTATCATCTTATGTTTTCGTTCACTACAACCACGAATGAATGAATTTTATTTATTTCTTTTTTTTATAATTTTCTACAATAATTGGATGAGTACATAAACACTTTAAAAATTTCATAGCTATTGCACATTTGTGTAAAAAAAATTTTGAAATCTGTTTTTTGATGCAAAATCTAAAAAAAAGTATTTTATGAAAAATTTTAAACACCTGTGGTATAAAATAAATCTATAGAAACCTAGGTGGCCATCTTTCTTAAAAATATTCTCCTTAGGTATATTTTTAAGAAAGTTGGCCTTTTGACCTTTTGACTCTTAACGCGGACACGATATCAATGTCGATTTTTCACATCTTCATAACAAAGCCGTCATTAAGCTGTATACCAAAATTCAGCCCAGTAGGAATTTTTCCGCAGATTGGGCTTAAAAATGACTAAAATGACTGGGCTAAATGGATTTTAGAGTCGTTCAAAAATTTTATCGCCAGTGATAAAAGTTACAGAACAGGGGCACAGTATATTGAATTTTTTTGAAATCTTAGTTTTAAATGTTGATTAGTAATATCTACAAAATGGCATACAAATTTTATTTAAAAAACTTTTTTTCCAAAAAATTATTTATAAAAAATTAGTTTTACTGTGACGATTTTGAAATTTTTAATTTATCAAATAAAAATGCATCCTTGATTTGTGGGCAATTTGATTTCATATGTTGGTTTATTGCTTTGCAAAACAAATTTTCTGTTTTTGTTTTCAACATTTTTTTTGTTTTTATTTCTCAAATTTCTATATATAAAACCTGAAAAATATAATTTCAACATAGAAGAACTTGGCTCTTTTTTTAACAGTTTTTGTTGTGATTTCACAACTTTTTGCAAGGTATGGCTGTAGAATTGAAAATCTCTATATTTGATGAAAATTCAGTAAAAATGGGTGGTTTCCACGCCCCCTGGCTAAAATTCTCAAATTTTAATTGTTTTCCTTTGTATAAACTATCAGCTCTACCATTCTACCAAATTTTAAGATTCTACGATAAAATCAGAAGTGCTCTATAATATATGATGAAAATTCAGCGGAAATGGGCGGATGCCACGCCCCCTGAATTGAAATTCTCAAATTTTCGATTTTTTTCCTTTGTATACACAACAACTTCTATCACCGTGTAAAATTTCAAGTTTCTTCGATAGCGGGAAGTTCTCCATAATTTTGATAATCTGTCAGTGAGTCAGTTAGTCAGTGAGTCAGTTACGGTTTTCGCGATTTTTGAAGTCCTATATCTCAGAAACTACTCATCTTAAGAAGCTGAAATTTTGAGAGGAATTTGGGTTCGGCCAAATGTTCGGCTCAACAAATGTAGCAAGTTTGAAATTTCTGGCATCTTTAGTGTGGAAGTCAGAGGGGGTTCGAAAATGGCCTGAGTTGTTTCCTGTAAATAAGGTTGTAGTGCCAAAGTTGCTAGAGAACTCGGATGGGCATTACTGTGCCCCTTGATTGTAGGTCCTTTCTATTGAGAATCGTAAGCCTTGCACAACTCACAAATCTACTTTTTTCATTCGATAAAACAACAAAGTTTGTATACTATTCAAGTTTAAGGTTTCGACTATTATATCCATCCATGAAGCATCCGATCAATTTGGTACCACATGAAAACATTTAAATTGTTTTAATAAAAATCCATTTCAAGTTCTTATTTCAACAATCAACTTTATTTCCAATAACACCTTTAACCCTGAGCCAATTTCGCTCTATAGATCATGATGGGATTAAAAATAAAAAAAAACTTTCTCTCTCTTCTTTCAATACGATGGCATCACCATAAAGGAAATGTTAATTAAAAACTTTTCCATCCACTTATTCTCTCTAAACTATACCTTCGGTCCAAATCTCTTGCTAAGTGGTATTTCTCGTCATCCGGTATAACACCGAACGATAATCCTGCAGCTAAAGCGTTCTTTCTTCTATATTATTTTTTTCTGTTCGTCCTTTTTTTTGCATATAGATACTATAAACCTACTGAACACCAAAGAGCTTTTTTTCTATGCGGTAAATACCTTCGGTTAATACGTATAAATTCCATTCTTCTCGACAAAACTGGTCACAGGGAAAAAGAAGTTATTTTAAACTCGCATTCAAGCGTAAGATAAAAATGGATCAGGACTCAAGGCAAAGGACTAAATAAAAAAAGAAAAAAAAAAAAAAACTAAGCAACTTAAGTGCAACCTGAGAGATAATACCGCGTTCCTTGCAACAAAAAATAACAAAAAAAAAATATGTATAAAAGATATCCCTTTTCCATCGGATTTTGTTTTCTTGTTTGTATTTTTTGCTTTTTTTTTCAAATTTTATTCGGCGAGTTTGTCTAGTGTACCTAAAAGTTTTATGACAAAAGTGTTTATCTGATCCTGTAGACAACAAAAAAAACTTGAGGAGGGTTTAAGGTTTCTCTCCTGTCAGGTTTTACAAGAAAACATTTTTTTTTTTCGTCAAAAAATTCCACAAAAAAAAGTTACAACTCCCGATTCCGATGGAATGGAAGGTGATTATGAGTTATTCTTCCTTTAACACTCTGTAAAAATAAAAACAAAAACCATGATGGTGGATGGTTGATGGTGTCCTTGAAGGTACGCAATGCAGGGGAACTGATTTAATTAACGAGGTGATTAAGACTGGACGACCGTGAAGTTTTTTGTTCCTAGAACGGTGAAAAGAAACAATGAAACTCCATCCAGCATTTTGCAGCTGGGTGTACTTTGGTAAATATTTGGCGTCTAAGTTCTTCTCGAGGGAGAAACAAGATTTTATGGAAATTTGTTTTAAGCGAGGAAAATTCAAATTTTCCTACTTTTACCTTCGGTCCACACGGTGTGAACTTTGTTGCCATCAGGAAACTTATGTAGTTTGGTGTTTTAATTTTTGGCGCCGGTGTTTACAATTTGCCTAAAGAAGCTTAAATTTAATTAAAACATTATTAAAAGGAGGTGTGGGATGTTTTGTTATTTCATGCAAATCTGACTGACTTCATTTATAGAAGGAAGGAAGCTATTATACAAGAAAAAATATTTTATTTAAGTTATGAGAACTACAGATTAGGATTAAAGTCTCTTCTAGTGCATACAATACTGGGCTTATAATATTTTCAAGCTATTACAGAAATAGGGAAATACTCTAATAACTCTGCAGAACCATTGAGCTCCAGGCCCAGATTGCATACCATCGGAAATCTTGAAACAGACAGCAAGAAATTGTCCTTGCTGATCCTGGATAGGGTAACTTCGGGCATTATGGCGCACCGGGCATTATGGCGCACCTCTCAACTACCATACTTCCAATACTCGCATTTAAATAAAACCAATGCAGAAACTTTGACCTTCGTCGAACACTAGCCTTGTGACGATCGCAGGTCAATGCTTTTATTTTTGTGCCAAACAAAAAAGAAAACAAAAAAAATATACCGGTTCTGGGTTCCAATATAATATCGCTTTGTTTTTGTTTGTGTGTATCTCGGTAAGTATACAGTGCACGTGTTTGTTGTAAAGAGTGAAACGCAGAGTACAGTTTTGGTTTGGTTATATCACTTGTTATATTTTAACTGAAGTAAGAATTGTGTTTAGTTTTTGGAGTTTTGTGAACATGTGTATATTTTGCAATATGGCGCAGATGTAATAAGGGCATTATGGCGCTATATTATACCCGACTGCGCCATAATGCCCTTATGTAAAACTAATTTCAAAAGTAACTCTGCATTTTTTTAAATTTGAAAATAACCTCAATTTAACGTTAATTTTATGAAACTTATTTACAATTATATTTCAGAAATGCTGAATATACGTAAAAAAAGTAAAGGGTTCCGAAGTAAATGGGGTTCGCCATATTGCCCGTACATAGGGCAATATGGTTTTTTTTGGACTATTTTTAATTTAATTTATTTTTTGTTAAAAAGCTTGAATTTTTATTCTTAAATAATTTATTTATGTTACGTTTTTATGAAATTTAATTAAAAAAAATGATTGAAGTAAAAATTGTAGTCCGTAGTAAAGTTATTTGAGTTTGTGCTTAGGTATGCCATAATGCCCTAATTTACCCTAAGTTTAACATAGCTGCTAAAAAATAGGAGTTTTTCCTAAGTGTTGAAATGTACAAAGTATTTAAAAAAACAATAAGCTATACTTAGAGATTAAAATGTTTACCCGAGTAAAAATTAAATTCCGCCGCACCACCGCTGCACCACCGCCGCACTCCGTCCGCACGATTTTCTAAATTTTTAAACCGCTGCACCATCGCCGCACCACGTCCGCAACCATTTTATTTTAAACAAATGAAAAAATATGAAAAAATTCAGTGCATCAACCACCGCACCACGTCCGCACCATTTAATTTTGTATGAAAAAATTCACTGCACCACCCTCGCACCACCTCAGCACCATGATCAAAAATTCTATTCTCGTACTTTAACAAAAGTTGAAGTCGTCTTCGAAGTTATTTTTACAAAAAAAAACAAATTGCGTTGCGTTGCAAATTAAAAGTGATCTGCGCACTCGGGTTCGAATCTTCTTTTCGTCGGTTTTTTTTTTTTTTTTAATTTTTCAATCCAAAACTATTTATCATGGTGCAACGAATTTTTTATACAAAATTAAATGGTGCGGGGTGATGCAGTGAATTTTTTCATACAAAATAAAATGGTTGAGGACGTGGTGCGGCGATGGTGCAGCGGTTTAGAAATTTAAAAAATCGTGCGGACGTGGTGCGGTTGTCGTGTCAAAAAGCCGTGTGGACGTGGTGCAGCGGTGGTACGGCGGAATTCCATTTTTACTTGTGCGAAATAGAACTTCTCACCAGAAAAAGGATACCGACGATTGTCAATTTTCAAGTTGGTCCCTACAAAATAAAAAGCCAAAAGGCAATAAGGTATCTTTCTAGGGCTTTCACTCATAAAAACTATAAAATTTTGGTTCCAACAAATATCTTATTCAAACAATCCAGTCGTCCACAATCGAAAAACGAAAAAAACAACAATCCGTTCAATATTTGCCCTACATCTCACGAGCCAGCCAAGTTCCATTTCTACCTATATAGCCTTTACCCACCCAAAATCCACCTCCAATGGGAGAAAAATATATATGTATTATTGGTCGTAAAACTTCTGGACTGTATCCACGTCTCTTCCAACCGTTTGCACATTCAAACAATGAAGTGCAAAATGTCCTTCGGGGGTCATAAATTACTTGCGCTTCTACCGCAGCATTTACTGTTCATTCCGGTTGAAATTATTTGCACGTTGCACCTGTAAAAACCATAAAAAATCATCAATCAGCTGGCGTAATGGATTGGAAGTAATTTATGGGATTAATAGGTCCTGGCGCTAGGCTTGTAATGGAATTTATGCCGCCATCTACCACCATATCGCGCATCGTAGCGTCGTCATCACTGCCGCCACCGCTGCCGCCGCGCCATGTTCGTTGTCGCCATCATCGATTGTCGCATGAATGCACCGCACACATTCACCATTATACCAGAGGCCCGTTTTTACCCCCTACCCCCCTCTCTTTTCTCGACACTTTTTCAATAACCGTATGCCAGAGAAATAATATTTTTTACTGCGTGAATTTTATTTGCAGTATCTGTGTTCCATAGGTTTCTGGAATCTGCGGGAATCTGGTCCAGAGGCAGCACGGCACAGCAACAGCACACATTTTCGGGTGCACTGAGCCAAGGATAATGATGAGAATCTCACCGAAAATCATTTCATCACATCCCGTTCCTGAACCAAAAAAAAAAAAAAAACTCAACTGAAACGAAACCTGTCCTGAACCGAGAGCGAAGCCTGATGCCATACGATGATGATGGGTGTATGCCTGAGTCTCGATAAGGATTATTGTTCGGTTTATTGCCACCGAACAACCTTTTTTTTATTCATTACCATGAATTGCTTAATGTTGCAAGAAAACCTGAAGCAGTCAACAGAAAAACACATGTACAACATCCACCTCTGTGTCGCAAGGAACGAAGGAAGGAGCACCAAATCTTTGATCTCAATATTACACTTACACCTTTTGGTTGTAATATTGTGGTTGGGGGGGAAAGTTTGGAAAGAGGTTGGGAGCTAAATCAGCAAATTTTGCGTTATGCCTTTAATGAGTTTGTGTCCTTGTGGCACCTTGTTTGTCAGCTAAAGGAAGTTGTTTCTGGTATAGGGAAGTTTTCCTAGACTGCTTTCTGTGCTTCTCTTATCAGACTCACACATGCTCCGATGCTTTCTTAAGCAATTTCACAGAGTGTGAATTGCTTGTAAACACCTTTGATGTAATAAAGGTTATTTTTGCTGGGTTGGTGTTATAAATTTGGGAAGGAAGTACTATAATATGATACTGATGTTGTATGTGAACGTGTAATGACGGTGTAGTGATTAATTTGCGGCAAAGTTTTCTTTAAGGTTGGTAGTTTAGAAGGTGCTTAGATTTTTAACTGTATGGAGATCTTTAAGGTGTCGGTTCATTAAAGACCAAAAACTCTTCAACTAAAAAAGTCGTTTTCGAAAAAAATGTCGCTTAATTATATTCTTACGGGATCATATCCATATTAGATTCTGTGCCACTTTGGCTAGCTTCACAGTCAAAATAATATTAAACTCCAGAAGCACAGATTCTCCGTTTCATCGATCATTTTAAAGTGATCGAACAAAAAGTACTTTTCATCTATAACATCCATATTAAACCGCATTAATTTTTTCACCAAGAAGCGTACCCATATTGGAGGAAACGTAGTATCGTTAGCTACATTATATAAGTTATGGAAATTGCTAAATGTCGTTACTTAACCTAGAGAAAGTTAGAAGTTTTACACTTGCAATTTTAGCTTATCCCTTTCGGTTCGCACGGTACACATATATGTGTAAAATCCAAAGTTCAAATATGCCTACAATCTCTCATTTTTATATCTACGATAAAGGTACTATAGGACAAGCTTGGGATTCGTAAAAAATATCGTACTCGAGATAACAATCAGACATGACACCTACTGAAGGGATTTTTATCAAACTTGACAGTAAACAGTTTTGGGAGATTCCCTCCCTAGAGGACAAAAGGATTTTTTTTTGACCAAACATAACGATACCTTTCCTATATCGGAAATAGAAAAGTTTATTTTTTTTTTTTCAAAAACGGCTCCTACGAATTTGATAAAAATTTGGGTGTTTGATTTAATAAAAGAGCTTACTAACGGTATCTGGTCATAGAACGGTATTTGTTTTTACTTATGAATTTCTCGTAAACGACTTAGCAGATTTCAACCAAAATTTTTAAACAGAAACATTAAGGTAAACGTTACATTGAAATTTTAAGAAAATTTTCAAAAATCATATTTTTGGTTTAAAAAAAAATCAAAACAATTTTTTGAAAACAGGTTGATGAATTTTATCGAAATTTTGTTTTAATGTGTTGAATAAGATTTTCTAAAAAGTGGCATAGGTAGGTACCAACTTTTTTTTTGAAAAATGTTAGAAAATATTTATACAGGACACAGTTCAACGGTTTTAACACTTTTTTAATAGTTATGTGTAAGAAGAATTATTATAAAATATGACTGATTAAAAAAACTGATGGAATCCATGCATTTGTGGCAGCAATGTGAAAAACTTAAGATTTTACAGTTAAAATAATTTATTAAATTAATAGGCTTTTTTTGCACTTTGGTACCAATAACTTCCTAGTAACTCTAGATTTGATAAAAACTTTTACCACTCTGCAATCCCCTTTGGACGTGCATATTTTTAAAAAAGTTGGCCAACTACGTTCCTATAGATTTTTTTTATACCAAAGGTGTTTGAAAATGTTCATAAAAATTTTTTTTTCACATTTTGCATCGAAAAGCAAATTTCAAAAATTTTTTAAAGAAAAGATGCAACAGTTATAAAAACTTTTAACTTCTTCTAAGCCAATTATTGTAGAAAATTATAAAAATAAGAAATTTATAAAATTCATTCATTCGTGGTTGTGGTTAAAGAAAACGTAAGATGATGAAATTTAAAGTACACTGAACGAAAAAAAGCTAATATTTTCTAAACTGGTTGCGATAGAAACTTTTTCTATTCGGTTTCAGAACAGTCAAAAGTGCACCTATCAGCCATTTCAGGTTTATCCATTTTCTAACGGACACCCTGTATATAGAAATTATTTTCTTAAGAAACCCCTCTAATGATTTTCGAAAGTTTTTTTTTGTCAATAAAAATTTGTTTTTTATACAAGAAATTAAATGGCAAACTTGGTCTTGTATAAAAGATCATTTAAAACTGTGTTTAATTAATTAATAATTGTTAAGTTAAATTTCTTTACATTACGTATAAAATTCCTTAAAAAATTAAATTTTAAATTTTCACTTTAAAAGCCTTAACATTAGAGTGACTTTTACCATAAGAGCAAGTATGAGCGATCAAGTCCTGCATTTTTTTTTTTTTTTTTATATATAATACTTCTTAAGATGCCCTAGACCAATTCCAGTATGAACAAATTCTGTAACTTCAGTGGAATACAAGAATAGCTGTCCGGAGACAACCACGCAACTCTTTCGAAAAAATAGATAGTATCTATATAAATAACTTTGAATTTTGGATTAAATATGACAGCTTCAGCTTATGTGGAGTAACTAAAGCTCAAAAATAGGCAATATTAGGGAACCCGGCCGTACAGCTTAGATTTTGATGATCTTTTTTTCCAAACGTCGGTAATTAAAAATACTTTAAGGTCTATAGATTAAAAATTGCCGGTGTTGCCGTTTTGATTTTTTTAATTTAAATTTTTTTAAATTTCATAAATTGATTAATGCCAAAAAATTGTCTAGGAAATTGAAGGAAAAAAAATATATGGGAGTGAGAGACAATCTTCTATCGTTCAAGCAATAGATGCAATTTTCTTATTAATGGACTTCAAACACAAAAAAAATATTTGAAGACAACGGAAACACCTACAATATTTGAATATACATTTTTTAAAAGCTTAGTCATATTTGTAAAATTGAAATTAAGTTAATTGAAAGAATCGCTTTTGAAAGAATGGTAATTAAACTCAGATTTTTGAAAAAAAAAAAAAGTTATTGACAAAATTTTAAAATGTCGTTTTTAAAACTTTTTCGCAATATAAAATGCATTTATTTTTCAAATTTTTTAGGCCACATTTATTATGATTTGAAATTATAAAAGGAAATGTCAATATGTATTACAGTTAGGGCCAATTTTTCAACAGTCAGTTAAACAGTCAGTTAGTACTTATTCTCCTGATAGAGAAAAAATCATTTTTTCAACAGGCAGATACAGCTTATTCCTATGAATAAAACTATCTGCTTCTTTCAGAGACGAATAAAAATTATTCTAAGGAATAATATCAATAAAAATACTGTGTCAATTGTCAGAGCTGCTTTGAAATAATTTTGACAAAGAATACAGAGGAACACAAGAAAACAAAAACAATTATAAATAAAAAAGACGTTTAGTTTTGAATATTATTGAATTTGACAATTTTTTTTTTGTTATTCTGTAGAATAAATTATTTTTGATTGAAAAATTCAATGTTGTTATCCGATTGTTTATGAGCCTAATAAATGTATTCGTCGAACAGTTAACTGACTGTTTATTAGAAGATGGAAAAATCGGCTCTTAATGAAAAAAATTAAAAAGTACTTCATTTTCGAAGAACTTTTTTTAATAGAAGTTTTGAAAAAAAAATTAACTTATTTTTTTTTTTTTGATTCAACATTTAAATTATTTTTTCAATAGCCCTTATAGTTGAAAGTTAAATAGCAAAAGTTTAAAGTTCTTATTTGCCAAAATCTTTAAGAAAATCAATGCAAAATTCAGTTCTTATCAAATAAACCCATTGAAATTGAAGTAATTTTTAATTTTTTTTCTTAAAGTGTGATATATATTACCTTTTCTGCTTCGGAATTCAACTGATGTTTATGGCCAAAAATTTTTTTTAAATAAATTCATATTTTATTAGAAAAAATTTGGAAAAAAGTTATTTTAAATTTTATTAATACATTTTTTTTTTTAATTCTGATTTTAAAAACCATTTTTTCAAAAACTCTTACTTAAATTTAGTGGATTTAAATTTAAGAGATAAGAATGAGCTTCTGGATTTTTAAAAATGTATTTTAAAATATTTTAGGTGTTGCCGTTGTTTTCAAAATATTTTTTTTTGTGTTTGAAGTCAGATTGTGAGAAAATTGGATTTGGGAGTCCCTTACTCCCTTATATTTTTACTTGCGATATAGGTACTATAGGGCAAGTTTAGGATTCGTAAAAAAAATCGAACTCGAGATAACAATTTTACATGACATTACGATGATGGAGAATGCCAAAAAAGTGGGTCCGGCAATTCTGTCTGTCTGTCTGTCTGTCTCTATCTGGAGCTGCAGCCTAAACGAGTGAAGTGATTTTCTTCAAACTTGGTGGTTAGCAGTTTTTGGTGATTCCCTAGAGGGGAAATTGAAACTTTTTTTTTATGACCAAAACTAACGGTACCTGCCATATAACGGAAATAGAAAAGTTAATTTTTTTCAAAAACGGCTCTAACGATTTTAATTAAAATTTTTGTGTGTAGTACTACACATAATAGTAAACTTTTTAAATAAAAAAAAATATTTTTTGTACCGTTATTAACGGTACCTGTCATAGAACGGTTTTTTTCGTTTCTGAATATCTCGTACAACATTAACCCGATTTAAATGAAAATTTTTATACAAAAGTGTGTAAGTAAAGAAAATATTAAAATTTTAGAAAATTTTCAAAAAACACATTTTTGGTTTTTTAAAAAATATTTCAAAATTTTTTTTTGAAAAATCAATTTTTTGAAAACGAATCAATGAAAAATTTTGAAATTTAGTTTTTATGTGTAAATTAATTATTTCTTCAAAATGGCATACCAACTTTTTTTTTTGAAAAATGTTAAAAAATTTGTATACATATATAAAAAATTATTTTTTTAAAAAACGGCTCCTACAATTTTCGAAAATTTTTTTCTAAAAATACCTTTTTATACAAGAAATAAAATGGCATATTCGTTATTTTTTTTAAGATAATTTAAAACGGAGTTTAATTAATTATAAAAACAGATTTAATTTTTTAACATTATAGTAACTTTAAGCATAAGAGCAAGTACAGTAGCGAGCAAAAAAAATGCAAACGAAAAAGGTTTAAAGAGTTTTGAACAAGAACTAAGTTACCAAATTTGGCATATTAAAACTGTTTTATTTTCATTAAACAGAGTCAATTTGTGGAATATTTTACTCCGAAACCATTATTTGGTCAAAAGTCTACCTAAACATGCGTTTTTAGACGAGCAAAAAAATGCAAATGTTTTTATTGTTTGCATTTTTTTTGCACGCTACTGTACGTGCGACCCCAATCGTGCAATTAATTTTTTTAAATTACCTATGGAATCTTTTGCTATCATTTGTTTTATGAAATTTAAGCAAAAAAAAAAAATGGTTTTGTTCAAAAAAAATTTAATTTTAATTTAAAAAGCAATACGGAAACATCGGCAATTTTTAATCTATAGACTTTAAAGTATTTTTAATTACCTACGTTTGAAAAAAAAATCGTCAAAATCAGAGCTGTTCGGCCGGGTCCCCTAATAATTTGCTTTAGTTACTCTACTACTTTAAAAAATTAAACAAATCAAAAAAATTTCCCACTATTTTGACAAAAATTTGTTTAAAATAATAAATATTTAACAAGAATTCAAAATAATTTAAACAAAAATTCACAGAACTTCTGAAAAGCGCATAAATTATTTTCTCAAAGAATTACGTGTTGTCTCACTTAAAGTTAATTAAACTTATTCTAACTGACAGATTGATTGTATGAAGCAAAAGCACACACAAGAGAAGAGTGCGCCACCATTATAAAGTAAGTGATGCTCGCTTTTGTGGATCATTGATAGAATTTATTTGCGTACCGCCAAAGCTATACAATATAGCTGAGACTAGACAAATGCGCTAGCCAGCCGCCTCGCGCCACCATACCGGACTACCACGACGTCGAAAATATAAACGGTTGTGCCAATACAACACACAGCCATTTTTATTATCTTTTATTTTTGGTTTAAAATTAATGAAATTCTCATTGGGCGCAAAAGATATGCAGAGATGCAGACAGATAGATAGAAAGATAGATAGGTAAATAGAGATGAATATCCCGGCAATAAAATAGACAGACACACCGGCCATATCATCATTATGCAATATCTATGTATTGTAGGTTTATGTATACAGATGGGAATCATTTATGGGGTACTGGTGGAACATTTCGAAATTTTACATCAAATCGAATAAGCTTCAAAGTCACATCCCGTGAAGAATCGGATCCAATTAAAAGCAATGCCAACAATGTCGAGTGCCTCCGATCGAAAACACATCCTCTCGTCGGAATAGGTTAATGAATTCGTAAGTGATTAATGGTGATTTTTGCTTGTGCTCTACAAATCCGATAATTCAAGTCTTTTTATACTAGAAAGTATCTGCGTTTACCTACTCCGGTGATATATGAACACTCTGAGTCACTGGATTTGAGTCAATCCAATGCAATTTAAACAGAAATGGTTCCTAAAGACATCAAACTAAGTTGACCTTGGCAATAGCATCGATTTAACCTTTCTTCGAAAAAATCAGGTCGTCAGAGAAACATGTTTTTATTTCAGAACAAATGCATTATATTCTATTTAATAAAAGTAACCAATCCATCGATTCGGAGTGTTTCAAAATAGATTAAATCTCTTTGTTATTCCTGCTTAATTTTGTTTTCTCTTTATTATTTTTTGGGATTTAAATTGAACGAAATGAATTTTTAAATAGGTGAATGGATTTTCAGTGAATAAGACCGAGTGTGTCTCACGTCAAATAAAAAACAAGGAAAGAGTCCGGGGTATAGATATTTATTGAACTAAAGACTCAAGGACGCTTATGAATCGTTTTAGTATTTCCGAAAATTAATTGAAAAGAAAAATAAATAATGATTAGATTCTCTTTTTTCTCATGACTAGATGTGTGTATTACTTCAATTTTATTTCGGGTAAATAAATAAAAATCAAATTGATTTTTGGAAAAACATCGATAAATGGATGTGTCTTGAAATTACGTTTGATGATTTTTTGCAAAATTATTAATAGTTAAATCAATTAATGAGAACATATCGTCCCTCTCGCCTTCAGGCCAAAAGTATGAATGTGTAAAATGTAAGTAAGTAAATGTAAGTAAGGTAACTTTGTAAGGTCGGTTTTGAAAGCTGCCGTAAATTGTGACCGAATGAGCTCAAATCTTTCTTTTCCTCTGGTGATTATCATATTTAAGAATAGTAAAGTGATCATGAAATATGGCAACAATCAATGATTTATATGCTAACGAAGCAACTTAAATGAATGAGGAACCATAAAGCTTCCAGAAAGCTCGAAAAAAGAGGTCCTGTCACCTAGGAGTTTCATATTCATATTTTTTTTCAAAAGGAAACATTTATTTCCATGGTTTTAATTATTTTGGCCACAGAGATCGGGAAATAGCAACGGAGTTATGAATACCAAAGTTATAAGTTACATAATTTTTTAGGATGAGGTATTTATTCACCCTGTTTAGCCGGGAGACTCAATGTTTTAAAAAATTTCTTAATTTGGAAAATAATATATTAAAAAATATAAAAAAAATAATAATATATTAAAAATCAACGGTTACACCAAAAAAAAACTATGTTTTTGAAGTGAAAACTTCTTTAATATCGTAGTGAATAGAAACAAGATGAAACGAAAAAGCGACACGAAAAATCAATTGATCATAACTTTTTTGTTTTAATAGATGATGAATGAAATTTATACAGTAGATAGAGATAACGGTGAAAAGATGTTCTTTTTCTAAACACGTTATATCTTTTGATCTAGAACACATAACAAATTTATTTAACTTTAATACGCATGCTAATAATATTACCTTTCATTTAATATATCACACATAACGGTACGTGCTCTACAAGTTATATAATCTTTAATTGAAAAACTTGAAAAATACCTCAAAACACCTGTGAAGATCTGTTGCCGATGACCAGCCACCAGTGTAGGAAGTACCGCAATCTCAGTTTGAAATTTTGACATGGTTGGCTTTAAGAAATTCTTATTTTGATTGAAGCGTCATATAAAAGGTGAAATAAAAATGATATAAAATTTATTATAGGTTGTCATTTAAAAATCATTAAATGGCTTGTTTTGATTTTTTTATGAAAACTAATTGGGTTAAAAAAATTCTAGCTCTTTTTGTAGATGTTGTATAGACATGGTCGATATAAATATTTTGAGCTGAAACAATAAGCTTTCAGATTGTATAAAATGTATTGTAGGTTGTCATATAAAAAAAGTGATGGAATAAAAAAAAGTTATATTTTTTCGATTTTTTTTTTTTTCTTAAGGTTTCACTTCAATCACCTGTGCACACATGAGTTTTTTTACTATGTTTTTAAATAAAGTTGTTAAATCAACTCCTTTTTGAAAAAGTAATTTTCGAAATCAAAATTTTGTAATTTAAGTACTAATTAAGTTTTCAATATTCAATGCACTTATATATTTTTAAACTAAAACAGAAAAGTGGATCTAAAAATGTCTTGCCGTTTTCAACAAATAAAAAATAAAAAACAAAAAATACTTTTTTTAAGAAAACCATATTTTTTTTTCGAAACTTTTTGAGAATTTTGAGAAAGATTGAGTTAAGCAAATTGCAAAGTTATAGGTTACCAAGATCTTTGCTATTAGAAAGACGTTGAAAATCTGGCTAGTTTAGCTTACTTCCATTTTTTTACCAAATTTTGTTTAGTCATATTTAAACTAAGAATTATTTAAGTTTAACAACATTTCTTTAAAAATGCATCCCACTGACTTTTTTGGTCAACACAAAAAATGTTTCGATTCTTCAGTACTCACTATTCACTTCAGTATCGATATGCCTGTCAATTATTCAAACTCCTTGCATATGTTTTCAGTAACTTTCACTTACCTTCTGCCTTCTACATTTTGCACACCATGCATATATTCTCCTCTCCGACTCTATCCAAAGTGACAACACAATATAACTCAAGAACACATGCTAACACACCATAGAAATTTCGAAGTCAAGTGCAAAGTTCATTGTCGACAGCAGCAGGACCTAAGAGTCTCGTATAGAAGAGAAAAGCATCAGCTTGGAGTTCGGATTGTGCCAAGAATAAAAATTTTTACTTTGCTGCAAGTTCATTGATTTTCCCGCATCTTACTTTGGTTAGGTTGGAAAGGTCACATACATTCTACATGTGGCGGTGGTGGCGATATGGTGGCTGCATCACGGTGAAATAGAATATCCTCAGTCCAACACACATCCACATATATGCCCTGGAGTCTGTTTTTTTGGGAAAAGCCAATTTTTAGCTTCATTTCGAACAAAAAAAAAAGGAAGGTTTGAAGCGCCACAAAAAAAAAAAACCACGATGACGACGCTTTAATCTGATTGTGTTGGACGAGCTCTATCTTTGTAAATTGCTGATTCCTAGCACGTTGCCTATGGTGCTTCTGCTCCAACGTTTTACTATGAAACACTCGAGGCAATCCAACTGGTGGATTCGATTTTAGAAAAACGTTTTTACGTCTCCACTTCCGTCCATCCTACTACGAATGCACAGTTCATTTCACCCTCTGTATACAGTTCTGGCAGTAAAATATGCGTATATCTACTTGCAAGGAATAAATCATCTGTGAAGGTGTTACAGTTGTCTGGCTTTTTTAACACCTTAATTTCACGCTTACATGTGTGACGGCTTAAGCCAGAATTCAGCAACTTTGTTCCAACCCAGCTACCATCACCACACTGCCTCCCGTCAGGGTGCATATTGGTGGTTAAGGTTTTTCCAGGCAGTCGTTATTTTGGTGTTACTTTACGAGGCCTTGTGTAGTTTGTTGCAAACAAAACCGGGGTCCTGTTGCGTAAACAAATCGTGCGACTAACGTGTCTCTCTGTCATAAATCATCGGGCTTTGCGAGTTGGCCTCCCGCTTTTTGGGTGCTAAACATTTTGATTTGTTGACGCCTCATACACTTGGACAAACGTTGTGATGGTGGAAGCAGATAGGGAGTAAGTAAGCACACATAAAGGATTCTAACTTTTTGACGGTTACTTATGGCATTATCAGGGTTAACGATTTTAAACCGCTTTTAGCCTTTGGTTGGTGTTTTGTGCTTGCCTGTCCACAACAACGGCTGGTGTTGTCTTTTCTGACGTGTTTGTTGGCGCAGTATGATGCTGAGGCATCAGAGTTGTAACGATTTTATTGTTCTTTTGGTGGAAATGTGCAGATATATCTTATGGATTTTACGGTTCAGGTTCAGATGTGTCTACTCTTTGAACATAAAGGTAAATGATGTTTTTGAGCTTAGAGTGAAAAACTATATGCTCAAGTGCGTCAAGCGCATGGAGTTTTCGTGGGTTAAAATTTACTAGGCCATCATAAATCAATTGAAGATAAGGAAGCGGGGGAGATAAAATGTGTTACATATGTGGGTGATGGCGGTTGATATGTTAACCGTTTTTGTAAGGCTTTAAAAGCACACGTTGAGTTTAAAATTACTGGGTTAAATTTTTTTTTAATGAGTGGAAGTAGGTGAGTTAAAGATCCTACGTCTTAAGATCATTTTGGTTACCTTAGATGTGTTGCAAATGCTTTCGAAGCACATACCTAACCTATACATAGTCAACACGCAAATTTAGAGAGGGTGAAATAGATTACATTTTAACATGGAAACCAGCTAGCGTTGGGGCTTTTTAAAAAGTTCCGACAAATCACAACTGAGGATCTAGACGACAAGATCAGGAAGTGGACGCTCCGATAAGTATTCCGGTATTGTTAGTATTGGATGGAGCGCAGTTAACAGCCAAAAGAAGAGCTGTAAAAGTAACGACGAAATGAGTACCCGCATGTATACGTTACTTTTGGTTCTAGGACCTGCATCAATAATATCGTTACTTTCGTATGTTTCGTTACTTTCGTATGTTTCGCATGTTTGGTATTTTTAGTATGTTTCGTTCATATATGTACATTAGAGTGACCGCAACTCCCATAGAAAAAAATTTTTGTCGAATTTTTTTCGGGGGAACCCCATAAAATGTTCCGCCTTTGCAGATTTTTAGATAGCCAAAATTTCAGCTCGATTGGATAAGTCTAAATGGTGCCGACACTCGCTCAAAGTATCAAAAATCTCTGTTTTTTCACTGTTTTTCGAAGAAAATTAGCTCTAGCTCCCAAACAGATCGGGTTATTTTCACTTTTTATATATTAAATGAAAGGTAGTGTTATTACACATAATTCAGATTCAAAATTTGTTTAGTTTTACAAAAAAAAAAAATATTGTCATCAATTTAAATTTTCAGTACTTACCTCAAAAAGAGCTGAAGTGCAAACTCGATTTAAAATAAAACTTTCTATGTTATAGATTGATGTTACCTATCTAATTGAAATGCTTCTCGTATTATATATAATAATATATAATAATTTTATCAATTATAGAAGCACAGAGTAAAATTGACTGAAAAAAAAAACAAAACAAAAAGGGCACCCAGTGGGGGTTGAACCTGCTATGCCTGGATTGATAGGCGAGCGCTTTAACATCGGGCTAACTCAATGTTGACAATTGTCGTGACAAACTAAAACAAATCTTAACCCTCTACTGCATACGAAGCCAAATATGGTTTTGCCTGTTTGTATGCAGTTTTCTCTTCTCTGTCACAAAAAAATGTTAAAGATTCAATAAAATCCCCTTCTTTGTGTTTCTGAGCACCCATAGACATAGTTTTTTCGTGTGTCCGGCACAAAATAAAGGTGTGTTTTATGATCACAGGTGAGTCGATCAGTCGTGTGCATTGAAATCGAAAGTTTAGAATATATTCATACTTTAAGTGTTAATTACTGCGTTTGTTTGGTAAGTAAAGTGGAATTAAAAATTTATTTTTGATCGATTGTCTAATTGTGAATGCTATGAACCAAGTTTGGTTGAAAAAAAATTATTGGCCTGGTCTTGGGAGGGCAAAAAGTACGGAAGCCATATTTGGCTTCGTATGCATTAAGGGGTTGTAAATCTACACAATTTGTTAAATTTTTTTGTTGGAAAATTTTGTTCCTTTACATTATTATTTTGCTTGGAAGCTATGTTTTACTTCAGAAATGGAGCCCCTTCGCTTTTAGAGACATTTTTCTCATGTTAACCCCATTTTAGTGGCGTAACCACAAAAATTTTAGGGGGAGGGGGGCTCACTTATAATATTTTTCAATCATTTTATTACTTTTTAGTTTTTGTAAGATCTGGGAGTGGGTAAAAATGTTGAAGGAAGACTTACTTCGACAGTGGAAAGAATGTGAACCAGAAAAAATATATATAACGGAAAAAACAAATAGCTTTTCTAGGTTCCAGGCTTAAAATGTGCCAAATTTGAATTAGTTCTTAAACTTTTGTAATGCAATGTATTTATTTTACTTTATTTTGTTTTTAAATGATAAATATTTATCTTTTGAAAATTTTAATTGTATTCTTTAGAGTGGCGTACGTTGAGTTGCCGGGGCCCCGGGGCAAGACTTAATTTTGGGGCCCCTTTGATATTTGGGGGCCACTTAGATACAAAAACAAAAGTACGTATACGCCATACATTTTTTTTTTTGTATGGCTTATTTATTTTTAGGTTTATTTTAATGTTTTATTATGTTCGTAATGCACTTTGCTATACTTACTTAAAATTTTTATCATAATAGTAGCAAATCCTTATACTAGGGGCCCCCAAAATTGAATATTTAGAGACCCCTAAAATAAATTTTTTTTAGCTTAGAATTGATAGTTCTTGGGGCCTCTGTTCTGAAGTAATATGAACATGTAAATATTTGATTTTCCATCATTAAACATAATTTTTTTTTTTACTGTGCGCCCCCTGAAAAATTAATTTTGGGGCATACTATAGGTTAGGTATTTGATTTTCCGTCACCAGACATAATTTTTTTTATTTTGGGGTCCCTGAAAAACTATTTTTGGGGCCTCAAAAATGAGTGCTTAGAGGCCCCTAAAATATAATATAATTTTTTTGGAGCTAAGAATTAATAGGTATTGGGGCCTCTGTTCTGAAGTAATATTCGAAATGCCACCTATAAAATAATGTTTTTATTTTGGGCTCTGATGTATTTATGTTGGTGCCCCTGAATTGATATTTAATTTTCCATTTGATTATTTTGAACCACTGAAGTAATAGCTTTTGAGGATCCTCAAATAATATTTGTCATAACATCAGAAAATTTAATGAATATTTTTGGGCTCCATAGTAATAGATTTTGGGGCCCCCAAATTAATATTTGATCGGCTCTCAACTAACGGGGTTCCTGAAAAATTATTTTTTGGGACAATTCATATAATATTTTTGGAGCCCCGAAGTCATATTTTTTGGGGCTCCTAAAGTAATATTTAGTAATCCATCAACAAATGTACCTAATTTAATTTAAAAAACAATTTTTTTTAATTTAATTTTTTTTTACGCCCCGAAGTAAAGGCTTCTGGGACCCGTGGCCTGAAGTTGTTTTTTTGCTTTTTTGGGGCCCCTAATGTATTATTTGTGGTTGCAAAGATTTTTCAAGCAATATTTTTTGGGGCCCTAAGATAAAATTTAAATTTTTTCTTTTAAAAAAGCAGTTTATTTTTTTGGGGCCCATGCGGTAACCTTTTTATTAAATCAATATATATTGTGTGGCTACCAATGCATTATACATTACACTGAATGATAAAATTTGTCTCCCTTGTATCCGAAGTGATTCAAATACATTTTAATTTATCTACTTCGTAACTCAATTTATTCTAAAAGTTTCCTCCTATGCATTGTCTCCAGTTGGGGCCCTGGGGTCGGTCGGGGGCCCCGGGGCGCCGCCCCGCTTGCCCCAAGGGAGTGTACGCCCCTGATTCTTTACATAATCTGAACAAATAAGATTAGTAAAATTTCTTACCCCTTAATGCACACGAAGCCAAATTAGGCTTATAAACAAATTTTTTAAACAAATTAATTTAAACAAATTTTTTTAATGAAAACCGTTTTGAAACAACCCAAAGAACCCATGTAAAGCATTTTTTAATTTTTTTGACCGCTTATATTAATTCATGCAGTAGAGGGTTAAGATATTCAACGAAGTGTTATGGAATTTTCAGGATTTAAGCTTTTAATAGAAAAAAAATTAAATTTTAGAGAAATAATTTTTCTGTTTATTTACGTTTTTTTTATAGAAAAAAAATAAAATGCAGTTGTAAAATACATATTTGTTGTTTTTTTTTATGAAGTTTAAGCTTCACGAGTCGTTTCGTTGGTAGTTCAATAATTTTATTAAGATAAACTCTCGCTTTTTGCTAATTTTCCTTTGTATATAAAATAAATTAACTTAAAATAAAATGTGAGTATTAATTCTGTTGCGTTTTTGTTTTAAGATTAAAAGAAGTTTTAAGAATTGTTAGTGTTTTCCAGATATATTTTGTGTTCGTTGATATGGCATTGGCAGCAAACACCCGAGAAAAAATTTTTCTTGTAGGCTATCCGTCTCATCAAATTACAGGGTGTAAATTACCCTCAAATCGTCAAGTTTTGTCAACACTATTTTTTAATTTGCGAATTGTAAAATTAAACTTAAAGGAATCTGCAAGACTTGTCATTCGAGAGGTACTTATTTTTTGGGAAAAAGCCAGAATTCAAACAAAATATGAAAAAGATGCCATTGTTAAATTAGAAAAACTTTACAATGAGTGGAGAAATCACCAACGAAATAAAAACAAAACGCTTGAAAGCACCAAAAATAAAATAAAAGAATTTGCGTTGAAAATGGACGATCTCTTTGATATAGCACATCGAGATGCCTTGACCATTACTGAAAAAAAACGCAGAATTGAAGAATTCAGATTTGATATTGGTAAGCTTTAGTATTATTATCATTTTAATTAGATCTTTGCTAATGTTGACTGATTTTAAAAGATACTGAAGATGACGCGGAAACACAGGGGACGGAGGAGGAAGCTCAAGAAGAAGTATATAGCCAGAATTCTGCGGATTGGGATAGAATGGATGTTTCTCTATCTCAGGCAACCTCTGGGCCATCGGGTAGCAGGAAAATGAGGTATAGTCGTGGGTTGAAAGAGCTGTTAACAATGAAACTTTCTATGTTATTAGATCGATGTAAGGTATCTGATAGAAATGCTTCTCGCATAATTATTGCTACGATAGAAGCACTAGGGCAAAATCCAATGGACTTTGTAGTTTCAAAATCAGCCTTACATTCAAGAAGAAAAAAAGAGTGTGTGTACACATGTACACGCGACTGAAGTTATACTTCTCATTCAGTATATGTAAATGAATTTCATTTGATATTTTTAATTTCTATTATGAAGTAATTAATCCACACTTAGTTTTTTTTACATTTTTATCAAGTGAACAATAAATTAATTCTTTCATCCTCCTTGAGTCCATGTAATTTTCAATTTTGTAACGAAGTGTTACATTTGTCCTATATATACCCCCGGACTATATACATCGCTTCAATCTTAAAACTGTACGCCCAGACTATAAAATCGAAGCAACCGTACCAGCCGTACTATAAAGCGTACCAACCATCACCACACCACCGACAGCAACAACAACAACATCTTATTTAAGAATTAGTAGAATGTATAAGAAATTACTCTTTGTTTTATACGATTCACACTTACTTTAAGTAATAATATCACTAAGTAGATGTAAGATTTGTATGAAAAATCGAGAATCGTCAACCTTCAATAACAGAAGTAGTTCTCCCGCCGCTACTAGAGTTGAATAGCAACTTGGTTATGGTGACCGTGGTTCAATTTTAATTAATTGTTCCTATTTTCAATAAAAGTTTTTAGTTTTAATAAATAACTCTTTCACCCTCGTTAGGAGGCTGTGCTTTAGGGACTTAATTACTTCCCACTCATTTTGAGCCTGGGCTTTCGCCGAGAGTTATAGGTAGCGCTCTATTCACCCTCGTTAGGAGGTGTGCTTGGAATATTCCCTATCACCTTGGGCCTGGGCTAATTCCCACTCAAGGCAGGGCTTTTCTAATCAGAGCATGTTAGGATATATTATTATGTAATTAATGAAAAAAATATAATAAATAAAAAAAGAATAAATAATTTTAAATAAGAAAGTAGTTAGTTGATTAAACGAATAAAGAACATTACTAATTGGAAAGAATTCGGTGTTTTCACTCTAACTGAGTTTTAAGATTGCTTTCCTCAGAACGAACCTTGGATTCCGGCGAGCTTACCTCAGCCTTTGAAAATTAAGCATCACAATTTATTCTGTGAAATTTACTCATGTTGTGCGGTTCAGAACGTACGGTATATGGTTAACAAAAGTAAATGGGCACGTTCAAACACCTATCGGATAGGCTATCTGGGATACCCGTATCTGGAATATCTTTTTGAACAAAGAGGTATCCAGATAGCTTGCCCAAGCAGCTACTAAAAAAATATGTAAATATTGAGAAGAGGAAACTTTTTCTTTTGAGCAAATTACATTTTTTTTTATTGTTGAATAGTACTTGCACAATCGCTTTGACTTTATTTCTTGCAATTTTTTTTATTTTGAAGCTGAATAATCGCCCGAAAAGTAATCAAAATAAAAAAAAAGCCAAATGTATATCAGCTGATCACTCGGATACCTGAGGTATACCATAAATTCTGGGATACCTTCAGATTATTTTTTTAAGAGAAAATGGTTCGTTTCCTTGCTAATTTTTAACATTGTTTACAACAACAAAAAGCTATCCGATAGCTTTATGTTAGCTCTTTGAACGTGCCCAATGAATTGCGCATAAAATGTGCGATATGGTAATTTTATGAGAATTGTGTGTGCTTCAGCACTAGTAGTAGCAATATGGAACTTGCAGGGTTGCTACAAAGCTCAAAAGTTAGCTCAGCTCAGCTCATAGCTCAGCTCAAATTTTGAGCTAGCTCACTTTTGAGCTATGTATGTACCATAGCTCAGCTCATTTGAGCTGAGCTGAAAGTGAGCTGAGCTGAAGGTTGAGCTGAGCTGTTGGGTGAGCTGAGCTGTTGGGTGAGCTAAGGTAAAGTGAGCTGAGCTGTGATGGGTGAGAGGATACATTGATTTTTATTTGGAAAGTATAGTGAAATATGAAGATATTTTAAACTTTTATAAAACAGCATAGCTTAAGATGTTTGGTTCTAGTTATTAATGGAATTATTTTAACACATGGATATTTTTATACATAAAACAGATAATTTTTCGTGATCTTTTTTCTTGGTTTTTTTTAAAGTAAATATATTTCTATTTTTTTTAGTAAAATATTTCTTTTTTTATCATAAAAAAAAAATTCCGGTACAATCCGGTTTTTCGATTTTTTTCAAAATTCCGAGAAAATCGTGTTTGAAAGTAAGGGTAAAATTTTTTTTCGAAAAATCCCA
The DNA here is from genome assembly GCF_945859705.1 of Episyrphus balteatus. Taxonomy (NCBI): domain Eukaryota; kingdom Metazoa; phylum Arthropoda; class Insecta; order Diptera; family Syrphidae; genus Episyrphus; species Episyrphus balteatus. The sequence goes on from NC_079136.1 coordinate 14,712,830, forward strand.
GAATCTTTGAACGCTCCTGGAAGCTAAACCGATTGAGAGCAATTTTTGGGAGTGATGCCAAATGATAGCTTGTCTCATGGGCCTACGCTTTGCACATTGTCAGATTTTTAAAATATCGCCTTCCATTTTAAACCGCCACATCATGCCTATTTTATCAGAATCGTGCCTAATTTTTTTTTACTTTTAAGTTCTCCCGGTTTGAGAACGCGTGGACCTACAGGGATGGGAGTTGTACCCAAATGTAGGTTAGAGTCCCCGCTACCTTTTGGCATCAAAAAATTTGTTTTCATTTTCTTCAAAACTCCGCGATATAGGCGTTCGAACGCTTTGATCTAGAAACAGGGGAGTGGTGCCATATGAAAGCTTATATTCTCAGCTACCCGATAGTGGTATAATCCGGTTTTTCGATTTTTTTCAAAATTCCGAGAAAATCGTGTTTGAAAGTAAGGGTAAAATTTTTTTTCGAAAAATCCCCGAATCTTTGAACGCTCCTGGAAGCTAAACCGTTTGAGAGCAATTTTTGGGAGTGATGCCAAATGATAGCTTGTGTCATGGGCCTACGCCTTGCACATTGTCAGATTTTTAAAAAATCGCCTTCCATGTTAAACCGCCACATCATGCCAATTTTTTCAGAATCGTGCCTATTTTTTTTTTTACTTTTAAGTTCTCCCGGTTTGAGAACGCGTGGACCTACAGGGATGGGAGTTGTACCCAAATGTAGGTTAGAGTCCCCGCTACCTTTTGGCATCAAAAAATTTGTTTTCATTTTCTTCAAAACTCCGCGATATAGGCGTTCGAACGCTTTGATCTAGAAACAGGGGAGTGGTGCCATATGAAAGCTTATATTCTCAGCTACCCGATAGTGGTATAATCCGGTTTTTCGATTTTTTTCAAAATTCCGAGAAAATCGTGTTTGAAAGTAAGGGTAAAATTTTTTTTCGAAAAATCCCCGAATCTTTGAACGCTCCTGGAAGCTAAACCGTTTGAGAGCAATTTTTGGGAGTGATGCCAAATGATAGCTTGTGTCATGGGCCTACGCCTTGCACATTGTCAGATTTTTAAAAAATCGCCTTCCATGTTAAACCGCCACATCATGCCAATTTTTTCAGAATCGTGCCTATTTTTTTTTTACTTTTAAGTTCTCCCGGTTTGAGAACGCGTGCACATACAGGGATAAGAGTTGTACCCAAATGTTGGTTAGAGTCCCCGCTACCTTTTGGCATCAAAAAATTTGTTTTCATTTTCTTCAAAACTCCGCGATACAGGCGTTCGAACGCTTTGATCTAGAAACAGGGGAGTGGTGCCATATGAAAGCTTATATTCTCAGCTACCCGATAGTGGTATAATCCGGTTTTTCGATTTTTTTCAAAATTCCGAGAAAATCGTGTTTGAAAGTAAGGGTAAAATTTTTTTTCGAAAAATCCCCGAATCTTTGAACGCTCCTGGAAGCTAAACCGTTTGAGAGCAATTTTTGGGAGTGATGCCAAATGATAGCTTGTATCATGGGCCTACGCTTTGCACATTGTCAGATTTTTAAAAAATCGCCTTCCATGTTAAACCGCCACATCATGCCATTTTTTTGAGAATCGTGCCTATTTTTTTTTTTTACTTTTAAGTTCTCCCGGTTTGAGAACGCGTGGACCTACAGGGATAAGAGTTGTACCCAAATGTAGGTTAGAGTCCCCGCTACCTTTTGGCATCAAAAATTTTATTTTTCATTTTCTTCAAAATTCCGAGATATAGGCGTTGGAAGTTGGGGGCGCTCACTTTCAGCTCAGCTCAAATGAGCTGAGCTATGGAACCTAGCTCAAAAGTGAGCTAGCTCAAAAGTGAGCTAGCTCAAATTTGAGCTGAGCTGTGAGCTGAGCTGAAATGTGAGCTTTTTGCAACCCTGGCAACTTGCCACATGGAAATTACCACATGCAACTTGTCACATGCAACTTCCCACATGCAACTTGCCACACGCAACTTGCCACATGCAACTTACCACCCGCAACTTGCCACATGCAGCCTGCCACATGCAACTTGCCAGACGCAACTTGCCACATACAACTTGCCACATGCAACTTGCCACATGCAACTTGCCACATACAACTTGCCACATGCAACTTGCCACATACAACTTGCCACATGCAACTTGCCACATGTAACTTGCAACGTGTTGTGTGTTTTATTTTTGCCGTACTGCATTTTTAAATACTAAAGTACTGACTACTCTAAAGGTGAAACGACATCCCTGCTACCCATGGTGATCGCGTCATAATCCCTTTGACATTCTTGTCAAAAAGTGAATTTTCATACTCACCCTCCCATAAGAAGTATAACTTCAAAAACTTTAGGGAGAAATACACTGCGGAAATCCGAAACCGAATACAAATATCAGAAAATGAGACATTAGTTGTTCATTGGGATGGGAAATTGTTGCCAGGTGTTCTTAAGAGAGAGCAGAATGAACGCATTGCTATAGCTATATCTTATGGAGAAAAAGAACAACTTCTAGGAGTGCCAGTTATAGAAAATAGTACTGGTGAAGAGCAGGCAGCAGCTGTGTATGAAATGCTGGAACAATGGGGAGTTTCAAATGCTGTAAAAGCAATGTGTTTTGACACCACTGCTTCAAACACTGGGAGACTTAAAGGATCTTGCAAAATTTTGCAGCAAATGTTGGATAAAGAGTTGCTGTACCTGGCCTGTCGTCACCATATTCTCGAAATTTTGCTAAGAGGTATTTTTGATTGTAAGTTGGGTTCAACCACTGGACCTCAACCAGATATTTTTAAAAGGTTCCAAAATGAATGGTCAAAAATAGATTCAAAAATATATCACACGGGTATCAGTGATAAAAATGTAAATAAACACCTAACCCCTGAAGTTATAACCCAGATATCAGGTGAATTAAAAGAAAAACTACAAGAATGTCAGCCTAGAAATGACTATAAGGAATTTCTTCAGTTGGTTTTGATTTTTGTTGGAGTTCTAGATGGAAGCGTAGTTGGAGTCAGAACACCAGGAGCCACTCATCATGCTAGGTGGATGGCCAAAGCTATTTATAGCTTAAACATATTCATGTTTCGAAGCCAGTTTAAAATGAGTAACGAGGAACGTAACGCTCTCGGTGATATCTGCGTTTTCATCGTAAAAATTTACTGCAAGGCTTGGTTTAATGCCCCAAGAGCTTATCTGGCTCCTAAACAAGATCTTGATCTTTTGCTTGATTTCATTGAATACCGCAAGATAGACAAAGACATTTCAGAGAAGGCTCTTGCTAAATTCTCAAACCATTTATGGTATTTGAGTTCAGAGCTGGTAGGTCTGGCGTTCTTTGACCCAACTTTACCAGATGGCGAAAAATCAGAAATGGCCAACATAATTTTAAAAAACAGGGAAACAGAAACCAACAGAATAGTAAATCCAAAGCTACATCCACATGAAATTGAACAATTTGTCACAGCAGGGTTAAAAAATATTGTGAACAAAGAAACATTGAACTTTTTCGGCCGATTGAAAATAGACACAAGTTTTCTCAAAGAACCTCCAAATCTTTGGCCCGAAAACCCCCATTTTAAAGAAGGCTTTAAGAAAGTGAAAACACTTAAAGTCGTAAATGACATGGCAGAAAGAGGAGTCAAGTTAATAACCGATTTTAATAATCTTTTAACTAAAGATGAGGAACAAAAACAATATGTACTTCAGGTAGTCAGTGAGTGCCGAAAATTATATCCTGATGCTTCCAAAACTACTTTAAGTAAGTCACTTGATTAAATTTTTTAGTATTTACTTTAATAATTATGTATAAGAAATTTAACACGATGTTAAGTATTTTGTTTTTTAGAAATCTGTTAAATGTTTCGATTTTTTTTTTAAATAAAACAGTAAAAAAAAAGTTTCATTTTAAATCGAGTTTGCACTTCAGCTCTTTTTGAGGTAAGTACTGAAAATTTAAATTGATGACAATATTTTTTTTTTTTTTGTAAAACTAAACAAATTTTGAATCTGAATTATGTGTAATAACACTACCTTTCATTTAATATATAAAAAGTGAAAATAACCCCATCTGTTTGGGAGCTAGAGCTAATTTTCTTCGAAAAACAGTGAAAAAACAGAGATTTTTGATACTTTGAGCGAGTGTCGGCACCATTTAGACTTATCCAATCGAGCTTAAATTTTGGCTATCTAAAAATCTGCAAAGGCGGAACATTTTATGGGGTTCCCCCGACCAAATTTCGAAAATCGATTTCTTGCGGACACTCTAATGTACATACTAGGGATGTTGCGGATATTCCCAATCCTCATACGTAAATGCGGAACTTCCGCATGAATTTGGATATCTGCATCCACATCCGCATCCGCAATAAATCAATGAGGATTTTCATGCGGGTCTTAATTTTAATAGAGATCTTTCTTTCCGGACAAAAATAAAAGAGCCAATGTGGACTAAAACCCACTTCATCGAGAAGACTAACTTGAATTTCTTCGCACTCCACAAGGCAGTGCAATTATTTAGTAGCTTTATTTACCAACCTCTGTTAACCGACTTGATGCACCCATTTTCAATTTCTCTTACTAAATACAATTAAAACCATTTGTATAGTCTAAGCTTCATTTTAAGGCCATAAACAGTAAAATAGGTTGTGGCGTTCTCGTTGTTATAAGAGTTGGAAGGTAGCCATATTGAATTTTTTTGAATTTTGTTTAAATCAAACGTGGAAACTTTTTGAAGTGAAAACTTCTTTGGTATCGTAGTGTTTTGAAACAAGATGAAACGAAAAAGCGAAACGAAAAATCAATTGATCATAACTTTTTTGTTTGTGATTTTCTCTTATACTTTAAGGCTTAATTAAAACTGAATACAAAGAAGGTTTTGAGAAAGTTTTAAAGTAGTTCATAAGTAGATATTATATCACCTTGCTACTTACTAACTACACTAGCCCAAACAAATAAGGGAACAAAAAAAAAGTTGTGATTTTTTAGTTATTTTCGATTGGCTGTATCTCAGTAAAAAATGATCGTATCCTGACAAAACAAAAAGCATGTAAAAGCTACATTTGTCTAGTTTTAGGATTTTAATACTTAAAATTTGTTCTAATGGTAAAATAGCTAAATCATTGGAATTATTCAAATACCAAAATTTTCCAAATTTTTTTTGTTTTTACTTTTCTCTAAAAAAAAGTGTTAAATTTTTTTACGAAAAAATGATTATTATTTTTAGAAAGGCTATTTATTGGGCTTTAAGATTCTTTTCATTTCAAACATCTACGATTTTTTTTAGACTGCAATATCAGTCATCAAACCAAAAACCATACTTTTGACTTTGTCTATCAAAATCTCAACAACGGATCACTTTACAGAGAATTTAAGGATATATTTGAAAATTTCATTTAATTCTCTAGAAATAAATTAAGTTTACTTTCTTAATAAAATTTTTTCTTCCATTTGAGATCATTTTAGAAAAGCTTTCAAAACAGGCCTTTTTACGGCTTTTTAGAAAATGTTCCGCTATTTTATAACTATGGTTGATTATGAACAAAATAAAATTTTTTCAGTTTATTTGAACATTTTATTAATACATACCGTTTAAATTTTAGATAAACCAAAGAAAATTAAAATTTTTCAAAAAAATTAGGTATACCGTTTTTGGATATTTTTCCTTTTTTTGAAAATTTTTGATTTTTCTTTATTTTTTGGTTTATCAGTGATAATGTAGTTATAATGTAAACAACTTTATTTCCACTATTCAATAAGGTACACAGTACACTGAAACAAGGATTACTGGAAACGGAAAATGATAGCAATGTCCCAAGTAATTTATCCCCCATTGTCAATGTAGGCGCCTTCGCTCTCTTAAAGTCTTAAACATGCATTTTCTTTATGGTTTTCTAAGTTTTGATAACTATGTTTAAAGAAAACCCTATTTTTCAATAAATAATTCTCGCGATGTAAATCTTCCTTTTACATTGGAGAATTAATTGTTCACGTGAAACACAAAATAGGACTGAAGCACTGACTCACGCTTTGTCGTTTTACTTAAGAACTCTATCTTAAAAGCAAATTTTTTTTTGAAAAACTTACCTTAAATGAAGACAAGAAGATTTGACTAAGTGATCCTTATAACTTGGTGGTAACACACACAAGTTGTTGTTGTCCATTCAAAACCTTCAATCCTTATTTTTGTTTGCCAGTTCTTAGTAATACCTACCTAATTGAAGTTTAACGTTACAATTCTATCGCTGCCCCAAGTCATTGCACCTAATTAGCTAATGTCTACAAATCTTCCAACTAACATTTACACTCTCATCTGCATAATCCTTGATAACGATAACCACAAAAAATGGGAAGACACAAAAAAAAAAAAAAACAATCATATTACCCTCTGTCCACTTTAAGATATAATACTCCCTTTTAGATGCCAACAAAAATAAAAAACCTCTAAGTGAATTCAAGAAGATGCCCCTTAAACAAAATTACCTTACAAGTGTTTCATCCTAATTGAAGGAGATGAGCGGTGAAAAATTATCCTTTTTATTTTTTAATTAACTGAAAAGTGTTTTATCATTTTGTCTGTCCTGCTGTTGTTGTTAATTTTTGTTGTATGTATTTTCCTACGTCATCTTATCCTCTTGTTGTACAAAAAAAAAATTATACTTTACAAAAAATAAGAATGCCACTGAAACCTTCGTCAGAGAAGTTTTATGTCGGCACCCGAACTTGTAATGAAAACCATCTACCGAAACACCTTTCCTGAACGACACGACACTTGTGCTTTAGTCTAATGAACCCAAGGAGAACTCTAAGGATACTTCTTATACCTTACTTGAACATTAAACAGAGAAAAAACCTTAAAGAACGAAAATGGGAGAAAAAGAAGTGGACAACACCGGCATCTATTCCCATTAGTCACGGTCGGTGAAGATGAGCTTCTTTGCATCGCCATCGTCCGGAAGAAATGGCAAAAAAAAAAAATTAATAAGCAAATTCCTAGATATGAAAAAGTTTCTCTTGAAAAATACCTACCTACTCAAAAAAAATTAGGAAAAATGACAAAAAATTAAAGGAAAAACTTTTTCCGTGGATTTTTTCTTTTTTATTTTCGTTTTTTTTTTTTTTATTCATTATAATAAAATTGAAAAGTTTTTCTGTTCAGGGTTTTTTTTTTTTTGTCATCCTCCAAGGGATTTTCTCTCCTGTGTTAGTTAGGCTGGCTATATTTAGTTTACTCAAGGTGGTTTGTTTGAACAAAGTCGTATTCAGGTTAAATGGCGCCCAACAAATAAACAATTTCGCCATATAAAAGAATTTTACTAATTTCAAAATGAGCTACTTGGGATTGCTTTGTTTTCTATGAAACAGTGATTCTTGTCAGACGTTAAAAATAAACTCTAAGAATCGAGAGTTTTTTCCTTAAAAAATTAAGTGCCCTAAATTCAGGCGCGATATAAAAAAAAAATACCACCGTTATTGATATGGGGAAGGAATAATGGTGGAGAGACGCGGTTGATAACCTCCCGACACAATGGAACCACTTTGGAAATTTGAATTCCGGATTTGAGACATTTTTTTTTTTTTTTTTATGAACTGAAACAAGGTGAAAGCAAAGACAAGAGACCTGATGGACTTGATTGGTTCTTATGATGTTCTGTCAGAGAAAAATGGAAAGAAAATGAAAATAACATGGGAAAAAACTTTGCGAAATGCAAAAAATAAAAAAAAAGAAAGAAAATATAACAGAAAGGACTTAACCAACATTCTTTTGGTTCTGGAATAAGAAAAAGGATAATAGCATTACGTTTCTCTTGAGTGGTTCACGAGTGTCTTTTTTTGGATCCCGTTTTTGTTCTTATTCATTGTTTTCTGAAAGATTTTGGTTGGGGGTACACCGATACAGGTGAGGTACGGATAATATTACAAATATAAAAATATGATAAAAGTATAATGTCATCAAGTTAATTTTAATCACCTTTTAAATTAATTTTACATCTGGATTTATAAAGTTAAACAGACCTCCAGAGAGGTCAAATTCTTTTTATAAAATTTTGTTTTATGTGTCTACTTCTTTATGAATGGCATTTTGACGTGATAACGTCTTAAAAAACGATGAACCATGGCAGCCACCACAAAAAAGTGACGCAATTTTCTAAAGTTCCACTCTCGCACTTTTACAGTGCGGAAAAAATTTCAATCCAAAATTAAAAATAAACTATTAGAGATACAAAAATTTTCTATAGCTTATTTGAAAGTTAATAACCTAAAGTTTAAATTAAAAAAAAACGGTCTTTTAATAGGGTAAATAGGGGTAAAACAAAATTGCAAAAAATTGGCTATTTTCTAAACACGACAATGTAAAGAGTTGAATTTTTTTTTAATCGATAGATAAATTTATTACAAGACTGACAATGGTATTGAAAAAAATTCTAAAAAATTTCAAAACCAAGTTATAAATGGTTTTCTCAAACTAAAACATGAAGTAGACCTTTGACGAATAAGTAATTATAGGTAGGGGAAATTTTTTTTGACAATTTTAAAAACGTCATACAGATTTTTTTTTAAGTTTCTGCGTTTCGAAATATGAATTTTTGAAAAACACCTACTTATTTTGGGGTATTTTTTGGTGAGTTTTTATTTTTTAAATTTTTCGTAGGGTTAAAAAAATCTCAAACTTATAGACCATGTAGTTTATGACTGTGCGCATACATGTGCAAACAATTGGTATTTCAAACCGAATTTTTGACCGTATCACAGGAAAAACAAGTTTTTTGAACACAATTTTGAGATAACGGTAAAATAAAGTTTAATTTTTTAACAGACTATATCTTTTGATCCAGAGCAAATACAAATTTGATTTAACTTTATTGAGCATCTTGATGATATTACCTTTCATTTGATATATCACAAATAACTATACATTCAGTACAAGCTAAACGATGTTAAATTAAAAACTTGCGAAATACCTCAAAACACCTGTGGAGATCTGTTACCCCCCGAAAAGCCACCAGTGTGGGAAGTACCGTAATCTAAGTTTAAAATTTCGACATGGTTGGCTTTAAAAAATTCAAACTTTTTTTCTAAGCATCGCAGAAATAAGATTGAAACGTCATTTGAAAGGTAAAATAATAATATAAAATTTTTTATAGGTTGTCATTGAAAAAATTGATCCAATAGCGGGAGAAGATAAAATTATAAGTTTTTTTTTGCCTTTTTTGATGAAAATTGATCGAGTTCAAAAAATTCTAGCTCTTTTTTTAGATGTCTAATAGACGCATGATCTATGTATATATTTTGAGCCGTAGCAATAAGCTTTCAGGTGGTATAAAATTTATTATAGGTTGTTATATCAAAAAAAAGGATTATTGGGTGATGGAAGTGATGTTTTCACTTATTTCATAAGAAATGATTGTTTTTAATAAATTATTTTAATACTTTTTGCGCATTGCAAAAATTTAAAAATGGTTTTATTCTTTTGAAGAAATATTTTGCTTTTTAATGGTATAATTTTTTTTTGTAAGCTTTTAAAATAAAAATAATAATATAATGAGAAAAGAAAAAAGGTAATTTTTTTTTAGCTTTTTCTTGTAAATTTGATTGTTTGAAATAAATAAACTCTTCAATTGACTCATTTTAAACAAAAGCACACAACCTGTTCTCTTACGACGTTATCACGTAAAATCATCGTCCGTGAACCGACTTTACTGACAACCTCTTTTTTTTTAATTTAAAAAAAAAAATGTATTAAAAAAAAAGAAACAGTTTTCAAAATTTTTTAAATTTTTATTCTAAAAATTCGCAGTTGTATAGTAAATTTAATGGAATTATTCATTAAAAGATAAAAACCCATTTAAATCGATGAATTGATTATTTTTTTAAGTTTCTTATAACGTTTAATTGAAATTAATTAATCTTCTTTCATTTCGTGGGACCCAATCGTGTATTTCTTTTATATATTTTTTTTTTCTGATAATGAAAAGATGTATTTTTTTAAGCTCAAACCATTGTTATAAAATAAAAAAAAAAAATTGTTTTAAAAATATCAATCAATTTTTTAATTTTTTCTTTAATTCCTTTATTATTTATTTTTAATTTACATATTATATTTTATTTTTCTAAACATGCTGAGCTGAGGAGTAAAAATTCCAAATTAAATTATTATTTTGCTAAAAAACTTTAATTGTGTTAAGAAGTTTAAACTGTTTAAGAACGTATTTTTATGTACGGTTTTCTACTTAACATATTTTTTATATGTATAAAATCCTTTAAGTTCATTTTATTTTATTTAAATTTTGTCCAACTTTAAAATATTAAAACCTTCGATTGAAACTTTAATTGAATAAATCAATAAATTGCAAATTTCCACTCAACCATCCAAAGCTACCGTCTGGGATTGTTATCCCTTTGTTCGCCAAGAATCACAAGACATCGGTAAATATAACAAGAAAACGACAAATGTTTAATTTACATTATGCAAATCATTAAGAAGGTAACTTCTCCGAACAAACCACTTAAAATGCTTTCTTCTTATTGGAAGGGCGATAAGAAGGTCAACTACTACAACATAGCATCATCGCAGGTTCATCTTGAAATCCTTGTTCCACTCTCAAAATAGTAAAAAAAAAAAAAAAAAAAATCACACAAAAAAAAAACACCGCGAACTTATTCTTAAGAAAAAGACGTTGTCTCCAAACTTTGTCAAGTGAATCCTACCGCGAAAGTGGATTCAATTGTATTATATTTGGACAAAAGCAGCAGAACTTCTTCTTTCTACCTTACAAAATGCAATTGCGGTGGTAATTTGACTTTGCCTGTTGTACTACGTACTCGTAGAGAAACAACTGTCGTCAGTTTGAGAGCCAGGTCCTTGAAGCTCATGCATTATTTAAAATTAAAACAGAAAAATCAACAAAGTCCTGTCGGTCGGAGAGACATCCATACAAATTTTAAAGGCAAACTTTTTGTACAAAGATTTAAATATGGCAACCTCCTCCGCTCTGAGTTGGATACAGTTAAATAATTCAAAAAATTCATAGCTGACAGCTGAACTCCGGATATGAAGTCGTTCAAGTATTATCCAACCCGGCAATCATTGCATTCATGGCCATTTAAAACGTCCACGTCACCTTTTCATGTGTGTGTCCCTGCTCTAAGGATATAGAGGTGTGATGATGGGGACTATACCGACGACGAGTGGCCATGGTCATTGTTTGCTTTTAGAGTTCCATTCACCTTTCGCTCACTTCTTCTGCAATAGCATGCGAGTGTTCAAATCTTTTCCATGACTTTTGGCTGAGCTCAAAAACCAACCATCATCATACTGCCCATTTCAGTGTCCATAAGCCAAGCACCTTTAGAGTGGCCACAATAAAATAAAAAAAAACCTTGCTCTCATCGTCGTCGTTCGGACATATGAATTATTATCGCTCAGTGGAAACAGGACAGAAGCAAAAAAAAAAAAAAAAAAACAAAACGATAAGTTTCCCGAAAAGAAGGATCTCAATCTGACAGGATAGCCTCTAAGTTCAGTTTGGAGTTCCTTTTTTATTATTTTTGCTCCTTGTTTGCTGTTGTTGTTATTTTCTTTGTTTGCTGTTTGTATGCATTCATACATGAATGCATGGACGCTTTTTAATAATGAAACGGTACCTCTACCACCGTAGCCATGCAATAACAGTTCAAGATATCCTTGTACACCGTACGTATACACGGCACAGGAACAGGACATGAGATGGCGGCAGCAGGACGATGGGAAAAAAAATTCAAAAAAAAAAAATAGAAAAAAGGTTTCAAGTAGTACAGTGAAACTTTTGCATATATGAATATTTTTAACACTGGGAAAAGTTTGTTTTTTTTTTTTTTTTTTTTGTAACGGTGATTGTTATGGTTCTTCTTTTGAATATTTTTTAGGATTTTTTAGTACAGATTTTGAGGTGGAATTGGCCTGAATTGTTGTGCTTAGCGGCTCTCTTTCTCTGGTTTTGTTGCATATCTATGGCAAGGACTTTTAAAATTTTTTTTTTTGTTTTGGATTGCTCGTTTTTTATGTGTTTTAGAGTTTTAGAGTTTGGATAAAAGTTTTTTTTTTTTTGTTTTCATGTGAAAAGTTTTAGATTATCAGGTGAATATATGCAAAAGAGGGTAATGGAGATACAAACTCATGCTGATGCTCATGAAATTAAATGAGAATATGGATTTTTTTTTCTTGCTGGTCTTATACAGGAATATGAGGAATGGATTTATAACTCATGGTAGAAAGAAAAATTGAGATTTCTAGTTTTTAATCAGTTAAAGATTCTTATTGAAAGTTTAAAACGTTTCTATGATTCTTCATAAATTTTTCTTATTTATAGCGATTGAAAACTGAGCACTGCTCAGCAACGGAAAAGCTCGCCTAAAAACTCGTTTAAACAAATAAATTTTTAACCCTTGTTGAGAACATAAGATCATTTTGATGCAACGGTTGAACGACGGGCTTATTTATTTGCTGAAGTTCACTTGTTGAAAATCTTGAAAGTGGAAAGACGGATAAAAATGCCTTGTGCAAATTTTTTAGTTTTCTTATATTTTTCATGGACACTGTGGCGTATACGTACCTTTTATTTTATTTTTTATTAAATTATTATGTGTAATATCTAGAGAGTTCCCAAAATCGCATTCCCCAGTAAGTGGTCCCAACTAAGCGTCAATTATCCATTAGGCTCAAACTTCTTAAATATCTTTCATTTTTTTTACTTTCTCAGCTGCAAAAAAAACTTTAATTAAAGTAATTTTAAGATTCTGTAACTTTACTGAGGATTCCCTTAAAAAACAACCAAACTTTTTATTGGAATCAAAAGTGCGTGTCTAGCAAGAAGATTGAAATCTGAAGAGCAACATATTTGAATTGTTTATTTCAGAAACAGCATAAGTCAATTTTTCGCAAAAATTTTTTTTTTGAGATTTCTCATTTATGTATAGTTATTCATCTTCTGGAAAAAAATTAAGTATGTCAGACCCCCCCAAATACGAAAACTGAAATCAAAATATATTTAAATATTTCACCCGGTGACAACATTTTTGACTGCTAAATACTTTTACCAGTTTTAAGTTATTTCGGCAGCAATCTTGAGACGCACACCCTTTTGTTATACATCTTTAAAAAGGTAAGGAATTACTCCATCTATATGTATTTAATTCATTAAAATTGAACTCAGGGTTCAAAAGTTATAGCTAGATAACCTCGAGGTGGCAGCTTGTTTTACTCTTGAATATATGACATTTTACCAGTTTTTAATTATTTTGCTAGCCATCATGACACGCATGCTTTTAAATTATACATCAATGAAGAGGTAAAGATTTAATCTATCTATTGCTATTTTATTCATTAAAATCAGAAGCAGGGTTCAAAAGCTATAGCTAGATGAAAACAAAAGTTTTACCAACAAAAAGTCGTTTTGAGCAGAAACGACATAAATCCAGCGACTTTAAAGGCTTAAAAACCCGCTAAGACTTGAAAAAAGGTTTTTAAATTTGTCTATAGCTAGATTATAACTGGGCATAATATAATCTAAGTGTTGCGGAGTTTTAACATAAAAAACAGTTTTTTGTTGCTCCTGAAAAGCTTAATAGCTGCCTTCCTTTGGAAATAGCTGCGTTCCTTTGGAAATATTTATCTACTGCTTAGTACTTAAAGCTGCTTTGAACTACTTTTTCAGTATAGCAAAAGTAGTTCAAAGTAGTTTTAAGCACTAAGCAGTAGATAAATATTTCCAAAGGAACGCAGCTAATATTTATCTACTGCTTAGTACTTAAAACTACTTTGAACTACTTTTGCTATACTGAAAAAGTAGTTCAATGCAGCTTTAAGTACTAAGCAGTAGATAAATATTTCCAAAGGAAAGCAGCTAATATGTACATACATAATTATGTAGGTTCAATTTTACTGTGTAGAATAAAATACATCTTCTCTACATTTCAAAATAATGTTTTAAATGTTTTGAAAACTCTCAATTTGAAAGAAATAAATAGCAACAAAATTAAACAAAATATTTGAAATAATTTAATAAAAATAAATTTCTTTTATTAAAGAATGGTCTAATGAGATCTGGCCATGCGTCGATTGATACAAATTAGTAAATTAAAATTCGGTATATTCAAGAGGTATTTTATTTGTATTAATTTATAAAAGTATAAATAATTTACATATGTACATTAGGGTGGGTCAAAAAATCGAAATTCTTTTTTTTTGATTTGGTACTCCGAAATATCGATTGCTAGACCCCTCTAGCAGTGGCGTATCCAGAAAAAATTTTGGAGGGGGCTGGAAAATTTTTCAAAAATTTTTTAGAGGGTAAATGTGCGAAAAAATTTTCATTTCTTTTTATTAATCTTTGATCGAGAGTTAAACGCTGTGCTGCGGTACTGAACGTGGTATACCTAGTTGCATTATAGTGCTCTCGACAGATTCGTACTACTGTCTCCTCCTTTCACATTCAGAGTACCTAGTGTTTTTTCAAAGTTCTTGTGTCGCAAACATTTTACACAAACAGCAAGGAGTTGAGTCATCCTTAAAAAAAAAACTCTTTATTTCGTTCGAACTTTGTCATGTGCTGAATCCAAAACTGTTTACAGATTAATTTATATCACGTCAAGAGTTTTTGGGCTATACTTATCAATATTTTCGTTATATACGACCATGTTCCGCAATTCGAACGAAAGTGAATTCAAATCACTTTTCAATTTCACGTGAAATGAAATATCAATATTCTTCATTTCGATCGGTTTCGAAAACTTCGAAATTGCTTCTAACTGTCAAAACTGAAGGATCTTCCATTTTTATTTTGTTTCTAAAGTGAAATTACTGCAATTCATTGGAAAATTCCCCCAAATTCACGAACAGAAACATAGTTAATTGAATTCTAAATTTAATCGAAAATCTAAATGAGTGAAAAAATGCGGAACACCTATTTCACTTTCGGCAAGTGAATACGCAAAAAGTGAAATGCAGAACGTAAAAGTCACAAAAACTAATTTTAAATGAAATTCTTTTTGATCCGAAATATATATGCTTTTTCGTAATATGTTGCTCTTTAATCCAATTCGGAAGCGCAATACTGCAATTTTCTTAAAGAAACCTGTTGACCACTTAGATTTTGAGATATCAAAAATTTCTATTTCCAATATCTTTGAGAAAAATATTATTAAAAAAAAAGTAAATATTTGATCAAATACGGCGTTTTGAGATTGCATAAGAAGTTTTGCAAAAATTTAACGGTGATGTAATTGGACGTGAAAATACTAAAAAAATTATCTAAAGAATTCGGAATTGGACTGAAATCCGAAAAAAAAAAATTATCACAATCCTCATCGTCAGCTAAGGCTCTTACTCAAACAAACCCAAACAGCCATTTCAGAATTAGGAGGGGGCTCGAGCATCTGTGCTGTCTCTAAATCTCTAAGATTTACGAACAAGTTTTAGTTAATCATGTACATTATGATGAAATCAGCTAAATAAAAACGTGATCTTGAAGACTTGGGGGGGGGGGGGGCTTGAGCCCCCTGAGCCCCTCCCCCCCACTCAATACGCCACTGCCCTCTAGAATATACACACCAAATATGAGCTCTTTATATTAATGGGAAGGTCCTCCGCTTTGCAATTTTCCATTTTTACATCAAGCTTCTACTAAAAAATAATAATTTTTTTATTAATTGACTTTTTAGCAAATTTCTTTTCATATTCTTGTAGGAATAGATATTTAAGGTCCAAAAATCGAGAAAATCTTTAAAAATTCGTTTTTTGTTCTTAATTTTGTAACAAATTGAAAAATTATAATAATCAAACGCGCAAGACATATTCTTGTTGGAAATTGATTCCTCCACAAAAAAGGTTAAACTTTTTTCATTAATCTAACCATTCTAAAGATATTCGAGGTCAAAGTTAAAAAAAAATTATAAAAACATTTTATATTTTTAAAAAATTTCCAATTCACTGAAACTTCATTATTTTCAAATTAGCAATATATTCTTGTAGGGGCTTAAACGTTCTACAAAAAATTCCTTGGAATCAAATTGATTGCTTTAACCGTTTAGAAGATTATCGTATCCAAATCGCAATGCATACGGGTCATAAGAAAACTATTGAAATCAGTGAGCCCTAAAAGATAATTTAATTTATTTTTAGAAATTTATCTAATTGCACCATCTTACGTTTGTCTGTACTACAAGTTAATGAAATTGATTAAAATGTTTTAAAACTTTTACCAAAA
Organism: Episyrphus balteatus; assembly: GCF_945859705.1. NCBI lineage: Eukaryota > Metazoa > Arthropoda > Insecta > Diptera > Syrphidae > Episyrphus > Episyrphus balteatus. The sequence continues at coordinate 14,729,056 of NC_079136.1, forward strand.
TTACCTTTAAACTTTTTAATTCAATGTAAAATAAGTAAAACACATAAGAATTTCAGTGAACAACTCAAGTGCAATAATGTTTAATTAAAGAATATAATTTATTTTTGTATTAAGAAATTAATGGTAATTATTGGCAAAAGGAGTAATTTGATAGGGCAAAAACAATTTTAAGTCAGATATCAGTTATTTCATGCTTATCCACCCTTTACCAACACCCTGTTCATAAACCTAAGTAAAAGAAGCATTTTTTAGTTCAGTAAATTCCTTAAAATAGTCAAGTTTTAAACTTTTCTGAGAAGTTCACTATGGTGTATGAGTAACTTTTTCTTTATGCATATACAATAATAACTAATTTTTACCTTTTATCTGACTTAATATTAATATGTATTACGAGAGAAAACTTGAGTAAACTAGTTAATTTAGAAACAAAAACATCAATTGCTCTTTGTATGTCATTTTCAGGATTGATGAGAAAAACCATCAAGATATATTACCTTTTCCAACACACATAAACATGAAAGCTAACGTTTCATGTAACTAGTATGTGTAATTTCATTTTATTTTAATATGCCATCTTCCACAGTTTACCTATACTACTTACATTATATTTCTTTTTTTTTTGTCTTACTTACATTGTGCATAAAAAAACACAATATCAAAATACCTATTGAAACAAAAAAAAAAGAAAAAAAACAACAGAAATGAGAACAACATTATCCTAGGACATGGCAAGTGGCAAGTATATAATTATAAATTTCTTCTCTTCCAAACAACCACGTGTTTGTTATGAAAAAAAAAGCTTCAATTTTATATTCTCATTTTCTGTATAATTCTCCTGTTTCGAAAGTTCGAACTTTCGAAATTCAATGGTATAAGATGAGCAATTCTCCTTGTATAAGAGAAAGTGTAAACAAGTAGATATAAAATATACTCCATGGAACTTATTTTAAATATAACTGAGCTTTTTTTTTTTTCAAAATAAAAATCAAAACTTGCGAAGTTGTTTCTAAATAATTAAGGGAAAAAATAAATAAAAACAAAAAGTATAATAATTTTAAACTAACTAAAATTAGTGCATATTTTTAAAAATTAAGTATAAACAATTTTAAAATATATATAAATAAATTCAATTTTTATATACATATATAATTAAATAAATTAAATAAATATTGTATTTAAACTTTTGTTTTCATTTTTTAGAATTATTTTATTTTACGTTAATTTTAAACAAATCACAAGAATGTAAAAATAAGAATCTTAGCTTAGTTAAAATAATAAAGAAATATTAAAAATCTAAATTTATTAAAAAATTTAATGATTTGATTTGAAAACACACAAAATTCTACAAATTATTTATAAGTGTTCCTCAGCACAGAAAATCCGCTTATATAGGTCAAATTTTGTTCCTCAAACCCGTAATTTCAACATTCCCTATAGAAAAATTTCAAAATGCCGTCGGAAAAACACAACCTACTTTTAGGTGCTTTGGTATAAAAAAAAAAAATTACGACAACAAAAATTTACAAAAAAAAAAATTCATCCCTCAAGTATAAACTCTTCAAAGAGCGCTTCATCACATAGACGCATTTAAATATTACACAGGTGTGTAACGCGCATGCTAACTGCACACTCGCCAACCCCTCCAATTCATCACATCATCCTGGTACATAAAATATATCCAACGAATATAGAAAAATAAAGAATCCCGAAAAAGGCATCCAACCAATCTACCTGCCCGAAGAAAAGCCCTCATCCCCCCAAATCCGACACCGGGCGCCAGAACCCACCTTGAGAAATCCTTGGAATATAGGTGGTATATGTATATACCTACTCTCAGTTCATATACATAGGTGTATTATAGGTCTAAGGGGTGGCAGGTTGAACACACGGAGAGCTTTTAAAGTTTATTGCGCTTTAATTGTATTGCTCTGCTAGGTAGAGAAGAGATAAATGACTGAATGAACGGTTCTTATGTGTTTATACCAGAGATATTGTTGTTGTTGCTCAGCAGCAGCACCATCTGCTGTGTATAGGTAAAGGTATAAGTATAATAGTAGAAGGATTCTTTCTTCTACAAATCAACAAGGATTCTCTCCCTCTCTCTTGCTCCCATATACTTTGGATAATACGCTTTGGCTTTCTATGCTTGCTTGTGCGACGACGTGCGCGTACTTTTCGTGTGTTCACTTTCTTCAACCTGTGTAAGCTCTGCACACCGCATACACCGCACTGTCGCCCGCTCTTGCACTCTGGGTGTACCTTTTTCCATGGTAAAAGAAAGGTGGGCGACTACCGTAGACTCCACCTATTCAGGTGCTGGCCTAGGTACCGCTTTTCTCTCATACACACGCTCATTGTAGGTTTTGTGTGAGTGATTTATTCCAGCCAATGGTTGATTATTTACCAACCGCAAACAAGGTGTGACACTTTTATTTAAAGCCCTACCTTATACGACCCATCACAGAGGTAGATATGGTATAGTGAGTGAAACACGGGCACCTAGCTAAGTTATATGTCATGTACTCTAGACTCAGTTGTTGTGGCTCCTATGTACTCCCCTTGATGTACATAGCACATAAAAACTTTCTTAATAATCCTTATAGTCCAAGATCCCAGGGCCGCCAGACATTACTTATTTTCTCAAGAAAAAAATGTATGGAATTACGTAGTGCTAGGACATACTATTAGTGTATGGATACTGGCTATCTTGTGCCGACGGCCATTTTACCACTAACAGGTTCTAAAGGTACGAAAAATACGTAGTTACTTTTCTTATTTTCTCAAGGCTGATTTTTATATATGATACTCAGGGAACTAATACATTAATTTTTGTAAGCTGCCAGACCCGTCGGATGGGCATGACACCTTGCCAGACACGCTTTGTTATAAAACTCCTTTACAAACATGCTCACGCTGCGCTGGCGCTGATACACATAGCTAGCATTTGTGCGTGTAAGGTGCCTGGCAAAAAAAATGGCTGTCGGAATGGGTCTGGCAGTGTTAGTTATACGATTTTGTTCTTGTCTGAGTGCAACCTACACGCCTAGGTTGTTGTTACATCTAATGCAAATTACCCTGTACTAGAATATTTTTCCTATATTAAAAAATTGCAACCTTTTTGAAGTTTTTTTCCTACAGATCAAAAACGGACGGTCAAATCGAAAAACGGTTAATGTAATAATTGAAGGTAATAAAAAGATCTACAACTTTTACTTCAAAATAATTTTCAAAAAAGCTCAAATAAAAGAGATATGACGAAAATATGGTTTAAAAAAAAAACCACCCTAACTATTAAACCGAAGGTATAATCGAAAAAAGTAATTTAACATATATTGTAGTAAATTAAATTATCTTCAAGTTTGCGATACATTTTTTTTCTGTAGATTCAAAAATACATGAGTTATTTGAAAAATTGAAATTTTTATTAAAAAAACAAAATGGCGGCCAAATGACTCTAGATGCGATTGTTCAAAATGTGGTTTTCGACTCGTGTCTTGATACTCTTTCGAGTCCTGAAGTCAAAATGTGTTATAAATTTTTTCCCAGACCTCCATATAACAAAATCTAACTTTCCCGTATACTAAAATGCGTGTCTGGCAAGGTGTTAGGCCCATCCGACGGGTCTGGCAGCTTACAAAAATTAATGTATTAGTTCCCTGAGTATCATATATAAAAATCAGCCTTGAGAAAATAAGAAAAGTAACTACGTATTTTTCGTACCTTTAGCACCTGTTAGTGGTAAAATGGCCGTCGGCACAAGATAGCCAGTATCCATACACTAATAGTATGTCCTAGCACTACGTAATTCCATACATTTTTTTCTTGAGAAAATAAGTAATGTCTGGCGGCCCTGGGATCTTGCTCTATTAGAAAAAAAAAAAAAAGTTAGCAACAAAAAGAAAAAGCTGAAAAAAAACGATGAGAGGCAAAAGTTCAGTACCCTATTGGGGATGTTTTATTTATATGTGTGCTTTTTTATAATGCTTATGTATAGGTAGGTGCTATTATAGCTCCTCTGTAGGGATTCGAGCGGGAATGGAAAACGCGGAGGGATTTATATTTCTTCTTCTTCTGTGTGTGATGGGGCCAGTGGGAAAGGCTGTTTTTTTTTTATGTTTTATGTTTATTGAATGAATACAACCACTGCTAAGTTGCTGGATGCTGGATGTTTTTAGCAAAGGAGTCTTAGAGATTCTATAATAATAAAAGGGTGGTGGCGATGGCGAGGGAGGGTGGCCCTACAAAAATGGCACTCCGTTTTTGTATTCTTAGAAAACAACGAATCGATATTGTTTAAGAAGGAATTTAATGCGACCTTGCAGCAATATTATATTATGTATGTTGAAATCGATATACATTATTGTATAGCTGAGACTCGACTCTGGGGTGTGAAATGTGGGACTGGACATATTTATACTTTATTATTTTTTTATCAACAGGTCTCTAAAGTATGTATTAAGCTGATTATGGGAAACTGGAAAAGTTGACCTTTATGTTAGATTTTGTTTTAAGTTCAAGATTTTTTTTCGTATGTTTTGTATATATCATAGGAAATAAGCAGTGGAATAGATATTAGTAAAAAGAAAAAAAAAATTATTACTGAATTTTTATCTTAAAAGCACAACGTAGAAAATCTTATAAGAAATTGAAAAAGTTTAAATTTTTACTAGCCAAATTCACCAACGACAGTATTTACTTCAGATTAAGTAAGAAATCGTTAAACTTTTAACAGTTTTTTATCATTAATTTTTTTCCAAATGAACAGTTTAATTTTATTACAATTAAAAATAAAAGTTCCAAAACCGACACTTTTTAAAGTCGTATTCCTTCGAATAAGATACTGAAACGGAAGCTTATAATGTTGAAAACAATGTTTCTAAAATTCAATTCGTATCTTCATTCGATAAAGCAAACTGTACTACCTACTGATGATCAGCACTTGCGTTGAGGAAATTTTTTGTTTTTTTTTCTGTTTAACAGGAAACAACATACGTTTTATAAATGCCAATAAATTGTTACGTTTTTTTTTTGACAAATACGAACAAAAAAATTACCTAAATTTGCACTTTTATAATGTTCACTATGGCGTATACGTACTTTTTATTTATTAATTTTAATTTTATTTAAAATGTATTTTTAAACAAGATCTAACATAATCAATATAGGCAAATCTAGATCAGCCAACTTTTTGCTAGAAACTCATTAGTGTTGGACAGATAATCGTGTAGGACCGTTTAATTTTAAAAACAAAAATCTATTAATCAAAATATGAGGGTATTTTTTTTCCACAAACACATCTCCCAACTTACAATTTCGCATCTGTAAGACTTTATAGAAGCAAATTTTTAATCTTTTAATAGGGATATTTAGACTTGGCAGGATGAAAGTATTAATTCTATGTTTTTCCAATTATGTATACCTCCAGCTCAAATTTAACGCACGTCCTATTTATTTTACAGAAAAGTCCTACCTATTAATAAATACTTTATGTCACAGAATCATGATTATTTTCTGAAATGAGACATGAGTGATCTTAGATTTAAGGTTTGGAATAAAATGCTTGTGGGGAAGATTCGAGGAGAAATTTATTGAATACGTCAGTCAAAAATGTTCATGAAGTAAAATCTGCTTAACTACACGTACGGAGTAAGTGAGTTCTCCTAGACCTACGTTAGGTACCAAAAAATACTTGACCGATATCCTCGAACAGCTTGCGGTTCCAATCACCACTTGATTTGGTGCACAGATTAGGCTGATGCACGATAGTGCATGCTGGAGTGGTTTAAGAATATCTTCAAAATTTTAATATACCTACCAAAAAATTGTTCATTACATGAAAAAAGATATTAATGTCATATGAAAAGTAAATTTTGGTTTTTTTAGATAAATTTTGACAAAAAAAAAAAGAGTGTGTGTACACATGTACACGCGACTGAAGTTATACTTCTTATTCAGTATATGCAAATGAATTTCATTTGATATTTTTAAATTCTATTTTTAAATTAATTAATCCACACTTCGTTTTTTTACATTTTTATCAAGTGAACAATAAATTAATTCTTTCAATCTCCTTGCGTCCATGTAGTTTTCAATTTATTCTGAGAAATTTACTCATGTTGTGCGGTTCAGAACGTACGGTATATGCTTAACGAAAGTAATCGAATTGCGCATAAAATGTGCGATATAGTAATTTTATGAGAATTGTGTGTGCTTCAGCACTAGTAGTAGCAATATGCAACTTTCAGGGTTGCTACAAAGCTCAAAAGTGAGCTGAGCTCAGCTCAAATTTTGAGCTAGCTCACTTTTGAGCTATGTACCATAGCTCAGCTCATTTGAGCTAAGCTGAAAGTGAGCTGAGCTGATGGTTGAGCTGAGCTGTTGGGTGAGCTAAGGTAAAGTGAGCTGAGCTGAGCTGTGATGTGTGAGAGATACATTGATTTTTATTTGGAAAGTATAATGAAATATGAAGATATTTTAAACTTTTATAAAACACCTTAGCTTAAGATGTTTGGTTCTGGTTATTAATGCACAGTGGTACCGGTTTCTAAGAAGGGCGGCCATAGGGGATTATGGTTAGGAAAGCAACAAAATATACTTGAATATTTGTGAGAATATATTTTTTTAGCAATAAAAAATGAATTAATTTAAAAACAATTGTTTTATAAAAAAATCTTGTATATATTTAATAACAAAATGTAAAAAGAAGCCTTTAATCTACATACAAACAAATCATAAGTTATTTTTTAAAATTATTTATTTGGTTTTTTTTTTCAATTTCAGTCATAATTTTTATGTTACATTTCAGATTTAAAGCTTGCTTGATATCATATATTTTTATAAAAATATGTGCAAAAACTTAAGGAAAACATAAAAACTTAAAAAAAAAAAAAATTTTTTTGAAAAAGTTTTAAATATGAGAAATATGGGTAAAATTGAAACAATGAGTGTGAAAGAGTCAGTCGTAGCCCGTCGCACTTATTCGCAGACAGATTCAATTGTTTAAGAAACTACACGTGCTAGAGAAAATTTATGTATATGAATCATGTATTTATATTGATGACAACATAGTTAAAAGTTTCAGTAAAGTGAGAAGAAAAACAAAAGTATGGAATTTGAACCTGTCTTTTTATAGTCTGTTTTTTATTGAAAATTTTAAATAAAATAGAATTGTAAACTCTTTAAATAAAGTACATACCTTCAACTTTAAGTTCCATAACAAAAAAAAAAAACTTTAAAAATAATTTTAACCGAAAAATACACTTAAAAGTTTAAGTTGATTCGGGACCAAAGCATTGAAATCAGACTTTTTTCGACAACTTTTCATGGTCGATATGAAAAGTTCCGTTATTTTCTCAAAATGTCTGTTATGCTTTCTTAAAGAATAGGCTTTTTATAACAAATATAACGAAAAATGACGTCATTATATTGACATCGATATTTCGGCCTATGGCCTACTACGGAACCACTGTGTAATGAAATTATTTTAACACATGGATATTTTTATAAATAAAACAAATAATTTTTCGTGATCTTTTCTCTTGGTTTTTTTAATAGTAAATAGGTATATTTCTATTTTTTTTAGTAAAATATTTCTTTTTTCAAAATTCCGAGAAAATCGCGTTTGAAAGTTGGGGTAAATTTTTTTTTTCGAAAAATCCACGAATCTTTGAACGCTCCTGAAAGCTTAACCGCTTGAGAGCAATTTTTGGGAGTGATGCCAAATGATAGCTTGTGTCATGGGCCTACGCTTTGCACATTGTCAGATTTTTAAAAAATCGGCTTCCATGTTAAACCGCCACATCATGCCTATTTTTTCAGAATCGTGCCTATTTTTTTTTTACTTTTAAGTTCTCCCGGTTTGAGAACGCGTGGACCTACATGGATGAGAGTTGTACCTTTTGGCATCAAAAATTTTTTTTTCATTTTCTTCAAAATTCCGAGATATAGGCGTTGGAAGTTGAGGGCGCTCACTTTCAGCTCAGCTCTAATGAGCTAAGCTATGGTAACTAGCTCAAAAGTGAGCTAGCTCAAATTTGAGCTGAGCTGTGAGCTGAGCTGAAATGTGAGCTTTTTGCAACCCTGGCAACTTGCCACATGGAAATTACCACATGCAACTTGCCACATGCAACTTGCCACATGTAACTTGCCACATGCAACTTGGCACACGCAACTTGCCACATGCAGCTTGCCACACGCAACTTGCCACATACAACTTGCCACATGGAACTTGAAACATGCAACTTGCCGTACTGCGGCGTACTGCATTTGTAAATACTAAAGTACTGCCTACTCTAAAGGTGAAACGACAGCCCTGCTACCCAGGGTGATCGCGTCATAATCCCTTTGACATTCTTGTCAAAAAGTAAATTTTCATACCCACCCTCCCATAAGAAGTATAACTTAAAAAAATTTTTGTTATTCATTTTTCCAAGCGTCTAATCGATTTCATAGTGATTGATTTGTGTTTTATATAGATTTAATGAAATTGACAACTTCAGCACCGACGATCGCAAATATCAAATCGGATTACAGCTGTGTGTCTAATTTTGAGCAAAAAGATGTTTTCCAAATGGCTTTTTTCATCAAAATACTCAGATGTTTCAATTTATTTTAATATCATTATGACCTTTACTGCCCAAAATTTCGTAAAGGCCCTAACTACATTTTTCTTACTTCTGAGTTATAGAGGGGAACAGTAAATCCAATATCGCAATTTGCATATAATAATCTTTTTTATCAAAAAACAAAACCGACTTCCATGGATCCATGGATTTTATGGTTTTTCTAATAGTTCCTATGGCTATAACTGAACGAAATTGAAATGGGACCAAATTGCAGCCACCAGCTTTCCAATACAAGAAGAATTATCAAAATTGGTTCACTCAGTCCAAAGTTATGAGGTAACAAACATAAAAAAAAAAAAATACATGCGAATTGAATACCTCCTCCTTTTTGGAAGTCGGTAAAAAATGAAAAAAATCAAAAGTAAATTTTGAAGTTTCTGACGTATTTGAAGACCTAGCCAAAAAAAATAAATGAGGATAAATTAGAGACAATGGACTAACTCCAAATATGCAAAAAAATCAAAATCGAAAATTTTGTAGTTAGGGCCTTTACGAGATTATGGGAAGTTTACCTCAGAGCACTGTTAAACTTTATTTCTTTGTAACAATTTTTTGAGGTGTGAAAATAAAAATTTGCGCGAGTTTTTGTTTTCACATCACAAAGTTGATTCCCCCTCCCGTGGGCAAAATTGTTTTCCGCTTCCCGTTAGGATTGTAAAAATTAAATAGATTCTCATGTGAGCAAATTTTTTTCAGCTTCGCATTCCACCAATTACACTGGTTTACAAGGGTTTTGTTGCCGAAACAAAAATATACTTTTCTGAAGGTTTTCGGTGTGCTGAACTCGAATCCGAAGTCAGAAACAACTGATCAGCTCCCGTTTTTGAGATATTACCGTTAGAAAATTAAAAAAAAACGTTTTTTTGAGTTCTTCGGACCTTATTCTTTTGTGTAAGGAAAATTCTTTGAGCATATTTAGTAACGGTTTCTATAAGAACTATTTTCCATCTTTCGATACCTGTTTAAATCTTTTCAATATCTTTTGTATTGCCCGAGATATTTTAAAATTAACTAAGTGGGTTTGGCTTTTCATATATCATAAAGGAAATGATGACGTTTTAAAGTTTACAAAAATACCAAACAACTGAGGATATCTCAGGCAGTAAACAGATTTAATAAGGTGGAAAATAGTTCTTATGAAAACCGTTACTAAATATGCTTAGACAATTTTCCTTACCTATATAAAAGAATAAGGTCCGAAGTACTGCACTTTCTAACGGTAATATTTCAAAAACGGGAGCTGATTAATTTTTTTTGACTCGGATTCGAGTTCAGCACACCGAAAACCTTGAGAAAATCACAAGACTCCGAGCTATCATACTCTAAGAAAAACATTTTTCTGCTTTGTTTTTCGCGAATTTTAAATTTGGAAACATTCAAGTGTGGACGGAGAAATTTCGCCAAACCACAGCCACACGCAGCATGCGGTCTTATTTTTCCGCCAAGCGGCTGTTATTCGATTGCGCTTCGGCGGCGGAGGTGGTCAAAAAAATCTTCAATTTTCATTTTTTCTCGTTTACTTATTTAACCATCACACAGTTCCGTCTTAATTATGTCTCCTTATGGAACTAAGCCAAATTTTGTGGGTAAAACAGCAATATTTTGACTCACTCACTCAATAAAATGAATAAGTAAATTGTTGTTAATTCACTTTATTTCTCTTTTAAAAAGTGAATGAAGGGCTTTTTTTTTAAAGTTTACCATATTTCTTTTAGCCTTATTTTGAAAAAACAAAAAAAAAATATTATATGGATCGGTAGACGAGGTCACTCATAGCTGGCAAAAACGAGCCTGAGACAAAGTCGTCATCTTGGACTGAAGAAAAAAACAAAATTGTTGAATAACTTTACCATTTTCGATTTTGCACAAATATTATTGAAGTAAAACTTGTAAAAACTTTTATTTTTTCTAAATTTTGTTTTAATAAATTTTTCTCCATGTGCAATATTTCTTAATTTGAAAATACTATTCGCTTACAGAGGTAAAACGTTACATATAATTTGGTTGAGTATAGATTTCAATTTTTCAAAATTTATAGTGATTTTACAACGTTAATTTGATTTTAAAAGATAATATTTTATGCTCTTACAGCTTTGCACATTATCTTAGTTTCTCAAAATGTACTGATACCAAGTTGTTTAATGAAATGCACTTTTCTGCATTACTGAATAAAACTGGTGTAGAAAGATTTCAGTTTATATAAAAATAAAAAATTAAAGGACTTTACCTTTTGAAGGGCAAAATTACCCACTTACTAGCTTACTCACTACAGTAGTAAATAAAAATACTCAATTTCGACCAGATTGACAAAACCCGAAGAGCAAAATTTGGAAAACCACTAAGCGTACGGAGACGGTTTAAAGGTCAAAGTAAAAGAAATTTTACGAGATTTAAGGCCGGTGATACCTCGGTTTTGTCATCAACTAGTCCTAATAACAAATTTGGATTTTTGACAGTTTATGAAATTTTGACAATAATGCGTTCGCCACTTTTGACCTAAAACAAAGGATGTTCATTAAGCCATAACAATAAAAAAGTGCCATAAAGCAAACAACCAAATTTAAAGCACGGTCTAATGAATAGGGCTACTGTATACTATTAAGCATAATGTTCAAAAATCTTACTTCGTTTGTGTTCCATACAAAAAAATTTCGGTGATTTTTGCAATAATTTAAAAAAGGTTATAAATCTTGTTCAGCCTTTAAGAAAAAATCAAGCAAAGATAATTCATACATAAATTTACAACCAGAAATTCTGTACAACACAGTCCAACAGAAAGAAAATCGATTTCCTGCTTACCGTTGACCATTTTTACATTTTTTTTTTTATAGCATTGTTCAATATGTTCCAAAAGTTCTTTTTCGTCTGTAATCCAATACTCTTGTATGTTCGATCTCTGAATGATGACCACTTTCTTTAAACGCTACGATAGACTTATGCCATAAATATATTTATTTTTCTCTCCTGTAATTCTGTATGAATAGTTATAATTTACGACTGTCCATAAAGTTTGGTCTGCCCTGAGGACACCAACAGAACCCAATCCCTGTTTCTTCATATATATTTTTTTTTTTATAGTTTCCAATTTTTTTCACGAGACCTTATTTATATTTTTCTCGAATACAACCTCAAAGTTGTGGCTATTGATAGGAATGCGTATAATATTGTTTGTCCCTTGGAAGAGAGTGCGCCAGGAAACCAAGAGATGGGTCCAGAACATTGAGATAAGGGATGAGGGATGACCATTCCTTTTTTTTTTCATTTCCATATTTCCAGATTATGTTTTCACCTTTTTATGAGTTTTTGTCGGTCGTTGCCATATTCACCCGAGGGGGAACTAGAAGCTTGGAGACCGAACAAAAGGTATACTGGTATAAAAATTTTTTGTTATTTCAGCTGTATTTTTTTATATTCATCATTCGTTATTTTTTATTATGTCGTCTCCTTATTGCTTATTATGTATTTGTATATAGGGTAAGCTTTGATTTGTGTTTGCAACCCCTTTAGGCCATTTGAAAATTTTGACAATTGCCAGTCATCTCTCTGAAATAGAGGATCAAAGTAAATTGCCTTAATTAAGTTGTATTCAAGTGAACAGACCAAAAGCACAGGTGTACCACAGTACGCCAATTCAAATCCAAGGAGTATTTCAATGGAAGGAGGTAAAGTAATTGGCTTGATGGCAAGTCCTTAATTTAATCAAGACTGCCATTCTGATGAGAATTGTTGATTACTCCCTTGGGGGGGGTTCTTTTTCGCCGAAAGGTAAAAGACTTGATAGGCTTTAGTGAAGAAATGAATAAGAGCTTTGGTAATTTGTTGTTGTTTGTTGTTGAATGGCTGGATACGATGGGGGGTGGGTTATGGGGTTTTGTTCGGTGATAATTTTGTGGTGGAATTATGTTTTACAAAAGAAAGGAAATTATGTGAGATATATCAACAGAGCAATATGAAGTTTATTACAAACGATTGTTTTTATTTGAAAGGAAAGTAATCTTTAAGATCTGAACTGTGTGAAGGAAAAAATTTACAAGAAATTGAGACAAAATCTTTAAGAAACAATGATAACAATACTGTGAAACGGGGTTACTTTGCCCCACTGCATGGGCACATGTCAAAAGTGTTTCTATTTTGACGTTATTAGTTTTGGATACACTGGTCGGCAAAAAAAAACAAAAAAAAAGTCGGGAGCAAGAGCTCTGTAAGGTTATTTTAATAAACTTGAATGTGCTGAATTCAAAACAGTTTACAGATTTTTTCCATCACGTCTAGTTTTTGAGCTCTGCTCATCACAATTTTAGCTATAGAGTCCAAAAAACTAATTTTAAATTAAATGTTTTTGACATTTGACCTAAAAATATTATTTTTCCGTAATATTTTTTCAACCGAATCAGGAGTCGAAAACTGAAATTTACTTCAAATCTGCTTCAAAAACCATAAGTTACCTTAACCACCAAGATTTTGAGAAATCATACCTTTCTATAACAAATATCTTTTAGAAAAAAACAATTTATAAAATAAAGATAATCGTATTTAAGACTATAAAATATGGCTTTTGAATATTGCATATGTAGTTTTGCGAGAAAAAATGTAACGGTGATGAAATTCAACGCCAAAAGTACCACAAAAACGCGTTTTTGACCTATTAATATTTAAGTATCTCGAAAACTTGACGTGCTAGAGAAATTTTGACTTCAGATTCGGAATCAGCACACAAAAGTCCTTTAGAAAAGTATGGTTTGGTTCAAGCTCCATTTTCGTTGCCGACCAGTGATATCAAAAGTAGCTATGTAGGTACCAATGGACACAATAAATTTGTATAAATTTACGACAATATAAAATCCTGGTCAAAATTTGATCTAATAAATTTGAATTGTTTTTCATTTTTCAAAGAATTCTGCAAAATTTTTCCACAATAAGAAAATTTTGAGAGGGAAATTTTTTTGAAAAATATTAATTATACTGAAAATTTATTTTATAATTTTTGAAATTGAGCCCTGATTTTTCAATTGTCAGTTGAATAAATGTCAATATAAAAAAAAACTTTTATTCCTAGGAATAAGCTCTAACTGAGGTTTATCTGACTATTGAAAAATTGGCCCTGAAAAAAAAACATTTTTATTTATTTTTTGGATTCGGATGGTAGGTGTTTTTATTGAATTATTTATATCTTAGGGTCAAAATTATAGAGGTGGAAAATTTGAATACAGTCGACTCCCTCTAAGTCGAACTTTTTTACCATTTTTAATGAACAATTTTGAAGAAAAAATATTAAATAAATCCCTCTAACTCCAATTTCCCTGTAAATCGAACCGATTTTCGATTTCCGTGTTTTATAAAAAAATCAACTCATTTTAATTTTTTTTTTTTAATTTTTTGGAACATTCGTAGGTATGCATACAAAATAGTAAATACTAGGAATAGAAAATTAATAAGTATAAACTAGGTTTCATGTGCACAGAATGTGTTGATACTTTACAATTTTTCAAGTAAAAGCATTTACTTTTTTTTACAGTGGCTTCGATTCACTGGTCGACAAAAAAGCAAAAAAAAAAGTCGGGAGCAAGAACTTTTTTAGGTGATTTTAATTGACTTTTGTGTGCTGAATTTAAGATTTATTCTATCACGGCTAGTTTTAGTCTCAAAAACTAATTCTCAATTTAGTTATTTTTGATGTTAAGTCAAAAATATATATTTTTCTGTAAAATGTTGCTTTTTTTAAGTTCAAATCAGAAGACACACAGGTGAAAAGATCTAGTCCACAAAACCATTTATTACTTTGAAAAAAACAATCAAGATTTTGAGATATGTATCACAAATTTCTTTCTTAAATATCTTTGAGAAAAAAAATTATTTTGAAAAAAAAAGTAATTTTGAAAAACAAAATTTAACGGTGATGTAGCTGATTTCCAAAACCAGCTATCGGAAAAAAATTGGAAAATGAGATATGCAAGTCATTTTTTAGGTCTTTTCAACGCGCGTCTTATTCAATCAAAAATAATTTTCTAAACAGCACACAGAGATAGTTATTCAATGTCAAAAAACGACTTTATTTCCAAAACAGCCTATTGAACACTAAATGCTTTTTCAAAAATGGCCTATGCAAAATGTTCTTTCCAATAAGGCCTCTTCAGTATAAAAAATATCAATTTGGCGTATGATAAAATTTCACATTACGATAATGGAGGAGTTACAGAAGTAGTTTTCGTCATTACTTAGTTCCGTCCGTCCATCTGTACACCGTGGTAGGACCTAAACGGTTTAACGATTTAAATTAAATTTTGTGTACTTAAGGGTTTTAGTAAATAATATTAAGAATCTGTGTTTTTAGTTTTTCTCAAAAATTTGGTAAGGGCTTTGTGGTTTTTTGCGAAAATTTATAAAAATGTATTTTTGTTTCTTGTTATAAACTAAAAAACTGATATTGATAAAGATTTTTTAAAAAAATTAAAAAAAAATCGTGATTTTACCTGCAAAAGAAGATTTTTTTAATAGCTTTACTTCCAAAAGAAGACATGATTCAATTATACTTCCGAAAGCAGATATACCGACTGTTTAATAAAGAATTTTCAATATAAAGACTTAAGATATATTTGTTTTGAAAACTTTAATTTTATTAAAATTTCGTAAAGAATAAATTTGTAGAAGATTATTTTGCTCTATATCTTCTGTATTACGAAGTGAAGGTTTTTGGCTAAAAAACGCGTTTTTGACCTGTTTATACTCAAGTATTTCAAAAACGTGACGTGCCAGTAAAATTTGACTTCGGATTCGGACTCAGCACACGGACTCCCTACGAAAACTAGGTTTTGATTCAAGTTCTATTTTCGTTGCCGACAAGTTATCTTTCATATTGACAAAAATCATAAATTTAATCTAATTCGATGAGTCACCGAAAAGACATTTACTAACGCCACCTGTTATTAAAATTTTAATACATTAAGATATTTTGTTATATGCTTAATTTTTCTGCAAAAAACATTAATCAATATAAATATAATATGCATTTTATTAAATTTTTCCAAAGCAAATAGAAACATTTGAAGAATATTGTTTCCAGAAAGGAAAAACTTTTAATAATAATTGATTTTAATGTGTTTTAAAGTCACTTGAGTTTAAGATTTAAAGTTATGGACTGTTCCGTTTTTTTTTTGGTATGGAATGAAATGGAAAAGAATACTTTTCTAACAAAAAAATATATATTCTTAGATTTCCATCTATAAACTATCTATAAATGACAAGAAAATTCTAATTTAATGTTGTTTTGATTGAAAAAAATGGCCGGATCTCAAATTTGCCACTTCAAAGATTTTGACTATTTTGTTATTTATTCAATTCGAATGATAATGTGGCGTATTTACATAAAAAGCAGGACTTCCACCTAAAAACTTTCAAAAATAATACCCCAAATATTCAAAGTCAAACATTGAAAATTGCTGTTTCTTCAAAAAGGTAAACTCATTAATTTACGGATACGTCTTAGATGCATTTAAACTTTCTTAACCTACAACACAGCCAGCCTCTTTGTTTAACTTTCCTGTTCTTGCATTTTCTTAGTCCTTAATTATAAGATATATGAAAAAGGGTTCATATCGTCTTACCTTTAAAAGCACCCCAAGTTTACTTGCCTTTAAGCTTTCCTTATTCTTGACTTCATGCTTAAAAAAAATAAACAACAACAACCTTGGTCCATTATCCCTGTGCTGACCAATCCTTTGTTAACAATAAATTACATCAAAAAGTTGAGTGCTGCTGTGTGTACAGGAAGAGCATAACGACCTTCTACCCGTCTTGTTCCGCATCGAGCATAGAGCTCCTGCTCCACACGTCCCGTACTTGCGATAAGTGAGCTTATAACTATAACTGATGGTCAAGTCTCTCACATCTTTGGCTGAAGTATAGCTCTTCGAAAATACCATCTTATATTACCGGTGCCAACACAGTAGACATTGATAAAATGTCCCTGCAGTCACAAAAATCCCACATCCGTATCCGCAGCAGGACACACAGATGAAAAAAAAAAAAAAATATATAAAATCTTCTAAAGGAGCAAAAGAAATCTTTTACTTAAATACTCGCTTTGGCCAACACAGGAAGGAACAACCTGAACCTTTGGTGGCCTTTGGGCAATGGAAAACCAACTAAAACGTCTACGAAAAGGACGAGGACGAAAACGACGACAATCCAGGACGACTATATCCACACAACGAACGGTAACAAAAGTATGCGGTTTTGTCGCCCATCCCCTTTATTCGAGGGGGGGTTGGAAAAACTGATTGTCTGGTGGTCATCTTATTCAACACACAGTTGCTGGCATAAAAAGCTTTCTATTTTCATTATGAGTACAAGTGCAAACACTAAGGATTGGATATGGACCTAAGTGCTCTGGATTTATACAAGGTAAACAGACATTTCACTCTCTGCTCTGTGGGATCTCTTATTCGATTCCCCTACCCTCAAACCATCTTCAAACAGTCGGTGTTTGCTTAAGACTACAATTATGAAAGTTTCCTTCTGCTTTGGCTGTGGGATGGAAAAAAAAAATAGAAAGGAACAAAGGTGGACAAGTGGTTACAGATGACTCTCCCAAAGCAATAACCATACCTTGGATTCTCATATATCTCTTTTTGTCGAGAATAATATTTTGGTATGAAGAAGAGTCGAGAAGGTTTTATAGATTTAATAATAAAGGCCATCGTATAGTGAAAGAAGGTGAAGTTATATAAAAGGGGTGAAAAGACAATTAATATTATGGAATCCCTGAGGTATGCCCTTGTTCATATATGAAATAATAACTCCACTACGGGCCAGTGATTATACAGAAACTGAAGAAATTATTTCATATACCTATACGCGAGCACATACTTTTGTATATATGCGGAATTGTAGAGTGGTGAAAAAGATGTAAAGAGGTGGAGGTTTGTTATCTAAAGTTGAACACTTAAAGCTGGCAGGTTCCAAAGAATGTAGATTTATTCGTGAAGAAGTAAAATAACAAAGGTAAAAAGAGAAGTGTTTTGATATTATATCATGTGAAGCATACATTTTTAAGCTTGATATTTATAACTATGAATTACCCCACACACAATTTTGCTTCTTTAAAATCTTACAGAAGCTACAATAGTATCTCAAAGGCTTTATAGAAGCAAAATATTTAAAGGAAAAGATGATATCAGGAAATGTTAAGAGTTCTTCAATAAGAATATAAGCCTCAGGTATAAAGATATTCTACACCCCGGACTTCTTATTTGAGTCAACTAGTGCTAAAAGATAGCCCCTAATTAGCTCCTTATTTTCAATGATCGGGACCATCGACGTTACCGGAACCATCCCCATAGAGCTTAGAAATAACCAAAGATCTCTGATCATGACAGACGATGAGTTTGACACGATTTTGTTATCACCTAGTGTCAACTCCTTTTTGAAGGGGTCTTGACCTCCTGGGTGAGCCCTGACGTCGATCAGCTGAGGCCACCTATCCTACTTTCTATCTTTCTTGGGTTGAGGTTCATCATCTTCAAAAGACCGCTCTCGCTTCATCGTAGAGTCTTGGCTAGTATTTTGCATGGTTTTGGGTGTCTACTTAAGCATACCAAGTTCCAAACGAAAACGTTCTACTAGCAATAGCGGCTGGACAGGTTATCAGCTCACACGCTTTAGTAAGCTTTTCAGCTAACCCAGAGTAGGGTAGAGTTGACTATTTTCGACCGTCTCCAGTTTCGGGCCATTTTTCGGAAAATCGTTATAACTAGGGATTTCATAGGGTTTATTCCAAAATTTTGCTCTTATGCTGTTCTCTTATTTGTTAGAACAGCATACGAGCGAAAATTTGGAATAAACCCCTTTGAAATCACTAGTTACAACGATTTGTCGGAAGGTGGCCGGAAACTGGAGACGGCTGAAAATAGGCAACTCTATCCTATGTGGTTTTGCTTCCCCCCCCCCCCCCCCCCATTTTTTTTTTGATTGTTTGTCTGTTTTTTTTTTTTTATTTAAATTTTTGAAAGAGGTCCTACGAGAAGAAACGAAAGAACAAGGTCAAGAGTAAGGCTAGTCTTTTTTGGACTTTGGGAAGGCATCCCAAATAGCTCGTTAGCGACTGGTTTGTCCCCCAGTCTTAGTTAAAATTAAATTAAATCAACAAAATGTTTTGATCTCTACCTATTCGCTTTTTTTTTGTGTGTGTACACAACCTGACTTTGGCTTGTCCTAAAAAGCACTTTAACTTAACCATTGCATAAAAAAAAGTGAACAAAAAACAATTCACTAAGGTCATCGTTTGAGAAAATCACCGTAATTTATTATTGCTGTTACAAAAATCCTCCAAAAACAGGAACAAATCCACAATAAAAACAACAACAATATAAAAAAAAGTGCTGCATCAGGACACTTGTTTAGTTTTTTTTTTTTTAATTTTTTTCTTTCTCTCCTCTTTACTCTTTTAACAGTATAGCTAGTTGTATAGTATCCCATGGATATAGCATAAACATTTTGTATCTGATGCAATAAATTGGACTTTTATTGCAGCAAAATGTCTAGCGACTTTGTTGCCCATAGAATTTATGGGTTGCATACGTAAAAATACGTAAACCTGCATTGTGATGTGATTTGTCTTTCTTTTGAGCGTTGCATCCAGGTTTTTACTATTATTTTTTGGACAATTTCAGTTTGTTTATATCCTATATCGTGTTTTCTAGGTATCTTTTATATATATTTTGTTGTTTCTTTTATTTTAGGGAGAAATTTTTTGATGGTACATGCTGAGAAATAAAAAAAAAAAAAAAAAAAAAAAAAAAACCTACCACATATAACTAGCAGGATTGTGATGGTCTTAGCGATGGCTTTTTGCTATATGCCCTAACATAGGACATACTTTAATTGATGTGGAACACCCGTAAATTTTCCCCAAAATAACTGACAGCAATACTCGTGTTGACAGTGATGGAATGCGCTAAAAAATAGTAAAAAAGAAAGAGTGCTGAAAATTTTTAAGGATTTGAAGTTTAACGATGCAGCGAAAAAATGGCTGATGATTGCTTCGTTAGTTCTAGTTTTAGTTTTTTTTTTTTTTCAAGAGCTATTACATTTGTTGAAGATTGATTTTTTTTTGAAATAGAATGTGTTAGAAGTGTCCTGAAACTAGGGCTCCTGAAATGCATTGTTTATTGGAAATGGGTTACATTTGCTAAATGTTTTGAGAATTCATTAAATTTTTCCAAGCCTTTACCAAATTGGAATCCTTATTTCATAGGAGAAAGTAAGTACCACTCAATCATGCTTCCCGTCACTACTCTCAATTAATGGGTTTGAATTAAAAACACCTCCCTGTCTGTGTTTGAACACCTCCAATACCTGCCACTTAACACGTAATTCACTTGAGTTCCTTCGATTCCTTTTTTGCATCATCAGTAATCAAACCTACCATCAATTTTACCATTAATCCTTCGATAAAGAGATATTTACTCACTTAACATACTCTTACCTACTTTCTACCAATATACCTTCACTGTTATACGTGCTCTCATTTAATATTCAAATTTTTCTCTACATAGAACCTTTTTACTTGCTGGTGCTTAAATGAATTTTAGCTGACGATATGTCTGATAAGATGGAACAAGTGGATTGCTTTAGAAACATCGCCATCACCATCGTGTGAGTGTGTCGTTCCGACTTTGCTTACAACCACTTTACTCAATTACATTGTAATTTACGGTTAATTTTCAGGAGTTAAAGGAACAGGAAATTCAAACTCAAATTATATAGCATGGATTATCAAGTAGTTGGTTCACCTTTTTCTTCTTTAAGCAGGAGGGGAGTTAATACTCTTTTACACTTGAACGTGATGTGAAATTTGATGCTTTAATTAGTGGGCTTAGGAAGAGAATATTTTCAAAAAAAAAAGGTATAGTTGTGTTGTGAAAAGTATTTCGCACATTTTGCAATTACTTGTTGAAATTAGATATAGATAGAAGCTTAAAGGAGGTGAATGCCAATGAATACTTACTTCTGTACTTCTTAACCGATTTCAATGGTAATAAAAGATACATCTAACTTCAAAACATAGAATTGGCTTAGACTCAGCTCACTTATATCTAGTCGATTTTAAAATCATAGCATGTTTTTTGAGCAAAAAGTTAATTTTTGGATTTTTGACGAATTTAATTTGAAAAAAATAGCCTATTTTTCAATCAAAAAAGTTACCGAAAAATTTTTGATTTTTGAAAAGTTTGGAATGCAGTTATTTCGATTAAAACTTTTTATTTAAGATTGTGTGGGAAAACTATACTTTTTTTTTAGAAAATATCGAGAAAAATTGAAAAAAAAAAAAAACGATTTTTAAGATCGATTTTTCCGTAAATGACAGTAATATTGGCGAGAAATAATTTTCCATAGAAACCAAATTATACTTTTCTAATGGCCTATCTTTTTAATTTGAATCTAGCATTAGAATTGCTGTAACGTGCAAAGTTTGTACCTAAGATATTGAATTTTGAACGTCCAAAACACTATTTTTGTGAAGTTTTGGCACGGTAATATCTCAAAAACGTGATGTGATAGAACTGTTCTGACTTTGGATTCGAGCTCACTGCACAAGAAAACATCAGAAAAATGTACTTCGTCAGAAAACAGGTTGTGTGCTTTTGTTTAAAATGAGTCAATTGAAGCGTTTACTTATTTCAAACAATCATAATTTACAAGAAAAAGCTAAAAAAAAAAATACCTTTTTTATTTTCTCATTTTATTAATTTAATTAATAAAAATTATGCAATTTCAAAGCCAAGTTTTTCTTCTTAAGAATAAAACCATTTTTTAATTTTTACAATGCGCAAAAAGTATAAAAAATAATTTATTGAAAACAATCATTTTCATCAAAAAAAAAAGCAAAAAAAAACATGAATTTTTATCTTCTCAAGTCATTACTTCCATTTTTTTCCGTAACAACCTATACAAAAATATACACCATCTGAAAGCTTATTGTCTTAGCTCAAAATATATATATCGATCAGGTCTATGAGACATCTACAAAAAGAGCTAGAATTTTTTGACTCGATCAAATTTCATTAAAAAAAGTAAAAAAAAAAAAACATTTATTTTTATTGATTTAATTTTAATAAATTAAAAATAAAAAACACCATTTAATTTTTAATTTAATTCTTAGACCTAAAATTATTAAGAAATAAACAAAATCGTATTGACATAGCTATTTACCACAAACCAACAAGCACCTTCAGGTATACACCGAGCAATGCTTTTGCACCTATCCAACATAAATTAGCTGCCTTCCATTCTATGGCACATAGACTTGTTAGTTTACCATTATCTAACAAATATTATAAACAAGAATACACACATATATTAAACACAGCATACATTAATGGATATGGATCATCCCTAATTGAAAATATAATACGTCAACATTCAAACAAATATAATAAACAACAACTCTCAACCTTTTACACACGGAAAAAATCAACACAACCAGCTGATTTCAGTCGAGTGTCCATGACCTTCGCTCCAGACATCACAAATGGTCTTAAAACAGTCTTCCACCGCAACAAAATGTCTTTAGTTTTTTCTAATAAATACAAACTTAAAAACAAACTGACAAGTGTTAAAGACAAAAAAGACAACTTGGAAAAATCTGGAGTTTACGAAATTAAATGCAAGTGTGGACGAAAGTACTACGGCCAAACTAAGAGATCAGTGGCAACTAGATTCAAAGACCACCAGAACTACATTAAAAACAACGATTCAAAGAAATCGGCAATTGCAGCACATGCATTACACGAACAACATTTGCCAATCACTTTGAATGATGTTCGTCTTTTAGCAAGCGTCGCAGATGGTAGAAAGCTTGACGCCATCGAAAGCTTTTACATACAAAAAGACAACAACTCACTGAATGCAGACAATGGAAATATAGAGTCATATTTGTTTAATTGTTGTTAAATTGTTTTCTCTTCACTCTGTTAAAGCTTAATATAGTCGATCTATTTAGTCTAATGTTTTGTTTTTAAAATCAATTATGTATATCTTTACTGTTTTAACTTTCATAGATAATTTATGTAATTCTTTTCTTTAAAGCTTTCTGTTTATGTAAGTGACAACTATATTACAAAGTCGTGTTGCTGATGATGACCGATACATCGGTCGAAATGCATTCAAATAAATAAATTTAGTTGACTCAAATTAAATGGTGTTTTTTATTTTTAATTTATTAAAATTAAATCAATAAGTTAGAGTCATCGTTATTGTTCATTATTCAAATAATTTATTTATTTTTATGTTCTCAGGCTATGGAATCAATTTTTTTGTTTGACAACCTATACAAAATATACACCATACAAGCTTATTATTTCACCTTTCATATGACGTATCAATCTCATTTCAAAGATGCCTACAAGAGAAGTTAGAATTTTTTAAAGTCAACCATGTCGAATTTCCAGACTGAGATTACGGTACTTCCCACACTGACTGGTGGCTGGTGTTTTGAGGTTTTTCGCAAGTTTCTTGATTTAACATTGTGTAGCTTGTAGTTAGTTTACCGTTATGTGTGATATACCAAATGAAAGGTAATTGTATCAGGATGCTCATAAAAGTTTAATAAAATTTCTATCTGACCAAGAGGTCAAAAGTTATAACCTGTTGAATTCGAAAATTTTATTTTACCGTTATCTCAAAATTGTGTTTACGAAAATGATTGAAACTTCTCACACATAAAGTCGTAGTCATGATCTATCATTACTCTATAAAGTATATATAGTTCCTGTTTCTATTAAAGAAAAAAAAGATAAAAATAAAAAACGATGAAAATCGGTTAAAAACGGTCAAAAAACGTGTTTTTTAAAAACTTGTTTCTTCCGTTATTCCGTCAAAACTCATTTAACGATTTTGCACATATATGCATAAGGCCAAAACTTACATAAGATTTTTTGAACGCTCGCTCCAAAAAAAGCTAAAAATCAAAAATTACCCAAAAATACCCCTAAAAAACAAGGTGTTTTTCAAAAATTCATGTTTCGAAACGCAGAGCGTTGGAAAAAATCCGTATCAAACGCCTAATTTTTTTTCTCTCATTTTTCACCTGACATCTTTAGAATTGTCAAAAAAAATTTCCTTTTCCCAAAATCATCATTTTGTCATAGCCCCAACACGTGTACAACGTTCACGTTAAATGCAGTTATTCTTAAATTAGTCTCATCTATCTTCATTTGGATTAAGCTTTAGGTTATTTATTATCTTTCAAATAAGCTATAGAAGATTTTTTTTATCTCTAATAGTTTATTTTTGATTTCGAATTGAAGTTTTTGCCATGAAATTTTAGCCGCGAGAGTGTAACGTTAAAAAATGGCATTTTTTTTTGTGGTGGCTGCCATTGAACACGTCAAAAAACTTTTTGAACAAAGCAGAAAAAATCGTATGCCTTGTTACATTTTTTTCAATATTTTTGAAGTTATATAAAAAATGGTTTGAGTAAAAGTTGTACACACTTTTACTATCTACAACTTTTGCATTTAACTTTTTTCGATAGGAGATCTACTTTTGACAGAAATCTTAAAAAAAAACACAATTTTTCACACCCACCCCACTTTTTCGCCCACCCACCCACTTTCCATCTATTTGTTGGGGGGCAATTAATTTTTCCCCTTTCATATACCATTTATCCTAAATTTTCAAAACTTATTGGCACTGGTCTAATAAGCAAAATTTTCTTACGTTTTTTCAATTTTTATTTAAAGATGTTTCATGTAAGTTCTTTCAACAATAAATCAACGTTGACCACATAACATTTTACGTTGCATTTTATAAGTTCAAGTTAAAATTTGTATCTTCTCCAAAAAGACCTCTTATCCCAATTAATCCAATCCAATTAGTAAAAGAAATCCAATAATACCTATATACGTATGACAATATGTATTATGTAGCATCTGTTGTTCAGCATAAAATTACAACTCCCTCAATGTACATTTAAATACGCATTCGTGTATAATCGAAAATATTGCACTGTGCAATATAATTACGTGACAATAATGCACTCTTGTACTCATTATGTGTAATTTCAGATAAGAAAAAAAAAAAATTTTCCACGTTGAAATCAACTGCACGTTTATATATTTGTGTATTCGCCTACAAGACCATAATACAATGTTGCACATTACCAAAATAACCAGCCATCGCGGTCATAAGTCACTTTAATGGGAGTCCATTATGAACAACATTAACGGCATAATGTGCTTTTCGATAAATTTTACCTGTTAAAATTATATTTGCCCCGCGGTATTTCTTCACAAACCAAGCCAGAAAAAGCACAACACTCTTTCAACTCTGAACTGGAACCAAGCTGATAAAAGGGTTGGCAAATTATTTGTTTTCCATATCATCGAATTGCTACTCATTTGATTTGATTTGTTGTGTACCGCACTTACCTTTTGAGCAAGTTTTCATTTGGAAGCATTGCCGTCTTTAGGCATGGGATGGTTCGGACTGATCTCAAGGCCCATCGTTATAAGGGGCCCATTTTTCAAAAGGGTTTGATAATCTACCCTATAAAATTTTCTCCAACTGTTTCTCTTCCCATTTAACATTTTATTTCAGAGCGAGAATCAAAATTTTGTAGGAGACTCAAAACCACCCCAATTCCAGTTTTTCAAAATTTATAAATTTTTGGTCATCCAACCTTTAACAAGTTTTGGACTTTTATGAAAACAAATTTTAAAAAAGTAAAAAAAAAAATGTTAGAAAACATCAAAAAATTAATCCCTTTCCAAAAGTCACAAGTCTCTTTCAAATGAAACCATCCAATACTCCTGATGATGGAATTCTGTTTGGGTTTGGGGCATATAATTAATGAAGCTCTGCCAACACGAAACGAAAAATTACAATCCACATAACATTCCACAAAAAATACCTCGACAAAGTGGTTTTAGGTGGTTATGGTCACTTGGCCGGATCCGGATCTGACTCCAAAATAGGGGTTGAGAAAATGTTTACCATACATATTCGTTCAACAAAAAAAGGTAGACCGAAAAATAAATGTTTGGCTTGGCCAAGCAAATTTTCGCGGCTATTCACCTATATGACTGAGGGAATCTCTTGCCTTTTACCTCATCACCCGACACACCAAATAGTCTAGTCTTGGTGTACCTCATGCGATATAAAAAAGGAAACACAGAAAGAGATTAAAGTGAGCAATGATGCTCCCAAGGACGGACGGTAAGGATGCGATAATTAATTTGAATTTCCTGGGCTGCAAATAAAGTTTTGCTATGGCAAAAAATTAATCAAGGAAAAGAGCATTTTTCAATTAACGCTTTTTCCTGTGATGCCCACGTTCCACAACACAGACTTTGGCTATAACGTAGTGCAGCATAGAAAAAGAGAGATGCTTTTGTATCTAATGGTTGTATAGAGAGTACCTACCTATAGTTTTTTTGTGAAAGCAGGGAAAGTGTTTACCGCAGAATGTCGGCTATCGTAATGCTGATGCAAATTATGTCCTTTCAGCAGCATAGTCGACCACGTGGTGGTGTCGGGACTTTGGGCACCTTTTTTTTTTTTTTTTGTTTTTTGGGTGGAATTTTATTTCATAATCTTTTATTTTATGTCAGAAGAGTCACGTTTCAGGATGTAGAATTATGATGGGTGTATTTAATTCCTTTTGAAAAGAGTTGATGGCTCTTTGGTTTTTGCGGGAATTTTATATTACAATGTGTATCTGATTTACCGTAATTATGTTTCATGATGTAAGATGATTAAATTAATTTAAGGTTTCTATCTAATTAGTGAATAGGTATATTGTGGGGTTAAATTTTTTTTCTTGTATAAGAGATTTTAATAAGATTAACTTTTTGGTTCTTAAAGGTTTTATTTTCATTTCAAAGATAATACTTTTAACATCGATAGTTAAAGTTCAGTAGGTGAATGATTTAAAAAAAAAAAAAAATGATTGCCCGTAAAGTCGGTTTGCGGACGATCATTTTACGTGATCAGAAAACAGATTTTGTACTTAAATTTAAAAGAAATGATTTAAAATTTATTTTTTGTCATTTTTGTATAGGTTAGGTAGGTACAAAATAATAAAACCATCTCATTGTATGGTATTTAAGCTTAAGTTTAAGACTTTATTTATACAGCAAAACCCGGATAAGTACCTCAACTTAAATGCCCCATTTAGATAGGCACTAAAGCGGGTAAGGTACTTACAAGAACCCGCTTAAGTGCTCATAGGCACTTATCTCTATAATTATTTAATAATTAAAAACAAACATGTTTGATTACTAAAAACATAATCTTCACAAAACAAAATTACTTTGAAAGTTTAAAATAGCTAACTAGTTAATTTCTACCTTTAGTAGAATTTTTGAATTTTAAAGCGGTTTAGAAAACGAAGTTTTTCTTGCAGTTCAAACTTGTTTCAAATGTGTACTTAAAAGAATTTTTTGCAAGTAAATTCAATTCTAAGTATTTGAAAATCCAGGCAATTAACCGGGGAAGGCAGTTAAGCGAAAGGTACTTAAAAGATTAATTTTATATGAAAAAATCCTTAAAATTTTGGTTTTTAAAAAACAAAGGCACTTATGCGGGTTAGGCACTTAAGCGAGAGGCACTTATCCGGGTTTTACTGCAGATATAAATACGTTTTTTAGAAAATAAAAAGAAATAGTGCTTTGAAGCCAATTATATATTTTACAAAAAAAAATCATTTTTTTTTTCTTTTATAATTATTTTGTCAAATTTTTAATATAAAAAAAATAAAAAAAATTGTGCCATCTAAAAGCCTTATATTTCTTTTTCTTAAGAAAAACAAAAACTTTATTCAAGTCTGTATTTACCTATGTTTCGTAAATAGTATACATAATAATGTTTTTTTTTTGGAAATCACAAATTTCTCATTTTTTCAATGTTTTAAGATGATATCCTACTCTAAATTTTATACCATTTTAAAGCTTATTAGTATTTATATATTTAACTTAATTATGTCTGAATAGAATCTACAAAAAGAATGTTTGTACGCTTACGCGTGTCCAAAAAAATCTGAAACAAAAAGTTTGAGATTCTTAAAAAGCTTTTAAAAATTCCTAAATATAAAACAAAAACACTCTTAAATATGTATTCATCTAAAAAAATTGGGTGTTTTTCCAAAATTGATATTGTAACGATGAATTACCGAACTACTTTTAAGATAAAAGTCTGAACACACTACCTGCTACAGTAAAGGTAGAAATGTGAACGGACCTTTAGTAATTAAGAAACTACCCTCTGAACGCATCCAAAGAAATTCCCTCGACTGCCGAATATCCCAAAATATCCCACTGGACTGGAAGTATGAAGGGCCCCCTCTTGGAAAGGAAGCTTCGAGAAGCAAAGACGAGAACCTTCGAAGACATTCTCGAATTCTGAATTTCAGGTATAAAAGGGCAGCGTGGACACCGACCGGAGACAGTTTAATCTTGAAAGTGAAGGAGTACAGTACAAAGTGAAATAAAGTGTTGCGAATTGTTAGTAGTAAATAAAGTGATTTAAAAGTGTGTTTGTTTGAGCGAATAATAAAAGTAAATTGAGTTGAAATAAAGTGTGTTCTTATTTGAACGGAAATATAAGTGGAAATTAAATAAGTTTTATTGTGAACCCGGAATAAAACGTTACAATATTTTGAATTGGCCTATATAGGTATTTCCATTAGTGTAACTCAGGTTTCTGTAAACAATTTCCTCTACAACATACGTATAATAACCATTTTGTGATTACATATTTTTAAAAAAGCGTTCAAAAGCTCAGTATTGATTTTATTAAAGAATTTCTTCAACACTTTTGTCATGTTATCCCTATTTACAATATTAAGTGAATGAATTTTAAAAAATCCTTTTAAATCATCACTTTTAGGTAATAACCTATCAAATAAGCGATTGTAGATTTTTGAATCTAAATGAATCCAAGAACAGAATTAGTTTTTTTTTTCAAGCATGCATAGGTACAAATTCATAAAAAAATAATTTATTTTTTGACGTGATAACGTCTTATAAATCGATGAACCATGGCAGCCACCATAAAAAAGTGACGCCATTTTCTAGCGTTACACTCTCGCATTTTGCAGTGCGGCAAAAAAATTAAATTCAAAATTAAAAATAAACTATTAGAGATACAAAAATCTCCTACAGCTTATTTGGAAGAAAATAATCTAAAGCCTAATCCAAATGAAGGATTTTTAAAAATTCCGTCATTTAATAGGGTAAACAGGGGTAAAACGGAATGATGAAATTTGGGCTAAGATCTAAACGCGTGGTCGTAGAGAGTTAAGGGTAACTGCATCTAAGAAAAAATTCTAAAAAATTCTGGAACTCCGCTATAACGTTTTGTTTGAACGTTGATCAGGTGTTGTGGGTATGACAAAATGTTGATTATGGGTAGAGGAAATTTTTTTTGACAATTCTAAAGGTGCCAGGTGAAAGATGAAAAAACAAAAAAAAAATTAGGCGTCTCATACGGATTTTTTTCGAAATATGAATTTTTGAAAAATACCTACTTTTTTAGGGGTATTTTTGGGTAGTTTTTGATTATTAGCTTTTTTTTTGGAGCGTTCAAAAAATCTCAAGTTATATGGGACATGTAGGGCTGACAAATGACTGAATACGGAGAAAAATAAGTTTTTAAAAAACAGGGTTTTTGGCCGTTTTTAACCGATTTTCATCGTTTTTATTT
Organism: Episyrphus balteatus; assembly: GCF_945859705.1. NCBI lineage: Eukaryota > Metazoa > Arthropoda > Insecta > Diptera > Syrphidae > Episyrphus > Episyrphus balteatus. The sequence goes on from NC_079136.1 coordinate 14,758,380, forward strand.
TTACCTTTTTTTCTTTAATAGATAGAGGAATATTATATATAGTAATGATAGACCATGACTACGACTATATGTGTGAGAAGTCTCAATCATTTTCGTGAACACAATTTTGAGATAACGGTAAAATAAAATTTTTGAATTCAACAGGTTATAACTTTTTACCAAGAGCAGATACAAGCTACACAATGTTAAATCAAGAAACTTGCGAAAAACCTCAAAACACCAGTGGAGCTCTGTTGCCCCCCGAACAGCCAAGAGTGTGTGAATTACCGTAATCTCAGTCTGGAAATTCCACTTGGTTGACTTTAAAAAAAACGTGTGTGTACACATGTACACGCGACTGAAGTTTTACTTCTCACTTTTTTTTTTGCAAAACTACAAATTTTATTTCTAATAACATTCATTAATTTCTAATAACATAGGGTAGAGTTGCCTATTTTCTGCCGTCTCCAGTTTCCGGCCACCTTTCGAAAAATCGTTATAACTAGTGATTTCGAAGGCGTTTATTCCAAATTTTCCCTCGTATGCTGTTCTAACAAATAAGAAAACAGCATAAGAACAAAATTTTGGAATAAACCCTATGAAATCCCTAGCTATAACGATTTTCCAAAAGGTGGCCGGAAACTGGAGACGGCCGAAAATAGGCAACTCTACCCTACCTAATAAGTTCAGGACTAATGATATTGCAATAGAAAACAATACCATTCTGATTAAAGAAAGCCGACTAGGCTCTTCAAAAATTTCACATCTTATTTCACATAATTATGTAGATTAAAAAAGAATCGATTTTTTGTTCAGTACAACAGACTTCGCGAATTATTTACGACAAGTAAAACGCAATGAGATCGATTTTAATTCGATTTTAGAAGAAGTTTGTGTATGGGCAATTCCATGGTAACTCACGTTACATTCACAACACATAAATAATTTTTTTTTTCAATTTTAATGTAAATTGATACGAAATTACTATCCATGAATGGAGCATAACTATTACTTTCATAATTCACTAAAAAAATTGTCTTTATTTTTAACATTTACTTGGGAAAAATAAAAGTTTGATGGTAACTCACGTTACAAAAATCGGACACGAATTTTAAGGGTCCGACAGTATGAAGTTTTTATGTGAAATTAAGTATCTTAATTTGTTTTCAATGAAGATTCCATACATACAAAATTACAAGCTTTTAATATTAGTGACAAAACCAAACATTTTTTCAATATTTCAAGGAAAAATTTTTAAATATTTAGGTAACTCACGTTACATTATTTTGGTAACTCATGTTACCTGCGATTTGTGGTTCCAAAAGTAAAAAAAAGATGCATTTTCACTCAAGTTTTGTTTTAATCGAATAGCGTGTAACGAAGCTTGCTTAAATGTTAACTTATTTTAGCACTCACCAGGGGATATTGTCATCGTCACTATTAGACTCATCATATTTTCAGTTTGCTTGTTTTTCCGTCATTTTCATGTGAAATTCTTCTGTTGCTGGCAAGCTTATGCTATAAAAATGCTTTACTGGTTGAACAGAATGAAAATTCGCTTGTAGCAAAGAAAAACGTCGTGGTACAAGATGTCAAATAAATTCGCTCAAAATGTAGAAAAGATGAACAGAATTATGTGGCGTACAAAAATGTCAATTGCCTTGAAAAAAAAATAATTTTAACTGAGTAACCACATTAGAAACGTCAAAAGTCATTCCGCTTGTAGCTTGAAGTAAAAGTCGACTCGACTTGTACCACAGCGAATTTCCTTGCCACAGCCACAGCTACGTATTCTGGCACCAATATACTAATTTCATACTTTTTAACTTTGACAGCGACACAAGACACAAGCCACAGACACACATTCTGGTCTACCAGTTAAGATTATTAAACTCCCTGAATTTTTATGTTGCTATTTATAAATAGTAATTTTCTAATAAAAAAAGTAAAAATGACTGCATAATTTGTTCAAAATTCGTGTCCACTTTTTCATGGAATTACCCGTATGGCTTTTCATTCTTGCAGGGAAGCTGCCTATGTAATCAATTTATATTGAAGGTTTTGAGTGAACAACAACAACTTGTGTGTACTTTCAAATAAACTACAAGAAACAAGAATCTTATGTCAAAATTCAAATAAAAAAAAAACACTACTGGAAAAGTCAAAATGACATTTTCCTATAGCGTAGATAACTCAGCAGCTACATGTGCATTATTTTTGTGTGCATTATTGTGCCTGTTCACACGTGAAGAACGTCTAGGGTTATCATCATAAACAAAAAATACCAAGACTGGAAAATTTCGTACGTCTTTCCCCCCGAAACCCTTTTGTGTTCAGTGCTGTCTGTGAATATACAGTAGCGAGCAAAAAAAATGCAAACAATAAAAACATTTGCATTTTTTCGCTCGTCTAAAAACGCATATTAAGGTAGACTTTTGACCAAATAATGTATTTGGAGTAAAATATTGAACAAATTGACTCTGTTTAATGAAAATAAAACAGTTTCAATATGCCAAATTTGGTAACTTAGTTCTTGTTCAAAACTCTTTAAAAATTTTTCGTTTGCATTTTTTTTGCTCGCTACTGTATGTGAAAGCCACCACGTTGGTAAATGACGTTAACACGCACACATTTATAGATTCACGACATTCACCACACATTTGACACGAACACAACGATAGGTTCACGACATTCACCACACCTCGCAGCTTGTAGGCAAACGTCAGTTGACCGCCGAGTTTCCAGTCTTGGTATTTTTTGTTTATGGTTATCATACGTGAAGAATTACTTCTGCGTATTTTGTTTTTCATTTTATGTTTAAAGAAAAATATAAAAATGGTTTTGAAACCAAATTTATGTTTTTTGCATCTTTGTTTAAAATTTTGTCACAAAATGACTTTGTAAATTTGCACTTTTCTCTTTTGGCAAATAGTAGTAATGGAATGACGACACCAGAAAGAGATGCGTACCTACGGGAACGGGTAGTTGTATGAAAAAATTCCAAACCAGAAAGTCAAAGTTCACGTGTGGAAAAGTTTCTCATGTAAACGTCGGTCGTCGCCGTTCCAGCTTGGAATTTTTCCACACGTGAACGTTGACGTAAATCACCTTTTTGGATTTTTTTTTCATACAATTTCCCGTGTGGAACTGTTCCGGCTTGGAATTTTTCCCTACCGTAGTGCCACCGTATTCACTTTTTCGATTTTGGTTTACAGCTGTGGTGAGTTAAAAAATTTATTTTTCCGAAAAAATCTTAAAAAATCTTTGCCTACGGCCTCTAATGGCCCTATTCTGGCAAACCTCACAAGTTATGAGGACCTCACAAGGTGAGCTGATTTTGATTTTGTGAGGTTTTCGCGTCACAAAAACTTTCGAATTTGTGATCTGCTCTGAAGGAGGTCACAACTCACAAGTTGGATTTTTGCTAGTAAGAAGTTTGTGAGAAATAAATTCTTACAAAATCGAGTTATGATCACCTTGTGAGGTTTTTGTGACTTGTGAGGTTTGCCAGAATAGGGGGGTAAATCACTTGATTTACCATACAAATATAAAGGCTTGGCCACACCGGAGGGTACATGCGGTAGCTGTACGGGTATTTGTATGAACAAAATTCCAAACTGACACATCAACGTTCAGATGTGGAATTTCTTTCATACAAATACCCGTACCGCTACCGCATGTACCCTTCGGTGTGGCCAAGCCTTTAAATCTCCCCAAAACAAGATTTAGGCCGTTTTTGAATTGGGTTAAATACTTAACCTCTGTTAAATTTTTGACACTATTGTGGTGAATAAAAATGTTAAGTTGTTAAAAATTTAATGGGCTCTGGGACCAGGTTAAATTTTGTTGGCAGATGTTTTTTTTTTTTATTGAAAAGGAGTAGTATCATGGTAGAAAGAGGCAGAGAAAAATATTAAACAATAAGCTATACAACTGAAAATTTTTTTATTCACCTCAATAGTGTCAAAAATTTAACAGAGGTTAAATATTTAACCCAATTTACACACGGCCTTATAATCGAAATCGAAAATGAGGAAATCAAACATACCCAAACACACAGATTTTGATGTGCTGAACGCACTCATTTTCTTTTTTGACAACTTATGAAAAAAATGTCATAATAGGGGGGTTCACATTGACCAACTTACCGGACAGACTAGCTGCCATTTGGTCTGATCGGATAGTATTTTGATAATGGGAACACACATCCGACGGCCACCCAACTAACTATTTCGATGTTATAACGATGGTGAGAAGCTTCTCGTCATGACTAATTTCACACCTAAAAGACTCATATAACCCTGTTTATCATCAAAAAGGCCCCCTTTTTCACTCCTATTAAACTTATGAGAAGTGCAATGAAATACTCCTGTAAAGTTTCTCATCAGTAGCCGAAAGTGGTATTCGATCCTATAAGTGTGGGAAGAAGTACACTGTAAGACTACTGTAAAGTTTGTCATCAACAAACGCAAGTGGAGGAGAAATAAAAGGTGAGTGAGGATATAAAAGGAGTGGAAATAAAACGATTAGAAATAAAAAGAAATTAAATTGTGTTGCATTTATGTTGATTTTTATTTAAGTATTAATTTATTTTTATAAAGTTTATCTGAGGAGCTAGGCCCAACTAGCACAACAGCTTCTATAAATTGAGATCTCTACTACTAATACTACTTTTTATACAGCTTGTATTGAGCTTGCTTCAGAATTTAATTTCTTATAGAAGTTCGAACTTGTTTAACAACTTCTAATAAGTTGTTTAAATACTGTTAAAGAAACTTAAACGAAAAAAAAAATTGTTGGCGGAAAAGCCTGCTTAATGAATTTATACAAGCTTTACAGAAATTACCAAGTTTAGTAATTGATTTTTGGTTTTGATATTGAATAATCTAGCTCGGACACTTTTTGGTTTTGACATTGAATAACTTAGCTCAGACATTTTTTTTTGACATTTCTGATATTTGAACTGATTAAGTTTTTGATTTCATTAATGAATATACTAGGATGGCCGAAAGTAAAAAAGAATTCTTTTTTGTTTTTGTAGTTGTTTTTTTTTTTTTAATTTCGATAAGACATGTATTAAAGAGCTATACAAGTTCTTCCGAAGCTATCTGTCAAATCTCACAGCTTCGGTAAAGCTTCATTTAAACATCTTAAAGAGTTTCAAACTTGTATAACGTTCTCCTTTTTCCATGCCCAACAACCTTACTAAAGTTTAAAAGAAGCTGAAATGTAGCTTTTGTAATATCTTAACCGAAGCTGAAATTTTAGTTGGGTATTGTGTAACAAAAAATAAAGTATCTTGGCACTACTGTTTTCATCGAGATAATAGTAAAATCTGGATAATGATCTGGATTTTTCAAATATTTATACAATTAAAGTTGTTGTTGTTGTTGTTGTTTTTAATGCGTAAATTGTCTTGATTTCAAATATCTCGATTTCGTTTTTTTGAGCAAAACTCTATATAGAAAAACAAAAAAGCACACCAAATAGCACAAACTTAAACAAATTTTGAATTCATTTAAAAAATAAAGAAATATCTAATTGTTAAATATAATTGAGAAAATTGAACGAAATTATCATCTTTAAATTGTTTGCATTTCCGATTTACAATTGTAGAGATAAAATTTAGTAAAGCGCGATTTGTATACTGGACTTTTGGCCAGAAATTCACTTTCTACCGTGTGAACATTAATTATTATAATGTGCGCAATAATTATGCCCATGTAGCTGCTAAGTTATTTAAGATTGGTACTTGTAATAGAGCTAGGTGGCGCTACTTGCTAATCCTTTTGACAGTTCTTGTCAAAAAGTAAATTTTCACAGTCCACCGCCGGAAAAGAAGTAAAACTTCAAAAATTCTTACTTCTCTTGTAGGCATCTTTGAAATGAGATTGAAACGTCATTTGAAAGGTGAAACAATAAGCTTTCACATAGGTTATTAGGTTAGGTTATTATTTTTTGCTTTTTTTGATGAAATTTCATCGAGTTTAAAAAATTCTAGCTCTTTTTGTAGATGTCTCATTAGGGTGTCCGTTATTTCCCAAAGTGATGTTTTCGGGGGAGACACTCCCTAGATCGAAAGCTTAGGGCCTAAATAAGGGGAATTTAGCAAAAAAAAGTTTTTTGGAGGTCATTAACCCGTGCCTCTAGGGTCAAACTTTCCCCATACAAATTTGTATGGGAAATTTTTAACTCATACATAAAATTTTTTTTCTCTCGAGTTAAATCATATTTTTTTTTAATGTTTGATAATTCTGGTTGGAAAACAGTTACTTTAAAAGATCACATTCAAAATTTCCCGTTAAAAATTTTTTTTATATTTTATTTCGGTTTTTGAAATTATTAGCTGTTTTCGTAGTTTTTGCTTTCACCTATCACACAATTTTAAATGCAGTTTTATTGGTTTTTAATTCTTTTCAAATATTGCATTCAAAAATTTGTGAATAAATCAAAAATTTCAATTTTTTGAATTTTTTTTTTTTGAAATTTTTGCCGTTTTTATAATAAATAAATATTATTAAACACTTTACCCTTTCTTGTTTGCAACTTTTTTATGTAATTTTTTAGGTGAATCATTTTTAAACAAAATTCAATAAAAATATTGTAAACATATCTTTTGTAGTTCGAGAAAAATAAATTTAAACGTATAAAAACGGCAAAAATTTCAAAAAAAAATTTCAAAAATTGAAATTTTTGATTTATTCACAAATTTTTGAATGCAATATTTGAAAAGAATTAAAGAGCAATAAAACTGCATTTAAAATTGTGTGATAGGTGAAAGCAAAAACTACGAAAACAGCTAATAATTTCAAAAACCGAAATAAAATATAAAAAAAATTTTTAACGGGAAATTTTGAATGTGATCTTTTAAAGTAACTGTTTTCCAACCAGAATTATCAAACATTAAAAAAAAATATGATTTAACTCGAGAGAAAAAAAATTTTATGTATGAGTTAAAAATTTCCCATACAAATTTGTATGGGGAAAGTTTGACCCTAGAGGCACGGGTTAATGACCTCCAAAAAACTTTTTTTTGCTAAATTCCCCTTATTTAGGCCCTAAGCTTTCGATCTAGGGGGTGTCTCCCCCGAAAACATCACTTTCGGAAATAACGGACACCCTAATGTCTCATAGACTTAATCTAAATATACATATATTTTTAGCTAAGATAATAAGCTTATAGATTGTTTAAAAAAAAAATGGATTTAAGAGCGTGAGAAGATAAATTTACATGTTTTCTTTGCTTTTTTTGATGAAAATGATTGTTTTAAATAAATTATTTTAATACTTTTTGCTCATTGTAAAAATTTAAAAATGGTTTTATTATTTAGAAGAAATATTTGGCTTCTTAATGGTATAATATTTTTTTCCCTCTCATTTTACCCCTATTTACCCTATTTAATGATTGTATTTTAAAAAATCCTTTTTTATGTCTTCACGTTTAGGATATAACCTTTCAAAAAAGTACCTAGTAGATTTTTGTATCTATAAATAGTTTAAGAATAAATAAATAAGATGAAATTGCAATCTATTATACTACATTGCTAACGGGAAATTGAACGTGAGATTAAGTCATGCTTTTTCGTGTAAGAAGCGGGGGTAAAATAAAATTGACGAAATCCCTCAATTAGTCAAAATTGTATTACAAATTTTATAAGCAATGTCAAAATATAAAACTTTATCAGAATCCATAACTTTTTAGATGCAAAACTGATATTGCTCAATACAAAATTCTCCAATCTCAGATTTCCAACCCACCAACAAACTCAATATAACCATCCACCATATACGGAATCGAAAACTCTTTATATACGTTGTTTCTGTGGTCATCATCAGTAAAAAGCTTTATTCAATTTTCAATTGTTTCGTTATTTGTCCACCGAGGCATATTGGCCGATTGTAAATTTAATCCAATTTAGGGTGTATTGTCTGTGTTTCGCTACAAAAAAAAAGGTAGGTACACACAACCGGTTTAAGGGATGATTCCGCACCATCGAATCGGCATATAGTGTCTGTTAGTATATATGCAAAATTATTTATTTGTTCGTAGATTTATAACACCTACCCCAACCACACAAAAAGCGAGCGATTAAAGGTGTAACGATACGATAAAACAAGCTACATCGCACTCTCACATTTACCGTTATAAGCCTTAAGCCATAGAGGGATTGCAACGAGGATTAATTCTTCACACTCGGTGTTTATTAGTTCTTGCGAACATCAATATTTGTTAACCGATTACACTTCCCTTACTTTAGATTGAATTTTCGGATACACTTCGATTCGAGAGAAAAGGACTCTTCTCTGCTACCGGAATGACAAATAGCTTACCATGTTCACATGTGTTACCTTCAACGTCATCCGCATATTGAAAAACTGTTCATCCAACAGAAACTTTATCAATATGGCGATATGATGGGGAGGATATTCTGCTGCTATATGTCCTTTTTGGATGTCCTGTTAATCCATTCCATAATACCTTCTCTGCTCTACTATACCGTTTAGAAGGGCGGCAGCGGTATATTGGAAGAGGTAAAACAATTTGGCATACCCGTCTCCATATCTCTACGAGAGTATAGGTGTTTTGATAGCAGCAATGGCAATGGCGAGAAAAAATCTGTTAGAAAGGACACAAAAAAAATGGACATCCTTGACCAACTGTGATCATCTCGATATGGATGGTTCGGTGTTTCTTGTTGTTGGCTCGTTCCGGTTATTAATTTATTACCCAACTTACCGACATGGCAAACTTTTTCCAATGTCTCGATATTTTTTTTTCTACTTTGTGTTATATGTTTTGCTTTGTTTTTGCGGACTTTGTCGTCCTTCGTTCAGCTGCTAATCGATTATTGATTGTTCACAGATGACTCTTAGGTACACATATAAAATACACACAGAGAGTAATATGGCAGAGAACTGAAAAAGGAAGAAGTAAAATAACTGCAAACCTTGAAGGTGTCCTCTGATGCCAAAGAGGAAGTGACGACGACGACAAGCTAGATGACTATGATGCTCTGACAATATGGAAGCAATTTGAGGTCGTTTATTGCTGAAGTAGCATTCGGTTCGGTACAAATCGAACGTGTTTAAGTTGTAATGAACAAAGTAATGGTCACATATGGGGCATGTAGCATTTACCTCTCGTCTTGATGTGAAGGATTCTTCAAAATTGATGGGGCGTTCATTTTGTAAATAGACGATTTTTTAGGTACAGAAAAAAAAATATTTTTATTTATCTGTGTCCTGTTTGTTATTCTTTAAAGGGATTATTGATTACGGTTTGGTGAAAATAATAAAACGCAAATCCCTCTCCAGCTTTCGCACTTCTTTAGTTCTTCTTTTTTTGGAGCTTGATGATCATTTCAATATGCACCTTTTAGGAAAAACGTTCGGTGATCCAGGTTGTCTATGAGTGGTTCAAGTTGAAGTAGGTTGAAGAATAGCGATTTATTAGCGCTATTTGTAACAGTTTGGCGAAAATTTTGTCAGTTCTTTTGTTTTAAGTGCACTACAAATTCTATCTCTAATCTATTCTATCTAAAACTTTACCTACTGAGCTGGTCCTTATCCAAACATAGCAGGTTACCGTCTATATTATTAAATGTACCTATTTGTTGTGCACCCCAAAAATTTGTAGCTCGCCTGTGAGTTATTAAATTTTCCGCCAAAATAAGTCTAAAATTAGCGGAAAAATCTGAAATGATTAAAAACTAAATTTTTGGCTAGTATCACGATTTGTAGCTTTTTAAATGCTTTTCAATTCCGCACACTTAGAATTTTATAAGCCTCACAGATTTTTTGTTTTTCAAAATTCCGCTAAAATATGACTGCGAAATTAAATATTTTTTTCTTGCTGAAATTTTAAGTAAACTATAGACTCAAATGAAACGCTAAAACCCCGTTTTTTTTTTTAGCACGATCTGTTTTCTTGTTATTCAAGATTCCGCTTAAATAAACAGTCAAAATTTTCAAAAATTGCATTTTTCTTGAAATTGTAGCTTTGCAAAACAAAATTTGTTGCACAAAAATTAATTTTGTAGCTCCCCTTAGTCAATTCAATTTTTAGTTTATAAATTGCACAAAAAAAATGTACCTAACTTTTTTGAAAATTTTACATTACCTACATCTTATTAAAACCATAGTGATGAATTATTGAGATGCGTAACTTTATATCTCTACTTAAGGCTCAAAAACCGTTTCAAAAATATAATCATTCTATGCATTCACTCACGTCAAAAAATTGTATAGTGATTTTTTGATCTATTAAGACTGAATTTTTTTTCGTTTCAGACCCCCAGCCTATGAATTTAAACTTCTCTTCTGCATTAACATTCCTTTTTCCAGTTTCCACATAAAATCTGAAAATAGTATGAAACCATCTTTTAGTAGTTAATTTTCGTTGCTCCAGGTCTTATTCGTTTATGGCTTCATGAATCACACTTGCAAATAAACCGATCCGCCTGTGCAATGTACCACATCCAGAAATAAAAGATAGATTTCAAATTTGAGAATTCCTGATGCTTGCAACCCTATGCCACTGTCATCCTAGTTCTGGACGACAGATGAAAATTGTCCTTTTACAAGCACACTATTGTGGGGGAAAATGCAAAACGAAAGAAGAAAACACCTCCCAAATGCTGTTCATAACAAAAAATATCTTCCCATCAACCATTTCATCATTTGGTTTACTTCTAAACATTTTGTAATCCATTTTGGTTCTGTTAAAAATTGTTTAGACCGGTATATCCTGTCACATATAAAGAATGAATTGCTCTCGCCACAGTTTTTAGCCCCATCACTCAATGGATGCGGATCTTTATATTTCCCTAATAAATGCGTGATGTGCACTTGAATATATATAAAGTTGGTGTTTTGTTTCAAATTGTTTCCTCTTCAAAATTAAGAGTGACAGATGTCAACAGCATAAACTTTTTTAAATCGGCTTTAGTCTCTTCCCACATACCGTACACCGACAGACTCATTTTTTCAAAAAGTGGTTTTAAGCTTTTATTAAATTGAAAATGATACTTAAAAACAAAACAAAAATAAAAATAAATAAAATTTAAAACAAGCATCATCAAAACCTGTAATATACATATACATACATTATTCAAGCAAGGAACTTCCCCAAAGGAAGTTAAATTTATAACAAACGACTAAGCCGACATCATCAGTGTGATAGTAGATTTCGGTTTTCAAACCCAAAAGTAAAATTAAAATAAATTGTTTTCATATTGCATTCGCAATGTTTTTTTGGTGAAGTCCTTGAACAAAAGTCACAACTCTCCTTTATACAGACGACAGAGACACCTATGCGAGAATGTTCGTTTGTTCGTCGTCTGGGTAAACCGAATTCTCAATAAATCTTTTGAAAAATGATTCAAATTCTTGTGCCAACGAAGAAAGGTGCTGACATCCATTTATCTTCTTGAGTAATTTCACATTGGGGACAATTCATACTTTTTTTTAACCCTCCTTTTTCAAGTGATATGTTCAACAGCGTTTTGGTGTACGTACTTTTTTTTATTTTTTGTAGGTTTGTTGACTGAAAGTTGTGGGAGTTTTTTTTTTTATATAAATACGATTGTATATATCCATTGTTTTGTGTTAAGTTAGGAAAAGTGTATGTGTTTTTTTTTTACTATTTTCGCAAGGTGCAAGGTATTCAGTGTAACAAAAAAGATTGATATGTATATCAGGGTGGGTCAAAAAAATTGAAATTCTTTTTTTTTTGATTTGGTACTCCGAAAAATCGATTGCTAGACACCTCTAGAATATACACACCAAATATGAGCTCTTAATGTTAATGGGAAGGTCCGCCGCTTCGCAATTTTCTATTTTTACATCAAGCTTCTACTAAAAAAAAAACATTTTTTTTTAAATCGACGTTTTAGCAAATCTCTTTACATATTCTTGTAGGAAATTGAACGCTCTACAAAAAAGACCTCAAACACTTTTTTCGTTTATCTAACCGTTTAATAGATATTTGAGGTCCAAAAATCAAGAAAAATCGTTAAGAGTTCGTTTTTTGTTCTTAATTTTGTAGCAAATTGAAAAATTATAATAATCAAACGCGCAAGACAAACTCATGTAGGAAACAGATTGCTCCACAAAAAAGGTCTTATTATGTTTTTTTTATTAATCTAACCATTCTAAGGATATTCGAGGTCAAAGTTAAAATAAATTATAAAAACATTTTTTACTTTTAAAAATTGTCCAGTTCACTAAAAATTTATTATTTTCAAATTAGCAAGATGTTTTCTTGTAGGCGATTAAACGTTCTACAAAAACTTCCTTGGTATCAAATTAATTGCTTTAACCGTTTAAAAGATATTCGTATCCAAATCACAATGCATACGGGTCATAAGAAAACTATTGGAATTAGTGGGCATTGGTTTGGATACGAATATCTTCTAAACGGTTAAATCAATCAATTTGATTCTGAGAAATTTTTAATAGAACGTTTAAGCTCCTACAAGAATATATCTTGTTAATTTGAAAATAATGAATTTTCAGTGAATTAGAAAATTTTTTAAAGTAAAAAATGCTTTTTTATATTTTTTTTTAATTTGACGTCGAATATCTTTAGAATGGTTAAATTAATGAAAAAAGTTAACAAGACCTTTTTTGTGGAACAATCTATTTCCTACAAGAATATGTCTTGCGCGTTTGATGATTATAATTTTCCAATTTGTTACAAAATTTAGAACAAAAAACGAATTTTTAAAGATTTTCTTGATTTTTGGACCTCAAATATCTATTAAACGGTTAGATAAACGAAAAAAGTGTTTAAGGCCTTTTTTGTAGAGCGTTCAATTTCCTACAAGAATATGTGAAGACATTTGCTAAAAAGTCGATTTAAAAAAAAATGATTTTTTTTTAGTAGAAGCTTGATGTAAAAATGGAAAATGGCGAAGCGGAGGACCTTTGCATTAATATTAAGAGCTCATATTTGGTGTGTAGATATATTATAGAGGTGTCTAGCAATCGATTTTTCGGAGTACCAAATCAAAAAAAAAGAATTTCAATTTTTTTGACCCACCCTAATGTATATAACGGATTTGTTTGTATTTGGGAATGTATGTTCCTCCATAACTTCTAAACTATGTTTCGAAAATGTTTGAAAGTAGAATCATTAGAAGCGTCTTTCTTGTCCACAGGTTATAGGCTAAATAACATTTTTCAAAATGGCAAAGTTTTGAAATATGTACCTATAACTTTTTTGTTTTAATGCACATGTGTTTTTAAACTTCCTTAGAAAATATACTCCAACTTAATTTAAAAAATAAACTAAAGTTCTAATTAGGCATGACTTTTGGTCCTAGGGGCACTATACCTATTAGAAAACTTGAAAAAAAAAAACAAGGACAAAAGTCCTTTTTCGTCACTTTTTCAAAACATTGATATTCTTCATCACAAAAATAAAAAAAACAGCTATTTTTCAACAGTGAACATAATATGTTTGTCCTTGAACTCTAAACCATTATCTTCTCTTATTACCTATCATAATATCTACTCTACAAGAAGGCCTCACATATATGTATACATAGAATGCACTTGTCATTTTCATTAATATAAAGAAGGAATTGCATGTGAAATCTCAGAAATGGGATGAACAGATAAGAATTTGGCTGCAGTTCTTTTGTAATGCAAGGACATTTTCCAACAATATTTGTATAAGCATTCTTGGTTGAATGCATCGTTCACTCATATGCAGCAGTAGCAAGGTCGACTGATGTTTGTGTATAAATGTGGAATAGAAATCTGCGTGTGGCAGTGATTGAATAAAAAGAACAAGAATATCAGAGGTAAACTGATGCTATTCAGAGACCTAATAATAGGCATTCAAATGTGTAATAATGAGAATGTCTTGTGCATTTGGCTGAGTTTCTTTTGAAACATTTGTTACAAAAGATGATGCAAATGCATTTCTAAATGTTCCTATATACCTTTTTGCAAGTATTCTTTATTTTGTGAAGTGAAGCCAGAGTCAAAATGGATTTCTTTCTAGCCACTAACATTTTCCGTTTACAGTTCTTGGCACAGAACAACGAACAAAATAAAATTCATCCCAGGCACCTGTTTCTATATGGGTTTGTGACTTGTGAGCTTGAAACGTTTTTAGGGATTCCGCGAATTGTTACGTGCTTATCACAATTGTCTCGCTCCTTTTTTGTATGTTGTGAAACAACGCGGATGTCCAGGGCAATGGAGAATACGCTTTTTATGTATATTTTTTTTTTATTCACATAAAAGGACATAAAACATAATTATATGCATCGCGATACCTTTTGGCGACATAAAGCATTTTTACAGCAGCAACCCAAGGACCTTATTATTGGAATTAACCGCGAATACTAATTAAGAGACGCGAAACCAGGATAATTATAAATCATTTTTTGTTTGGTTTTTCTGGTCTGTTTTTGTACATTTGTTTTCGTGGATACGTGACATGAAAATTGGTAGTAAAATAAAGTTGGACAAAGCAAAAAAAAAATATTGTAGGCATTGCAGATGTTTTTTTATTTATACATATACAAAGGTAGTATGTACAACATTATGGTGGATACATTTTATTCCATATGGAATATATATATTAGGGTGGGTCAAAAAAATGGAAATTCGTTTTTTTGATTTGGTACTTCGAAAACTCGATTGCTAGACACCTCTAGAATCTTAATGGGAAGGTCCTCCGTTTTTCAATTTTCAATTTGTTACAAATTTAAGAACAAAAATCGAATTTTTAAAGATTTTCTCGATTACAAGAATATGAAAAAAAAATTAGCTAAAAATTCAATTATAAAAAAAATTTTTTTTTTTAGTAGAAGCTTGATGTATTTCTCTTCTAAACGGTTAAAGCAACCAATTTGAGGCCAAGAACTTTTGTGTAGAACATTTAAGCCCCTACAATAATCATACTAATTTAATAATAATGACTTTTCAGTGAATTAGAAAATTTTGAAAATTAAAAAAAATTTTTATATTTTTGTTTAACTTTGACCTCGAATATCTTTCAAATGGTTAGATTAATAAAAAAAGTTAACAAGACCTTTTTTGTGGAGCAATCTGTTTCCTACAAGAATATGTCATGAGCGTTTGATTATTATAATTTTTCAATTTGTTACAAAATTAAGAACAAAAAACGAATTTTTAAAGATTTTCTTGATTTTTGGACCTCAAATATCTACTAAACGGTTAGATAATTAAAAAAAAGGTGTAAAACCTTTATTGTAGAGCATTAAGGGGTAATAACACCTTGTAAACCATGAAATCGAGCGTCATATTCATCAGCGTATAAAACAAAGAAGAAATATTATTTTTTTTTTGGTGTTTGTTTAGTTTAATTAAGTATATTAATAGGTAACAGAATAGGCTAATGTTAAATTTTTTAATGATGTGAAATTTTTTAAATGGCGGTGCAGTTCAGGATGATAGTAAAATCCTATGCTCCCATCGGGCGACCAACTAACTCCTACAGTTTTTAACCGATTGGGCTGAAATTTTGTGTGGAGCTTAAAAATACTTTTCTCTAGTGAAGTACGTAGGATTTTTTTGAAATATTAAAATTTGACGATTTTATCTTCTTTTTTTCAACGAATTTTGTTTTTGGAATGAAATAATTTTTTCAAACTAATGCCATTTCTTTAAAAATTAATATTTCAAAAAATCCTACGTACTTCACTAGAAAATAGTATTTTTAAGCTCCACACAAAATTTCAGCCCAATCGGTTAAAAACTGTAGGAGTTAGTTGGTCGCCCGATGGGAGCATAGGATTTTACTATCATCCTGAACTGCACCGCCATTTAAAAAATTTCACAACATTAAAAAAATTAACATTAGCCTATTCTGTTACCTATTAATATACTTAATTAAACTAAACAAACACCAAAAGAAAATAATATTTCTTCTTTGTTTTATACGGTGATGAAAATGACGCTCGATTTCGTGGTTTACAAGGTGTTATTACCCCTTAAATTTTCTACAAGAATATGTAAAAAAAATTAGCTAAAAATTCAATTGATAAAAAAAATATTTTTTTTTTTAGTAGAAGCTTGATGTAAAAATGGAAAATTGAAAAGCGGAGGACTTTCCCATTAAGATAAAGAGCTCATATTTGGTGAGTATATTCTAGAGGTGTCTAGCAATCGAGTTTTCGAGGTACCAAATAAAAAAAAAACGAATTTCGATTTTTTTTTTTTTGACCCACCCTAATATATATATTATAGTTACAGTAACCATATTTCTGGAAGCGAAACCAGGGACAGATAAAAAATTCGTTGGATCGTTTTGAAAATAGGTATTGATTTTTCAAAAAAAAAATTTTTAAATGAGTTTTCATAATTTTTCCTTATTTTGATATCAAGATTTCCTAAACGATTTTATGGGAGCGTTTTTGTTGAAATCATTTAAGTCTTTTTCGCCTAGTCTAAAGGCGAAACGAAAATTTTCATACAAAACCAGCACACGAAATCGTGAACGAAAATTTTACTTTTCGTTGCACAATACGCAGCCTAGGTAACGAAATTCTTACCTGTGCTAGAATATATGTAGAGTTTTCAATCGTTTGTCAATCCCATTTATTTGTCCATTCAATTTTTCTTGCAGCAACAGTTTTTTGACTTTGGAGACTTAGAAAAATGTTCGTTTTGCTTCAGCAGCGTACTAGAAGTACCTACACTTTAAATAATAAATTTCGTAAGATTACGAAAATCGTATTATACACTACATTTTCGTTGGCCCAAAGAAACTTTCGTTGGCTAAACGAAAATATGTAATTTTTCGTAATATAAAAACCTTCATCAATTAATGAAAACGTTTCATACACTTTTTCTCCCTATTTAGTGCCAAAAAATCCAATTTAATGAAAAAATTCATCAATTAACTAAAAATTTCATAGGTACTCATTTTAAAGAATAAAAATACAAATTTTTTAATTACTTTATCAAAGTTTTAATTAAGTAATGAAAAAATTCATTAACTTATGAAATTCAACATTAACTAACGAAAATCTTTATAAGTTTATAAAAATAAATAATTGTCTTATGAAAATTCTTCATATACTAATGAAATATTACATCGGATTATGAAAAAATACATCAGTTAACGAAAAAAAAAATCGTTGCCCTACAAAAAAAAAAAAAAAAAAAAACGTAGACTTGGGCGCATTTCTTTTTTAATGTTTAAAAACTTATTCCTGCTGGATATAGTTCACATAAGGTTTTTGTTTAAAAATCTATGTAAGTTGAGCTGAATATAAATAATATTTGCGTATTGACAAGTGAGCTCCACCGGGACGAAACGCCAATTTTTTTTTTGGACTAAAGGCCATAAAAAGCTATATTAAATCAATAATTTAACAAGTCCAATAAAATAATAGTGCTTATTCTTCTACTTTACTGATTTTAGTTTCAGTAGAATATAGAATTTGTATTATAAAACAAATTTTCTTCTTGAAAATTCAAAATAATGTTAATTAAATTTTACGTTAATCGATGAAAAATAGTTGAATCAACGTGGTTTTCGTTGATTTTAAGTTGTTTTTTTCCCTCAGTGTAGGATCGGAAATTTTACACCGTTCAAAGTCTCTTTCAAATTTTTATTTTTCACTATGAGAAATCCATGCGACTAAGTAGCAGATTGCTTAAAAAAAAAAGAATTTAAGGTTTTCATAAATAATAGCCGTATTTTATTGGTAACTCAGTTCTTAGATGTGTTACCAAAAAAACACTCTAAATGCTAGTAATTTTTAAATTCTTATTAATTTAATTTTTATTATCACTTTAACAGAATAATCAATAAAAAAATTTTTGTTTGCAAAAATACTTTCAGCTTTGGAGACTAAGAAACATTTTCGTTGAACGTTAATATAAAAAGATATCTTGTTCTTACCTCACTATCAATTATTTTTCTGTAATTTAATTAAGCTCATTCAATATGAAAATCCCGCTGCGCTGAGTACCCACAAACACAACAATAAATACACTTGTCTATTTCCACAAGCTCTTCATTTTATTTAGATACTATAGGTATACCACCTAGGTACTTCCTTTTATTCATCCGGTGAAATGTTTACCACACACACAAACCAAATTGTTGGAAATTCCTTGTTATTCTATGATTATGATCCTGCGGTATACACTTCGTAATTACTGTCATTGTCTGGAACTTAATCAACGGTATTCCATGCTGTTTCTACTGTTTTCGAAATATCTAAAGAAGTTGAAAACACATTCGTTTTGTTTGTATAAACACACTTATACATCTCTCACTTTTCGTCTCAAGACTATGATTACAATTTTGTTACACGTCTTACAGCACGTGTAAAAATAATTACCTACAGCCAATTGCTGATGAAGTCGCTCTGCCGCTTTTAATTACTCCAGCCAGCACCATCAAAACGGTTTTGTGTTAAAGAAAACATTTGTGTTATTCTTCAAATAGGTATTTGTACGAACATCCTTTTACTTTTCCCCCTGAGGCAGATTAAACGTCTTGTAAGTTCTAAGGCATGATAATCCACACGTGAATAACAAGATATGTGTGAGAATGATGTTGTTTTACCTTACCGCACTTAGGAAAAATATTTTCGGGTAAAGTGGTTCAAGATGATTGTAAAGGTTTTGAATGTTGTGTTTTTAAACTCTTGAACAATAAAATGCACGACTGGGTCGCACGTACTTGCTCTTGTAGTTCAAAGCATCTTTATCTTAAATATCTATTGAAAATTTAAGATTTTGTGAAGAAAAAAAAATAAAAACAAAAAAAAAATCGAAAGTTAAAAAAATTCAATTTTTTAAAAATTTTTTTGAAAAACTTTTTTTTTAATTTTTTTTTTAAATTTTTTTTTACATTTTACACTTCAATACCTATGATGTCTGTAAATTTTGAAAAAATTGACTTATGCTTTGATGAAATATATGAACTTAAAAAACATGTCAATTTTTGAAAAACGGCAACGCCATATTTCCGCTCTTGGCATTTTTTGAGAAAAACTAAAAACGCAGTTTTGTTGGAATCAATAAGAGTACTGCCCACACCAAATTTAAACGAAATCGTTAGAGCCGTTTTCGAGAAATTTGAAATACCTCGAAAACGTTATATGGGAGATATGCGTTAAATTGGAGATATTAAAAAAATAAAAAAAACGGACCTAGGGAATTACGTAAAAATCATCTGTACCAAGTTTCAAGCAAATCCATCCACCCGTTTAGGCCCTAGCTCGATGTACAGATGGACGCACAGACGCACAGACGCACAGACGCACAGACGCACACACGCACAGACCGACGGACGGCATGACGAAAACCACTTTTTTGATCTTCTCCATTATCGTAATGTTGGTTTTGATTAAAACCTCGATTTTTTTTTTCTACACGAAACCAATACTTGCCCTATAGAGCAAGTAAAAAAGGAGTTTTTGGGCTGAAAGAGTTAATATAATTCCTTTTAACAGAAAAAGGTATTACCTTCCATTTCTTCTTTAATAAGAGCGACAGAATAATTTTTTTTTAACGTGATAACGTCTTATAAATCGATGAACCATGGCAGCCACCACAAAAAAGTGACGCCATTTTCTAACGTTACACTCTTGCACTTTCGAAGTGCGGCAAAAAATTTCAATTCAAAATTTAAAATAAACTATTAGAGATACAAAAATCTTCTATAGCTTATTTGAAAGATAATAACCTAAAGCTTAATACCAATGAAGAATTTTTAAAAATTCCTTCATTTAATAGGGTAAACAGGGGTAAAACGAAAAGATGAAATTTGGGCTAAAATCTAAACGCAAAGTCGTAGAGAATTAATTTTTTTCCTATAGATAGATGAGATTAATTTAAGAATAACTGCATTTAAGAAAAAAATTTTAAAAATTTTGAAACTAAGCTATAAAGTTTTGTTTGAATGTTGTACACGTGTTGGGGATATGACAAAATGATTTTTTTGACAATTCTAGAGATGCCAGGTGAAAGATGAGGAAAAAAAAATTAGGCGTGTGATACGGTTTTTTTTCCAACACTCTGCGTTTCGAAATATGAATTTTTGAAAAACACCTTGTTTTTTAGGGGCATTTTTGGGTAATTTTTGATTTTTAGCTTTTTTTAGGAGCGTTCAAAAAATCTCAAACGTATAGGACATATAGGTTTTGGCTTTATGCATACATGTGTACGAATTTGGAACCGTTTAGTGAGTTTTGACTGAATAACGGAAGAAACAAGTTTCTAAAAAACACGATTTTTAACCGTTTTTAATCGATTTTCATCGTTTTTTATTTTTATCTTTTTTTGTTTAATAGATACAGGAATAAAGTATATAGAGTAATGATAGACCATGACTGCGACTATATGTGTGCGAAGTTTCAATCATTTTTGTAAACACAATTTTGAGATAACGGTAAAATAAAATTTTAGAATTCAACAGGTTATAACTTTTGACCAAGAGCAAATAGAAATATTAAACTTTTATGAGAATCCTGATACAATTACCTTACATTTGGTATATCAAACATAACGGTAGATTAACTACAAGCTACATAATGTTAAATCAAGAAACTTTCGAAAAAACCTCAAAACACCAGCTCTATTGCCCCCCCCGAACAGCCACCAGTGTGGGATGTACCGTAATCTCAGTCTGGAAATTCGACATGGTTGACTTTAAAAAATTCTTACTTCTCTTGTAGGCATCTTTGAAATGAGATTGACACGTCATATGAAAGGTGAAATAATAAGCTTTTACATGGTATACAATTTTTTATAAGTTGTCAAATAAAAAATTGATTCCATAGCCTGAGAACATAATCATAAATGTTTTTTTTTTTGCTTTTTTTAATGAAATTTGATCGAGTTCAAAAAATTCTAGCTCTTTTTGTAGATGTCTCATAGACCTGATCGATATTTATATTTTGAGCTTAGACAATAAGCTTTCAGATGGTTTAAAATTTTTTGTAGGTTGTTAGGAAAAAAAATGAAATTAATGACTTGAGAAGGTAACAATTCATGTTTTTTTTCTTATTGCTTTTTTTGATGAAAATGATTGTTTGCAATAAATTATTTTTATACTCTTTGCGCATTATTAAAATTTAAAAATGGCTTCTTGGCTTTTACATTGCATAATTTTTTTTGTAAGCTTTTAACATAAAAAAATTAATATAATGAGAAAATAAAAAAAGTTTTTTTTAAGCTTTTTCTTGTAAATTATGATTGTTTGAAAAAAGTAAACGCTTCAATTGACTCATTTTAAACAAAACCACACAACCTGTTTTCTGACGACGTTATCACGTAAAATCATCGTCCGTAAACCGGCTTTACAGACAATATCATTTTTAATTCACTATGGAAAAAAACACCCTTTAGATCAATATTTTCATGAATTTTTCAAAATTTTTGTTGATGTTTTTTAGTAAATTTTAAATTGTCTCAAACTAAATTCAAGTGTTTCCAACACCTACCCTTAATTTGCAATAAAACCTTTTATACTAATCAAGCTCAATCAACAGACGATAAGAAATTCTTTCAACGTGTTTCAAGATGATTGCCCAAGATTCACAAAATATTAACATCCCATATTTTATAGTAGCCAACCCTTTTTTAACATCACCAACTCTTTCTTAAAAAAAAAAAAAAATTTTCATTTAAAAATTCTCAAAGCTCGACAATAACCAATTAGATTATCCCGAATTATTTTTCTTTAATTTCAAAATTGTTTTCATTTTATTATTAAATCACATCAGTCGAGTTGGGTCTTCTTTTTTAGGTACTTCTTCCACAACCTAAACACCGTCCGTTTCGTCGTCGTCGACGAATCTGGACGATGATGATGGATATAGCTGCAGCAGGAGCATCCAGAACCAAAAGGAATAACACTTTTCTTTAGAAGTTTTCCAAATTAATTTTCTTTTGAGCTTCGAGAGACTTAAGCATCCAAAAAAAAAAAAAATAAAAGAAAAAGAAAAAGGGTTGAGAATATTATGAATGGACAAGTCCTTCATATCCATCACGGAATCAAGGGTTGGATGAGTCTTGTTTTTTTGTTTTTCTATTTTTTGCAGAGAGAAGAAAAAGAGATTTTCATCTGTTTTAATGAAAACAGAGAGCAATGGCGAGAATTTTTGTTTTTATTTCTTTCTGTGAAAACTAAAAAGGTATCTCTTCTCTACTACCTAATAAGATCCTTTCAAAAAAAAAGGGGTCTTATATAATTGAATGTTGTCTTCTCTTTGAATTTTTGAGAAAAAAGACTGATTTAAACGGTTTTGTCGTGTTGTTTTAATCAAAGTGCACTGTTTAATGATTCTAATTGTTTTGTAAAGTGGATGCTTTTAAATGTGATGCATTAATCATAAACTTAATGTTTTTTTTGGGAATAACGAGATCATAATTTAAGGAGTTAAAAGGAATATAAGATTTTTTAAATGACAATTGTAAATTAAGGATCAAATAAGGCATTAAAATAGATAAACGGGTTAAGGTTATTAAAATTATTTTTATAACAAATGCGTTACCTTCTAAGTAAGAACTTAAATCCTTCTTAAGGAAGAATGTCAGTAGCGTTTCTATTAAAGAACGAGCATGTGTGTAAAAAAAATTGATCCCAATTAATATTTCTTTAAACCCGAGGAAACCACAATTTAATCTTTGATGTTTAACAATTTGTTTCCATCTAAAGTATAACCCTCTCAAACCCTCATAATCAGAGGTTTCAATATATTTTTTGAGACGTGAAACAAGTTGAAAATTAAAGAGAGGTCAGTTGAGATGGGAAGTCAAGATAACATGATTTCATCTAAAAAGGTGGAGTTCTATCAACAACATCACTTTTCAGATTTTTACTTATAAGGGTATACTCGTAATGTTCATCCCCAAAAAATAAACTGGACAAAGAGGATAACATGTACCATGTTAAGAGGTAATTACATATAAAACTTCACTTAAAATTGATTCCAAATTGAGTATGAACAACAGAATGATGTGGTCAAAAGGAAGTATGTGTGCCAGGGGTAGGTATAAGCTTAAGTTACGTGTAGTAAATACTTTGTTAGGTAGATAGGATTCAAGATAACCTTTTTTAAGGGTAGGAACCTTAATTGTTCGTATAGTCTCAAAATAAATTGAAATTTTATTCAAGATTTCTTATCTTTGCTTGTGGTGATGACCACAAGAGGTTAAATTTGCAACTTTAATTATTATATGGAGTGAAAAAAAAGCTAAGGTTTTTTCTGAGAAAGCTATTATGAGAATTTTCACAACACATTATTTTCAACTTGATTTACTTTTGTTTTCATTTATTTAAATGGTTTTTATTATATTCGAAAAAAATAAAAATAAATTTTATTCAAAACAAGAAACATTGAAATGAAAGTTCTGGCCTAACTCTACAAGTTCGTACGACTTTTGCATGCACTTTAATCTTTTTTGTGAGCTAGTAATCAAGTTTACCTATGTTTTTCTGTTGTGTTTCGATTTTTGTTACATTGCCAAAATTTTACTTTTGGCTTGACCGGAACTTTGTTTATTTCTGGAAGTTGTCCAATTTGTTTTATATTTTGCAGTTAAGAATGAAGATGCAAAAATAAAAACAATACCATTTCTGCAGCAGAGAAGACAGTTTGTGCATACCTTTCCATTAGTTTTAGATTTAGTTTCTATTAACCTAAGGTTTATTTACAGGACGGACAGCTCTTATAATAACAGCAGTATAATGCTTGCGTTCCTTCTGGTTTTAACAAATCGCTTTTTTTTGCAATATTTAAAAAAGGCGATGCTTCCCAAGCAGAAAATTATAGGGGAATCTCTATTCTATATTCTCTCAGAAAGATCTTTGCCACAACTCTTTATGTTAGGCTTTCTACGTGGATAGAAAATTTGAATCGTCTTAGCATTTTTCAAGCATTGTTTCGTTCCGGGTTTTCAACAATTGACCACATTTTCGCACTAACTAGCATAGCCAGAAAATATATTTAAATGCATAAAAAGTTATATGTTTGTTTTGTAGACTTCAAAGCAGCCTTTGACACAGTCAACAGGCAAGCTTTGATCTACAAACTGGCATCGCTTGTAGTATCCAGAAAGTTCTTGGTAGTATATGCGAAGTTATTATCTTCCTCAAGTGCAACCGTGTGGGATGGATCCAACCTGTCTGAATAATTCACAACTTCTGCAGGGGTTCCTCAGGGTTGCATTCTAAGCCCTATACTCTTCGCACTATACATTGACTCTAAAACTTTCGAAATCATGTGAAAGAAAAAAGTAGAGAAGCAAAGCTGGCACTTAACATAATGTGGCCAATGATATCGATTTATCTTTATCGGAAAATAACGTTAGCGACTGGAAAAATATGTTCGCAAGGGTCATAGCCAAAGAAGATGACAAAATATATGGCCAGTTTTTAACTATAGCGTCCTCATCACCTTCCAGATTTATTTACCGCAACCTTAACCAGCAAATGTTAACCACTGAAAGCTACTTCAACACAAAATTTTCGTCAAAAGTTATAAGCACCATATTCAGAGCCAGAGTTGAAATATTAAATTTGAATTTCATGCCACATAGAGTCGATCTTCAGCAAACTTGTGAGAGAGTCTGAAAATATTTACCACTTCATTGCTGTATGCCCAATTCTACAAGAAATCCGAAGATTACATTTCCAAGAAAGTTTTCTGTCCGTAAATAGTCTTTACGAAATATTAAATTTTGCTCGTGGTTGGCTCACCTTGTATTAATATTGCAATCATGCTACAATGGTCGGAAAAAGTATTTTGACAAAATGCACATTTTTCTAACTGATGAGAATAATCTGTAACGGTTGAACATAAAATAAGGAAGTTGACGGTTACTTATTAAGTATATTATGGTGAATCTCATGATGGTCAATGTCAGTCATATAGTTGGTATTATGCTTCGAGGCTGCATTTTTTGTATAAAAAGTACTAATTTTTGAGGGAAAAAAGTATTTTGACAAACGTTCTTTTTCAACGTTGGTAAGGTAAGGTAATGCATTTTACGTGTTTCAAGCACGTATACAACTTACAGACTTGTTAAGGCCCCGATTTCTAAAAAATTGGGAAAAACGGCGGAACTTATAACATTGAAATTAGTGCATCTTCTGTTGCAAGTCATAATTTCTGTGTGTCTGTTAAAAAATCTGTGGAGAACTGAATTTATAGCGGGAAACTAAAAAATACCAAATATACAAGCACAAAAATATAATTATACTATTCAAAATTTACCTCAAATGGACAAAAAATGAAAAAAATGCACTCAAAAAAATTGAAGCATTTTGAAGAATTCACTTTATCGCGGATTGACTCCAAAAAGTATGAATTTGGAAATGCCATTCTTTCATCAAAAACTTTGTTAGCGAAAGTACCCTTTGCATTGAGCTCGAAGAAGACAATTTTACCATGTTTATGGTTTATGGGAAGAAAATACAGTATAATACAAATATTTAACAGTATTTTTACTTTTTTCCCTCAAAAATTAGTACTTTTTATACAAAAAATGCAGCCTCGAAGCATAAATACCAACTATATGACTGACATTGACCATCATGAGATTCACCATAATATACTTAATAAGTAACCGTCAACTTCCTTATTTTATGTTCAACCGTTACAGATTATTCTCATCAGTTAGAAAAATGTTCATTTTGTCAAAATACTTTTTCCGACTGTTGTATGACTTATCGTAATAGTTTTTTGATAAATTAGTTCTTACAACAAGTCGCTATTCAATTCAAGGGCTGCAAATTTTTGCTTTTAAATCAAATCTTTATGTTTCAAGTCATTAAAATTGATATTCTTTTTACTTTTTTTTTATGTTTTAAATCATTAAAATTACTAGTTTTTATGTTGCAAATCATTAAAATTGCTCAAACGTTTCTCGCTCTCCCATTTAAAAAATTTCAAAAATTTAAAAAAATTCAAAAAATTTAGGTAAAAATTTAAAAAAAAAATTAAATAATTGAATATTAAAAAAAAAAAAATTTTAATTTTAAAATTAAAAATTTAATATTTAATACTTAAAATTTAAAATTTTTTATAAATTTATTACTCATATCTATGTTAATATAAACTATTGTCTAATATTTTGCATAGGTAATATTTATTTTTGTAATTTATTTAGGCCAGTCATTATGTCGGAAAAAAAAAGGCTTAGAAATGCAAAATGACGAGAAAGCTAAATTTTGGATATGTTGTAGAAGATGCTTTAAAATGCTTAACTTGAAGTTTTCGACCAAGATTTCTTATGAGCTTTTTCCGCAATAACTTTTTTGACAATAACTTGTCTATCCTTCGAGATACGAACATTTTGCAAGGAGCTTTTTTGTAGCTTTTACCATGTTCTACAATTCATGCATACACATTTTTTACGTATCATGAACCGTTTTCGAGATATCGATCAAATTTTTGTCTAAAAAAAAAAAATTAAAATACAAAATTGTCTGAACAGGGTCTACAAATTTGATTTGAATATTTTTTTGGATATTCATCACCAAAAAATAGATAATGTCAAAAAACAAATCGCATATCGTAAATTTTTGACTTTTTTTTTATCGATATCTCCAAACCGGTTCATGATACGCAAAAAATGTGTATGCATGAATTGTAGAACAGCTTCTACAAAAAAAAATTGATTATTATTTTCATTACAGTTCTAATTAATCGAAAATAAAAACAAAATTTTTAAAGAAAATTCATACATATAATGTAGGTACCCGTTTATTTTTTGAAAATATTTATATTACGGTTTCCCAAACGGTTCTGCACAATTTTCTTTTATTAAAATAATTGTCCTTGTAGTTAATAAAGGTTAAAAAAATGTTTTCTTGAACAAACCTATTTCCGAATTATAAATATTTTTAGCGTAAAATTTTGTGATCACAATTTCCTAAATTTCTCAAGTGGGCCATCTAAACCCGACTTCTTGAATTTGATAATTTTTTGCATATACTGGAAGATTTATTTGTTAAAAATAATACCTACCCCAATGTATTTTTGAAAAATTTCAATTTTGTTAAAAGTTATAAGCAATTGAAATTTTGTAGGTAAATCTTTTTGTTAAAATGACTGTTTCTCAGAAATGAAAAAAAAAAAATGAAATTAATGAAACCAAATATTTTATATATTTTTGAAGGGTCTAAATGTCTTCTATCTAAAACAGCCAAGAAATCTAAAATTGGTGCAAATTTAAAGAAGCCAGATTTTGTTGCTATAGATGCAGACCAGGTTTAAGTTTATTAACAACATAACATTTTTTTAACTTATTTAACAGATTACTTCCTATAAAAGATCATAGAAATGAACATAATATAAAACACTTAATTCTTTAAAACTGTTTACAAAGTCTAACATTTGCAACCCCACTTGAAAATTTCTATATTCACATCACGTAACAACTAAAGGAAATTGTCAATTTAAGGTGGACTAACTGTCCCTTGACTATTAAGCAACCGACACAACAAAAATACAGATACAGTTGTATACTCAATTCAAGTCATATATTATGTTGCTACCTTCTTCACAAAAATAAACGACTTTCTTTTCTGACAAATTATTTTAAGGTTTTCATATACTCGTATACACTACTGCCCATGGTTTTCAGAATAAAAAAAAATCCTAATGTCTGGTTGAACCAATAAGTCCTTATACCTTTAAAAATTCATGCCTTACTTTGATTCAAATAGTGCAGAATTGTTTACTGTAACACTGTTTTGTTTTTCAAATGCAGTTTTGAAATGACTTAAAAAAAGAAGCTTAGAAAAATCAAAATATTTTAATAAGTTTTTTTAAAGCTTTTTAGAAAATTTGTTTAAAAGAAATTGTACAAAATGAGTGTTTGAATAACTCGGCATTAACTCTGAAAGAATTTGCCTTTCCTTCAAATAAAGTAAAACAAGTGAAAACAGCATGCATTTGTCCCTAAAAATACCTTCTAACAAATCCACCACAAAGTTATTCTTGAGTTTGTTTATAGTATTAGAACATTGGGTAGATATACACCGTAAATCCTTTTATTTTATTTTTAAATTATTTTCTTTTGTCGGTCAGCCAAGTGTAACTGAATGCTTTCGGTATTTCTACAAATGGAAGTATTCAAAGACATGTTTTACAAAAAAATAAAACAAGCAGAAAGTTCTTTAAGCCAAAGGTAAAATAAAAAAAAGAAAAATGACTGCATTTTTGTATCCTCGGGTTGAGTAATGATGTTTTCAGTAAACATAATTTGGCAATTTTCTACCGCATTTATTTCGTGTATGTGACATTTTTGTTTGCATTCCCTTGCCCGAGTAGGACATTCAATTCAATGTAACGAAATATCAGGGAAGCATTTTAATAAAAAATACAATTTAAATTGTTTAAAGAAATTAATCATAGAGAGCATCTTTCAAACGGACCAGCTACCGTGTTAAAGGTCAGTGAAAATAATTTCATGTCACTAAAAGTGTGGAAAAAATCGTTTTAGTTTAGTTACGTGCAATTTTCTTTCAAATAAAATATTGATTTCTCATTTTCACGTGTGTTTTATCCCAAAAAGGAATAACTGAATAAGAAACGGTTTTATTTTCGTCATCAAAAAAAGACACGAAACCATAAAAACTTTACGGAAAATTACCCTCCGCGAAAAATAATTCACCATTGAGCATTTTGTTTTTCGCTACAAAAGTTGTTTATTTTTATTGGCACTCTTAAAGCAAATCTTTTTAATATTCTGTTGCATATATTTATATTTACTGAATCACCTCTATCTTTCACCCTTAAAAAATTATGAAATTACCATTTCAACCCCCCTGAATGCTTTACATTGAGGTATTTTGTACGTAAAAGTGAAAAAGTTTACTCAACTTTTTCCCTAAACATCCTTGTTGTTATTTTTTTTTTTCGACACAAGCAATAACAAGAAAATTTGCATTTTATGTTCCAATGGAACCAATTTGTGAAAGGAGTTATGACATTTTTGCACTTCGCTTAGCCATAATAGTATGGAATGGGTAGTAGAGTATAGCTAGTTCTTGTTATATAGAGAAAAATCTCTGTCTGACTTTATCGTCCAAAAAACGAAAATTCGTCATGCATGACTGATGCTATGGTACAGATAATTTTTTATATATTTTTGTTTTTGCTTTAGCTAAAGCTAGGAATCTTAAGAATTCAATGCAATTATGCAAATTTTCAAAAAATTTGCAACGATGATAGTCATCTATATACACTGTACAGTCGTCTAAAGTTAGTTAAGGGAGAGTAAGGAAAAGGAAGGTTGGTTTTGGGATTCGCTTCATAAATTAAATTAATTTTTTGGAGTCCAATTTCCATAATATTGATAGGTATAGTAATATAGTTAGATATATGTAGTTCCAACAGTAACTATACAGATTATTTGGGAATAGTGCAAAATATTTATATCAGACAAAAAATGAGACCTTTAAAGAGTGTGTCTGCCTACAAATGAAAATAACTTAAATGTTGTAGTGAAAAAAAACTCTACTTTAGTTACAGCTGGTTTTTTGGAGAGGGTTTAAAAAAAAAAATATATATAAAATTATTAAAATTATGTATTATACATACATAATAATACATTTTGTCGTCAGGTACAATATTTTATAAAATAAAATAAATGCGCCTTGGTATCAAATCAGTCGCTTGTCGTCGGTTTTTGCCTCGCAGATATAAAAGAGAACGCTTGATTGTAGCTTGTAGTAGATACAAAAATTGTCTCACCGATCTGCATACGGTAATGAAGTGTTTAATAGTCCAAACGAAATTTGCTTTAAGAACCACTTAAAAGCTCTCAGAATTTGGTAACTATTTCATCCCACGGTTTTACGGTTTTTGATTGAGAGAAATTCTTTGTGAAATTAAAAAAAAAAAAACATGCTTCTCCTGTTTTTAATTGTTTTTTTTTTTTAGGTCTTTCATTTTAACATTGGTCAGTAGTTGAAAAAAATGTTGAATAACACGGTGTAACACTCAAAATATACGGGGGCGGAGACCTATCATGTTTTGTAGATTTTCTCAAAAACCAGAAGACATAGAAACATATAGTTTTCACTGTTCGATAAGGAATCAATTGAAGCAGTTTCCTGTTTAAGTAATTTTTTTTTTTATTAAAATTCACAGTCTGGACAAAAATAGTATAAAATGAGTTTTTTAAAATTTTGTTTCACCTATTTTTAACTTTGAAATCGATTATTTCAAAAACTATTGGTTATAATATATTGATTTAAAAATTAGAATTAAATGTACAATTTTGCCTTATTTTCATAATTTTTTTTTAGAAAACTGCCCCTCCCACCTAAACGGGGGGAGATAGATTGAGCTCCTCTACAAAAACCCGTTATCAAATCTTGGCGCCCAAGTTATCCTACTACGTGTCGAAACAACATTTTTGTTCTATACCTAAAAGTTCGAATTTCTGTATCTGGATTGAAATCGAAAATTTTTTTTTTTCTAAGCCAATTTTAAACTGATTTTCATAAAAAATACCTCGTTTGATTTGGAAATAAATATTATTTTAGAATATATTTTTAAAACAGCATGCTGTTGTGAAAACATATAATTTAATTTGACGTCGAAGTTGGATAAATGACGAAAAAAATGGAATTTTTTAACTTTGACAGCTTATAAATTCTAGGTGGTTTAACCGAGTTACATGTTTTATACATTTTTGAAAAGGTATATTTATCTCCTATTAGAAACTGTAAAAAAAATTGAAAATGGATAAAAATTTGACGAAGCTAGATTTTTTTCAATGGGTGAAGGCAAAAAAAAAAACCGTTTTTTTGCCCCTAACTACAGGTTTTTTGGGTGTTAGGGACTTTTTAAATACCGTTTCGTAATCAGTGCGACTAGCTCTACAAAATGTGATAGGTCTCCGCCCGCGTATATTTTAAAACCTCATTTTTGTTACACTGTGTAATTATTAAAACATTTTTTATCTCGTATACGCCCTTTTGGTACTAACTAGTTAGAGTTCGAAGATTTATTAAAACTCAATTTCCAAATTCAATTATTATTTAAACAACCTGAAACAAAATTTTTAGGGTTTGTTATTAAGAACTTGCCCTGTAATTGTTATATTCAAAAAAGTTTAAAACATTCCAAAGCTAAACTTAGAATGACAGATGACGAGAAATGACGGAAATATTTTAATATTTAAGCTTAAAATTTGATCATTAGCTTTTTTTCAATTCATTTTTATATTTCATCATCTTTAAACTATCTTAACTAGTCAAAATTCATAAAAACTCTAAGTTATACTTCATTTTTCTTAATTCTAATGACTTTCGGCATTATGTCTATACATTAATGTTATAGGCCCCCCCGGACATGTCTCGGACGAGTCCCGGATATTTAACGAATATTTACCGGACATATCCCGAAAAAATATTTTTATAGGTATTTATGCTTTAAATGGGAATTTAAATTTAAAAAATTTCATGTCAATATTTTTGCAGTCGAAATTAAATTTTATCGATTCTCGATTTTCTTAAGAAATTCTTTTAAAAATAAAAAGTTCAAATGTAAAATTAAAATGCGAAATAAATTTTAAAGGTATTATTTGTTATTTCAAAGCGTTGAAAATAAAATCATTCTCATCATGTCTGCTAATGACAAGTCAAATCTTAAATACAGATACAGATAAAAAGTTACTTCTAATTTCTTCTTTTTAAATTCCATAAAAGGCCAAAGCAAACCCAAGGTGTACTCAAGCATGTTTACATAGCTCGTTCTGTTGTGTCATGTGTCCACTCTAATCTATTACAATTCACTCACGGATATCCTGACAAACTGGTGTCTCTGTCCAAATGTGTACCTTCTAAATTCTACAAAAACTAAAAACCAAACTTTTTTTTTACAATCTCCCCTTATTTATTTATTGTTATCTTTTTCTTGTATAGCTATTCTCTTTTTTTGGTTGATAAAAAAAAAAAATGTACACACTCAGCAAAATAATCGTATCAAATAAAGATAATCTTAAGCTTAACACATTTTTTTAACTCGAACCATTAGAAAGGAAAAGTTGAGTGTATTATGTTCCATTGTTCCCTCATAACTTGTAAACTACTTATCATAATTTGAAAAAAGACATATCATTTGAAGTGTCTTTCTTGTCCAATAATTTATAGGTTATGTACCGTTCACTTGTATGGCGCCCTCTAGGAGCAAAAGTTTAGAACTTAAAATTTAGTTTTGAATGTACAGAATACAGATGATCTGCGAATAGTTTTAAAAATAGTAACTAAATGGTTACTACTCGTGTATTAAATTTTTCTTCCCGTGTAAAGGTCAAAGAAAATAACTTAACATCCTTTCTGTTGGGATAAAAGATAATCTATAATTTCTAACATCACTAGAATTCTGAAATTTGCTTTACCCCTTAGAAACATTAGGATTCTCAGTCTGAGAAATATTCAGTGTGGGCCTGTTGCAGTACCTACATTAGGGTGGGTCAAAAAAATCGAATTTTTTTTTTTTGATTTGGTTACTCCGAAAAATCGATTTCTAGACCCCTCTAGAATATACACACCAAATATGAGCTTTTTATATTAATGGGAAGGTCCTCCGCTTTGCAATTTTCCATTTTTACATCAAGCTTCTACTAAAAAAAAATAATTTTTTTATTAATTGACTTTTTAACAAATTTCTTTTCATATTCTTGTAGGAAATTGAACGCTCTAAAAAAAAGGCCTTATACACTTTTTTCGTTTATCTAACCGTTGAATAGATATTTGAGGTCCAAAAATCGAGAAAATCTTTAAAAATTCGTTTTTTGTTCTTAATTTTGTAACAAATTGAAAATTTATAATGATCAAACGCGCAAGACATATTCTTGCTGGAAATTGATTGCTCTACAAAAAAGGTCTTATTAACTTTTTTCATTAATCTAACCATTCTAAAGATATTCGAGGTCAAAGTTAAAAAAAAATATAATCAAATTAGCAAGATATATTCTTGTAGGGACTTAAACGTTCTACAAAAAATTCCTTGGAATCAAATTGATTGCTTTAACCGTTTAGAAAATATTCGTATCCAAACCAATGTTCACTGATTTCAATAGTTTTCTTATGACCCGTATGCATTGCGATTTGGATACGAATATCTTCTAAACGGTTAAAGCAATCAATTTAATGCCAAGGGATTTTTTGTAGAACGTTTAAGCCCCTACAAGAATACGTCTTGCTAAATTGAAAATAATGAATTTTCAGTGAGCTGGAAAATTTTTAAAAATATAAAATATTTTTATTATTTTTTTTTAACTTTGACCTCGAATATCTTTAGAATGGTTAGATTAATGAAAAAAGTTAATAAGACCTTTTTTGTGGAACAATCAATTTCCAGCAAGAATATGTCTTGCGCATTTGATCATTATAATTTTTCAATTTGTTACAAAATTAAGAACAAAAAACGAATTTTTAAAGATTTTCTCAATTTTTGGACCTCAAATATCTATTCAACGGTTAGATAAACGAAAAAAGAGTATAAGGCCTTTTTTGTAGAGCGTTCAATTTCCTACAAGAATATGAAAAGAGATTTGCTAAAAAGTCAATTAATAAAAAAATTATTTTTTTTTTAGTAGAAGCTTGATGTAAAAATGGAAAATTGCAAAGCGGAGGACCTTCCCATTAATATAAAGAGCTCATATTTGGTGTGTATATTCTAGAGGGGTCTAGCAATCGATTTTCCGGAGTACCAATTCAAAAAAAAGAATTTCGATTTTTTTGAACCACCCTAACCTACATACAATTTAAGGTTTCATCCATGTGGAAGGCCCACCGGTACCGGTCCATGTCCATTGTCCTTTCTCTTTCTCTATAAAAACTATACTATTCCATCGTTAACTTTCTTCCGCTCAACTTGAACTTGAGAAAAACTATTTTTAAATTTTTCTTTTATATTCCATTTTCCATTTGTTTCTTGTTGTATCTATTCTACTCTCTCAATAATTTAATTTAACGATTGAACTTTTTTCTTGTTCTTCTAGCACAGCAATTTGTCCAAACCGAAAATCAGATAAGTTCAAAAACTCTACGAAAGTAGGTAATTCTGTTGGGTTTTCAATGAGAGTTTTTTTTGTGATGATATAAAAATAAAAAGAATATCATTGCTCGTCTTTGCTTTAACCATCCCCAAGTGTATAGACCATAGACTATACCTCCTTACTTTGCCTTAAGGCTTTGAGTATAGTAGTAATGTTAAACGAAATTGTATGAATGTTTCTTTTTTTTTTTCATATTTCAAGTTATCCTTTTTTTTTAAGCTGTAAAACAATGTGGCGCCATTTGAAAAGCGTCCAAGGATAACCTTTAAATTGCGTGGATATGCGTATAATGTTTCGATTAAATAAGAAATACTAAGATAGACTTTCGATGTGAATTTTTAAAAAAGTTTTTCCTTTCAGTTTTTGTTGGTTCTAAGCAGATTTGATTTTTGATTGCTTCTTGTTACGTTTAACTGGGTAATTTGAAAGGATTATTTAGTTTAAGAAGATTTCATGTCCTGAAATTCAAATGAAAACTTATAAATTTATGCGACAATGACACCATTTAATTACCGTTATTTATAGCTTCGAGAAATTGATTCAGCAAAGTTTCTTTTTCCAACACAAATTGCTTTAAATAATCCCATATCCTTGTAGAACCTGAGCTCACCTACCCTTTCACAAGACATCATCCATTTTCTGTTTAGTTCTACAAATTACATCTCAATTGAACCAAAAAACACAGACCATCCATCTTCGAAGAAAAAATAAAAAAAAAAAATAGCCCCAGCATTTAATTTTAAATAAATTCCCTGAAGCAAACTTGAAAGTAAGAAGAAGAACAACTTCATGAAAAGCCAAGAATCACATAGCTCTTGGGTAATTGCAAGCAGCACCTTCAGCATTTGTAAACGATTGCAGAACTGTAGTACGGTGTCCGATGGTTTTCCCTTTAAACATTCTTATTTCAGGTATTAACACAGCTGCTGTTATTCTTTTTTTAAAGAAGTTGCAGAAGTTCATTTTTATCGAGGGTGTTTTTGGCTACAAATCGACAAAAAAAAAAAAAAAAATACACAAACGTAAAACCCCAAAGATCTTGGAACATTCAATTAAAATTCATTGCACGTTTCTCTAACATTTTCTTTCATATGGCGGGTGGTGGCGGTTCTGACTTGGCCAGAAGCCAATTGCGAGTAAAAGTTGATTTTTCCACCTTTATACTGCAATACGTCAGTAGTCTTTGAAAGTTGAAACCAGGAGGAGGCAGGCTATTTGTTGTGCTTTTTGATGTCTGATGGTTGTGAAATGGTTTCACTTTTTATATGATGTTCGAACATTAAGAGGATTTCTTTAAGAATTGTTCTTATAAATAAATACTGAGGTACGGAGAGAAATATAACATTAAAGTGTTTTTGTTGGATGTATTTAATATTCCACGATTTTAAACTGATTCATATTTTTTGTAAATTATTAATATTAATTTTTAAACATTAGATTAATGATAACACACATGAAGGCGGCATAGCGCGGCATCGTGTTGGCGTTCCGTGAGACGTGAGATCATCGGTGAGCAGGTGTATTTATGATTTAAGAAGAACCTAAGCGAAGTACAGTAGCGAGCAAAAAAAATGCAAACGAAAAAGTTTTAAAGAGTTTTGAACAAGAACTAAGTTACCAAATTTGGCATATTGAAACTGTTTTATTTTCATTAAACAGAGTCAATTTGTTCAATATTTTACTCCAAAAACATTATTTGGCCAAAAGTCTACCTAAGTATGCGTTTTTAGACGAGCGAAAAAATGCAAATGTTTTTATCGTTTGCATTTTTTTTGCTCGCTACTGTATGTACGTAATGTACTTCGAGACTTTTTCTTTTAAGTTTAAGAAAATGAAGTATATTTTGCTTAGATTTGTTCGTATGTTAAAAATAATAGCGATTAAAGATGTAATAAAGGGACTAAGATCAGATGATGAGAAGAATTAATTGCACCTTCGAAGAAAACTTAAAAACATTTCGTAGCGTATTTGGTGACATCGAATAGTTCATTCCACAGAAAGTGGTTTGTTACACTTATTTTATTTTTTTTACATACTATGAATATAAAGGTATTAACTTTATTTATGCATTTTTTCAATTAAGCAAGTTTATTTTTTGACGTGATAACGTCTTATAAATCGATGAACCATGGCAGCCACCACAAAAAAGTGACGCCATTTTCTAGCGTTACACTCTCGCACTTTCGCAGTGCGGCAAAAAATTTAAATTCAAAATTAAAAATAAACTATTAGAGATACAAAAATGACCTAAAGCTTATTTGAAAGATAATAATCTAAAGCCTAATCCAAACGAAGGATTTTGAAAAATTAAGTCATTTAATAGGGTAAACAGGGGTAAAACGGAAAGATGAAATTTGGGCTAAAATCTAAACGCGTGGTTGTAGAGAGTTGATTTTTTTTTGTTATAGATAGAGGAGACTGATTTAAGGATAACTGCATTTAAGAAAAAATTTTAAAAAATTCTGGAACTCCGCTATAACGTTTTGTTTGAACGTTGATCAGGTGTCTTGGGTATGACAAAATGTTGATTATGGGTAGGGGAAATTTTCCTTGACAATTCTAAAGGTGCCAGATGAAAGATGAAAGAAAAAAAAATTAGGTGTCTCATACGGATTTTTTCCAACACTCTGCGTTTCGAAATATGAATTTTTGAAAAATACCTACTTTTTTAGGGGTATTTTTGGGTTGTTTTTGATTATTAGCTTTTTTTGGAGCGTTCAAAAAATCTCAAGTTATATGGGACATGTAGAGGACGTGTAGATAAATGCGCATAAATGTGCAAAAAATTGGAATCGTTAAAAGAGTTTTGACTGAATACGGAGAAAAATAAGTTTTAAAAAAACAGGTTTTTTGGCCGTTTTTAACCGATTTTCATCGTTTTTTATTTTTAGCTTTTTTTCTTTAATAGATAGAGGAATATTATATAAGGAGTAATGATAGACCATGACTACGAAAATATGTGAGCGAGGTTTCAATCATTTTCGTAAACAAAATTTTGAGATAACGGTAAAATAAAATTTTAGAATTCAAAAGGTTATAACTTTTTACCAAGAGCAGATAGAAATTTGATTAAACATTTATAAGCATGCTGATACAATAACCTTTCAATTGGTATATCGCACATAACGGTAGACTAACTACAAGCTACACAATGTTTAATCAAGAAAATTGCGAAAAACCTCAAAACACCAGTGGAGCTCTGTTGCCCCCCGAACAGCCACCAGTGTGGGAAGTACCGTAATCTCAGTCTGGAAATTCCACACGGTTGACTTTAAAAAATTCTAACTGCTCTTGTAGGCAACTTTAAAATGAGATTGATTTGAAAGGTGAAACAATAAGCTTTCACATGGTATAAAATTTTGTGTAGGTTGTTAGAAAAAAATTAATTTAATAGCATGAGAACATAAAAATAAATGTTTTTCTTTGTTTTTTTGATGAAATTTCATCGAGTTCAAAAAATTCTATCTCTTTTTGTAGATGTCTCATAGACTTGATCTATATATATATGTTTTTAGCTAAGACAATAAGCTTTCAGATGCTTTAAAAATTTGTATAGATTGTTAAAAAAAATGGATTTAATAGCGTGAGAAGATAAATTTACATGTTTTCTTTGCTTTTTTTGATGAAAATGATTGTTTTAAATAAATTATTTTAATACTTTTAGCTCATTGTAAAAATTTAAAAATGGTTTTATTATTGAGATGAAATATTTGGCTTTTTAATGGTATAATTTTTTTTTGAGCTTCTAAAATAAAAAAAATTAATATAATGAGAAAAGAAAAAAGGTATTTTTTTTTAGCTTTTTCTTGTAAATTATGATTGTTTGAAATAAATAAACCTTTCAAATGGCTCATTTTAAAAGCACACAACCTGTTTACTTAAGACGTTATCACGTAAAATCATCGTTCATAAACCGGCTTTACAGACAACCTCTTTTTTTTCAATTAAGCAAGTTTCTTTTTTAATTTTAATAATTTAAGGTGAGAGTTCAAAGTGTTTTTCCACAATAGCTGAGAAAGAAAAATTAACAAAAAAGTAATATAGTAGCCTTTAGTACCTTAAAACTTAGTAGGTCCCGAGTAAAAATAGTAATTGAATTTTTAAAGAAAAATAAAACAAAATCTTGACCCCCGCACCACCGCCGTTTGGCGGAAAATTTAGGCGCACCACCGCCGCACCACGACTGCACAACGTTCGTACCATTTTATTTTGAATGAAAAATTCGGTGCACCATGATATACATAATTTTGGATTATTGAAAAAAAAAAAAAAAACTTACGACGGGAATTAGATTAGAACCCAACGCCTTAACCACTCGACCAATTTGTTGCTTAAGTCAAAATAACTTTGAAGACTACTTAAACATTTTTATAAGTATGAGAATAGAATTTTTAATCATGGTGCAGACGTGGTGCGGCGGTGGTGCAGCGATTTTTTTTTCCAAATTTTTCAAGTTGAAATGGTGCGGACGGACGTGGTGCAGTGGTGGTGGTGCGGCGGTTTAAACATTTTTGATCATGGTGCTGATGTGATGCAGCGGTGGTGTGGCGTAATTCCATTTTTACTCAGGGTACTACATAATTTTAGCACTAGTTTTTCCTATCGGGTAAGAAAATTAAAAGTTCCACCAACTTCCGCCATTTTGTTTTATGATTTGTTTTTTGCATGGATTAGTGGGTAAAAAACACTTGCGAAACTTAATGGCTCCGAAATCTTATAGCATCCCAAAATCTTGACACTTATTGTTCACAAAGGTAAATTGGTTCAATTATTTAGTCAGCTATAAATTTGTGTTAATTGTGGTAAGGAGGATTCGCAATTTTTAGCAACAGGCTGGATTAAATGCTGCAAACACAAACTTTCTCAACCCCCAGCGACTTTAACAGGACCAATTTGGTGTGGAAATTTAGGACATTAATACAACAGATGACCATACTTTAACTTCCATAACATGAAATGTTACAAACGAAGTGTATTATATAAAGAAGTTTTTGGTATATAGCTTTACTATATGCCTTACATTCTTTATTAAATTTTTTTTCACGTTCAGATGTATTAGCACTTTTTTTTTGTATACTGTCCATCGTCCTTTCTGTAAGAAGGACTTCAAAACTAATACAAAAATTCCTTTAAGCAAAAAAACTTTTTTCCCACATTGACCACAAGAAATTTTGAAACAAAAAAAAAAAACTACCGACAGACAAATTTTTTTTTGTTGTGATTTTGCAAGAAAATCGAATGCATGAGGATATAAGTAGGTGCCTTGCCTTGCCTTTGGAAAAACTTTCTATTGTCAATGCATGAGTGTAAAAGAGTATTCAAGTCTGAAATCTTCTATTTTTTTTATTGTTTTTTTTTTGTTTTGTTGCAGGATATTTGTATATTCTTCGAAAATTCTTTTGACTCTTTTGAAGAAGACTTCATTTCCTATTTTTCCACAGGCAAAGGCACATCATCCTTATATATATCATCTCTCGTTTAATGTATATAGAGTTCTGGTTTGGTGTTTCAATTGAGTTCGAAGTCCTTTCACCAGAAATTTTCTTTGTGAGGTGCTTTAGAAAGAGAGAGACTCGACTCTTGGACTTGGACACATGACAGAGGTTGCAAAATGATGATCAATGAAGTTGCTTATTCAGTTTATTTTTCTTTCTTTTCGTCCTTATTTTTTTTTCTTTTTGTTTATTTGTATTGGAATAGTGCATATAAGTAGATGATATGGACCACCTTTATGCAAATTGAATGTCAGTTGTTATTCAAAGGGCTTTTGTATGTATGACTGCAGAACTAATGAGTTGCAAATCAACAATGACAGACAAACCAAATACGTGCACAGAGAAAGATGTATATTTCCTGGAAACAGCCTCTGAAAAAAAAAAATGATTTTTATTTCGAATTTGAAAACAAGAAAATGAAAACAGACAATTTGCACACAAAGCATTCTTCGTGCTACGTTAGGATGCAACAAGGTGAATTTTAACTGCCCTCGGGAATTTATTCACAATATTCAACCCTTGTTTTCCTTGCGCAACACAACAATGCGAAATTATAGGTGGAAATTAGATGTCATTCCGGTGTCATCTGCAACACCACAATTTTTTTACTCTGACAAGGCAGACCTATTGTTCCCTGGGATGTCACGCGAAATAAAAGAAAGAAATCATCAGCGCGAGTTGTTCGAAAAACCACAATATTCTTCTTGATTACTCTTGTGCATATTGAAATCGCCTTCGCATTTATCTACCCTCGAGGTGTGAAACGGTGATTTTTCATTATTATACTGCAGTTTTATTGGGGTTGGTTAGCAAACTAGAGTAAATGGGGAAGGCTTTAATGGGTGATATAAAGGTACTTTAACGACTTGGTTTTTTACTTTAAGAAAACTTATTCGAAAAGCTTTAAGGCGTATCCGAGCTTACTATTTGTTTCTTCAGTGGAATAGCAGTTTGGGACATAAATTCCAAAAGCCTTCTAGCATCAATGGAAACTATAAATTACTGCCCAAACTTCAAGCCCGTCTAATTGGAACTTTAAGAAGTTTAAAAGACTTTTAAAAGAATCTCAGGAAATTTCATTTTTTATGAATTCCTTCTCTTTGAATAATACCTTCCTCAATATCGACATTCCTCACAAGTCTAAAGCAAAAAAAAAAAAGAAATCACAGAAAGCAACCTTTAAAAACAGATAAAGTACATCTCTTTTGCAACTAAGCTCCACAAAAAAATTAAAAAAAAAAGAACAACTCACAAAACTTCATTTGCTTAAAGGTCATGAATGGGCAATAAATCCTACGCAAAGCGATATGAATCTCAGCTTAGGCGAAAAAAAAGTGGATTTATTAATTTTTCTTTTGCACACTCGTGCACCGTTTATTTAACAAAAAAAAAAAAAAAAAATAAAGGAAGACAAAAAATAAAACATGCAAGGAACTTCACAATCTTTTTTTAAATTCAGGCTTTTCCAACAAAAACAAGATTATTTAACACAACGAACAATGGGTAACTTTTTTTTTTTTTAGAAAAAGGGGGGAAAAATGCAAATAACAAAAAATTAGCCCCACAGAAAATCTTTACGGAAATCCTTTGTTTTTTCTTGTTTTTGGTGTTTTTTTTTTAAACATGAAGTGAAGAAAGTTTATATCCACTCAATGTTTTTTTTATCTATCTCAATGTTGTAAGGATTTTTATTTATGGAACACAAAATGCGATGTTTTAAAAAAAAAAGTTTAGGGTTCATCGTATGAATATGAATATCGTTTAAGGTTGAGATTTGTGTTTTTTGTTTGCATTATGAAAGGTATATCTAAGCTTGTTATTTTGTTCTCTTTAAATTGGTTAAATAGGGCTTATCAGTAATTTTTTAAAGGAGTTATATGTTTTTTTTTTTGTTTTGTTTTTTTAATTCGATGCTACTAAGAACTTTTTACTTATAAAAATATAATGTGAAAGAATTGAATTAAATTTTGTTTGTACAGATTATATGTATAAAACTCGATAAATGTTCAAATTTTAAAAAGCTATTTCCTTAAAATTATGAGTTTTGAGATAACATAAAAAAAAAATCATGTGTGCAATAAACACGTGGTAGAAGTGAAACCTTAAAAAATCATTTTTCTTGCAAAAAAAAAAAAAATAAAATAGAAAAAATCTACCTATTTTTATTCTATCACCTTCAAATCCATGTTTTTTATATGACAACCTATATAAATTTTATATCATCTGAAAGCTTGTTGTCTTAGCTCAAAATATATTTATCGATCAGATCTATGAGACATCTACAAACAGAGCTAGAATTGTTTGAACTCGATCAATTTCCATAAAAAAAAGCGAAAAAACACGTGTTTTTATCTTCTCACACTATTAAATCCATTTTTTACCCAACAACCTATAACCATCATATACACCATCTAAAGCCTATTATCTTAGCTCAAAATATATATATCGATCAAGTCTATGAGACATCTACAAAAAGAGCTAGAATTTTTTAAACTCGATGAAATTTCATCCAAAAAGCAAAAAAAAACATTTATTTTTATGTTCTCATGCTATTAAATCAATTTTTTGTTTGACAACCTATTGTTTCACCTTGTATAATGATGTATAAATCTTATTTCAAAGATGTCTACAAGAGAAGTTAGAATTTTTTAAAGTCAACCATGTCGAATTTCCAGACTGAGATTACGGTACTTCCTACACTGGTAGCTGGTCATCGCCAACAGATGTCCACAGGTGTTTTGAGATATTTTTCAATTTTTTCAATTTAAGATTGTGTAACTTGTAGAGCACGTACCGTTATGTGTGATATATCAAATAAAAGGTTATGTTAAATCAAATTTGTATGTGCACTTGATCAAAAGATATAACGTGTGTTGGAAAAGAACATCTTTTTACCGTTATGTCCGAATTTTGAATATGAAATTAATTGAAATTTTGTACAATTATAATTTATTTAATTACCTATCTGCGGTACAAATTTCATTCATCTATCTAT
The DNA here is from genome assembly GCF_945859705.1 of Episyrphus balteatus. Classification (NCBI taxonomy): domain Eukaryota; kingdom Metazoa; phylum Arthropoda; class Insecta; order Diptera; family Syrphidae; genus Episyrphus; species Episyrphus balteatus. The sequence goes on from NC_079136.1 coordinate 14,800,881, forward strand.
TAAAACAAAAAAGTTATAATAAGTTGAAGTCGTGTCGCGTTTTCGTTTCATCTTGTTTCAAATCACTACGATACTAAAGAAGTTTTCACTTCAATAGTTTTTTTTATTTAAAAATAGTGCAGAAAATTCCTTTCTCCACATCTGAGGGTCCTTTATTGAGTGAATGCTTAAGTTGAGAAAAATCTCAATTTGAGTTACGACAGTGAATTTCGTTCTGAATCCTATCTGCTTAAAACAATAAGAGTTCTTAATAAAATAAACGGAATCCGTTTAGATTCTGTTCGATTTAAAATTAACTTTTTTTTCATTTGAATAAAAAAATTTACTAAAAATAAAAAAAAATTCGTATCAATTCTTTGAATGCATTTTTATTGATTTAAAAAAAGAATCATTTTAAATTTATATGCAAATCTGTTTATTTTTGCTTGTTATTTCTATTTGCCAGTTCGATTGTTTATTTGTGGTTAATAACTTGTAAAGTTCTTTATAGTTATAAATTATAATAAGACTTAGACAACTTAGACTTGAAAAATGTATGGATTTTTTGTGCAAGAGTATTATTTTTATATTTTAAGCTTTAGCTTAGACACATACATCTTTCAGCAGGTTAAAAAAATAAGAATAAAACATTTATTTTTTTTTTTTCTTACAGTTGAAACACTAATTTTGTATAGACTTACTTTTTAAGAGAAAAATTGAAAAGATATTCCCATAAGTCTGGAGTTATAGGATCCCACCTCAAAACAAAAGTCATTGAATTAAATTCAATCAGAAAACGTATTGCCTTACCCACTTAAATACCAGCTCACTTCTTGTAGGATTTAAAATGTTTTCTAGTCTTTAAGTAACTTAATTCATATTTTCCAATTTGATGAATTATAAAAGTTGACAATATATCATCAAAAATAACCCAACATATTGTTCATGAAAGACTTCAAATGCAATTAGTTTTGATTTATTTCCGTACACTTCCACAATAAATAAAAACTCTGTCTTGCCAATTTCTTGTAAAACCACTCAGTGTGTATTTTTTTCTTGTAATAGGTTTTCAAGTGCATCGTCCTTTTTAAAAACAAATAAATAATATAAATAGAATATTAAGAATTGCTTATTTTTTTTGCAAAGACTGATTTTGCAGTCAATTTTTCCACATCAACGCGATACAAATACCATCAACTTGAACTTTCTTATACTTGGCGTTACAAGGGTTTTTAAAGGAGGTAATAAAATATTATTTATGAACACCGTTATCTGCCGCTTCAACGAAACATATTCAAAATTATGTGTTGCATTTATTTGCCAAAAAGTAAATTGCCTCTTTTTCTTGGTGTTGTACAATATTTTGATTTAGGTATTATACTTCTTTTCTTCTTTTCCCTTGGATGGACATAAGCTTTATTTCATTTGGATATAAGACATAAAAACGTTAAAACAATGAAGTCGTCTTTATGACTTTTATACTCATCTTTTCATCTTTTGTTTTCTTTACAAGACGACGCGTCAACCCTGAGACATCAAGGCATATTATTCAAAATAAAAAGTTAAGACTAAATATATTGACAAAAATATGACATCATAATAATTCTTATAGAGATCCAGTAAAAGTGTATAGGAAGGGTGATAGACTTTAGCTTATTACTTCAACGATATTCCAACAAATCACCCAAAAATAACCTCCGGTTCTATATTATAAACTAGGTCCTTGATATAGCTAAAAAAAACATAACACTCACAAAATGATAAATCTGCTAGAAAAATAACCTTACTTGTCCCCTCTATCCCCATGAAAAAAGGCCCGGCAAATGGCCATGTATGTGGAACACAAACAAGGCACTTAACGCGCTATCGAAAAGGTGCCTTCTCATATGATCCTTCCTATAATCCCCTTCGAACTGAATTCGGTTATAAATGTCGCCATTACTTACATTGATAGCTACTTTTTGACATTTATTTGAGATTATTGGATGTTTATATTTGTAATTTAGTGTAGGTGAAGTCATGAATGACGAAGCAGAACGCACTCGTCTAATGTTTGTTCAAGTTTGACTCGTAAGTGGAGTGATTTTCCCCCCAGAAAAACAAACATGGGAAAAGTTTTACGCTAAGTTTGTCCAGCTTTTTGGAGAAGTTTTGGGAATTTACAACTCTTGTTGAAGAAGTAAGGTAATAATTTTTTCTGGAAATCATGATTGGTGGCGGGATTTTTGGCCGAAATTGATTCAAAAAGGAAGCCAATGATGGCAATTAGGTTATTAATTCTATAAACAGGGTTTTACGAAGGTTTTTAGCGGTTTTACAGGCTTTGAAGGCCTTTCAATTTTCACCAGAAATCATATTCATAACTTAAAATTTTTCATCCATCAACAACTTTTTTTTTTCTTAAAGAACCACCATAATCCCATATTCAACCTGTAGGATAATCAACCATAAAACTTTACAAGCTCATAAAGACTCCCATTAAAACAAACAAGGATAATCTAAAGGATAACTTCAAAGGTGATAACCAGCAATTTTAAGGAAGTTTTATTTAAATTTCCTTCAGTTTGAAATAAGAAAGGGAATTTTTGAGTGACAAGGATTCGCGGTAAGAAAGCCTAAAGGTATACACGCAGTATTTGAAGAAATGTCGCTAAAGGGGTTGAAAGAAGTATTTTTGTGTACGCAGTTCATTATAATACCTTAAGAGCTATCTGTTGGTTGGAATTAGGAAGGGTTTGAATCAAGTTTATAATGATGTTTGTTTTTTGTTTTGTTCTCTGGTAAAAAACAGCAATTTGTGGGAATGTGAATAATCTAAAATGGTAATTAAGGATGCTTTTGAAAAACAATGGCAGGTACCTGTTCCCAAAAAATAGCTTTCGACGCCATAAAAAAATATAAACTCGTGGTGACAAAAGTCCATAAAATAATATTTTTTTTTGGCAACAAACTGAAATAAAAATAAGAATTCCCTTACACATCATAAACAATATGACCTGCGACGACAATGACACCGTATCCGTTTATTATAAATAAAAGCATTTCAGGTCTTATTGCAGATATACAAACACTTTTATTTTGTTCAAATAATGTTGCCAAAATGCTTGTAAGGTAAATTTACTGTGAAGCTGTTTATTGCGGCATAAAGAAGTGTAAACCTATTCTTTACCAAGTGGAGCAACGGGAACCGGGGTTTTTTGAAATATATCCAAACTCTGGGATTGGGATTTATTATTTTTAGTATTTAGGCAAGGAAAATGTTTGTATGGTCTTTTTTGGGGTTTAAATTTCGGAAAAATTCCATTAAATGTTTCAAAAAGTTTTAATTTAAACGAACTGAATAAAATTATTATTGAGTAGTTGTTTTGTTTTGCATTCTTTTAATACAAAAATGTTAAGTTCTTCAGTAAAGTCAATAATGCAATACATTACATCCAACGTTTAAAAACCGAAAAAAAAAAACTTAGCTTTCCAGTAAAACTATATCACTTATTTCTTTTATTTTTATGAACTCATTAAATCTCAATAAAATAAAAATGCAAATAAAATATAAAAGTTAAATGCAATTTTATTTTTATTCTACGTGTTCAACATGCTGAATTATTATTATGAAAAAAACTAGAACAATTGCTTACAGTGCTCTCGTACCTATTCTCGCAGGAGCACTAAACACTTGGAACAAATATAAAATCTGGGAAAAACTTTTGCCATAAAAATCTTTAACCCACCTTCCTGTGAATAAAACTATCATCGTCGCATAATTTTAGCTCAACTCAAGCTATGAGTATGTGCTTGTAATGGCGGCGCCAACCACAAAATGAGAGCACAGTTGTTGACTTAACTTTTTTACAAAAACAAAATAAAACAAAACGATTTTTGTTATAAAACTTTTGAATTTAGTTTGGAAAATTTTTAGCTTTTGATTGGCTTGTGAGAAAAAGTTGAGTGAGGGTTTTAAAAATGTAAAGAACGAAAGTACCTATAACCAAAAGTGTTAAAATGCTAAGTTGTCAGTTTGTTTTCGATGACGATGGTGATGGATAGATATCTTCATTGAGCTATTCATATTGAAGGACTAAGAATGCAGGAGAATGTGTTAAATTTCGTTTTAATTTTGTTTGTAACTCACAAGAATTTAAAAAAATAAAATGCACGTTTAGGGTATAAATTCTTTTGAACAATTAATAAAATCAATTGAAAACAAACTGTGCTGAATGTTCTTATTTTATTTTTGTTTTTGATAACAAACTTTGACGGAAGGTATTTATGAACATACAAAAAAAAAAAAACTTCGGCAAAATGTTTCTTTTTTTTTTTCAGAAGTTAACACTAGTCCATTTAAAAAAAGTCTATTAGAAAGTATTTTTAGTAAGTGTTATAAGTTTTGGACTTTTCTATAAAAAAAATCGTGACGCTTATAAAAGAAAAGACTGAAAAAATAGTAAGCGTTCGTTTTCGAAGATATTCTTTTTTGAATTAAGTTACAACAAGAAACCGTAAATTCCCTCTAAAAAGATTAATAAGAAAAAAATTTGTTGTTGGTTTTCTAAAATGTGATCAAAAGCCATAAAAAACGGATATTTTAGAACAAAAAGAAAAGTTTTACTTGCCGAAGCAAATATGCGAAACTTAGATTTTCAGTGACGATTAAATTTAACGTAATTAAAGAAAAAAAAATTGGTAATTCGGATTTTAAGAGGCCCCCTTTAATACATATTAATCGTTTATTTCAGAAAAAGCATAAGTCCATGAGCACTAACTTTTCAGGAGCAACAAAAATCTTTTTTTATGTTAACCCTCTGTAGGCACGTCTCTTTTTTGCAAATTTGGTTACTACTTTTTCATGTCGCTAGAACTTTTTTCGGTCTCACTATTTTATAGAGAATAATATATGAAATTGATGTAGAATATTCCGAGGAATTCGAATATTGTATTCACAATTCAAAAAAAAATATATTTTAACCCTTATAAAGACACTTTTTTGTGACCACTTTTAATTTTTGTCCTGCCAAATTCGCACCCGTGTGCCCACAGAGGGTTAAAATTCCACAACACTTCAAATTTAGAGTATGCCGAGTTATAATCTAGCTACAGATATAAACTTTTTTTCAAGTCTTAGCGGGTTTTTAAGTTTTTAAAGTCGCTGGACTTATGTCGTTTCTGTAATAAACGAATTTTTGTTGGTAAAACTTTTGTTTTTATCTAGCTATAGATTTTCAACGCTGCCTCTGATTTTAATGAATAAAATAGCAGTAGATAGAGTAAATCTTTACCTTTTTATTTTTGTATAACTTAAAGGCTAGCGTGTCATGATGGCTGCCAAAATAATTTTAAACTGGCAAAATGTCATATATTCAACAGCAAAAAACGCCGAGAAATCTAGCTTTAACTTTTGAACTCTGAGTTCAATATTTTAATGAATTTAATAAATATAGAAAAAGTAATTCCTTACCTTTTTATAGATGTATAACAGGGCATGCAAATTACTGCCAAAATTATTTAAAACTGGTAAAAAGTCATGTATTTAACAGTCAAAAATGTTGCCACCGCGTGAAATATTTACAAAAATTAATTAATGCAAACAACACTACGTTAAAAAAATTTCCAAAAATCTAAAAACTTGCCAAAATTTGGGCTAAACTGACTCATATGCATAAAATATAGTAAGAACTTGTACTAAGAAATGAAAAAGTATAAACTAATTTTTATATTTACAAAATGCGGATAGAAAAAGTTCATACTTTAAAATGTTTGAAGTAAAGGCATTTTTTACTTCTATTTATGCGTATCACTTACTGATGTACCTATAGATTTTTTTCTCTTTTGGCTTCTTTACTTTTTCACATTTTTCTTAGTCTCCAAACTGTCATTGATGACTTAAGTTCAATGAAAAATAACAAATTGATCATTTGGTCATTGGGGCGTATACGTACTTTTGCATTTCAAGTTTAGGACTCGTAAAAAAAATCGAACTCGAGATAACAATTTTACATGACATTACGATGATGGAGAATGCCAAAAAAGTGGGTCCGGCAATTCTATCTGTCTGTCTGTCTGTCTGTACCTCGAGCTACCGCCTAAACTAATAGAGCGATTTCCTTCAAACTTGGTATTTAACAGCTTTGGGTAATTCCCTAGAGGACAAATTGAAAATTTGTTTTTTAAATCAAATCTAACGGTACCTGTCATATAACGGAAATAGTAAAGTTATTTTTTTTCAAAAACGGCTCTAACGATTTTGATTAAAATTTTTGTGTGTGAAGCACATAAAAGCTTCCTTTGGAAACAAAAAAAAATATTTTTTGAACCGTTATTAACGGTACCTGCCATAGAACAGTTTTTTTTGATTTATGACTTTATCGTAAACGACAAAACATATTTCGACCAAAATTTTTGTACAGAAACATTTAAACTATCGTTATTTAAAATTTTTTTTAATTTTTCAAAAAACACTTTTTTGAATTTTTAAAAAAATATTAAAAATTTTTGTTTTGAAAAATCAATTTTTTGGAAACGGGTTGGTTAAAAATTATGAAATTCCGTTTTTATGTTTAAATTAATTATTTCTTCAAAATGGCATACCAACTTTTTTTTTTGAAAAATGTTAGAAATTTTTTATATTTAAAGAATTATTTTTTTTTTTAAACGGCTCTAACGATTTTCTAAAAATTTCTTTTTATACAAGAAATAAAATGGCATACTAAGTTTTTTGTAAAAGATCATTTGAAACGGTATTTAATTTTTTATAAAAAAAGATTTTATTTTTTTTTTACCACTTATGAAATTCCGTGAAAATATCAAATTTTCCCTTATTTAGTTCAATGAAATGCTATAACATTAGAGTAACTTTTACCATAAGAGCAAGTACGTGCGACCCCAGTCGTGCAATTTATTTTTTATTTCTCATTGCTGCTGAGTTTGTATATTTTATTGTTTAGTTAGCACTGAATAATATCTTCTGCATATTAATATCAAGCATAACTGCAAGTTTGCTATCAAAAGCCTACCCCCAATGTAATGATAACTGTGGTAATATGTATAACTGCTACTCTACTATCTTTTTTAAGTTTTGAATCATAGCTGTATCTGTTTTCCTAGCTGATGTAATTATCATCTTTCTTTTTTATAAAAGAATATTTAGTTCTATAGTCTTAAGCATGACTGGAAACTGTAAAATGTAGGCTAAGCCTTCTTTTCGTAGCCGATTCGCCCGCCTTCTTACCTACTCAAAATACTTATTTTCGTTTAATCTTTGCAAAACTATTGAAAAATGGAGTTCAATGAAACATAACTTAGTTAAATAAATAATTATTTAAAACAAAACTGAACTCTGGATAATTTGAACACACATCTTTTCTGTTAAATAATCCTCTAAATACTATTACAGTGGAATCTCGCTAAATTGAACACATACGAAACCAGGCCTGTTCAAGTTATTGGATTGTTCAAGATACTGGAACATATAAAAAGTTTTCCTTTTTGCCCGAATTCAATTTTGTATTATAAATTAATGTAAATGACATAAAACACGATTGCAAAAGAAGTTTCCTACATTGAGGAAATTCAAACTTCTATTGAAATACAATTTATTTGTTCAAGTTAAAGAGCTTCAAATATTTAAATTATTCAACTTATAGAGTCAGCAATAAAAAAGTTCAAGAAAATAGGATGTTCAAGTTATTGGATTGTTTAAGTTATCGTATGTTCAAGTTAGCGAGAGTCCACTGTATATACATTCATATTTAGATAAGGTACATTAAAGAAAAAATAAAACCTTTTTTGTGATTTCCTCCTAAAGTTATGTCCCCATAGGATTCAAGACAGACACTATCTCTCTTAGTGTGTTTCATTTTTCAAATGCCAACACGTTAAGCCCTGGCGCCAGACAGTCGGTGTTATTAATAAGGTAAGGAGAAAGACATCTTCATGTTCAAGTGGTATTTTTGTGTCTCATATTATATGAAATACCCATGATATCCACAAAAAGCTTTTCTACCATATAGTGTTATTTTATTGCCATTTAAATCTAAAACAAGAATGTCTGGAAAAAATATTGAAGGTGGGTTTACACAAAAGAGTATAAACCACAATTTTCGTGTTATAGAATACTTGTGTGTACCAGTGGCGTAGATAGGGGGGGGATCAGGGGGATATATCCCCCCCCATTGGGATCGATAATTGTGCAGTATAAACAGTCATGAATAAATAAGTTGAAGAAGCGCACTTTGAAAAAAACGCTATGGTTTTCGAGTTCTTGATTAGCTTAAAGGTTATAAATATGGTTTACCAACTTTCGTTGCCATTAAGTCGGTGTTTTAAAGAGTGAATTTAGACTTGGTCCAAGCAATGGATCTCGCTAAAGATTTAAGGGATCAACTAAAAATTAAACGGGCAGAAGACGACTCATTTTCGAAAGTTTCTTTTATATGGGAAAAATTAGCTGAAATCCTTGACATAGGCGTTAAACATAAGAGAATAGTGAAGCGACAAAAGAATCGTTCGAACCCTTCGGTTCAAAGTACAGTTAAGAATATTTTCGTGTTACTGTTTTCAATCTTTTTCTCGATTTCTATGTAATGGGCCTTGGAGAAAAATGTACAAAGCTAGAAGGGTTTCCGGTTCTTTCTAAGTATTCTTCGTCTGAAATAGACAAAGCAGCTAAAAAATTTAATGAAACTGTTGAGTTTTACCAAAAACTAGACTACATAAAATAGAACAAAAACTATAAGATTTCCTTATAGTTTTCATCCAAGAAGGAAATATTATTTAAACAATCGGGATTTCCTAATTGTTCTACCGACTTCCAAAAAGGAGGAGTTATTCAATTCGTCTGTACTTTTTTTTTTTGTGTTTGTCACCTCATAACTTTGGACCGAGTGAACCAATTTTGATAATTCTTTTTGTAGGTATTGAAAAGCTGGTGCCTGTTCAGTACCATTAGAAAAACCATAAAACCCAGTTTTGATCCATGGAAGTCGGTTTTGTTTTTTTAATAAAAAAAATACGATCATGTACGGGATCACCTATTCCAACTTACTATAGAAATATTGGTCACAATTTTTGTTCTAGTGCCAAGTTGGAAAAAATATGAAATTTTTACAAAAAATTTTGAAAGATTTTGTACATGAAAATAATAAGAAATCTCTATGGAAAAACCTTATTAATTGTTGATATTAATAAGGTTTCTTCTAGTGAGGCGGCTTAAAATCGTGCACTTTGTGATAAAAGCATGAAATTAACATCGTTGGTAGTACTCAATATAAGAGTTATTTTGAGATATTGGGCCACCTTGTATTCTATCCGGAAGGGTAGATACAAGACTTTTTCTGTGTTGCACTCGATTTGTTGCATATCATAGTATAGGCAATGAAACCTTTTTATATGATTTCGAGGTAATTTTTAACGCCCGATCGAATAAAGTCTCTGTGTGAAGAATTAAAAACTCAGAAAAGATATTTGATCAGAACTAAAAATACTTCCTCTATGAACTCATTGAAAGCAAAAGTTGTCCTGGTATTTATATTTTATTAAAGATATTAACTACACTGCTGGTTTCTACGTCAACTGCCGAAAGAACTTTCTCCAATTTAAAGAGAATAAAAACAATACAAAGAAGCATTATCAAAACTTAAAAAAAAATTTGCGAACTAGATCTATCCCCCCCCTTAGCAAAAAGCTATCTACGCCACTGGTGTGTACTTCGGTTAAACTTTTAGCCATTTGAAATAATTGCTTAAGAACAGAATGAATATGTAAGAAAAAGCCAGTTACACCAATCGGATGTATTAAGTCAATGGCTCACGTATGACCTAATTTTACTTCATTTATATTCATGTGTGGCGTCAGGACATAGAGCAATATGCTTTGTCACAGAGTACTTAAGTTTTTTTTTTTGTACTCGAATGGAGTGTATAGGTACCTTATACCTAATCTCAATCCTTGGAATAAAGTAATTTTCTTGAAGTCATGATGGCTAGTTGACCGCAATGTTATTGTCTTCTTTAGAAGTTGATAGGCAAAATAAATTGCAAAACTTAAACGAATTTTAGGCTTTTTTGCACTAACTAGAGCACGCACTTTAAGGACAAATTATAGACCAGGATATTTATGCATATTGAGTTATAATGTACGAATGTGGCGCCAATCTTGTTGGAAGATTACAATATTGAAACAAATTTTCTTTAAATAAAATAGTTCGCAAAATTATGAATTGAATACAAATTCAAAAATTAACAGAGTTTATTAGTGTCTTATTTAAACGAGAAATGAGCTTACTAAATTAGTATTCAAAGAATTATGTTGTAGTTAGAAAAGAAGAAGAATGAGTTTTGTTTCTAACACCTCGGTGAAAATTGAATAATAGAAATATGGAGGCTTTATTTATTCTATTCAATTATTTTTAATTTTAATAATAAGCTATTATGAAAAAATCAAAGCTCGATTGTGGAATAGACGAATATGACTGAGATGGCAAAAGTCACTACGTTCGAAGTGCAAATCGCTCTAGCGGCCAATTAACATTAAATGTGCAAAAATTGAAATCGTGTGAAGAGTGTATAAATGACTTCAAAATAGGTTTTGACTCTTGTAATATTTCGAAGAAGGATTTCAATAGAATTTGTAAAGCACATTTTGTTGCTGAAATTTTTTTATGGGTTAAAAATTACAATTGTTTATAAATGTGAAAATTGGAGATTCACTTCCAATTTTTTTTTTTGACGTGATTTTTTTTGGAGATCGATGAACCATGGCCACAAAAAAGTGACGCCATTTTCTAACGTTACACTCTCGCACCTTCGCAGTGCGGCAAAAAATTTAAGTTCAGAATTAAAAATAAACTATTAGAGATACAAAAATCTTCTATAGCTTATTTGAAAGATAATAACCTAAAGCTTAATCCAAATGAAGGATTTTTAAAAATTCCGTCATTTAATACCGTAAACAGGGGTAAAACGGAAAGATGAAATTTGGGCTAAAATCTAAACGCAAAGACGCAGAGAATTGATTTTTTTTTGCTATAGATAGATGAGATTAATTTAAGAATAACTGCATTTAAGAAAAAATTCTAAAAAAATTTGAAACTAAGCTATAAAGTTTTGTTTGAATGTTGTACACGTGTTGGGGATATGACAAAATGATGATTTTGGGTAAAGGAAACTTTTTTTGACAATTCTAAAGGTGCCAGGTGAAAGACGAGGAAAAAAAAATTAGGCATCTGATACAAATTTTTTTCCAACGCTCTGTGTTTCGAAATATGAATTTTTGAAAAACACCTTGTTTTTTAGGGGTATTTTTGGTTAGTTTTTGATTTTTAGCTTTTTTTTGGAGCATTCAAAAAATCTCAAACTTATAGGACATGTAGGTTTTGGCTTTATGCATACATGTTCAAGAATTTGGAATCGTTTAGTAAGTTTTGACTGAATAACGGAAGAAACAAGTTTCTAAAAAACACGTTTTTTGACCGTTTTTAATCGATTTTTATCGTTTTTTATTTTTATCTTTAATAGATACAGGAATAAAGTATATGGAATAATGATAGACCATGACTACGACTATATGTGTGCGATGTTGCAATCATTTTTGTAAGCACAATTTTGAGATAATGGTAAAATAAAATTTTAGAATTCAACAGGTTATAACTTTTGACCAAGAGCAGATAGAAATTTTATTAAACTTTAATGCATCCTGATACAATTACCTTTCATTTGGCATATCAAATATAACGGTAGACTAACTACAACCTACACAATGTTAAATCAAGAAACTTGCCAAAAACCTTAAAACACCAGTGGAGATCTGTTGCCTCCCGAACAGCCCCCCCGGTGGGAAGTACCGTAATCTCAGTCTGGAAATTCGACATGGTTGACTTGAAAAAATTCTAACTTCTCTTGTAGGCATCTTTGAAATGAGATTGATACGTCATATGAAAGGTGAAATAATAAGCTTTCATATGGTATATATTTTTCATAGGTTGTCAAACAAAAAAATTAATTACATAGCCTGAGAACATAAACATAAATGTTTTTTTTTGCTTTTTTTTAATGAAATTTTATCGAGTTCAAAAAATTCCAGCTCTTTTTGTAGATGTCTCATAGACCTGAATAATATATGAGCTAAGACAATAAGCTTTCAGATGGTATAAAATAGTTATAGGTTGTTAGGGAAAAAAATGGAATTAATGACGTGAGAAGATGAAAACTCATGTTTTTTTTTTGCTTTTTTTTTGATGAAAATGATTGTTTTCAATAAATTATTTTTATACTTTTTGAGCATAAAAATTTAAAAGCGGTTTTATTCTTAAGAAGAAATAATTGGCTTTAAATTGCATAATTTTGTTGTAAGCTTTTGAAATAAAAAAATTAATATATTGAGACAATAAAAAAGGTATTTTTTTTTAGCTTTTTCTTGTAAATTATGATTGTTTGAAGAAAGTAAACTCTTCCATTGACTCATTTTAAACAAAACCACACAACCTGTTTTCTGACGACGTTATCACGTAAAATCATCGTCCGTAAACCGGCTTTACAGACAACCTCTTTTTTTAAAAAAAAAGTTGATTATAGATCCGTTTTTTTTTTTCAAATAATTTTTTTTATAAAACACAAAAAGTTGGCAAGCATGTCACTTTTAAGAAAATATTCCTCAAGGTTTAAAAACGGGTTTTCAAAAAAAAAAAAAAAAAAAATGTGTTAACCGTTGAAATCATTTTTAAAAACTTTGTTACAAAAAAAAAGATCGTAAAATTAAATTATTTAGCGCGTTCAATATAATTCCTTGACAGAGAATTTTACTGCTCAGTTGGTATTTGATAAAAATTATACAAAAAGCTCAATCTTTAAGAGTCCATCTGTAGAACTTAAGACATAAGCTTTTAAGCATACCTAACATTAAGGTTCCAAGAAAAACAGGTTCATCAAATTAAACAACTGAGTGGAACAATTGAATGGATGATTGGTAATTTTTTCTGATTCTTCACATATTTTATGCTATAAAATCCTTTCCTATCATATTTTTGATTTCCAAAACCGACGCATCTGTTTATGATTCAAATCTTGAAATGTAGCAGATTTATCATCAAATACGTCTGTTTGCTTAAATTGTAACACATTCACCGGTGCAGATACTAAAAATGAAATAAAAATCGTTAAACATAAAAATCTCAATGAATACAACATCAAAAATTAATAAAACAACCGACCTGTCCTGATTCCAGTCTCTCAGCTCCCAGGACAGCCATTGGCACTCAATACCTACCCTACCCCCATCCATCGGTTTCTTCCTCAAATTCCACTCCATATGAACCAGGTTCAAGTTTCCCCAATAGGAATGATCTCTATTTCCGTTTCATACACAGCCAGTCAATATAATATTTCCTCGAAAAGAGACAGAGTCTACGTAGTCTCAATGTGTCGGTGCCTGAAATCCGAAGAATTGAATTTATTATTCCGCACAAAGGTGATTATGGTGAATACCACACCTTCTTATCGATATTGGCTCGGATTTGAATTTTATCTTCTCGTACAGCTCCCCGGGGAGCTTGTTAAAATGCCAACAACTCGAGAAGGATATAACATCCACAATGCATACAACATAACCCTCCTCATGTGTGTGTTTTTGTTAGGCAAAAGGAATGTAAACGAATACGAATAACGGTGAACGAGTATCGCCATGAATACGTGATTATCCATTTTTCCCTTCATAGAGAGTATTGTATAGCCCCCATATATCGCCATTCCAGGACCAGAACAACGATTGGATTTCAATTTTATTGACCAGTTTGCGGTTGAACGCGGGAGTACAATGTAAAAAATATTTACTTACACTTTGGCTGATACTCAGAAGTATAAAAAAAAAAGTATATTTTAACTTACTTCAGCATCTCGCACACCGTAGAAGAATGTTTATGATCGAATAAGGACGATTTATGAGGAGCGAACTTAATAAATTTCCAGCAAGCATTTTTAAGAAGCTATTTCCTGTCACAGTTTTTTTTATGGCTGTTGGTTGGCATCCGGTAGAAGGAGGAATTTGAACGAAAAAAACAAAAAAAAATGATTAAACGAAATACGTTTCAATTTTGAAAATATACAATATTTCTTCATAGTGGGCAAGTAAATAACAACAACAACTGTTACACTTATCAAAGTATTCATCAATGTCTTGTTACTTTTATACTTTACAACCCAGGTTAACGATTATTTGGGGAGATAATTTATGAGCATTTAAAGATTGTTTGCGTAATTCGCCCGGAAAATTGTTATTTGCTTCGTACACATCAGCCGGGAAATCTTTGAAATAATTTTTGCCGACAGAAGAACTAAGATGACGACGACGACGGTGCTGTTGTTCTTCGATGTTCACCGTCTGAAAATTGTGTAGCTAGTTCTGAGCATGTTTTCAAAATCATTCACAAATAAATTGTTTGCAAATTCATTGTAGCGTTAATTCAAAATATGCCAAACATGATTCGCTTGTGGGCCATAAATCATTTTTTGGTAAGTAAATTTCAGTAAGTTTGTTTCGATACACGGCTGTGTGGTTTGTTTCAATAATTTCAGCAAACCTGAGAAGAAAATGTACTAATAGGTGTATAAAAGATACATATATTTTATAATATTTCTGTCAAACTGAAATCATGTTTGCTTGTATAAACAAATGTCACCAAAAAAAAAATTTGATAATAACAGCTATCAAATTAACATTTTTCAGTGACAAAAGTCGTCCAACAATTTAAATATCAATTTTGATATTTTATCATATCATTTTGACATTTTTTAATTTCAGGTGGGATAGTGAAAATTTCACTTTGACAATTAAAATGTCAATGTTGACTAGATTTTACGTTTTAGTTTATTATAAGGAAACCTATTTCTTTCCTTTTCATTTTTATTATTTTTATTATTTTAAGAATTTTCTTTCTTTTTTCAAAACATTACTGAAAGGGAATATTCTTTACAAAATAATGGTGATACCTATTATTTTTTCTATTTATAGGTGATATAATTGTTTTGTTATTTTCTCCCAAACTATGTGAAGTAAAATCTTAGTGCCGATCAAATTTTCTCAGTAAATCATACATTTTACTTCGAAAAAACACAAAGCGCCTCTAAATTAGTACACATTAAGAATTTTTTATTTAATATTTTTCAATAATTTGGAATAAGAAATTGATATGAAAAAATGGTAATAAAATATCAAAAAAAATTTCCAAAATGTGACATTTAAATATCATCCTGATAATAAAAATGTAAATGGTAACGGAGTTACGAATAACAGAGTTACGCGCGACAGAGTTACGGCCGTCAAAGTTACGCGACACTGAAGTTACGAAAAACTAGAGTTACGAATTCTAAAGTTATGTTAAGCTATGACATGTGATTTTTGGGTTGGCAACAATTGTGAGGAACGATATGGAATTATGGAAATACAAACAAGAGATTGGATAGGTATGGATATACAAAGTGGGTATTACAAAATACGCTATGAATAATTATATTAATTAATAGAAAAAAAAATACGTAGGTGCAATATTAGTTGGACAAATAAGAAGTTAATTTCAATTATGTCCCCCAAACTTAATTAAGTAAACTCATGTTTTTTTTTCTATTTCAACGTGTTTGCGATCTTCTCACAAAAACGAAACCGTATATGTATATCTATACCTATCCAATCAAAATTTTACAAGATTAAATAACATCCATTTTCGCTTTACTCATTTAGTTCTGACCAATGAGAAAAATGTTAATCTCTTGTTTGTATTTCCATAATTCCATGTCGTTCCTCGCAATTGTTGCCAACCCAAAAATCACATGTCATAGCTTAACATAACTTTAGAATTCGTAACTCTAGTTTTTCGTAACTTCGGTTGCGCGTAACTTTGACGCTCGTAACTCTGTCGCCCGTAACTCTGGTATTCGTAACTTCATCGGTTTCCCATAAAAATGTTGTTTTAACATTTTAAATATCATAAAACACATTTTATAGAGCATTTTTGGCTGATATTTAAAAAATGTTAATTTGATATTTAAATAAAATGCACGACTGGGGTCGCACGTACTTGCTCTTGCAGTTCAAAGCACTTTTATGTTAGTCTACTTGTAGATTTAAGAAGCTGGATCTAAATTTTTAAAAAAATTGATATTGGAGAAGAGCCGACATTTAGGGCTTTGTTATTTGACTTTTTTGAGAAAAAATAAAAATGCAGTTTTATTGCCACTGCTTTTAATATTACTTATACAAAGTTTAATCAAAATCGTTAGAGCCGTTTTCGAGAAATTCGTAATATCGTATTTTTTTGTATGGGAGGTATACGTTCTAAACGAGATATAAAAAAACAGAAAAAAAAAACCAAATTTCAGAATTCCATAAAAATCATCTGTACCAAATTTGAAGAAAATCCATCCACCCGTTTAGGCTGTGGAAATGTGTACAGATGGACGCACAGACGCACGGACGGAATTGCGGGACCCACTTTTTCCTAATTCTCCATCATCGTAATGTTGGTTTTGATTAAAACCTCAATTTTTTTTTTTTCGACACGAAACCAATAGGTACTTGCAAGTAAAAATGTTAAATTGATATTGGTTTTTTTTTCGGTGTACCTACTGATTTTAAATTATAGGAAAGTTACTTCCATATATGCTGGCGGCAAGCCTATTTGTAGATTTGCAATTAAATATTTCAAAAACGAGATTTGTTTCAGTAAATCTGGAGGTCGAATTCGAACCTAGAATCGAAGTACCTAAGCTTAAAAAATGTTTTAATTTTTTTATATTGTTAAATTTAAATTTAAAATTTAACATAAAATCGTTCAGCAGACAAAGTAAAAAAAAAAAAATAATTTATTTTAAAGTCTAAAGGTTTATAAATGTATTTGAACAAAAGTAAAAAAAATTGACCCTTTAATAATTTACTCTTCAGGAGTCTGGAGTGGAAGCGATTTTCTAGGAAAATTTATAATTGGACAGGACATGTGACATTAAAGTTTTTGACATCTTATTTTTATAGGACAGCAATAGCTCCCAATTTTAGCTAGATGAAAAATTATGTAGTGCATAGGTTCACATCGCATTTAAAAATCTCATTAAAAGGATCATATTACAGTAAAACCCGCTTAGGAAAAACGGCAAAGTCCGTCTTTCTTTTAAGTGGGTTTTTCACTTAAACGAACCCAAGCTATGAAAATCAATATTATCGGGTCAAAAACATCACAACTAAGAAATATGAATAGCAAAAAGTTATTTTCCAAAATAATAAATACCTAGCAAAAGTAATGTGTTTTTCTCATGTTACATGTAAGTAACATGCACTGCCTATGACCACCAAAAAAAGTCGGAGAACTGAGGAAATAACTTTTTATGAAACTACAATGTATGCTACTTCTTCTAAGCAAAAAAAACAAAACACTTTCTGCATTAACATTTTTTATATCCTTTTTCAAAATTATGACCATATATAAAAAAAAATTTTTTTGCAGAAAAAAAAGGGAATTTCAGTCCCTTTCTCGATAAAAAAAATTAAGGGTATGATATTTGACTATTTTTTTGTAAAAATCCAGTAACTAGGCATTATTATCTTTCAATTAAGCCATCGTAACCTAAAAAATTGTTTAATTTAATATTTTTTACTAATTTAATAAAAAAAAAATGTTACATGAGAGTAACGCTAGGTCCGAAAGGGTTAAGTGAAATACAATATTGCGGGATAAGAAAAGTGTTTCAGATAAGCGGGTTTTTCTTGTAAGCGGGATTCTCTTAAGCGGGTTTTACTGTAGTTGTTTTGCAAACTGATTTCTTTACAAAAGCAGCCAGAACTCACCACCTGTAGTAGGTAGCTGCTTTGATTTCAATACATCATTCTATTCTACCCAACAAAAAAAACCAAACTTCATAGTGCTTTATTACAAATTTTGTCAATGGCGAAACTCTTCATACTGTAAAACAACTAAGGAATTGCGGGAATGTTTCTTTAATATCACTGCTATTGACAAAACTCATAATCAACAGTCAAATAGATTCTATTTTCTTTTATTGCTAGGATTCTTTTTTATGCTTAGACTCAGCCATAATATTCCAAAACTCCTTTAAATTGTTTTGCATGAAAGACAGAATTGTATTCTTCATTTTTTTAAGCTGTTTTTTTTACCGTGTTTTTCTTAAGTAGTACCTATTCCTTTCAACTTAATAGGGTCTATGACGTCACATTTCAAATTGATCTTATAGGTATATTTTCAAGTTAGATTTTGTAAATGTTAATTTTTGTGTACAAAAAAAAGAAGAAATTTCAAAAAATGTAATGTTCTAACGTTTTTCAAAGACATCTCCCGTTCAATGTAATGCACCAAAATCTCATACCTTCTTGGAAGCTTAAACTTAATGCAAAAATTTCGCCCCACGGGTGATATAAATTTACCCAGATGCCAGCCGAAAGGTACTAGGTATTACACATCCACAATTCATTGTCTCATTTTTGCCCTCGTTCAGTCTACTCATTTTAGCTTTTTTGGCTTTTTGCTATACAATGACTTCATTTCGAGTACCATGTTCAATTTTAGCATCCATCTAACTAAAGTATAGAACGACACTAAGGCGGCTGCTATTTCTACCAAGAGTATGTCGTGTATACTCTCTGGAACCACCTCTACATTTGAAATATGCGGTCGATCTGGTAAAATGGATAATTTTTCTCCTGGCGCATTCCAAAGAAAAGCCCTGAAAAGCTAAGAATTTATTTCCATTTCGAGTTGAAATGTAGAAATGTTCATATATATGGAAGAAGCGCGTTGATTTCCCTATCCTTGACTGAAGATACCATGCCACCAAGAAAACTACTGTAATATAACTAACATTGAGAATGAAAGTAAAAAGGACCAAGGACCTTTTGCTATATATATAACACAGAATAAGTAAAAAGGGTATATAGTATATGGATGACAACTAGCGTATGTGCTCCACCAAAGATTGCGTAAGTGCAAGGATATGATGATGCGGTGACGGCAAAGCCAAATAAATGTGGAAATGGTGAGGAACAAAAATCATAAATGTGAAAATGAGATTTTTCGCTTCATTTCGAAGTGGCTTGGTAAGGGTTTTTGGGACAAAAAAGCGTTCCGAAGAATAGTGTCTTTGGCAAGGTCGAGTGACAGTGCTTCCAAAGATGACTTTAGAGAGTTAGGGTAGGTATAAATATTTCGTTTTTTTTTTCTGTTCCCCTAAGTAAGTATAAAGGTTATAAATGGCTCCAGGTTGTCGCGAACATTGCGGTGTGTATTGTCATAAACTCTTTGTGTGGTTGGCAAAGGCACAGCGATATGTTTAAATTAATTCTATTTTTTTTTTTTTTTTCTTTGGTTTAAGGAAGATGGAGTACCTATGTACCTATTTTTAGTTCGGTTTGTGGACTATTCGTGGACTATTTTTGCAACATTTTGTTATTCCTTGAAGAAATAATTTTAATTTTTAGAATTAATATTTCCTCTACTTAATTAAGAAATGGTGATATTTTTTAAGGATTTGGAGGTCAGTCATCAACTTTGAGCTGATAACACTAAAAAAAAAATTTAAAAATTTTGGAAACTAAGTGCGTTTATACTTTTCGTATAGATTTGAGCCCAGAAAACTCAAAAATCTTATTTAAAAAACTGTTTATGGATACGTTTTCGAGATATGATTTTTCAATTTTTCAAAAATTTTGGGATATGCACCAATAAACATCCTGGTACAATCTTGGAGTGAGTGTTAATAGGCTATTTTTTTTGTTTCTATCTTTGTTTCGATATTCTATAACTTATGTCAAAAATCTAAAAAAATCTCATGTCCGCAAGTTCTAATTTCCCTGTCCTGTAGCATATGTGTCTATAATACCATCGTCTATTTTTGCTAATTTTGAAAATCTCCATTTCGCGCTTTGACCTTGAAAATCGCGACTTGCGGACATGAGATTTTTCTAGACTTTTGAGGTATGTTATAGAATGCCAAGACGAAGGTATTGAGCAAAAAAATTTCTATTAGCATTCATTCCGAGGTTAAACCCTTATTTGACTGGATTAATAGTTTTTCTTAAGTTTTTTACAATATTTTAATTTTAAAAAATTTTAAAAGGATATTATATCGATAGTAAATTTAATTATCTACAAAAAATTACTTGATACAAACTTTTAAATTCGGCTTGTTTTTCAAGTTATAGACAAAAATTATAACAAAAAGAGTCGAAAATATTGATCATTACAAAAATGGTCATATCTTTATAACTTATCTAAACTTATTTAAAATTGAAACAACTTTGATTTAAAGATGTTTTTTTAACGGCAAACCACTTTAAACTAACGATGTTCAACTTTGATTTTAAAATTTTCGTCTTCAACGCAAAATCATTCCGGAAAATAATTGAATCAACGTGGTTTTCGTTGATTTTAAGTTGTTTTTTCCCTCAGTGTGCTCGTATTTAGTATGTTGGGAAAAACAACAACAAAAAACATTGAAAAATTATACATATATCTCAAAAACGTATCCATCGTAATTTTTTTAAAAGTTATATCCGAGTCCCTGAGGTCAAAGTATATAAGAAACAAATAGTGGGATTGAGTGTCCATTTTGGCTGTAAAACAGTTTAATTTGCCTCATTACTAACATCACATATCCATGCTTTTTCCAAAAGAAAAAGTCGTAAGTTTTCATCTCCAAAAAAAGCTTTGAATTTCTAAGAAGTAGTACAAAAAAGATAACAAAAGAAAGGACATCTAACTTTTACCACAAGTAAGGCAGGAAAGCGGTTTAACAAAAGAAATTTTAACCTCTGTTTTTGAAAAAATTCTGTCTTTCCAAAAATACTCTTTGTGGAAATTTATAAAAAACCAAAACAAAGATACCTACCATTCAATTAAAAAAAATTTGAAGACACTTAAAGCTATCATTTGGAATTATCTAAATCAAATGCTTGCTTTCATCCTAATTAAACATCATTCACCAAATAAAAAAAGCACCTGTTTATAGCAATCAAGTTGAATGTGACTTAATTAAAGGAATTCCCTTTGATCTATGGATGACAATAATTGTTGATTTTGATGAAAAGGGTTGTATACCTACTCTTTTTTAATCACAATCTCAATCTGATTGTTTAATACAAGAAGAAAAAAAAAATACATTCATATAATCTCCCTTCTAATTCCACACATGACAACTTTTTGACTACCTTCTTCATCAAAAATAATAATATTATCAACAACACAAAAAACACGTGTCGTTGTCCTTATACAACCCTCATATCATTATGATGAAAGAATTGACCATAACGTTGAGATACTACAATCATGCAAAAAAAAAAAAAGAGGTGAAAATATCCATCTACCAGACTTTTCACTGTGAATATGGATTTGTTCAAATGTTCAGGTTTACAGAACAGGGATTGGGATACCCTTTTTATAAATGTCCATCGCCCTTCGTAAATCATGAGATTTTTTTTATAATTTTCTTTATAAAAAGGTCCAAGTTTGCCCCCGACAGAAAAAAAATTACACACGTTTATATGCAGCCATAAATTATAACTAGGTATTCGTCCTTTAGATCTTTGAATGTATACGGGCATGTTTCAGGAATAAGGAATATCGAAATAATATTACGAGACCGGATTCGTCTTTCCATTTTCTTGTATAAGAAAAATATTAGATTTCAGTTCAGCAACTTCAGGAGAAAACATATTGAACTGACCGCAATAAAAATTGAACGGAAAAGAAATTGATATGCATTCGTCTCTGCAGGGATCGTAACGGTTTGAATTTATTATTAACAATTTCTGTATTTTTTTTTGCTTATTTCTTCTGGTCCTGGTGCGTCGCCCTTCTTTTTTTTTCTACTTTTTGGTGGTAAAATCTAAGGTGGAGCAATATTTATGACAAGGTTGTCTTTTATATCCACAATATGTTATGAAGATGAACACAGTTACAGTTAAAAGTAATGGGACACTAGGATTTTTAACTATATCCTGAATTTCATCGTCAAAGTTTTGTTTGACGTCTGCTTTCAATTGAAAAAAAAAAAAATTTAATACAAAGTTGTACGACAGTTTTTGACCCTCAGTGTAAATTATATTTCTTTCTTTATACAGGAGTTACACTTTTATTTCCTATCGTTGACAGCCGATGGATGATTGAACCCATTCAAATGAATGAGGGGCATACAACCTTAAGGAAGAAGAAGGATTTATTATAAAAAAAAAATATAAATAAAGTAAAGTGTTACGGTTGTCTTGAATTCACCTTATTTTTATGTTTGACCATTTCCGACCAAAAAGAGGAAATTGAGTTTTCGAAAAAAAAAAGGATAAATGACAACAAGGGAATACCGACATCGTACATAATATTTTG
This sequence comes from Episyrphus balteatus, assembly GCF_945859705.1. Classification (NCBI taxonomy): domain Eukaryota; kingdom Metazoa; phylum Arthropoda; class Insecta; order Diptera; family Syrphidae; genus Episyrphus; species Episyrphus balteatus. Next base: position 14,823,220 of record NC_079136.1, read on the forward strand.
GGATTAAATTTAAGCAATCAAAGATATCACAGAACATATTTTAAAGGTTCATTCCTGAGAGGTTATTAGATTGGCATACAAAGGAAGTTTATTTGATCTAGTGGTTAATGGAAAAAAGTAGGTACCATTTTTTGTTAGAAGTCGGTTGAAGAAATATCAAGTAGCCAGAAAAATTGGTGACAAAAAAGTGACAATTAGACAATCGTGAAATTTTTGTTGTCCCGTAGCGTAATGGTTGAAACAATGGACGGTTCCGTTTCCTATAAAGATTCTGAGTTCAAATCTAGTCTCAGTCACCTACGATTCGTTTTTACTCGGACCGAGAGCCGGGAGCAGATTTCTTGCGTGAGAGGTAACCGATTCATATAAATGTCAGAGGTAGCGTGGGTCATGGTGATGACGAATACCTAAGTCTGCCTGCATTTATTTGGGGCGTTGTCGAGAAAAAGCGCATCAAAAGTACCATTTTTCTGAAAATCGATTTAGTGAGGGTAACCACTTAAAATTTATTGATAACCAACGCCACATACTCGCTGATAACAAATATACCAATGGCAGACATTTTAAGTGTGGCCAAACCCCCGGCAGACTGTCCCGAAAATGCGTTTTTTTTGGCGTTTTTTGACTTTGGGGTAACCACCTAAAATTAATCGCATCCTGTAGCGGTGGACTCCCTGATAACAAAAATACCCATGACAGACATTTTGAGTGTGGCCAAACCCTCGGCAGACGGTTTTGAAAATGCAGTTTTTCTGAAAATTGATTTATTTAGGGTAACCACTTGAATTTAGTCGCATCCTGTAGCGGTGGACTCCCTGATAACAAAAACACCCATGGCAGACATTTTGAGTGTGGCCAAACCCTCGGCAGACGGTTTTGAAAATGCAGTTTTTCTGAAAATTGATTTATTTAAGGTAACCACTTAAAACTAGTCGCATCCTGTAGCGGTGGACTCCCTGATGAAAAAAATACCCATGGCAGACATTTTAAGTGTGGCCAAACCCCCGGCAGACGCTCCCGAAAATGCAGTTTTTCTGAAAATTTATTTATTTTACTTTTTCACATAACTCGCGTATTATTGGACCTAGCAGAAAAAATTGTATAGCAATCTTAAATATAATTGAATTTCCTACAGAATATGTTAAATAAGTTTTTTCGATTAAACCTTCGGTTTAAGAGTTAGAGTGGTTTTTTTGAAGCAAGTCAAAGGGTGATTTTCTTATTTTCGTCATATCTCTTTTATTTGAGCTTTTTTAAAAATTAATTCCAAGTAAAAGTTGTAGATCTTTTTATTACCTACAACTTTGTCATACAACTTTTTTCTATAGGACTTGTAGTTTTGCCGAAAATCGAGATATACCATTTTTTACCATTAAAAACTCAACCCACCCACTTCCCGAACTCGGCTCGCCCGTAATTTATTTGTCCTTTAATTTTCATCATATTCACCTCCTTTTCCAATGGGTTTCATTCTACTATGATTTTTTTTGGTTTCAAAAATTATCGACCCTGGTCTAATTTTCCAAAAATATAATCAATAACAAACTTCAATTTAAAAAGTTTTGTATGACCTGTAGTCTAATATGCGTTTCGCCCAGGTACAACAGTTAGACTCATAAGTTAGATGCTGTTGTAGCCTTTTTAAGACGCAAAATTTTTTTCGATGATTACCGATATGTATTAAAATTATAGCATAAACATACTGTGAATTTTAATATTTCTAGGGCGATACGCATATTGGACTACAGGTCATAAAAAACTTTTTAAATTAAATTTTATTCATAAAGTCCACAAAACATAAAACAAAATTATGAATTTATTTTCATTATTTTAGTGTTCCTGTTTTCTTTTCGTATTTAATTTAATTTAAAATTTATCAGAAAATCATTTTCCATCAAAGACAAACTGTGCGTAGATAGTTAAAACTTTTCAATCGTTAAATTTGTCCAAAAACTTTTAGTTACATTCCTTGTCCTATCAATGTAATTAACTTTGTCAAATTATCACAGAAAAACAATCTTTTAACAAAATTTTGCAGGAATCTTTCCCTATAACAAAAACCCATAACTCCATAACACACGAAACGCACTATTCTCAATTTGACCTAACTACCGGTCAATAACAGCGCAATTAAGGGTAAGTCTCCAAGGAGCAGTTAATTTTCTCAATCTCATCGTTTTCAAATTGTACTTTGGCCAGTTCTAATAGCTTTATCTCTGGGACTACTCAGGACAAAACAATAAGAGAGAGCGAGGAATTTGGAGGAAAAGGACCTTTCATCCTGTTGTAATGCAATTACTATCGGTGAATTTTGCAATGTCCTTCTCACTCTCCTGTACATAGGTTAAAAGTCTATACTCTCTGAATGATATCGAAAGAAACGATCTCTGGTTTTTGTTCCGCATGCGAAGAGTCCTGGTCCCAATATTATAGCCTCGCTTCTTGCATCTGTGCATAGGATTCTAAATGTGATTCGATTCGGGTCTTTAAATACACTCTTGTGGCGGGCACTCTGTGGCTATTTGTGTGCCTTATTGTTGTTTCAAAGTCGTTAATGAACTTGTTGTTATGATGTTTCGATTGCACACACAGCCATGAGCACTAAACACACGAGCATGAGGACGAGACACACACAAAACAGGGATGACTAAATGACAATTAAATAGATATACACACATTAATCCGTAATCCTTGGATAGAATCTGGATGGTGCATTGTTATGGGATGTTTTAGTTAAAGAGAAAGAGATTGTTGTCGAAATAATGAAATATCCTATTCCTAAGCAACAGAGTTTTGGTAAATAGTAGGTAAACAAATGTAAGTACTTTCCCTTTCTCTTAGATTTTGGTGATATTAGTACCTCAAGAGTGTACCATTGCGAAGACCTAAATGACCACATTGTTTAGGGCTAACCCAAATGCATGCTTAATCTAAACAACAACAAGCTGCTAACAGATTTCCAATTGCCTCTTACTGAGGGACAATTAATTTGAAATGAATTTCAGTTGAGTTTTGTTATCGAAGAATCTCAATTGAAAAAAAAGTTGAAGTAATATGTTTACTTAAGAACTTTACGGCTTGAAGGTTCTACCATTTATGTGCATTCAAAAGATTTTTGACGTGATAACGTCTTGTATTATAAATTGATGAATCATGGCAGCATCCACGAAAAAGTGATGCCATTTTCTCCCGTTCCACCTGAAATTTTTAGCAGTGCTGAAAAAATCTCAATTAAAAATTAAAAATAAACAATTTAAGATACACAAATCTTCTAGAGCTTATTTGAAAGATAGTAACCTATAGTTTAATACAAATAAAGGATTTAAAAAAAAAAATTCAAAACCAAGTTATAATGGTTTTTTAAAAATTAAACATGAATTAGACCTTTCACAAAGTACTGCTTATAGGTAGGGGAAATTTATTTTGACAATTTGAAGAATTCCATTCAAAAGATAACAAAAAAAAAAAAAGATTAGGGGTCTATCTAAGTCTCTGCGTTTCGAAATATGAGTTTTTGAAAAACACCTACTTTTTTAGGGATATTTTCGGGTGGGTTTTTATTTTTAGCAATTTTTCGTAGCGTTAAAAAAAATTTCAAACTTATAGAATTTATAGTTTATGGTTGTGCGCATGCATGTGCTTTCAGATGGTGTACAATTTTAGAAGAAAATAAAGTTAAATTTTTTCACTTTTTTCATGAAAATTGATTGTTTTAAATAAATTATTTTTATACCTTTTACGAATTGTAAAAATTTAAGTATGGTTTTATTCTTTGAAAAAAAATACTAAACTTTTTAATGGCGTAATTTTTTTATAAGCTTTTTATATAAAAAAAAAAGGATATAATGAGAAAAGAAAAAAAAAATTATTATTTTTAGCCTTTTTTTGTAAATTATGATAGGATTCCAAAAGTTATTCTGTTTTTCTACAAAACATACAGACATGAATATTTAAGGTCTTAATATTTAGCTTGAGTACTTTACTATAAGATTTATTATCTTATAATTTTTTGTACAAAAAAGTTAAAAATAAATAACTTTTTCTTATGACGTTATCACTTAAAATCATCATCCGTGAATCGGCTTTGCAGAAAATCACTTTATTTTTCTACGTGCGTTAAGTTCGTAATGTTACCTGAAATATTTAACCCTCTGTGAAAAAAAAAACATTTTTTTTTTAATTGTGAATACAATATTCGAATTCCTCTGAAAATTCTACATCAATTTCATATACGATTCTTTATAAAATAGAGAGACCGAAAAAAGTTCTAGCGACATGAAAAAGTATAAACCAAATTCGCAAAAAATAGGTGTGTCTATAGAGGGTTAAGAATATTTCCCCAAAAATTAAATAAAATTTGTTTAAAAAATACTCTGAACCCTGATAAACCCTTTAATCCTTTTGCAATAAGTTTAATTTAAAATCAGCAATTAATTTAAAATTAATACAACATCAGTTATTATGCAGGTTAAATTTACGATTTAAACATAACAAAAGCCATAACATTAACCTTACAATCCGCAATTAAAAGTCCAACATAAAATTTCCATCCGGTAAATAATAAATCAATTTTCCGCACCTGTTATTTAGTGTCTCTCAGTCCGCCCAAAAAGGGACGTATACAGGGTGTCCCAAAAGTAATGGATCAAACGAAATATGGTGAAAGGCCAATTTTAGGGCTCTCAGAATTTGGTAACTTGTTCATCCCAAATCCTTACGGTTTTCGATTTAATGCAGTTTTTGAGAAATTTAAAAAATCTCGACTTTGCAATAGTATTTTGCAACCTCCGCTCATAATTGATTTTTGTTTTTTACAATTCTTTCACTAAAACATTGCCTAATAATAAGAAATAATTAATTAATCAAAATATTTTTTATTTCATACGCCATTTTGCTGCAAATTAATTAACAGTTCCATGTTTTATAAAAACTCAATTTCTTACTTTTATTTCAGAGCAACACCCTGAAAAAAATTTGTATGGTGTGAAACTGCTTTATTATTTTGAAAACTTGCCGTGTTATTGCAGTTTTCAAAAATGTATAAAAGTTTCCAAAGTTGAAGTTAGAACTAAAGATATTAAAATTTAAAAGCAACAAAACAGGAATTTTCAGAGAAAAATAACAAAGAAAAATAAACAAATTTTCTCGACTGTTGTTTGTTTATTTCCTTTTTGAATAAAAGCCTCGATTTTTGTTTCTTATTTTGCTCTGAAAACCTCTGTGTTTTAGCATTCAAATTGTTATATCTTTCGTTCTAATTTCAACTTTGGCAATTTTTATGCATTTTTAAAAACTGCAATAACACGGCAAGTTTTTAAAATAATAAACCAGTTTCACACCATACAATTTTTTTTCAGGGTGTTGCTCTGAAATAAAAGTAAGTAAATTGAGTTTTTATAAAACATGGAACTGTTAATTAATTTGCAGCAAAATGGCGTATGAAATAAAAAATAATTTGATTAATTAATTATTTCTTATTATTAGGCAATGTTTTAGTGAAAGAATTGTAAAAAACAAAAATCAATTATGAGCGGAGGAAACAAAATACTGTTGCAAAGTCGGGATATTTTGAAATTTCACAAAAACTGCATTAATTCGAAAACCGTAAGGATTTGGGATGAAAAAGTTACAAAATTCTGAGAGCCCTAAAGTTGGCCTATCACCATATTTCGTTTGATCCATTACTTTTGGGACACCCTGTATACACAAAGTCATCTGCAATAATAATATTTCAACTACCGCCGCGCCGCCGCGCCGTGCAAAATTTATGTCTCGTAAATCGGTAAATCCTTTGGGGAGTTTTTGAAAATTATGAATTCGGTTTTAAAAAGAGTAGGGTAATCAGGAGTTAACTTTTTTACACGAAAGCACAACCTCATAACATAACCAAACCATAACCTGCCTACAACAGGAAAGCCTGAATTTAATACCAGAAATGTTAAAATACTTGCATACCTACAAAATGTGTCATGTTTTCTGTTGAATGTAATAGGTACTCGCAGTACTATAAGCAGTCACCTGGAAATGAGATGTTAAATTCAACCAGGAAGACATTATCGCCGAATGCACGCTCGCTTTAGAAACTGTCAACTTATTTACATGGCTGCTTAGCAATGTGCACCCAAGCAATTCTAGTGGCAGCCTTGTCTTCCAGGAATCATGCCGCCAAATTAAATAGGCGAAACGTCAGTCGTCTCCTCTTAAATCAAAAAAACAATGGTCATTGTCAGTGAAAGACGAGCTATAGTACATCCCCACGTCAACATCAGCACCCCGGCTATTATACCGTGTTGTAAAATTTAAATTTATAAAAAGAAAACAAAAAAATAAAAACAAACAAAACTTTTTTAAATTATTTGCTAAGTTGATTTATTGCGTTAATTTTTTAAATTCATGGCGCATCATATCACCGGGCGCGGTGATGTTGTGGAGATGAAAATTCATTTTAAATTCTATTTTAGTTGATTTGTGTGAGAGATGAATTTGGCAGCTTTGAAGGTGGATTCGTCTGAAAAAAAAAAAAAAAAAAAAAAAAATAGTAATTGTATTCTGCTAGTGAAGGCCATGTTTATGATGACATCAAGACAAGATATAAAGGTCTCGAAATATGGAAAATTTAATATTAAATGGGAGTTTAGACCATCATAAACTAATGCTTACACTTTTAAGGTTTTAGGTTTCTTACTTTGAACATTTTCTAATCTAGCAAAAGACAAAACAAAAATAGTTTATTTTAAAAGTTTTATTGGTGCCATGACAAATGGTCAAGGGCTTCATTTAAGCTGTTTATAAATGAAAATAAAATGTACAGCCGCGTCGTACAAACTAGCTTCTAAAGTTCAATTGTTTTATTTTTTTTTTTTAAACTTCAGAATAAATACCGAAAACCTGAGACCAGAAAAATCCTAAGATATAAATCTCGAATCACTTATTAATGCAAAATTTGCTCAAATATTTAATTTCATGTAAATAAAAGTACATTATACATTACTAGCTGACCCGGCGGACTTCGTTCCGCCATTTCTTGTATTTATTTCTATTTTGGACTTTGTAATTTGTCATAATTCCCAATACAAAAAGGAAATCAAAACTTGAAAAGTTCGTCCAATTAATTTAAAAATATTCACTTTTAAAATTAAAAAAAAAGTGGCCTATGTTAAAAACGTTTTTTAAGTTTTTTAATTTACCATTGTGAAGCTTGTAGTGAATGTAGCGTTATGTGTGATATATCAAATGAAAGGTAATATTATCAGGATGCTCAATAAAGATAAATCAAATTTTTGTAAGCTCCATATCAAAAGATGTAACGTGTTGAAAAATAGAGTTTTATTTTACCGATATTTCAAATTTGTCATTACAAAATTAATTGAAACTTTGTACAAATATAGTCTTGCCTATTATCTATCTACACTGTAAATTTCATTAATTTATCTATTGAAGAAAAAAAGATAAAAATAAAAAACTGTTAAAAACGGCCAAAAAACTTGGGACAAAAAAAAATTGTTTTTCCCGTTATTCGGTCAAAAATCATTTTAAAAATTCAAAAGCTTGTATATGCATGCGCATGATTAAAACCTATATTTCCTATACATTTGAGATTTTTTGTAAGCTTTTAAAAATTCCAAAAAAAATAAAAGACTACTCAAAAATGTCCCTAAAAATTAGGTTTTTTTTCAAAAATTTTTATTTCAAAATACAGGGCCTATGAAAAAAATCTGTTTTAGACCCCTAATTTTTTTTTTAAATATCTTTCTTATGGTGTAACTCAAATTTCTGCGCAAAATTTTGCGTACCTCTAATTAGTCTTTTGTCGAAGGTCTATGACTGCAAAAAAAACCCTCACAACTTGGTTTTGAAATTTTTTCAATACCTTTTTTAACTATTGAATAAATTTGTCTATCATTTAAAAAAAGTCAACTCTTTACGACTTACCGTTTAGAAAATAGCCTCTTTTTTCAATGTCGTGTTACCCCTATTTACCCTATAAAATCTTGAATTTTTTTTGCCTCAAACCTTCTCCTCTTATGCCTCTTTGATTTCAAAAAAAAATTAAGAAAATGAGTCAGTCTGTGTGGCCGGTTAGCGAACGTACACAAAACCAAACTTTAATATATATAATAGATTATACATAAATGTACGTAAAGAATTTTTCAAAATTTCGATTGCGGAAAATGATATTGGTGTTCAAAATCAAGAGTTTAAAGACCGCAGTAAAAATGAAAACTTAATTTTTAGAGAGTAATTTTTTTTGGACCGCTGCTGGCGCTGGCCGAACTGCAGCCGTTTGGAAAAAAAAAGGCGGTCACCGAAATATTTATCGAAAACAATTCCTCGAATAGAATTCATCGAAAAAAACAACAAAAATAATTCTTCGAATGGCAATTTATCGAATGGAAATTTTTCGAATGACAATTCGTCGAATGTCAATTTGTCGAAAACAATAATTTTTTGAAAAACAACACTTTGAAAACAATTAATCGAAAAAGAATTCTGCGAAAAGCAATTCTTCGAATTAAAATTTTTTGCCCTATGAAGGTTTTTAAAATGTGTATAAGGTCGATTTTGTGACCTTGCATTTTTTTGGGTTTTAATTAGGTAAATATAAAAACTTTTTTAATTTGATATCAAATACATCAATTTTATACAGTCCGTATAACAAAAGACAAAGAGACAAATTGTTGTTCAAAGAATTGTTGTTAATTTCATTGTTTTTAAGATGAATTTCGGTTTCGACGCATTTTCCGAAAATTCCTTGAATGAAAATTTTTCGAATTACACTTCGTCGCAAATAAATTCATCGAAAGACAATTATTCATGGAATAACAGACTGAGAATGAAAAAAATATTAAAAATCAACGGTTGCACTTTATCGTTTTGTAAATACAATAACTTTTACTTTTATTTTGCATTTAAATAAAACTGTTAAGGAATCGTTCTCCAAAGTTTTTTTTTTTTAACTCAAAATTTTGAAAATAAAGTAAGAAATTAAACTCACTACAGTATGTTTCATAATGCCTGTCCCCCGCCCTGGGGGTGTTCTGACCTCCCCCCCACCTAAGGGGTATATTTGGAGCATTTACTAAGTAGTCATTTACTATATTAAAAAAAAATTTTTTGTTAGGTATTTTTACATTTGAACGAAATTATTTTACCATTAATTAAAAAAGCATCCTCCAAAGCTAGATAACATACTAAAAAAGTTTCCACTCTACCAATAAAGGTTTTGTTGGGTTCTTGAATAAATAAAGAAAGCAACGGTTCTTCCTGTATAAATATTTCATCCCTAATTCACACTGACATGAACTTAATTTACCATTAATTTATTGAAGCTTAACGAATCTACCTACTTGTAGTGTAGATATGTAGGCAGAAGACCTATACGAAAAGTGAGAATATAATACCTGAAATCGTGTTTAATGATGTAAGGCCAAGGTGAGGGATTAACTTTAATACCCTGTAATTGACATCATGTATCATTAATTTAGATTTAAGGCAAAATAGATAGAGAAAATGTTATCACAACAAAAACATTACTGTTAAAAAAAGAGCCAAGTTCTCCTATGTTGAAATTATGCTGGCACAAAAAGTACTGAGATGTAAAAGTGTACCAAGTTCTAAAGTTTGGGTTCAAATTCGTATCAATAAAATTTTGATTGTTCACTTGACAACTTTTCTTTTAATTACCGATTTTTAAAGTTATTTCAAAAATTGCCAAGTAAACAATCAAAATGTTATTGATAAGAATTTGAACCCAAATTTTAGAACTTGGTACACTTTTACATCTCAGTACTTTTTGTGCCAGCATAATTTCAACATAGGAGAACTTGGCTCTTTTTTTAACAGTAATGTTTTTGTTGTGATTTCACTACTTTTTGCAAGGTAAGGCTGTAGAATTGAAAATCTCTATATTTGATGAAAATTCAGTGAAAATGGGCGGTTGCCACGCCCCCTGGCTGAAATTCTCAAACTTTAAATTTTTTGCTTTGTATAAACTACCATCTCTACCATTCTACCAAATTTCAAGATTCTACGATAATCAGAAGTGCTCTATAATATTTGATGATAATTCAGCGGAAATGGGCGGATGCCACGCCCCCTGAATTGAAAATCTCAAATTTTCGATTTTTCCCTTTGTATACACCACGAGCCCTATCACCGTGTAAAATTTCAAGTTTCTACGTTAACGGGAAGTTCTCCATAATTTTGATGGTCTGTCAGTGAGTGAGTGAGTCAGTCAGTCAGTCAATCAGTCAGTCAGTCAGTCAGTTTCGGTTTTTGCGATTTTTGAAGCCCTATATCTCAGAAACTACTCATCGTAAAAGGCTGAAATTTTGTGAGGAGTTTGGTTTTGACAAGCTCAATAAATGTAGCGAGTTTGAAATTTCTAGCATCTTTGGTGTGGAAGTTAGAGGGGGGTCGAAAATGGCCTGAGTTGTTTCCTGTAAATAAGGGTGTAGTGCCAAAGTTGCTAGAGAACTTGGCTGGGCACTACCGTGCCCCTTGATATGGAGAAACTGGAGTTTATATAGGTACCTAATGAAGAATGAGGCAGCTAAATGGGTTTGGTATTGTTTGCTTTAAGAATTTAATCAATTTAATTCATTATTAATGGAGAATCTTTTATAAAAATGACTTTAGTAGAAATTAACACCTTTTTATTTAAAGTTTATGAAAAAAATACGCCCTACAAGTTGCAAAGTTAAATATTATTTAAAAAACAATTTATCAAAAAACACTTCATCAGTTAGAAAATTCCGCACTTTAAATTGGTTAAGGTACTTAAATTTTATAAGCTCTCCGCACACACACAATCGGTAGCAATTATTTATACATTTCAACACGGTGTTCACTCAAATGCCACTTTGTAGCATTTTCCCCCCAACACAAAACTCACTTCTAATCGAATTTTATTCACACACAGGAATATTTGCACACAAAAAAAAAAAAAAATTGCTATACGAATAATACCCAGTATACTCAATTTGCATTCCTCTTTTTCCAGCACACGCTAGCAATTACACAATAATTGAAAAATAATTCCAGAGAGAGTTTACAAAAAAATACAAAAAAAAATTCAAAATATAAAAAAAAAGAATAGGACACAGCTCAACGGTTACACACATTTGGATCCTGTTTCCTTTTTTTTGCCACCCACACACAACCCCACCCCAACCCTATTTACCTACACTTTTTCATAGCAAATTGAATTTGGCCTCGAAAAAAGTATCGACAATTTGTACGGCTATTGTAGTCGGTTGATGTGTGAAATATGTGTATCTAAATATGTATGTGTGTTCAGGATTTTTCCAGCTGGTGATGATGGCGTGGGAGGGGGGAAGGGAAGTGGGATGGAGATCGGAATCGGGATATAATATCACATCACAACCAATGTTTAAACAAAAAAAAAAATGAATATTTTGCTTTCGTTTTGTCGGCGCGTCGCTATGTTGATGGCAAAATGTAAACGGGAACCTGTTGATTTGTTGACACACGTTGAGGGTGACAATTTAAATAATGTAACGCCAAATTGTTTGCTATGTGACGAAAAAATACCAATTAATTGCGTTAGGTGGGGAAATTTTAAATTTATAAATAGACGAACAGCTTACAGCGCTTTAAAGCTATTAGGCCCATTTGCTGAAACGAGTCTTAAATATTTATGTGAAACATAAACCCTTAAGTTCTACATTACGATTTGCACGAACTTCAAACTGTGTCATAAATTCCTCTAAGTTTAACATAACTTAGGGGGAAGAAATAGTAGAACTTAAGCTGTTATGTTCTACCTAGGCACTTTTATTTTATGAAAAAAGCAAGAATGTCGCTCAAAAATTGATGTCGGTAGTACAAAGGACATGAATTATTATCAATTTAATAAAAATAAACTTACATTCATTAACTTAAACCATCCACAGATGGTACAATTTACACCACAGTTTTTTGTATGAGGCACTATTTTGCTGTCATATTTCATTGACTAATTTTTACACACCAGCACATTTACACACACACACGAATAATTTTTGTTTAACCAATTAACACTTATTTTTGGCTCAAATATACTTTTTTACACTTTTATTCCGCAAGATAAAGACACAAACTTGAAAATTTAACGATATTGTTGTATATTAATTGCTAAATTGCTCAAAATCTATTTAAATTATTTGACGTTTCTATTGATTTGACTTTTGAATTTGAAGTTCTCAGCGATTTATATCATGAAAGTAAATCATTGCTAGGTTAAACATAAATATTTTTTAGCAACTTAGAATAAACTAAGTAAAACACAAGAGTTATGTTCGACCTAGCTAAGATGAGAATTTATGACTAGTATGAGCAAATGGGCCTTAATTGTTTAATAAAATTTAGTCTTTATTATACAAAGCAATATTGGTTTTGAAATAGCTACAATTTTAAACAAGGTTTAATTAAGTGACAATATTTTGAACAGTGCTAGTACATGAAGACCATTACGACTTTGCTGGATTCAAAAACAATCTTGGAAACGTAAAGTGGCTATTTATCAAAATATGTCAAATGGTCTTAACAAAGACGATAAAATTTTAAAATATTTTAATATGATGTTCGATTCCTTTTAATTTTGTTGTGTATGTTTTTGTTGACTCATATCCGCCATGGGTTGGGGTCGAAATTCTGTATGTGCCAAAATTCGGATTCCAAAATTCTGTATTCCAAAATTCTATATTTTAAAATGCTGTAAATTCAAAATTCTGTATTCTAAAATTCTGTAAATACAAAATTCTGGATTTCAAAATTCTGTATTAATAAATTTTTCCTAAACTTTTTTTCTTTATCAAAACAATTTTTCTTTTATCATTTACGGAATAATAATAATAAAATTATTTTGGAGAACAGATTTTTAGTATTTTCTTTGAAGAAAATGTTGAAGTAAAGTACCTCCCCAATTAATTTGCATATGACTTACAGCTATTGGATTAAATTTGAATGACATACCTTGAATACCTTGAATAACTTTAAAAACCACGCGCTTTATAACATTTTTCCAAACCCTTTTTTAGTATTTTGCAAAATTTTGTAAAAATGGACTTATGAAAAGAAGAAGTTTGAAGAACAGAATTTTGAAAATCAGAATTTTGAAACCAGCTTTTGTAAATCAGAATTTTGAAATAAGAATGTTGACCACGGCAGAGTTTTGACCTCAACCCGCCGTGTAGTCAAAAAGTCCTATTTTCGATACTAGTGTTTTCAATTTGCATTGTGGATGTGACCTGCATTGTTCTTTCTGAAGGAAATAGTTTCTATGGATGGATATAAGGCCAAACGATATGCGGAAATGTATGCAGATGGACTCAAAGACACACAGACCGACACGAACAGAATTACTTAAACCACATTTTTTTAACACGAAACTAATACTTGTCGTATGAGGTAAGTATAAATAAGTATCTACTGAATAATAGCAAAAAAAAAAAAAAATCGCCGTCGTTTTTGAAAAACTAAGATTGACATATCATAATTTAAAAGAAATATTCTTATAGGTACTAATAATCAGTTTTATCAAAAACAAAACCAACTTCAATACATTAAAACTGGGTTTTATGGTTTTTCTAATAGTTTCTATGGCCAGAACTGAACCACACTGCAGCCACCAGGTTTCCAATACAAATTATCAAAATTGATTCACTCAGTCCAAAGTTATGAGGTAACAACCAAAAAAAAAAAAAAAAAATATAGACCAATTGAATACCTCCTGCTTTTTGGAATTCGGTAAATACCACAACGTTTTTCCAACATTAATTTTGAGGAGTACTTATGGACATTATGAGAGATGTTCTGTAGAAAATGAAAAAATCTTAAAATTTTAGATTTTGAAGAACTTATCAACATATCAATTTTTCAATACTTATCGTTGTTGTATACTTCTCAGAAATAACATTCTGATAGCACAAGCTACATTTGTATATCCAAGGAAGTACATAAATATTTACCTCTGAAAGTGAATTTATCCATTCATTAGTCTGATGAAGCAATTGTTGGCTATCCTTTATTCCTTTTCTTACCACACACAACATACCAGAAAAGGTTTTAGACCAGAAAATTAATTTTTTGGTTTTGGCAAAAGCGAACATTAGCGCCTAGCGGCTGTTCGGTTCACTTCCACTTACGGTCTTGTATCATTTCTCCTCAACGACAGTGAACATTCACTACTATCCATTTGTTGGTAAAATGGTGTTAGTGGTTTGTATTGTGAAGTAGGACGTACGGCAGACGAACAACCATATAAGAGAAAATTGAGCAAGGATGTTAAACCAGAACGGTAAGGACGCGATAATTAATTTGAACTTCCTACAAAAAAACTAGGAAAAAAAGACCAAAAAAAAAAAATACACATTGTAGGAAAAAATTAATCAAGGATAACAGAGTATTTTCAATTAATGTCCTTGACCATTTTGAGGGTCAGTTGTATGAGTTTTTATAGAGACATGTAGGTTTTGGGATGAAAAAAATACAAAAAATTGTCAGATACCACAGAATGTTGGCTGTTTGATCTTAATGCAAATTATATCCTTTCACTACCATTGACCACACAAAAAGGGTATTTTATAGAGTTTGGGTACCTTTTTATGTCATTACTTTTTATTTATTTGCATGTGATGAATTCATAGAAAATAAATGGAAAAGTAGGACGAATTAATTTAATCCAGAATCAGAAGGTGAGTAAGAAAACCTTGAATTTAAAAAGAGAAGGACAATAAAGGTGCACTAAATTTGATTGCAAATATTTTTTTGTTCCTATTTGTGATTTTTGCCTATTAGTTTCGAAGGACTTCCACTTGTTAAAAACATTAAAAGGTTTTCAACAAGCTAAACGTGACTTTCCCATCCTGTATTATGCCTAAAGGTATACACAATCAGAACCAAACAACAACAGGCCATAAAACTCCAACATCCCTTTTGCACACTTCCCATTTATAATGACTGCAGAATGTCCTTCGAATGTCGCGCGTGCAATAATGCACTTGTCCTCATTATGCATTTTCCGATAAGAAAAATTTTCCAACCAAATTGACTATACTCTCGCTGTGTTTTGCTGGCTGTTCAATAAACACAAGGCACTCGAAGCCCATAAGTCACGTTAATGGGAGTCCATTATGCCGAACATTAACGGCATAATGTGCTTTTCGATAAATTTTACCTGTTAAAATCATTTGCACTGGGCATTAACTTACATTCAAAATATACACTTTATCTCCCTTCGACTTCGTTTCTCTCTCTCTCTCACTCTATCTGTTTGAGTAGGTATATCCTGGAATTGTGTGTGTGTGAAAAATGTCCTCGATAACAGAAGTTGAAAATATGTTTATATACTATCCCGTCCCGAACGAAATGTGTGCTAGGTTTTTGTAAATTGCAATTAAGAGATTCCTGTTCAGGAATTTCCAGGACACAATTAAATCCTCTCCCAGAGATAAGATTTTTACGTTTAACTACGTAATCCAGTAACAATTCTTCTATGTAGGTATAGAGTTGGAACAGGTCAAACACTCAACACATAATAGCCGAGGTCCATTTGATAATCCCCTTATGGACGGACCGTTCATTATGTGGCGCCAACTCTGGCAATGGTCAGAGTTGGAGATGATGACGATGATGATGACGACAACACAAGAAGGGCAAATATTCTCGTGTCGAGTTGGAGAAAAAAGCCTTTTTATTTCGTATGTGGTTTGCATTATAATGCGAAGGTGGACTTATAAGGTTGGGTCAGTTTTTCGACCCATCTCAGATGAGTTTTATAATACTTTGGAGTAATTGCGAGATTTTTCGAGAGAATTAATTTAAGGGATTTTCAGGACTTGGGGTTTTGAAAATTCCAACACCTTACTTTTTATTATTTATTTATGGGTTTCAGTTTTTAGTACTGTGGTGTAATGAACTGAATTTACTTCCAACAGAAAATAATGTTTTTTAGGTTACTCATACGCCACAGTGTACTTTTCAATTTACTTAGATTTTCTGTAACAAAAGTACGAAACTCCTTCTTTTGTTTTTCCATCATCAAGCTACAAATACATACCTACATAGATGTATGTGCCATCTTAAATTGCTAATGTAATAAAGTTTAGCACATATCAGCAAACCCTACACACACCCCAAAGGTTAGTCAGATACACGTAGAAGGTGATTTCGTTCTAATGGAAGTTCGTTTTTTTGCTATTTCATCAGCAAGAAAAACGATAAGCGCACTATTTACACAATAAGGCACGTCACGTGATGCTGCCATAGATACTATAGTGTGTTTTTCATCTATTAAGCTTTTTTCACAATAATGTTTCTCTCAACATACAACATCCTATATATCTATAGCAGGAAAGTCATTTATCATCTTTTTTGTTGCTATAACGGATAAGACAAAGTAAGGTACATAGTTGTTGGCTTCCTGCCTTTTAAGTTAGGAGAGAGGCGTGGTATATGGTATCCTTTTTCTTGTAACATATTTCAAGTAATTACTTCCACACACGAGAAGCTCATATTAGAGAGATTCTACCTTTGGCAAAGAATTTTAGAGGAAAAACATTGAAATCTCTCAAACTTCTTCTTCTTCTTCATTAATCTTTCTTTTAAAATCTGAACAAAATTTAACCCGAGTTTTTTGTGTTGAAAATAGTTGTAAAGTGGAAGGTCTTTGTTATAATAAAGGACACATTCTGGTGTCACCCACACGGAAACCGCTTAACTTTTGCGTTGTCAATCAAGGTTTATTTGTAGTGATTTAAGGATGGACCGATTAATGTCAAACTTATTATGTAGCGTTATTTGGCGACTCTACAGAGGAGTTTTTGGAATTAATTTTTTTGGACCAAAAATAACGGTACTTGTCATATACCGATTTTAGTAAAATTGAAATATCTCGAAAATGGCTCTACCTAACGATGCCATAGCACCGTTTTTTTTTTTTCAAATTCGAATATCTCCGAAACTTCTTATTCTATTTCAACGAAACTTTTTGTGAAAAAGCATTCATATAATTTTAATATAAACCAAATAAAATAACCAACCATTTAAAATAAAAAAAAAAATAATTTTTGGATTTAAAAAAAAAATTTGAAATTTTTTTTGAAAAATCAAATTTTCGAAAACGGGACATTGAATTTTTTTGAAATTTTGTTTTTAGACGTTGATTAGTGATTTTGTAATGGCATTACAATTTTATTTTAAAACTTTTTCCCAAAAAATTATTTAAAAAAAATTGTTTTTTTAAAAAACGGCTCTAACGATTTTGAAAATTTGTTTTCTAAAAATACACATTAATTTAATTTAATTTAAAATTTTATTGTATATTTTTTTTTGCGAATTTTATTTTTTTTTCCAAAAGTCTTAAAAATTTAAGCAACTTTAACTCCAAGAGCAAGTTCGTGCGACCCAGTCGTGCATTTTATTTTTTAAAGTTTTTATAAGAAATGGCTACTCAAACGGTTTTGTACGAAAATGTTCTATAATATCGGTTGAATCGTTAACAAAAAGTGAGAAATTAATGACTTTGGTTTTATGAGAGGTACCGGTAACATTGCCGCACAAAGATTTTTTTAATTTTAACAGCAGAATCTTATCTGCAACGGCACACATATTTTTTTCAATCAAAATCGTCAATTTTGAGAAGTCACTTTTTCATTATGTTTGACCGAAAACACACACATACATAGATAAACAAAATTACGGGTTTTCCTTTTTAACATTCTTTATTATTGCTATGTTACGTCTGATAGTTATCTAGAGTTCAATTTGTTTCGAATCTTATGTAGTAACTACATACTTATCAAAACATATTTTCCCTTTTTTATCATTTTTTTTTTGACGTCTAGGCTTCCTATTTATCATTTTCTTGCTCACTACAAACGGATTGACATATTTCAAGTACAAAATTTAGCGACAAATTTTTGTGAAATTCAAATTTTACGGTCTGATGCTACGGTTCTTCATGCTTTAGGTATATTACGATTACGAGGCATTCAAATAAAAAAAAATTAGATCAGCTGGTCTTTGGTGTGAGATATTGAGTTCAATAATCTCAAGCAATGATGAAAACATTTTTTTTTTTTGTATTTTCATGATCAATGATGGAAGAGCAAGTCTAAATGAGATATCTAAAAACGCTTTTTATTTATAGACTTTTATCAAAATTCTGACTTCAAAATTCTATTTAGTTTTTGATTTCTAAAATACACCTTATTAATGCAATTCAACTTAAATACTTTTTAATTGTTTGTTGTTTTAACTGTCGCTTTTAATTGCCTGGCTTTCTTCGATTCACAAATAATTACAAACTTTAATGTGCGATAAATGAAATATTCGTTTTCTTATTTAAATTCTTGAATATACATTTTTATTTTATAAATTAATAATGTTTTTTAATTGATTATTTTTCAAAAAAAAAAATCAACATTAAAACCTTTTCTTAATATGTGAAAAATATTATTTTTAAATATTTGACAAAGTAAATAGGTAATAAATAAAATAAGCAGCAAATTTTACAAAACTTTTTCAAAAATAAGTGAGAGGATGATTTGACGAAATTTTGGAAAAACATTGAAAAATGGTTTGATAAATGTTAAAAAAGGGTACACTTTTAACCTTAAAAAGAGTTTTGACGACAAACCACTTTTATGCTATCGAAATACATATGTACCTACCATCGAAAAACCTCCTCTCCTTTTTAACTGTTCTTGAATCATTAATTCTGATTTTGAACAAAATTCTACTTTATTATTTAAAAAAATATGTACATTATTCTATAACTCCTCAAAGTATGTATCGCTAGTTGCAGAAAATATGGCTAAAAACTTACCTAAAATTTAATGTATTTTTTTTCACGATTTGGTTCAAACTTGGCACACGAACAAGACTCAATCAATACTAATATTTGATGGTAGCTTCTCAACAGCTTCAAAAGTTTTAATTAAGTTTTAATTAAAACTAGTCACTGTGGCGTATGCGTAATATATTTTGTATTTGTAATGATTACGGTTGATAAATTTGTGCACTATTGTCTCTCGAAAACCATTCAATCATTGCTGATCGTTTAATGACTTTTCAAGTTATTGAGATTGATCATATTTCACAAATACCTACCGGTGTTAAATATTGGATGCCCAAAAACAAAAAATGCGTTTGAAGTTTTTTAGGTAATATGTAGGTATAAATATGATTGGGTTTTTGAGTGCCAATCTATTTATTGATATAGGAACTTGCTCCAAATTTATGTTTTTGAACAAAAACTCCAAAACTTAAATTTTGTAACTCACCCCTTTAGTACAGGAACAATAATTTTTTTGATCTTAAGAATTTCAAATGACTCGTCTAAAATTTATTCAAAATGTTTCACACAACACAGAAAGAAAGTAAACAAAATGTCTTGTGAAGTGAACTAAAAATTGATAAGAAACTATCAAAAAAGAGTAGAAAACTTCTGCGGGCATATAAATACATAATACTGACTAATTACACCAAAGAGGAATAAATAAAAAAAAAAAAAATGTTTTATTATATTTTTTCAAGAACTTCTTTAATGTCTACCTAAATCTCATTCTACCTTGCACAAAACTTAAATTATCAAATACCACCAATCAAATACGATAGTATAAAACGTAACATTTGTTGTATCGCTGTCCGTTTACATTTTTCATGGCATTTTGATTTTAGGGAAAATCTAGCAATTTGCCAAACTGTTACTTCTGCTTCCGACAGCTAACATGCTGGATGTCTAAGCATATCGGCACGATAGCCCAAGTCCTAGGCCACTACCATCACCATCAGCATCACCATCAGACCCAGATTCAATGACATCTAAGCTCGCACACACTATGCATGTTATAGGTTAGGTGAATGACGACGACTACGACGACGATGACTATAACGGTATAATATAACGGAGATACAGGCGACACAATCCTCTTGTACGTCATATCCAGTTTTATCTCCTGCTCTCTTGTTGCATTCCAGTTGGTTTGTTTCTACACTACTAAACCGTACCCTCTTTAATAGTTATATGTAGGTTGGTATGAGTTAGTTTTCACATAAATGTAGGTGTGTATAGAGGATAGAAAACGGGGTTATATCTTAAAACTTAAAACTTTCCATACACTATCTCTATCTCTGGGGTGTCCTTACCGTTGTACTAATGTGTCCTTTGGTTGTGTAAATGGTTTTAGAAACAGATCCTATGACGATTACCGTGTGGCATGAAAGGCTCAATTGAATTAAATAACCGAATCCGAAATAGAAGTGTGTCCTCTGTCCTGTGTGCTCTCTTGGACTCTTGTTCATATCGTTACGTTATCCTTCTCTATATTCTACTACAAAATCCAGTTGAAGCCGTTACACGTTATATTATAACGGAAATTTATAATTTCTTGCTTCAGAAACACTTCCAGGAAGTTGACATTTGGTGATTCCTCTTCTCCCAACTATCTCTATTCTATACCTTCTGCTACGGGTCTGATGATGCTGTTGCTGGAGCCCCCCCTCCTTTTTGAAGTCTGTTATCATTGTCCTAACAATTTCTTCCTTTCATTGCTAAATGATACAACTACCGACCGACATCAACTTTGCTTTTGAGTATAGGTATATTGAATTTCAGGAGGAGCCATTGTCGTCGTGCCACACGCAAGATGATGTACCGTAATTTAGAAATATAACTGAAGCGGAAGGATAACATGGTAGGTTAGAGTTATATTCAACATTGATTGGTTGAATGGTTTGTTAGGGTATTGTTTTATAGTTTTTGTAAACTTTCAAGCGGATTAAATACCTCAACGAATTATTTTATAACAAATTGACAAAACTTGAATTGAACAAAAACATAATAGAAACTTATTCAACGTTTTTAATAACACCTTATTGAATTTAAAAAAGAGAGTGAAGCAGTAAGGTCTATTAAAGATTTTTGATCCAAACGATTCTGTCAAGGTTGATTTTATAAGATTTTATGGGCTTTGAAATTTTCAAAAAAGCATTATACCTACATAAACTGAAAACATAGCATAGGTAGGTATTATAACTTAATATAAAAAATGTCTGTTTATAAAATTTTTGACGAGATATGGATGTCAATTTTTGAAAAGGCAATGCCAAATTTCTATTATCCGAACTTTTTAGGAAAACTAAACACACAGTTTTGCTAAAATCACTAAGGCCCAATTTATTCAGTCTCCATAACATTTAAAGTCTCCATTGATCCTCAACTGTCACTTGTACTCTTATTGTCGCTTCGAGCTGGTGCAAATAAAATTTCGCTTCTTAAAAAATAAATTGATTGTGTCGTGTTTTATTAACAGTTAAAAAAATAAAAAAGGCTAATACCATTACGTACACCAAGCTTAATCGAAATCGTTGGTGCCGTTTTTAAGAAAAATACAAAAACTCGAAAACGTTATATGGGAGGAATCCGTTAAGGAGGACGAACAGATCGACGCACAGTGGGGCAGAATAGGTCGATTTGTGATATTAATTATTTCTACTAATAATAAGACATTTTTTGTCACTTTATTTGGTTTTGTAACTAAAGTTAACAGACTTCTTGAATTTTATGAACTTTTTTCCATTAAAATTTTTATTTTTCTCCAGGAAATTAAGTAAGGGGACAAAATATTAATACATTTGAAAAAACCTATAATTTTCAATTATGTTTTTTTTTTGTTTAAAAAGTGAACTTTATTTTAAGAAATAGTTCTTCAGTTTAACCTAAGAAAAAAATTGTATGGGAACGGGGCAATTTTCTGAAAATTTGACCTTAAATTAAAAAAAAATACATAAAATCAAGAAAAAGACATAGAATAGTGTGCAATAGCTTTTTTGAAAGCTTATTTTTCATTCTTTCAAATGCTTTTTGATTAAAGTAGTTTTCGCGAATACTTTTTGTGAAATATAATTTCAAAGTCAAAACTTTGAAAAAAATTGTCAAATTTGATGTTCAAGTTATTTTTTTTTTTCAAATTTGCTTTGTAAGGTCTGACTTTTTTTAAAAAACCTTATAGCCGCATCAATTTTAATTGGAAAAAAATTAATAATAAATTAAATTAAAAAATATTTTAATAAAAAAAAAAGTAAAAAACAAAAGCACTAACTTTATATAACAAAACACCCAGTTTCACGAAACTTCTTATAATAAAATTTAAAAAATTTAAAGAAAAAAAAAACATTGTTTACAAGTAATCAGTGCATGATTGTCAAAAAAGAATGATTTTGTAATTTATTTTAATAAAAACAAAAAA
This sequence comes from Episyrphus balteatus, assembly GCF_945859705.1. Taxonomy (NCBI): domain Eukaryota; kingdom Metazoa; phylum Arthropoda; class Insecta; order Diptera; family Syrphidae; genus Episyrphus; species Episyrphus balteatus. The sequence continues at coordinate 14,845,473 of NC_079136.1, forward strand.
GCACTTTCTTTAAAAAAAACCGTTTTTTGAAGTTCAAAATTTCATTAAAAATATTTTAGGCAAATATTTAGCAAAAGTGTTTATATGGGCTTATAGAGAAATTGCTTATCATGCTTTCTCCATTTTTAGACTTGCTAAATATTTGCCTAAACAGAAGATTTTGAGAAAAAACTTTAAGATGCGTTTCAAAAAATTCATTATTTTCTCATTAAATTTTCAAATATAAGAAATTTTTTTGAATTTTTTTTTTTGCAGAAGAATAGTAATTTACTTACTTTTATCTATGTGAGGAATTTGTATTTTATTTTTTTCTCAAATAATATTGAGTTTAAACAAAAAAAAAAACAAAAAAAACACCTTTTTTATTACTTATTAAAAACTCAATTTTTGCTCTAAAACTCTCAACTTCAACCGCATGAATAAACATAAATCAAAGACTTTGTACAAATCAAATAAAATATGCTCATTTTATCAATTTTACTGTTAAGTTTAGAACTCGTGATCTTTTTTTCGCATAGCTTTAGTTTAAAAAATAACCTTTTTATCACCACACTATATGGGGCTGCCCCACTTTGCGACGGACGAAATTTCGAAAAAACACTTTTTTTAACTTCTCCATCATTGTTATGTCGTTTTGACCCAAAACCAATAATAGAGCAAGTAAAAATTATACTCATACACCAAAGTGGCCCGTTAAGTTTTAAAGATTGAAAGTTTTTAACACTGAACCTGGATTATTTCTCTTGGGAGAGTTAAAATAACAATTTTAAAAATATTGCATACTTTTGGGTACAAGTGAAATTTCAAAGTATTGTAACTTCTAAAAGATGAATGCAATGTGGAATCCTTAAAGGCTGATTGACATTAAACGGAGCTCACAAGTAGAGCGAAATTACGAGTTTTTCAATATTTTTGTCGGTGAGTTAATTGCATATTTTTAGGCTTTAACTTTCAGAGTTAACGTTTTTGATATCCACTCATTCATCATTCAGCAGGTTTTAAGGTACTCCTGTCGTGTATGACCGATTAAGATGGTCTGGTCATACAAGATCATTTTTACTACAACAATTTGCTTACCAAAATATTTAAAAAAAAGTGAAAGCCGTTCTGCACCTAAAAGACTATCAGTCAAGGCATAAAGTTTATTTGTCTGGATAGTTATTCCAGTCAAATTTCTACTTGACATCTTCTCAATATTGTCAACCTTAAGTGTATCATCAAAAGACTCTTTTATTTGAAATACCTCCAGTTCAAGTACTTACAATTTTTAAAAATAATTTCAAAATATTGTAAAAAAAGGAAAAGTTTTGAATCAAAACGAGGGTTTTCAACGTTTAAAGTTGTTTAAAGAGCTGTATAACTTCAACTCTTCTTATACTTCCGAAAATATTTTCCAGCAAAAAATGTGTGTCCAAGAAAAACAAAAACTTCCTTGAGATTATTCCTTAAATTAACTTAAAACTATTCCAAATTTACATTTGAAATAAATTCTCTCCAATGCTCCTAGTTGAAAAAGTTGACAATAACTCTTCAAAACGAAAACATACGTAGACTTAAAAAAAATATATAACCAAAAAAAAACATATTTTTACTTTGGTTCCGTTTGTGATAGGTTTTTTTCCTTTCCTTACCTTATGCGGTTGGGCCATGCGACTTCCTTTACCTTTGCCAAGTTTTCTTCTTCACTTGACCGGAACTAAGTTATTTGTTGGATACAATCCAAATTCCTCTGTAAAATATACAAAAAAAAAAAAAATATTCAAACACACATACCTATAAAAAGAAAAAAAAGGACACAAATTTCATGCTATTCTTAGATCATAGAACAAAAGCTTCTATAGAAAAGAAGGTTGTTTTGAATAAATTGAGGCTTTAAGCTGTTAGGCAATATGTCTTCATTGATAATGAATACAAAAAACACTAAAATTCCCATTCATTTGTCCATTCATTCTTTAACTACAAAAGAGAATCACAAATCCCTACCTCATCAATAATCATCTTGGTCCTTGAAAAAGTAATACCTAATTGCTGACCCCCATCATTTCAAAGCCATAATGCCTCTGGCAGAAGTTTACTTTTCCAATTAATTAATTACCAATTAATCATCGAAGGATTTTCCGTTCCGGTTTCAATTCCAATCAATCCCTATATAAAATAGGCTTTAGCTTGTCATTCTACACAAAAATAGTATAAGAATGAGTAAAAGGTCCTTTTCCAAAAGGACAATTTATAGATTTTTGTTTCAAAAAGTATCCCGTCCGTCACCTGTTATCGTACACACGGGTATTATGAAGTATTTTTACGCTTCAACACGAATATCTACAGATCCAATGCCCGTATATTTAAATTCAGCCAGCTCCTGATTAGCTCCAGCTACCATTTCTACACCTTCAGGTCATGAGGCACTTTTAACAGTTTTATATACTTTTCCAAACACAAAATACAAATGGATTCTCAACCTTCCGTCAATATTCTCTGTCCAAATCGATATTTCCAAGATGCTTGAATTACAGTTGTAAAATTTCAACGTTTGCGACACCTTAGGGAAAATAAGTTTTTCCTTCTTCTGAAGAACGAAAGGTCCAGGAGCTTTTATTTTATTTTTTTTGCATGAAAAGCAGTCGGAGAGGGATCAATGATGGTTAGAAACTGGCACGTAACTTGATTGTGTGTCCTTTTTTGTCGTCTTTTTCTTCAATGAAGACGGTATACGACCGACGACACGATGGTCCTTGCCCTCAGGTTTTCCAGGGATTCCTAATTTGTGAAACGTGGGTGAGTTTAGGAAGGTGTGGCAGCATATCAAGCTGAAATTCCCTTTTCTCTTTCAATTAGACTTCTTCGTGGGAAAAAGGAGGAGGAGGGGGTAAAACTCTAACAAAAAGAAGTTTACTTTCTTATTACCCCCTTAAGTCCTTTTGTCGTGCCAAAGAGTCAGTATATAACAGCTCCAGAGCGGCATGAAATCTTATTTAGCCCCGAACCCGGTGCGATGGTAGTGTGTCCTTTCAATTTTATCAAGAAAAAGGTCCTTGTCTTTTCATCCAACTCTTGAGGTGGTACTTCTTGTAATTGAAATACTTTACTTCTGTGTAAGGACTCATTGTTCCTTATGTTACAAAATTCAAGTGGCAAATTGAGGTAATTTCTTCTACTTTTGTGTTCTAACAGCCACCTGATGGTGCCCAGGAAATCGATGAAGAAATGAGAGGGTATCCTTTGCATATAGAAGGTGTAATTTCATCATGAGCACCAGGCTCATTAAATTATATTTTTACTGCAACGTAAAAATTGTTTGCCGTTCCGTTACACATCGCGCAGGTACGAGTACCAAATAAAACACCATCACCGTACGAGTTTGAAGGGTGACACAGTTGAAGTTGCGTGGTGCGGTGTTGTAAGCTGAAGATACTTTTTTATTTTTTTTATTTTTATTTTTGTTTGTCTGGTCAATTAAAATACATTGCACGTTCTTTGACTGCAAATTGGCTCTGAGCCAATATTGTTGGTTGTTGTTATTTTTCCACCTTTTTGGTGCAGTGCATCAATCTTGAAGTGGGAAAACACAGAGGGGACTTATATAGAATGGTTAAAGGTAGAAGACGTGGAAATGATACAACCAGTCTTTCATGTTTGCAATATGGAATCTTTAGATGTGTGTTATACATCATCTAGAAGATAGATACTATTTTACTTAAGGTACGTTTTTCATATATGTAAGCTTGTAAGAAATGACAGACGTCAGTTTAGCATCATGCAATGCACTACCGTGTCTTTATAGTGTCGGATTTGTATGATAAATTATGAAAATTAAATTCGCAAGTGTGTTATAGCTGGCGACAGAGGAGCTATTTTGATTAATTACCTTGAAGTGAAGGCGTTGCAAATGGATGCATGTAAAAGAACATTTAGCAGGTGTATAGCGTGTACATTTGTACAACTACAAATAATATTGATTTTAGGAATTTTTATTCGTTTTTCAATTTCAATGGAGGTGTATTTGGAGAAATTTTTTTGACAGGATAACGTCTTTTAAATCGATGAACCATGGCAGCCATGTTCTCCCATTTTCTCCCATTTTCTCCAGTTCCAGTCCCGCACTTACGCAGTGCGGCAAAAAATTTCAATTCAAAATAAAAAATAAACTATTACAGATACAAAAATCTTCTATAGCTTATTTGAAAGATAATAACCTAAAGCTTAATCCAAATGAAGGTTTTTTAAAAATTCCGTCTTTTAATAGGGTAAACAGGAAAGATGAAATTTGGGCTAAAATCTAAACGCGAAGTCGTAGAGAATTAATTATAGATAGATGAGATTAATTTAAGAATAACTGCATTTAAGAAAAAATTTTAAAAAATTTGGAAACTAAGCTACAACGTTTTGTTTGAACGCTGTACACGTGTTGGGGCTATGACAAAATGATGATTTTGGGTAGGGGAAATTTTTTTTTTTGACAATTCTAAAGGTGCCAGGTGAAAGATGAGGGAAAAAAAATTAGGAGTCTGATACGGATTTTTTTCCAACACTCTGCGTTTCGAAATATGAATTTTTGAAAAACACTTTGTTTTTTAGGGGTATTTTTGGATAGTTTTTGATTTTTAGCTTTTTTTGGAGAGTTCAAAAAATCTCAAACTTATGGGACAGATAGATTTTTATCTTGTGCATCATGTGCACAAAATTGGAATCGTTTGAAGAGTTTTGACTGAACAACGGAAGAAACAAGTTTTTAAAAAACAAGTTTTTTGACCGTTTTTAACCAATTTTCATCGTTTTTTTATTTTTATCTTTTTTTCTTTGATAAATACAGGAATAAAGTATATGGAATAATGATAGACCATGACTACGACTATATATGTGAAAAGCTTCAATCATTTTCATAAACACAATTTTGAGATAACGGTAAAATAAAATTTTAGAATTCAACAGGTTATAACTTTTGACCAACAGCAGATAGAAATTTTATTAAACTTTTATGAGCATCCTGATTTTTTCATTTCATTTGGTATATTATATATAACGGTAGACTAACTAAAAGCTACACAATGTTAAATCAAGAAACTTGTGAAAAACCTCAAAACACCAGTGGAGATCTGTTGCTCCCCGAACAGCCACCAGTGCGGGAAGTAGCGTAATCTAAGTCTGGAAATTCGACATGTTTGATTTTGTAAAATTCTAACTTCTCTTGTAGGCATCTTTGAAATGAGATCTATACGTCATATGAAAGGTGAAATAATGAGCTTTCACATGGTATACATTTTTTATAGGTTGTCAAACAAAAAAAAATGGTTCCATAGCGTGAGGACATAAAAATAAATTTTTTTTTTGCTTTTTTTTAATGAAATTTTATCGAGTTCAAAAAATTCTAGCTCTTTTTGTAGATGTCTCATAGACCTGATCGATATATATATTTTGAGCTAAGACAATAAAAAAAAAAAACTCTAAAATTGAATAAGACAATAAGCTTTCAGATGGTATACAATTTTGTATAGGTTGTTAGAGAAAAAATGGAATTATTGACGTGAGAAGATAAAAATTCAGGGTTTTTTTTTGCTTTTTTTGATGAAAATGATTGTTTTCAATAAATTATTTTTATACTTTTTGCGCATTGTAAAAATTTATAAATGGTTTTATTCTTAAGAAAAAATACTTGGCTTTTAAAATTTTAAAATAAAAAAATTAATATAATCAGAAAATAAAATAGATATTTTTTTAGCTTTTTCTTGTAAATTATGATTGTTTGAAATAAGTAAACGCTTCAAATGACTCATTTTAAACAAAAGCACACAACCTGTTTTCTGACAATATTTATTAATTTAAAACTTCTTCATAAATCATAACTACTTTGTCAGCCTTATTTCGATTTGCAACTATATCAATCGATAGTTGATAAAAATAAAATTTCTATATCTTATAACTTAATTAAGAAATGTTTTGAAAGCAGAGAATGGTCCTAACCGTTATTAAATGAAATCTAATTATAAAATCTCATTGAAAAGTTGACCAGTTTTCATATAAATTAGGTTTAAAAATCCCAAATTTCAGTATTTAGCAACTATCGATTGATAGTTGTAAATTACAATAAGTCTGTTGTGTATCTTGTTTTCTGATTTCCTCGTAAATGACTTAAAGTTAAGCTATTGCAACGAACATTTTTATACGAAAGAGTTTAAGTAATCATAATTTGAAAATTAAGATAAATTTTCAAAAACTGAATTTTGGATTTATTTTTTTAAATATTTAAAAAAAAATTTTTGAAGAATTAATATTTTAAAAACTTCACTTTAAATTTTGCATTTATGTGTTAATTAATTATTTCTTAAGAATGGCATACCAAATCATTTTTTACCGACTTCCAAAAAGGAGGAGGTATTCAATTCGTCTGTATTTTTTTTTGCTTTTTTTTATGTTTGATACCGCATAACTTTGGACAAAGTGAACCAATTTTGATATTTTTTTTGTAATGGAAAGCTGGTGGCTGCAATGTGGTCCCATTTCAATTTCGTTCAGTTATAGCCATAGGAACTATTAGAAAAACCATTAAACCCAGTTTTGATAAAAAATATTATTAAAATTTTTTTTTAATTTCTATATGCAGTAAATTATTTTTTGTTCAAAAAAAAAAAAATACCAAAAATTCTTTGTCGTACAAGAAATTTAATGGCATATTTGTAATTTATACATATTTGGAAATTAAGACCATATAAAAAGGTGTTTTCCTACTTAAAAAAAAAAACTTTAATAGTTTTTAACATCTCTTTTAAAATTAATGATTAAAAAAACTAATACATAATTATTATTTTTTTTTTTATCATAAAAAGCGTGCGACTCAGTCGTACATTTTATTTCAATTAATTTTTGGAGAAAATTGCCCATCCAAAAAAAAAAACACCACATCTCATATCATATTTTTCTTGTTCTTACATAACGTACGCGATTGAGCAAAAATCGTATAATTAAACCTAAACTTTAAAGAGCAATCCCTCTCAATATGTTCATTAGGGTGGGTAAAAAAAAAATCGAAATTCTTTTTTTTTTTATTTTGTACTCCAAAGAATCGATTGCTAGACACCTCTAGAATATACACACCAAATATGAGCTCTTAATATTAATGGGAAGGTCCTCCACTTCGCAATTTTCCATTTGTACATCAAGGTTCTACTAAAAAAAAATCATTTTATTTTAAAATCGATTTTTTAGCAAATTTCTTTACATATTCTTGTAGGAAATTGAACGCTCTACAAAAAAGGCCTTACACACTTTTTTCGTTTATCTAACCGTTTAATAGATATTTGAGGTCCAAAAATCAAGAAAATCTTTAAAAATTCGTTTCTTGTTCTTAATTTTGTAACAAATTGAAAAATTATAATAATCAAACGCGCAAGACATATTCTTGTAGGAAAAAGATTGTTCCACAAAAAACATCTTATTAACTTTTTTCATTAATCTAACCATTCTAAAGATATTTGAGGTCAAATTTAAAAAAAAAATATAAAAACATTTTTTACTATTCAAAATTTTCTAATTCACTGAAAATTATCATTATTTTCAAATTAACAAGGTATATTCTTGTAGGGGCTCAAACGTTCTACAAAAAATTCCTTGGAATCAAATTGATTGCTTTAACCGTTTAAAAGATAATCGTATCCAAATCGCAATGCATACGAGTCGATAAGAAAACTACTGAAATCAGTGGGCATTGATTTGGATTCGAATATCTTCTACAATTGAGTACTACCAATGATATAAATTTCATGCTTTTATCACAAATGCCCGATTTAGACACAAAGCCACCTCACTAACCAAACTTATTATAATTTGATGCTCTATAACTTTTATAGTGTGACTAAAAATCTATCTGAAAATCAGAACAGTCAGAAACTGTATTGAAAAATTAGAAAGATTAAATATACAATTCTTATTAAAAAAATATATGTAGAATTATAACTTTTCCAGTTAATGGGTTTGCATTAAAACTTTTCAATCGGACTGTTTTTGATATGTCTAAACAATTGTTTTAGATTTGCTGTGGTTGTTTTTAAAAATAAAAACAACATGAGTTCATCATAAAGGCTAAGCGCAACTTCAAAATTTTTATCATATCATGCCTCAACCATTACCATAACGATGTCCTAAAAAATGAGAGACACAACAAAGTCAGTTTCAACTCATGTTTAACATAAAGTTATTATGTAGATTTTTATGTTATTTTTTCGAACCATCTGGCCTAGTCATAGTCCTTTTATAGTTAATTCCCTAATTTAAATACCTAAACGTACTCATTTTGATATTTTGTTTGGCCGATATCAATTCTATTGGAAAAAATCAAATCTTTTTGCATTTATTGAACAATTCCTAACACTTGCGGTTTTGACTAATAACATTTTATCTTCTCTTCTGACCGCAAAATATTATTGTTGATTTCAAATAAGCCACAAAAATTCATTTTTTTGATGTAGCCATTTCGAGCCATCATCTACTACACAATAGCATTGCCATCAAATCAAATTGCTTTCAATATATAACATCGCATTGCTATTACTATTTATGTTTTTGTATTGGCTTAAAGCGATCACAAACACATGTTGTCACACTGATGGACATGGACATGGACATTTTGTAATCATAAGCAAATGCAAATCAAAAATCTTATTGTACTTTTTAAAAAAAACCAAATCAAGCTACCATATTGAAATATTCACTCTTTCCAGAGAGAAATACATAAACAATTTTTACAAAGAAGAAAAAAAGTGTATTGACCGCAATTGATTGGATTAAATTCACACTTTGATTGTGAGGGCGTGATATGAGTGATGAAAGAGTAAAAAACCCTTTCAATTCTGTCACAAAGGAAACATCTGAAGAATACCTTTCCAGGAATGAAAAAAAGAAAGAAATCAGAAGATAAGGTATGCCAGAGTTATCCTTTAAGAAGGAAAAAAGGGGTGAGTTGGTTGGATGGTTGTGATCAAAAAACCCAAAATCATTCATTGTGATACCAATTCCGCAAAAAGGGATAAAAATCAGTTGAACGTGTGTCCGATGTCAATGTGTCGATAATTTTTTTTCGGTCACTATCGTCATTCGTTCGGTCAGTGGTTTCATTTATAGTTTTATTGTGCGAGGATTCAAAGAAAAAAAGGATCAAACCCTTAACAAGAATTGAAATTCGTCAGTGCAGAGTCACAGTGTGTGTCAGTAATGTGAAATTGAAATGAAATTTTTATCTGATTTAGCTATGTGTCCTTTATGAAACATTGTCATCGTTGTTTGCATCTGTTTTTCTTAAGTAAAATGAAACTTTGAATGTAGGTATCATTCATAAAACACGTTTGTTTTGTAGAGGGTTGAAGTTGAAGAATAAAATGCAATTTAAAAGATATTCATCAAATAAGTATGCAATGCTTTGATGGGACACGTTTGAAGTACTTGTTAATGAAAAATGAGATTTGAGCTGCTTTACAGCAATGTAAAAATTAAGTTATTATTAAAATTTTGAACTCATTCAAACTAAATTAAAATCTATCCTATACTGGCAAAGCATTGTTTCCGAATCCTTCGATTTACGGATTGCCTCAGTAAAATTTTAGGGATAGTTGTTTGAAATATCAGTTTTTGACGTTTTGCAACACTTTAAAATTTACATTGTAAAATAAGACTTTTATCTGAAAAAGCTCCCCAGTACCCAGCATTATCTCATAACAGAGTGAACTTTTAGTGTTCAGAATCTCAAAAAAAAAAATTCAATGCAGTAGTTTTGAAGTTATGACGCTTTGAATACGTAAGTTATGAGGAAAATGCTTTAAGTGAAGTATCAATACTCTTAGCTTCCTCAATTTTATTTCGTTCGAAGACATAATTATATTCATCATCAGTAAAAAAGAGGTTGTCTAAGAGCCGGTTTACGGACGATGATTTTACTTGATAACGTCGTAAGAAAACAGGTTGTGTGCTTTTAAAATGAGTCAATTGAAGCGTTTATTTATTTCAAACAATCACAATTTACAAGAAAAATCTAAAAAAAATTACCTTAATTTTGTATAAATTATAAAAGCTTATAATTTCACCTTTCATATGACGTTTCAATCTAATTTCTGCGATGCCAAAAAAAAAAGTTAGAATTTTTTAAAGCCAACCATGTCGCAATTCCAAACTGAGATTACGGTACTTCCCACACTGGTGGCTGTTCATGATCAACAGATCTCCACAGGTGTTTTGAGGTATTTTGCAAGTTTTTTAATTTAACATTGTGTAGCTTGTAGTGAATGTACAGTTATGTGTGATATACCAAATGAAGGGTAACATCATCAGGATGCTCAATAAAGTTAAATCAAAAAGAAATATCTTCTTGGGCAGCCCAAAATGGTCTTGGGGTTAACCCCACTAAAACGGAATTAGTTCTGTTCACGAAGAAAAGGAAACAAGGGGACTTTAATCCTCCTAAACTTGATGATATTCGTCTGATACTTTCCAAAGAAGCTAAATATCTTGGAGTAATCCTAGATTCCAAGCTTACATGGAAACGTAACACCGAAGAAAGAATGAAAAAAGCACTATGCGCTTTCTACACTTGCAAAAAAACCTTTGGTGCACGATGGGGTATGCGACCTCAAGTCATCCAATGGATGTATACGGCGATTATTCGCCCCATACTTACCTATGGTTCGATCGTATGGTGGGAAGCTGTTGAGAAATCAAGCTATCTCAAGAACCTTAACAAAGTACAGAGACTAGCGTGTATAGGGATTACAGGGGCACAAAGGTCTACGCCACAAGCAGGTTTAGAAATGATCTTGGACCTTCCAGTCCTGGACGAGTTCATAAGATGCACGGCAGCCAAAAGCGCACTTCGATTAAAAGAACTGGGCTACTGGAAGCAAAACACTTATGGTCATGGGTCTATCATGCAAAGATACGACACAGTTCCTGGATTGGAAGCGACTACAGATTACATTCCACCCTTGGTAGATTTCAATAAAAAATTTTCCATTTTAATACCTGAAAGAAAAGGATGGGATCACAATTCGCTTATCAGCAAACAAGGAATACCCTTCTACACTGATGGTTCAAAAATGGAATCAGGAACAGGAGCTGGGGTGTTCTGCAAACCTCTCAATATTAGAGAATCATTCAGACTCCCAGACGATTGTAGTGTCTTTCAGGCTGAAATTTTTGCTATAGAGAAAGCGGCAGAATTGGTACTCAAAGAAAAACTAATCTCCTCGGAGATTACATTCTTTGTGGACAGTCAGGCTGCTATCAAAGCTCTAAACAGTGAGACAATAAGATCCAAGGCGGTTTTAAACTGCAGGAAAAGAATCAATAGTATTTGCTACACTAACCAAGTTAAACTCTGCTGGGTTCCTGGACATAGCAAAATAGAAGGGAATGAAATAGTGGATGAACTAGCTAGGTTAGGCTCAGCATCAAATGAGAATATTAGCATCCAATTAGCAAAGGGACCAGATATCCCTATCGGTGTGCTCAAAAGGAGAATAGACCTATTGACTAGAGAACAAATCAATAACACCTGGAAAACTAGGGACGATTGCATTATTTCTAGAAGTTTATGGCCCAAAACCAATGAAAAAGAAACTCGGTATTTATTATCCCTGAGCAAAAAGAACATTAGAGTCTTGATAGGTGTACTAACGGGTCATTGTGCCATTGGCACAATGGCTATTAGAATGGGTGTATTTGCACCTGATTTCTGTAGGAGCTGTCAAGATGTAGAGGAGATAGAATCCATTAAACACCTGCTCTGCGAATGTCCAAACCTCCAAACAAACCGACTTCGTTTCTTTGGAACGAGGTTCGTGGAAGAACTGGACGATCTAGCGCAGGTACCAATGGCTAACATGAGAAAATTTATTGAAAGTACAGGATGGTTCGTTAATGAGCCAGTCTTTGAAAACCGATAGACCAGTTTAGGAACATCATTGCGATTTTTAAAATAAGAGGGTATCACAATGGACCAACAGGCCCCCGTGTATGCAGCAGCTTAGCTGTGCACCACCCTATTAACCTAACCTAACCTAAATCAAATTTGTATTTGCTTTAGATCAAAAGATAGAACCTGTTGAATAATAAAACATTATTTTACCGTTATCTCAAAATTGTGATTACAAAATTGATTGAAATGCACAGATATAGTCCTGTCTATTATCTATCTACAATATAAATTTCATTTATTTATCAGTTGAAGAAAAAAGATAAAAATAAAAAACGGTTAAAAAAGGTAAACAAAACTTGGGACAAAAAAAAATTGTTTTTCCCGTTATTTGGTCAAAAACCATTTTGAAATACCAATTTTTTGCAAATGTTTGCTCACAGTCATAGACTACATGCTCTATAAGCTTGAGATTTTTTGAATGCGACAAAAAATTTAAGAAAATAAAAACTCACCCAAAAATACCCCAAAATAAGTAGGTGTTTTTCAAAAATTCATATTTCAAAACGCAGAGACTTCAAAAAAAATCCGTATCCAACCCCTAATTTTTTTTTTATTATCTTTCGAAGACGTTTTTCAAATTGTCAACAAAAAATTCCCCTACCTATAATCACTACTTTGTCAAAGGTCTACCTCATGATTTAGTTTTAGAAAACCATTAATAGCTTGGTTTTGAAATTTTTTAGAATTTTTTCAATACCATTGTCAGTCTTGCAATAAATTTATCTATTGATTAACAAAAATTCAACTCTTTACATCATGCATGTCAAACTTGCGGCCCGCGGGCCGCATGCGGCCCACAACGAGTAACTTTGCGGCCCTCACACAAATTCGAGCTAAATTTTAGGTCTCATACAAATTTATCGATAAGATGCTCAGATAAATTTTAAAACGGCAAACATTTTTCGACAGTTTGTATGGGAGCTAAAATGTATCTTATTATGAGTTTGTTCTGACCAATTAAAGTTCGAAATATGCTAAAATTTTTCTCGATCTGCGTACCAGACATGGAATGTACCTGAAAAAAAAAAATTATAAATTAATAAGATATCGTGAATTAGGAAGCTAACGTTCTGATTTAATCCAACGGTAGGTTAAATCATGAATGCCCTAGGTATGGCATTCTTTGTTTTTTTTTCCATAAAAATTAGAATACATGTCGAATGATATAGAAATGGAGGCATGCGATTTTTAATGTAACTGCGAAGTAAATTCCAAATTTCGATGAAGTGGATATAACCGAATCTTATACGTCTTTTTCAGTCAGATTTGGGACAATTTAAAACTGCAATCAAAAATCGTTTGCAAATTTCATACAACTTTCGGATGCGAGCAAATATTTTAACTATTAAGAGAATTAAAATCCAGCCTAACTTACACCTTGGTCTGGTGAAAAATAAAATGGTAGTAAAGAAGAGATTCTAGTTATCGGGAAGAAATCATTAATGTTATAATTCTTCTTACTTTTATAAATCTGTTTAAAAAAGTTCTAGTTTAGCTTTTTTTGTGGACCATCAAAATTTAGATCTCGCTGTTTTGGCCCCTAGGAAATACTGAGTTTGACATGCCTGCTTTACATTGTCGCGTTTGGAAAATAGCCAATTTTTTGAAATTTTGTTTTACCCCTATTTACCCTATTAAAAGATAGAATTTTTTAAAATCCTTCAAATGTATTTAACTTTATTTTATTGTCTTTCAAATAAGCTATAGAAGATTTTTGTATCTCTAATATTTTATTTTTAATTTTTAATTGAAATTTTTGCCGCACTGCTAAAAATTTCAAGTGGAACGTTAGAAAATGGCGTCACTTTTCCGTGGTGGCTGCCATGGTTCATCGATTTATAAGACGTTATCACGTCAAAAAAAAAAATTATAACATACCTATCCCCACCCCCCTACAAAATATCAGAATCCAAAAAGAAAGCAGAGTTGCTAAAGTTCTCAATTTGTTTGGGGATAGTAGGTACGATAATTTAGCTAGGGCCAAAACAGAAATGGATTTTTGAGGAAGAGTCAAATATAGGCATTTTTGTTTTATGTACAGGGGGAGGAGTGAATTTAAATTTCCTTCCATTTAGAAAACTATTTTAATTGGTAAAATAGTTTTTTTTTGGGAAATTTTTTTTTATAATAATTTTAAACATATATAATGGCAAACCTATTTGTTTGTTAAAAAACTATCCGGAAAAAATTTAAGCGACTTCTGACACCTTCTATCATGGTCTATCATGTTACCATGGCTAACTCTACAAATTTTCAGCCATATCGATATTGAAAAAAAAAACATTCAGGATTGACCTCCACCCTCGCTTGTGTCTTTCTGAAAACAGAGGAAAAATTTTGTCAATTGGAGTCAAAAAATTTGCCAAGAAAATATTGAAGTTGAAAATTTACAGCGACTCAGTGTTTAATATTTGATAAAATTATTGATTCCGATAAAAGGGAGTTTAGGTATAGAACTGGAAAGTTAGTAAAAAAAAAACAGGTATTTTGTGGAACGAAATACAGGAAAGTTGATGTTTTTTTGTCTGTAACTATCAGAGAGACGAGAAAAAATTTAAAAAACCTAAAAAATAAAAAATATACCATAAACCTCAAAAGTGTTGTCCTCGGTGAAAAACAGAGAATGCACAAAAAAAGAAATTTATATTAATCACAACTTATTCGATCTTACCAAAAGTTTTTTTTTTTTTAAATGGCGGATTTCGCCATCGGGTTGGCGTCCTGAAAACCAGGACTTAAGCTTTTCTATTACCCTTCTTTCAGATTTGAAAAAAATCAGAAATGTTAGCTGTCTGATGTCTAAACTTCTAGACAAATAAAAGAAGGCAGAATATTATTTTTCCCGTCAAATCCAAAAGGCTAAGAAGAAGGCTTTTTCAATTACTCGAAATAATCAGTTTTAATCTAAAAAATACTATGTTTTGTAGGCTGGATGCGAACTCATATCTCTGAAGTTTTTACTTGCGATATAGGTACTATGTATATATCAAGTTATGCATTCGTACAAAAAAAAAGTTGAGATAACATTTTTCCATGACATTACGATGGTAGACAATGCCAAAAAAGTGGGACCCGGAAGTCCGTCTGTCTGTCTGTCTGTCTGTATAAGGAGCTACAGCCTAAACGGATGGACCGATTAATGTCAAACTTGGTATGTAGCGTTATTTGGCGACTCTCCAGAGGGATTTTTGGAATTAATTTTTTTGGACCAAAAATAACGGTACTTGTCATATACCGATTTAAGTAAAATTGAAATATCTCTAAAACAGCTCTAACGATTTTGTTTAAAAAATTCAAATGTTAGTTTTAAGCTAAGGTCTATCTTTCAATGAAAAAATTTTTTTTTGAAAATCATTATTAACGGTACCTGCCATAGAACAGTTTTTTTTTCAAATCCGATTATCTCCGAAACTGCTTATTCGATGTCATCGAAACTTTTTGTGAAGAAGCATTTATATAATTTAAATATAAACCAAAAATAAAATTTCCAAAAAAAAATTTTGTATTTTAAAAAAAAATTTTCAAATTTTTTTTTAAAATACAAAATTTTCGAAAACGGGACATTGAATTTTTTTGAAATTTTATTTTGATTTCTACAAAATGGCATACCAATTTTATTTTAAAACTTTTTTTCCAAAAAATTATTTATAAAAAATTAGTTTTTTTAAAAACGGCTCTAAAGATTTTGAAAATTTTTTTTCTAAAAATGCATGTTAATATATCAATCAAAACTGCATAGTTGCTTTGGAAAGCAATTTAATTTTAGATTTTATTTTATTATTTAAAAAAACGAATTTTATTTTTTTTTTTTTTCCAAATTTCTATATAAAAAGTCTTAAAAATTTAAGCAACTTTAACTCTAAGAGCAAGTTCGTGCGACCCAGTGGTGCATTTTATTTCTATAGGTATTAGGTACCTAGGTATACCTGTTTCAAGTTAAATACTTGATAATTTTTTTACACTTTGATAATATTTTTTGTTTCAATCAAAGAAATCAATTGTCAAGATTTATTTTTATGAACGAAAATAAATAAATTCAAAATATGTATTTCGTATTATTTTTGTCTGCTCACGTTTTCTTTCAATTATTTTTCAATTCGCGTGTGTAATTGGGCAATACGCGTTGAAAATTTTCCTGTTCATCATCATCGTTTCTCAACAACCAACAAACGAGTTTGGTATAATGACATATAATATACACTACACATGCACGCGTTGGTTGGATGATGAGTGGTGGGTGAATAAAGAATACATTTTTAATAGCATCAACATGTTGGCACCAATATTTATTTTTTTTCAGATGTGATATTTTATATTGACCTGTCTATTCTGCGGTTGGCGGGTGATTGACTACGTGTACGTGGAAAGGATAGTGGCAGAGGAATACTTTACGCAATGAAAAATTAAACCAGAAAAAAAATCTGATTTCATGGGACGCACATAAAAATGTAAGTCAACTTTTGCTGTTATTAATTATTAAGGAAGATAATGATAAACTTCCACATATGTGAATACCAGGATAGGGATTAAAAAAAACCAAAACCATTTCTTGCCCTTATTCTTAACTTTTCTTTTTTAAAAATTCCTGTGTTAAAAAAAAACTCAAAGGATTCACCTCATTAAATCTCACCTCTAATCTCTTCTTTATCTTACTAGCATAGCACATCGTTAGGGGAGTATTTCCCTAAATTTGTTTACTTTTTTCGGCAAACATCCAAAAATCCTATACACTTTACGAACTGACGAACTAATTAAGGAGAACTTTTCTTCTTGTTTTCAGTTACCGGAACACAGGGGCGGTTAGAATACCAAAGACCTTGGACTGTGTTAATAAAAAGGTCTGACTTTATTTCAAAATTGCCAGTTTTGATGATTTGAACATTTTAAAGAACTTTTTTTCAATCCAACATTTTGTTGTTTATAAGGAGTTAATAAGTCTTAAGTCACCAAAATATTAAAACGGGAGCCTAAATAGAGCCGATTTTATAAAGTTCACCCCTGTTTTTTGAGGATGGTGGTTGTCAAAATGATGATAATTTTTGCGTCTGCCAAAAACACTTAACGAAAATTTAACATTTGGTATTCCACCTTCTGCCGGTGTTGGGGATTTCCGTAGAGGTATATTATACGACGGCATCACAACCACAGCCACTTTGAGGTAGTTAAAAAATTGTCGTTCTAATATTCTCTTTTAAGTTTTTTTTTTTCCATTTTACGTAAAAAGAAAGAGGAAACAAATTCTTTGGTGGCCATAAAAGTTATCTCTTAAGATAATCTCCTTTGTTTTTTTTTAATGCGTCCCTTATTAGGTTATAACGTTATTCTTGGGATAATAAGGGTGAGATACTAAGGTAGACTACAGGTTTGCTTTTTATAAGATGGTAATGAAGAAAAGTGAAAGTTACTTTTACAGATTGTGGGGTGAGCTCGCTTAATGGGGTTTGGTCTAAACAAGCTGTTAAAATATTCGAAAGTTTATTTCAAGTGCCTTAGATAAACCCAACATAGAAACGAGATTTGTCTAGGTTAACTTTTAAGCGATTTTTTTTTTTTAATGTAGCTAAAAACCTTACCTTTGTAAGAATTTTTAAATACTTTGAAGATAATTTTTATTATCATTTTATTTGCATGGAAATGTTTTTAAGAAATGCTTTAGAAATTGTTGCTTGAGTATATTAAGTTTTAAAGATGATTTTTACAATTTTGTACCTCTCGATTTGTGAGCTTCTTTATAGTTTTCAGATCCAGATAATTTGACTTTTCGACCCTATGGAACTGATATTTCATAGAAGAAATGCTTTCAAGCAAATAAGTTTCAAAAATGTCAGAGAAATCATTGGCCTTTCCTCAATTACCCTAATCGAAATGAATCTTCAAATTGTATTAAAATTCATTGGCTTACGGCAAAAAGAATTTCTTAATATCGTTTAGTTTTCAATTATACTTCAATAAATTTTGAGACGGTGTGATGGTCTAAAGTGGCCATAGATTTAATTCAATTACAAAAAAAAAAAAGGAAAAAACTGCTGAAAAAAGGACATAAAGGTTCATAGTCAAAGTAGAAAAAAAACAAAAAAAAAAAAAAGTGAAAAGGTCGCCTGCTAATAATTATTTCAAAGGTATTTTCACCCTCAAGGAATATTATAAAAGTGGAAGAAGAAAAATCAACCACCCGAAGCTATATCATTGAGATAGAAAGTGATAATCACAGATCACTTCCTTTTAGTCCTTTTGTAAGCAAATTGAATGGAAAATAAGAGCAAAAAGAATTCAGTGGGTGTTTGGATTTTTTTTTTTTCAATTTCGGAAGGATAAGGTGAACAACTTTTTAAATTGATTAGCAAAGCAAAACATTTTTTGAGTTGAGAAGGATTTTTCAATTAGTTTTAGGTTGGGTGTTTTTTTTTTTGGAATGAAGGTAATTAATTGTTACAAAATGAAATAATGGGGATTGAGATTTTAAATCAAGTGATGAGATAAAATATGTAAGCAGTTACCTATTGATATTTGTAATTTTATGCCAGCTTCAAGGAATTTTAATAAATGATACTTTTTACAAAGCTCTAAAAAGGTAACTATTACAAAAAAAAATTCATAGTTGATGGAGCTATTAATTATAAAAATGCACTATATAGGACAAATCAAATTTTTGTTTTATGTTTTATTTATATTTTATAACAACTTAATAATAAAAATAAATTACGATTCCTGCCATAATGGCAACTTATTTTGTAGCTTTTATTTAGAGTAGGTTGAGAAATAAGCATTGCAAATGATCAAGGAGCATCAACCAGTTGGTGCTGGTGTTGTTGTCGTTGATGTTGTTGAGGTTGTACTTGTTGTGCTGGTTGTTGATGTGCGACACTTGTTTGGGAACCATTTGCATTTCTTCATCCAGAAAAATCCTTCCGTCTGTGGAACAATGCACATAAGGCTCACGAAAAGGAAGAAAAATACAATTTTGAAATTCATCTTTGATCTAATTTGAAACAAGTTCGAATGAAGACTGTATGAAGAAGATTGTCAAATTGAGTATTTATATACTTTGAAGATAAGGAACCTTTGGAGGCCAAGCTGATTTCATAAGTATTCACTTTTGAAACCGTCTGTCAAGATTTTAACTACCGTTCACCCATTACATTCGTTACAAAGAGTGTTATCTCAAAGATAATATTTGTATACATCTTTTACGTTCATATAAAAACTATATTTTTAGATAAATATTTATTTATGTCCGGAAGTAGATACCTTTACAACTTTTTTATAGGAGGAAATGAATTGGTTAGTCCTAGAAATGTTTCAATTTCAAGTTCAAAACTTATTTGTCTTCAACATAACTCAGGTTCAATCACATTCTGCAAATTGTAAGGAAAGAGAAACGGGTGTGTGTAAATATTTGCTTATCAAGCATATGTCGCGAAGACTTAATCGTAGATAGGTAATCTCTTTCATTTGTTATAACTACTGTGAACCTACTAACCTAATGATTTTATCAACAGACCTTGAGAATAAAATACATATAGGTAGATACTTCCTAATTCTCATTCTAAGATATCTTAAAAATGTACTTCCTTTAAAATTTTGATTAAATAAATGTAAATGCAAAGTTAATATGGCTTTTATCATTCCTTAAAAGGATACTAATTGAAAATTTATAATTCTAATAAGTACAGCTAGACACTTAGGATTTAAATTATTCCTTAAATTGTCAAATGCAATTGATTTCTAAATTTCAATAGGGTAGGTAAAGTACCATTATAATTACTTAGTTATTGATTATTTTCTCAGAAAAAAATTACAGACTTATTGAACTCGTAGTTTCCATGATAAACACAAATTTTTAGGAAAGTTTGTTAGCGCACCATTGAATTTTTGGGACCTATCGGGGATTGCCCCTTTAAAAAAAAAGTTCCTTCACATTATATATTTGTATATACGTTCTAGATTTTCGGTTTCTGTCGTTAATGAAACACTTTAAGCAATTTTTATTGGGGTATCATTTTTGTGATATTATTACTTGATCTGTAAGGCAAGTATTAGTTTCGTGTAAAAAAAAAATTCGATGTTCTAATCAAAACTAACATTACGTCACGATGATGGACAAATCGGCGGCGCGTCCATCTGAACATGAAGCTGCAGCCTAAAGGGGTAGATTGAATTTCTTGAAGTTTCGTTCAGATGATTTTTTTTTGAAGTTATACTTCTTATGGGACGGTGGGTATGAAAATTTGTTTTTTTGACAAGAATGTCAAAGGGATTATGACGCGATCGCCATCTCCGAGACAATTGGGCAGCAGGGCTGTCGTTTCACTTTTAGAGTTGGTAGTTCTTTAGTATTTAAGAATGCAGTACGCCGCAGTACGGTAAAAAAAACACACACCACGTGGCAAGTTGCATGTTTCATGTCACAAGTTGCGTGTGGCAAGTGGGCTAAAGTACGGAAATATCAGATTGTTAAAAAAATACGCAGTTTGATTATTATTTTAATAATAATATAAAACAAATATAATAAAAATATGAAATGAAATTCATTTAATATAATGAGTGGGAAGTATAATTTCAACACATGTACACACACTCTTTTTTTTTTTAATTTTCAAGGTTGTTTTTTTTTTCTTTTTTAATATCTCCTTTAGAACGCATATCCCTCATACAACGGTTTCGAGTATTTGCAGTTTTTCAATGATTTTGATTAAGTTTGGTATACACTATGCTAATAGTAGTTATTTCTGCATACCATATTTTCTTAAAAAAAAACATCCATTAACTCAAGCAAATTGTCTTTTAATTTTCGGTTATGTTTTACCTGTTGAAGTAAAAAAGAAGCATCCTGAGTATAATGTTATTTATTGGATTCAGCTTCTTCAAAAGCTGAAAGCAAACAAGTACAAATTACTAGTAAGTTAGTTCAAAATTACTAGCTATGTGCTTCGCGGAAGTTTTTTTTATTAAAAACTAAGAAGAATTTGATTGTAATTGTGTTAAAAAAAAGTAGGTTAGTATGTTTTAAGTCATAAGTTTTAAGTTTCAGGAAATTGATAAAAATTTAAAACAAAAGCAAACATATCTTTTTCATAGCTCCTCGCTTTACAAAACAATTAAGGTACGAGCCAGTAAGCCTGTTCATTGAAGGTGACTGAAATATGTTTTACTTGATTCAAATATTTACATTAGAAAAAAGTACAAGTTTTGAACTGAAATTAAGCCAAGGTTAACCTCAAATTTATCGTTCACAAATTCACTTGCGCACAAAAATAATTAGGAAAAGTTTGTATTGGTCTGAAAAAAGATTAGGTAAAGATTACAGTTTTTGATAAAAATGTAAATGGAGTAATCAAAATCTTGAAGAATATATTTAGATAAAAAATGGTTCTATATTTTATATCTTCACAATAAGTTAAACCTTCAAAAAAGTTTAAAATAATTATAAGATAAGATTTTTGATCAACAAAGCAAATTCGGTACTGCTTTTCATCCAGTCCTGTTCCAAATTTCAAATCAGATTCAACATGAACTTCAAAATTGTATTCTTCTTGCTTTTTGTCAGCCTAATGTGCATTGTTCCACAGACGGAAGGATTTTTCTGGATGAAGAAATGCAGGTGGTTCCCAAAAAAATGCCGCACATCAACTACCAGCACAACAAGTACAACCTCAACAACATCTACAACGTCAACGACAACAACACCAGCACCAACCCAAGTAACAATTTCAAACCTCGGTTACAAAATAACCAAAGTTATAAAATAACTGCAAATAACCGCGGTCATAAAGCGGCTATAAACGGGTTGTTAAAAGTCTGTGGGTAATTTTAGGTTAGAAAAAAAACCCAGTATTTTCGAAGGTTTGTTTTGGGTTAAAATTATACGTAAAATAAACTTTTAAGTCATAAATTAGTTTCAAAAATTCCATTTTTAAACTAAGGAAATATTTTGGCTATTTATTTACTTTTATAAAACCCAGGTTACATTCTTGTTATTTTTTCAACCCAATTTTTTTGGTTAAATTATAACCTCAGTTTGAAGTTGGTTTTAAAATAACCAAATTTCTTCAAAAGTTTCAGAAAAGTATTTTAATAACTCGTTTTTGACACAAAGTCATAAATAAGTTTTTAAACAACTTCTAGATTTGTTTTTTAAGGGTTAAAAAATAACCAAATTTTGACTCCAAGTTTGAAGTAAGTATTTTAATAACTTTTTTTTCGCACAAAAAGTTGTTTTTAGGTTAGAATTTAACCAAATCTGATCTCAAAGTTTTAAATAAGTATTTTAATAACTCTTTTTTTACCCAAAAAGTTATTTATTGGTTATAAATTAACCAAATTTTATCTATAGTTTGAAACGAGTTTTTAAATTACTCACTTTAAGATGGAAGTTGTTTATTGGTTTAAGATTAACCCATTATAAATCCTAAGTTTAAAGTAAGTTTCTAATTAACTTGTTTATTTGTCTTTTATGGGCTAAAAAATAACCAGATTTTCATTACAAGTTTCAAGTAAGTATTTAAATAACTCCTTTTTTACACAAAAAGCTATTTATAGACTAGAAATTAACCAAATTTGACCTTAAGTTTGAAACGAGATTTTAAATTACTGACTTTTTACCATTAAAGTTGTTTAGTGGTTTAAAATTAACCCATTATAAATCCTAAGTTTAAAGTAAGTTTCTAATTAACTTCTTTATTTGTCTTTTATGGGCTAAAAAATAACCAGATTTTCATTACAAGTTTCAAGTAAGTATTTAAATAACTCCTTTTTTACACAAAAAGCTATTTATAGACTAGAAATTAACCAAATTTGACCTTAAGTTTGAAACGAGATTTTAAATTACTGACTTTTTACCATTAAAGTTGTTTAGTGGTTTAAAATTAACCCATTATAAATCCTAAGTTTAAAGTAAGTTTTTAAATAACTACTATAAGTACGTATAAGTTTTTAATCAACTCGTTATTTACCTTTTAACAACCCTGGTTATTTGTCAACTAAGTTCCAACCCAATTTCAACTAACCAACAACTCTCCACACATACACATTCACCATACTCGAGCGTCGCGCGTCGCCCATCATATTTTTGACTCTCATTTTTCTCAGATCTCTCAGTATTCTTTTGTGGCTGGTTGTGACAAGTTATTGTGCGCGAAAGTTATTGTGAAAAAATATAAGTTAAATTTAAAAAAATATCTATCTGTGAAAAATTATTAAGAGGTAAGTTATTTGTTTATAATTTATTTTAAATATTAAATATTGTTGTTTATGTTGAATCGGACTTCCTTTTATATGCAAATAAAAATCTTTATTTCATACTATTTTATTTTTTATTTTATTTGCATATAAAAGGAAGTGACCAAAAGAGCCCGATTCAAGATAAACATTAATAGTTCAAATAATTGGTCAAATAATCATTAATTTAATTAAATATTGTTATATGTTTATAATTTATTTTAAATATTGTTTGAAAAATAACTTCTGAGTTTGAAAAATATCTTCTGAGTTTAAAAAATAACTTCTGAGTTTGAAAAATATCTTCTGAGTTTGAAAAATAACTTCTGAGTTTGAAAAATATCTTCTGAGTTTGAAAAATATCTTCTGAGTTTGGAAAATTCTGAGTTTGAAAAATATCTTTTGATTTTGGAAAATAACTTCTGAGTTTGAAAAATATCTTCTGAGTTTGGAAAATAACTTCTGAGTTTGAAAAATATCTTCTGAGTTTGGAAAATAACTTCTGAGTTTGAAAAATATCTTTTGAGTTTGGAAAATAACTTTTGAGTTTGAAAAATATCTTCTGAGTTTGGAAAATAACTTCTGAGTTTGAAAAATAAATAAAATAACTATTTTCAAAGTCGTTTTTAAACTCCAGCTTATCTTAGACTGGGGTTTATCCAATGTTATTTGAATAGGATAAACCCCAGTCCCTCTTAGTAACAGCTGAGATAGCATATTAGTTCTTTCACTAACCGTATTACTTTTTTTTTGCAGTTATAGTAAACTCTTATTTTAAATTGTTTATAGGCCCCAGCACCAGTACCCAATTCAAGGAACTATAGTCCAAAATAGACGAAATTTTGGAAAGACAGCGTTCCACTGAGGTGAAGGTGCAGGCCATGCAAGGAATGCTGGAGGCATTCATGGCGAAGTCCGAAGTTTCGGTCAATTTGTTGGCGTCCAAAATTGAAAATGACAATGCAGAGGAAGTGGATGAGGAACTGCAACTTGATGAAATTTTCCCACTTACCTCTGTCCAACAAAATGAGGAAATGGAGGAAAAACTCCATCAAAATGGATTGTTAAAAAAAAAATTGGTAAGTACCAAAATATATGAAATATTTGAATTTATAATTATCAATAGATTCTATATTGATTTCATTTTCATTTGTTACTTCTCTAAAAATATTAAGTTTATGTTAATAGGTTATTTTTATCCTGAAATCTTTGAATGCAATATAACACAGACCAATAAAATTGATTTTTTTTAAATTTTCTTAAACAAAGCCACTTTTGATGTGCTGAACTAGAATTCGAAATCAGAATCTTCCTGCCAGCCCTCGTTTTTGAGATAAATTAAAATAAAAATAATAACCTGGAATATCTCATAAACGAGAGCTGGGACTGTGCCTACATCAGCTACATTTATTTCAACAAATGATTTTAACAAATAATAAATAATTATGTCACACTTGTCGTCTCCTTTCTTCAGAGAAGTATTCAGCTTTAATTCAGAAAATTTAAAAGTTTAGGAGTCTGTGTCATATTGCACTCAAAGATGCGAAACTTAACACACTTTAAAGCACATTATTTTTAAAACATATTTTTGTTTTCTTTCAGGTCCGTAAGTTGAGCTCATATGGGGGGGTCAACGGAATGAAAACGATCCGCACTATTTGCAAGTGCATTTTTACAGATCCACTACTGGCAGAACATTCTTGGCTGGGGACTAATGCCAAAAAAAGTTTCAGCCAATACAAGTTCCTATATAAAACTATATTGGAAGCGGTCCGATCAAGGTACCCCACCTATAGTGAAGCCGAGGGTGCTTCATTTTTTAAAGGGTTTTTGAAGCAAGCCCCATTTCGAATGGGAAAACCGTCCACGTAAGTTAAAAAATAAAATTATAATCAACATTTAAGTTAACATTTTTCTCTTTACAGAAATACCAGTTCCAACACCAGCTCCTGCCTCTGACGGGCAATCCACAACATAATTAAGTTAAGCTATTTTTTATTTTTAGCTTTAGTTTTACTTTTACTTTAAGTTTTAGTTTTAGTTTTACTTCATTAAATAATGTTTCACTAAACTTAAATTTCAGCGTTCTTATTTCAAATATTAAATTTTCAGCTGGAAAGAATCTTGTGGTTTTCAGCATGTTGGTAAGCAAACATTTTATAGGTTTTTTAAAATCTGTAAATAAGCGGTTATAAAAAAGCCGTGAAATAACATTTTACAGATTTTATAAAAAACTATAAATAAACGGTTATAAAAAAACCGTCAAGTAACGTTTATTACAGGTTTTATAAGAACCTGTACGAAGTTATTTACAGGTTTTATAAAAACTGTAGGTAAACGGTTATAAAAAAACCTTCAAATAACGTTTATTATAGGTTTTATAAAAACCTGTACAACGTTTATTACGGGTTTTAAAAAAAACTGGAGGAAAACGGTTATAAAAAAACCGTCAAATAACGTTTATTATAGGTTTTATAAAAACCTGTACAACGTTTATTACGGGTTTTAAAAAAACTGGAGGAAAACGGTTATAAAAAAACCGTGAAATAACGTTTATTACAGGTTTTATAAAAACCTATAGGTAAGAGGTTATAAAAAAAACCGTAAAATAACGTTTAAAACTGGTTTTATAAGAACTTGTTATATTACAGGTTTCAAAAAAACCTGTAATAACGTAAATTACAGGTTTTATAATAACCGTAGTAAAACGGTTATAAAAAAAACCGTCAAATAACTCAGTACAGGTTTTTTTTAAACTGTATATTAACGGTTTGTAAACGGTTATAAAATAGCCGTAAATGGTTTATTTCAAGTTTTTCTTTAACCAAAAATAAACAGTTATTTAATAACCGTAAAAATTAGGTTTTTAAAAACCCAGTATTCGTAGAAAAAAGTGGGTTTTTTAAAAACCCGATTTAGACAAAGTTAAAAAATAACTGACCATTTTCGGTTGTGGAGACGTTTCTGGAACGTTTTTAAGACGTTTTTTTAACGAGTTTAGTAACTTATCCGTTAAATAACCAGAGTAAATATCCGGTTTATTTTCCGCTTTTTAACCACAAAATGTTATTTGGGAACTGGTTGATGCTAATTGATAATTTTCAAGGCTTATTTCTCAACCTACTCTAAATAAAATGAACACAACTAAGTTGTAATTATTTTAAGAATTGATGAATCATATAACTAATTTATTATTAAGTTATTATAAATTATAAATAAAACATAAAACAAAACATACAATTTTTTCACTTGTTTACAAAAGGATGCGAACATAACCTCAATTTGATTTTTCATAATGAATCATTAAACTATTTATTTTTTAATGTTTCCCTTCAAAAAGTCATAAATGCTGAATTAAAATTCAGAAATGCTAAGTTTTTAGAAAACTAATATAAATTTTTGCGAAGAATTATTTTTCAAATAAAATAACCCATAACCTTACACCTCCATTCACTTTATTTTCCCTACGAAATATCTCAAAGTATAAATCTTCCTTCGAACATAAACAAAAGCCCACTACTTCTTCTTTACTTCGAAATCCTTGAAGATTGATTGCCTTTTAATAGGCCATGTTGTATAAATGCTATGCGAATTATTTATTGCAATCAAACTTGAACTCGAAAATAAAACGACTATAACCATTTCGAATAATATAGCAAAGTTAACATTGTTTCACCTAATAGGTGAGCTTAATTACGCTTAAATGAGCTTATATTCGAGTGATTTGTAGCCAATTGGACTTCAGGGATTTGTGTCCTTTCTTCTACGAATACTGCCAGTGCACAAGTTAAACAATTTTTTCCCCTTTTTTCATGCTTTGTTTGGTTTTCTCTTCTATATAGTTTTCCAATTGTATACCTGATTGTGTTTCCGAGTATTCGAACTGAGAAGATGTATCTTACCCAAACCATGTCATGACAGCAATAAATTTTGAAAGGCTTTTATGGCCAAAGGTATAGCATTGCTTGACTTTTGTTGGAAGTAATCTTTTGATAATTATATGGAATTAATTGATTTATATCGATTTTTGTTGAGGATGCAGGACATTTCAAGGAACTTTAAGTTGAAAATAGAAGTTTTGTTTGTTCAAAACATTAACAAACACCCACTTCTCCAAACTGCACTTGAATAATTGATTTAATCTCATTTAATTGGAATCATCGACTCAGTCTTCAGCGAGTCTGTAGTTAAAGTTAATTTATTCCTTATTTTGTTCCTTAAGGTATTTGCATTAATTAACCTTTAGTCTCGCCGCACCCTCGAAGAATTTCTTTGGTGTATGAAAAAGAAGACAAAACAAAAACAAAAATTAAAAAAAAAAAAAACAAAAAACTTTGTGTTTATTTTATCGCGAAAAAAAAATGTCTTCAAGTTAATTACAATCCTGCAAGTAACCGCAAATCCTTGGATTGGCTTCTTCTGCACGGATCGTCCTTACATAACCATTCCGATTCCCGCGCACACACAAGCAATAATTGAAATTCACCGGAGAAGTTTTTCAATTCGCTAAACCAAACTCAATTAAAGACGTTCATGGAGAAATGGAGAAAGAAAAAAACATCCAGAAAGACAACAATCTAGTCTTTCCACTTCCTTTTTCTGGAATTCGGAGACTGTTAAGGGTGGGAGAAGACAGGAAGACAGGCAGTCTCTTCTGTCAGAAGTTACTTCTGTTTGTTTACCTTTAAATTAAAATGCAAATTAAAAGAAGTTGTTCGTTTTTTGGCTTAAAAAGGAAAAAGGGGTACAAGTCTCCATGGGTTGGTATAAGGTAGGTAGAGGTAGATGGGAACCATTGAGTGGTAGGAGTGAAAATGGGGTGGAGGAATTGAGGAGTGGTGAGAATTAATGCACATTAAGGTTTTGTATGGGACTCAAGCAGAAATCCTAATTCTTTGAGTTCAGATATGCCTTTTTTAACTTTTCTAAAGTTGGTCTGAACATTAATATCGATTGCACTGATACATCATTCAAAACTAAATTATATAAAAATGATTCCACCTTTACATAGCTTGAACTTAGCTATTCAATGATCTTTTGAGGAAGAAAAATAGGAAGGATAAGATTATAAATCTAGTCTCAAGGGTCTTTCATTAGAGTAGTAGGTTAGTAGGTTTTAATGTTTTGCCCCAAGGTTTAAGTTGGTATAAGGAAGTTAGATTATTCTAAGCTTAGTAAATATATTTCTCGATGTTGAAAATCTAAATAAAAACAACACTTTCCTAATAAATGTATGTTAGTAATATAATATGTTGAATACTCAAATCAAGGTATTCCAATATTTATCTTAGTAATAAATTGTGTTATCTCTTATTTATTTATCTTCAGTTAGAAATAGTTTTTGGAAATTGCTATCTACAAAATAAATTGGGCCTCAAAAGGTCTTAAAAATGTTTTAAGATTTTTGATTATAAGAGTATATAAAGAGCAAATTATACAATATTCATCATCCAGTTTTCATTCGAAATTGTCTCAAACTAAATCAAAGATGAACTTCAAAATTGTATTCTTTTTGCTTTTCGTCAGCCTTATGTGCGTTGTTCCACAGACGGAAGGATTTTTCTGGATGAAGAAATGCAGGTGGTTCCCACATAAGTGTCGTACATCAACAACCAGCACAACATCAACAACAACTACTACAACAACTACAACAACACCGGCAACAACTGGTTGATGCTCCTTGATAGTTTCAACTTATTTGTCTACCTACTCTAAATAAAATTTTCACAATTATTGTTTTCTTGTTATAAGATATAAGATATTATTAATATTAATTATTAAATTTCTCTTAAAAACGTATTTGAATTTTTATTAAGAACACCATTCAACTTTCAGAATTTCATTACGGACTTTATTTTGAAAAAATACATCTACACTAAGAAGCAAAAAAACGAAATCAAATAAATTATTTTTATTAAAAACAAAAAATGCAATGGATAAAGTAATGTTTCTTCAAGTCTCATGGTCTCATCTAAAAGCTTGAATATTTTACTTTGAATTGTTGGTAAAAACATAAAAATGCGTACGATAGTATAATCGCTATCTGTCAATAAATTGCATTTAATATTTTTTAAATGGTAAATTTTTTAGATACTCTCTGTTTTAATTTCAATTTTTTTCTAACATAGGTACTTCATTTATGTTGAATGGATTTTTATTAAGTGAACGGGTTTTTAAGTTCCTAGCATTGATTTAAGGCTTTTGTTTTAAGCTTTTTAATGGTGCAATTAACATTCATGTGTGTCAATTGCATCCTCACCAATAATCGTTTTTACAGAACGCAAAGTTTGATTCCATTTTTTTGCTCCTAAGTGTATTTGAAGCCAGAACTTCCTTAATACTGTACACCCTCCGAACTAATTACCTATAAAGGCAGTTTATTTTATTCGTTTTAAGTTTTTATTCAAGTCATTGGAATAAAATGAAAGATTTATTTTTTGCGTTTCTGGAGCGAGAGAACATGTAACCAAAAGTATACAAAATAGTTAGACAAATAATTTAAACACATTATGTCGATTTCAAAAGTAAAATATTTTAGTCATTTTATAATATGGCGTGGGAAACCCTTTACCCAGGCAGAAATTGGCAAAATTAAGGTTTATCATGAAGAGAGCTTGTCTAACTGGAAAATTGCTAGAGGATTAGAAAGGTCCAATTGTGTAATTGATAATTTAATTTAGGTACAATGGTGACAATTTTGGATGGTTCCCTTAAACAATTAGGAAAGAAGCCTATTGTGGACGAGAAAGCCAAAAGTGACATAAAAAGAAATATTTTTCGTGAGAATTTGACAGCAAGAGCCGAAGAAGTGTTAGAGAAAATAAGGTTAGAAGTGGGAGTACGACAAGAGCAGCAAATAATGAAGGTGTGCTTAAGCCATTCTTACGAAAAATAATGTAGGAAACCTGCACTCTTGTAAAAAAAATTGGCCTTAAACCAAAAACCTTGTTTTTTTCATTAAAATTAAATAATATTATTGCCTTAAGGTTCTTACAGCTAGAATCATTCGACGTCGGACTACCAAGTTTTTTGCTTATTTCTCGAAAATGAAAGGATACTTTTGAGTCCGTTTTTTTGCCTTTGTTTGAAAAGAAATAAGGCTAAAACTAAATTAGTACTTAAAAACATAAAATCTTGAAAAAAAATTAGTTCAATTTTTTATTCCAATTTTTTTTTCAAAATTTTGATTTCGAGAATTAATTTTTCAAAAACTATGCAATAAAATGGCTTTATTGAAATTTTTAATAAAACACGAGGTTTTTGGCCTTCCAAAAAGGTGTACCACGTTATTATTATAGGTGTAAACGTTGATTAAAATTTTTTTCTCCAAATTAAGTAAATTTTTTTTATATTGCCTCTTCCGGCCAAACGGAGGGGTGGGAGAATAGACCCCCACCCTCTTATACAATTTTTTTTTTGTATCGACCCAACCTCCACGTTCTAATTTTTTGACACATTTCTCCTTACTCACCCTATATAAAAACTTAAAAAAAGAAATAACCTTTTTATATATAAAATCGAATAAAAAACTGCCTTTTAGTATTAAGGAGTAGGTATAATGACTAGGCTACAGATAAATGTATTTTTTCTAAAATAAAGTCCTCAATAAAATTCCGAAAAATGATTGGTGTTCTTAATAAAAAGTCAAATGGGTACTTTTTGTTATGTTTTTTTTTTTTATATTTAAGAACTTCTTAATATATTAACCAGTTATAATATTTTACATCTTATAACAAGAAAACAAAAATTGTGAAAATTTTATTTAGAGTAGGTAGACAAATAAGTTGAAGATGATCAAGGAGCATCAACCTGTTGGTGCCACTGTTGTTGTAGTTGTAGTTGTTGTTGATGTTGTGCTGGTTGTTGATGTACGACACTTATGTGGGAACCACCTGCATTTCTTCATCCAGAAAAATCCTTCCGTCTGTGGAACAATGCACATCAGGCTCACGAAAAGGAAGAAGAATACAATTTTGAAGTTCATTGCTGATGAAAAGTTGCTAATTGGAAACTGTAGTTATTTTCAAGTAAGAGTTTAAATTTAAATTTAAAGATTTTCGTCTTTTTATACCTCCATGAACCATGAACAAATTAGCTCAAAATTTTTTAGGAAATAAAACACAAATAGAAACAAAGTAAGCAGTTTCATAACCATTCGCATAATCAACAATAACAACTATTAAATTAAATTTTATTTATCTGTCTGATAATGTGGACTTGGAAGTATTTTAGTCTCAAGGCAAGGACTATGATAAAATTATGAGGTTAGTAGCTTCTCCAAATGGTTACTCATGTTATAAGGATTACTATAAACAAAGTTCAAATTTTGAACTTGAATTTAAGTCAAGGCTTATTTGAAACATTTACAGAACAATTTGAAAACAAATTCATTTCCTCTCATAAGAAAAAATGTAAATACATCCGGAGATAAATAAATATTTATATTAGTAAATAGTTTTCATAAACGTGACAAATCTTAAAAAAAAACATTATCTTCGAGATAACACTTTTTGAACAAATGAAATGGTTGAATGGTACTGTAGTGAAAATCTTATCAGATGTATGTTTGGATAGAAGTTTATGTCTTCGAAATCAGTTTGCCCTCCAAAAGTTCCTGATGTTCTTAGTATAAAAAGAACAAATTTGACAGTCTTCTTCATCCAGTCTTCATTTGAACTTGTCTCAAATTAGATCAAAGATGAACTTCAAAATTGTATTCTTTTTGCTTTTTGTAAGCCTAATTTGCATTGTTCCTCAAACGGAAGGATTTTTCTGGATGAAGAAATGCAAATGGTTCCCAAACAAGTGTCGCACATCAACAACTAGTACAACATCAACTACATCAACTACAACAACATCAACAACAACAACACCAGCACCAACTGGTTGATGCTCCTTGATCATTTTCAAGGTTCATTTCTCTACCTACTCTAAATAAAATTTAAACAATTAAGTTGTCATTTTTATAAGAAATGATGCATCACAGCAGATTTATTGTTAAGTTATTATAAAATAAAAATAGGACATAAAACAAAACATGCAATTTTTTCATTTATCTTTTTCTTTGGCTTTGTGTCCTACTGTTTAAATTCTCATCACTGATTTTTGAATTTTTAATTAATGATTTTTGGTTTTATTTAATTTGTTCTTAAAATAGAAAATTTTTCTGACTCATCACCCTTTTATAAACATCTTCTTACATATTCCACAAAAATCAATAAAAACTTTCTATAATGAAACCCATTCCATATCAACATCTACGTCATTTTCTCGTCCAAACAACACAACACACGTCTTCGTCGTCGGTCGTTCGTATTGAAATTTTATCCTCCGGCTAAAAGTTTGTATGATTAATTTTTGTCCTTCTCCCGACACATTTCTGCAGATCAAGCAAAAAATTACTTACCTCTGCTATACGCACTTTATGGATGATTTATGATGTCAACCAGATGTCAGAAAGGTAATACCCATCCTCATCCAATGGGATAAGGATTGTGTGTACTTATACTTACTCCAATATTCATTAGAGACTTTAATTTTGTGTCTTCTCTGGTTGGTCCTTGTTGATGACAATTTTACCTCTTTTATGTTTTAACCCCTCGTTGTCTCTCGAAAAATGATGAAGAAGTATCTTTTTGTGTTCAAATGTTAAATAATAATGATTTTTATATATGAAACTTCCACCTTAAGGTTAAAAAGATTATCTTGAGGATATGTGGGTACGACGACGATGACGTGACGGGTCACATATTCTTCACAAGGTAAAGCTGTTTGAGAAATTATTATTGTCATTGTTGGTATTCAATTATATATTTCAGAAACACAAACCCAAATTATGATTAATCATATAGAAATTTGACTGAAAGTGAAAGTCAATGTTACGTATACGCACGTGACATAATCATATGATGGGAATAAAGAGGTAAATGTGTTTTTGAAGTAGGTATGTATTTTTCTAAAATATTCCTGGTTCTTAAGACACGTTGCCTTTGGGGCATGAAATTAGTTGTTTTTTTTTTCTTTGTCAAATAGAAGTAAAATACTAAGACAACTTTCATAAAACCAAAATTAAATCTATACTTAATCTATTTTTAACCTTTGTTTTACTTTATTCCGGAAGTCTTTGAAAAGGCGGGTCATTTCGTTTCTAAATTATATTGAAAAACGAGTAAAACTGCCATCTTACCTAGTTATAGCCAGCACTTAACCTGTGCTAAACCTAAGTTTAACCTAAGACCGGAAGTCCTTGAAAATACGCATCGTTTCATTTTTAAATAGTCTTGAAAATCGAGTATTACTTACACCTAACCTAGGTTTATCTAGCACTTAACCTGTGTTTAACCAAAACTCAACCTATGCTTAATCTAAGACCGAAAATCCTTGAAAAGACACATTGTTTCCGTTTCAAATCTTCTTGAAAAGTCAGTACTTCTGGCAAATAACATAGGTCTAACCAGTTCTTAATCAGTTTTTAACCATTTTCAAATTTTTCTCTAACCTGAGTCTGAAAGCTTTTGAAAAGGGGCATCATTTTTTTTTCAAATCATCTTGAAAAATCAGTTATATCTAACCTAAGTCTTAACTCATGGTTAAACATAGGGTTTTTTAACCTGAGATTGGAATTCATTTAAAAGACGCATTGTTTCAAAATCGTAAATCTAATCAAATTTTAAATAGTTCTTAACCAGTTCTTAATTTGTATCGAACTTCTCTTTAATATGTCCTTTCTTTAGTCTGGAAGTCCTTAAAAACGGGACCCATTTCGTTTTCAAATCATCTTGCAAAACCAGTACACCTCGCAACTTAACTCAATCTTACCCATAGTTAACCAATTTTTAACCATTATTTAACCCTTATTTAACCTTTCTTTAAACATAATTTTTTTATCAATAAAGCATGATTTTGTTTTCATATCATTTTCCAAAACGAGTATTATTTCCACCTAACCCAGGTCTATCCAGCACTTAACCTGCGTTTAATCTTATTTTAACCTTTGTTTAACCTAAGACTGGAAGTCCTTAAGATGGCTCATCGTTTCGTATTCATAAGTTATTGAAAATCGATATGGCTTGCTAATAACTTAAATCTTAGCAGCTATTAGCCCATTTTTAACCTTTATTTAACCAAGGTTCGGAAAAGGACTTATTAAGATGTTTATTGCAAGATTCGTCAATATGATACTGTGAGACCACCTAGAACAGCAGGAATTAGAACTCTTTCCATTAAAAAAACATTCCATATTCTACCTTGAAAGGATAAGGAGGATTTAATTAATACATTGCAAAAATGCCTTCTCGAGACTTAACTCAATTTAAAACCGAAACGGGTACTGGTTCTCCTCTGTATAATTTTTAACTCCTATTCTCATTGACAAATTGTTTGCTAGAATTAAATTAAAATGCAAATTAAAGTCCTTGCTTGCTTGCTTCGGCTTCTGGCTCTTCCATCATCAGGATAGAATATACCAAATATATACATTTTACAAAAAGCCAAATACTTACACTCTTCGGAAAAATAAAATAGAATAAAAAAAATAAAGAAAAACAAACAAAAGAATGGAGCATCCTTCGAAGCTTGGGACTCCTTTTTATGGTTCATACTCTCTCTATCTCCTTTGGGGGTAAAGGAAGTTTCCAGTTTGTTCCTGTGTTTACCTTATGCTCTCTGTGAATATTTAAAAATATTCATTTTTTTATTATTTTGTATGCTTTTCTAGTGTAACAACATCATCGTGAAATGCGCTACGTTTTTTTATGTAATGTAAGTCAACTTCAAGCCAAGCCAAGCCAACAGTTGGTAATCCGTTTTGTGGCTAAGGTAAATAATGAAATGAGTTTCATGTTATCCTCTTGTGAGCAATCACTTTCGACGCTCTTAAGTAGATTGGGGATTTCCTTCGCGGATTTACTTGCTACAGCAAGAAAAAAAAAATATAATAATGCTATTATCCACTTTGGTTGGTATTAAGTTGAATGAAGAGATGAGCTTACCTGTTTTTCTTTCAAAAAATATTAAATGCAGACAAAAAAAAAAGGGAGTGTTAGTGTCAGCGACATTTTGATAAAAGTGTATTGCAATTTGATTTTGAAGATGTTAAAAAGAAACAACACTTACTTGGTTAGGGGCGCACAAACATTATACAACTTTTGAAAAGGAATCTTGCATTAATTTGAATTTGGTTGAATAAAATAAAAAGTCCAATAATTTGTTTTATGTCTTATTTATATTTTATAATAACTAAATAATTTAAATAAGCTGTTATATTTAACATCTTTTAATAAATACAATTATAAGTTTTACATTTTATTTAGAGTAGGTAGAGAATCAAGCCCTAAAAATGATCAAGGAGGATCAACCAGATAGTGCAGCAGTTGTTGTTGTTGTCGTTGATGTTGTTGAGGTTGTACTAGTTGTTGATGTACGGCACTTGTGCGGGAACCATCTGCATTTCTTCATCCAGAAGAATCCTTCTGTCTGTTGAACAATGCACATTAGACTTACGAAAAGAAAGAAGAATACAATTTTAAAATTCATTGTTGAAAGAAAGTTACTAAATTTAAAGTGAATTTAAAACAAATGAAGACGAGATTTGATACTGTCTTAAAATTTTACTTTTTCAACTATTTATACTTCAAATGATAATGGAAACTATTAACAAATTCAAGGTAAAATTAAATCTTGCAACCGTGCCACAAACAATATTTATTCAAACTGGA
This sequence comes from Episyrphus balteatus, assembly GCF_945859705.1. Classification (NCBI taxonomy): domain Eukaryota; kingdom Metazoa; phylum Arthropoda; class Insecta; order Diptera; family Syrphidae; genus Episyrphus; species Episyrphus balteatus. Next base: position 14,881,359 of record NC_079136.1, read on the forward strand.
TATCAAGGACTTTTGATAAGAATAGTATGTTAGTAGGTTTTGATACGTTATGTTTAACTCAGTTAGAGGAATTTGAAAAAGCTTAAATTTGTTGATTGCTTTACAAAACATAAAACAGTTTACACTTATTTTGATATCAACAATATGAGACAGACAATTTGTTCTCGTAATGAGCTGAAAACATTGTAAATATTTACAAAAGAGTACAAACTTGTTTTTATTACAAATATTTGCAAGGTAGAATGAGATTTGTATAACTATCCCTGATGACTGAAACTACGTTTTTGTAGATTCAAATATTTACACTGTAAAAAAAATTTTGAACTGAAATTAAGTCAAGATTAACTTAAAACTTATCGTTCACGAATTCATTTCCGCTCAAAACCAAAATTATACATTTCCGCAAAAAAATAATAAGGAAAGTAAATAATTTGTATTTAAGAAGATAACAATTTTTTTTTTAATTTATTGCCATAAACATATTTAGGTGGAAATTCAACGTAGTTCTATGCTTATCTACTCAAAATAAGTTTGGCCTCTAAAAAGTTTTGAATTATTTTTAAGATTTCTGATCATAAAAGTACCTATAAAAAGATCAAGTTTAGCAATATTCTTCATCCAGTCTTCATTCGAAATTGTCTCAAATCAGTTAAAAAATGAACTTCAAAATTGTAATTTTCTTGCTTTTCGTTAGTCTTATGTGCATTGTTCCACAGACAGAAGGATTTTTCTGGATGAAGAAATGCAGATGGTTCCCACATAAGTGTCGTACATCAACAACTAGTACAACGTCAACAACATCCACGACAACAACAACAACTGCTGCACCATCTGGTTGATCCTCCTTGATCATTTTTAGGGCTTGATTCTCTACCTACTCTAAATAAAATTTACACAATTAAGTTGTATTTCTTAAAAGGTGTTTAATATCGCAACTTATTAGGCGTGTTTTTTCTATTACTCAGTAGCCACTCAGTTTTGATTTTATTCGCAAAACAATAATACAAATTACACAAGTAAGTATTTGTTTTTATTGTTTTTCGAATAAAATAAAAAAATGAGTGGCTACTGAGTAATAGAAAAAACACGCCTATTTATTATCATTAATTTATTGTTAAATAAAAATAACAAATAAAACAAAACATTTGACTTACTATTTTATTCAATCAAATTTAAATGTATGAAAGATTGCTTTTGTTTAGCAAAAATGTTATGTATACGGAGAAAAAAGTGTCACATTAAAATAAGATGATGCGCACATTAAATTTCACTACCTTAAAATAAGGTGATTCCACTTAATATCCGTTAAATTTAATGTAAACATCATCTTATTTTATTTTATCTTAAAAAAAAACCGACCAAAAATAAAAATTTTAATATTTTATATGCACACTTTGGCTTTACTTGCAGTTTATCATACTTATTTCCAACAGTGAGATAGCACAGTGATAAGGCACTGGCTTAGTAACCCAACAGTTATAGGTTCGATCCCCGGTGGCTGCCAGCTTTTTTTTTTTTAATTTTCGAATTCAAGAAATTAATGTGACTTGTTACCTTAATTATTAAAAAAAACCATACAGAAATCCGCTTAAATTAAGGTGCGATCCGCTTAATTCTATGTGGTCTGTTTTCTCCGTATATACCCCAAACTGACCCCCATTTATATACAAGGTGATTCACTAGGAATGTGCCTACAGACTAGATCGTGTAGGTTAGGTCGAGACAAGAAAAAAATTGGGAGGGGCAATTTAAAAAAAAAACTTAATTTGGAAAACAAAATTACTAAAAATCTACGGTTACTCCTACGATAACGTGATATTCCTTTTTGTAAAGATAAAAACATCTTCTTTTATGAAAATTTGACAATGAATCCATTTAATTGCATAATTTTTAAAAAATTAATTCAAAATCAAAATTTTGAAACCAAAAGTTTGAAGGTTTTTATCTTTATCTTTACAAAAAAGTATATCACGCTATTGTAGGTGTTACCGTTGATTTTTAATTTTTTTTTTTTTTTCAAATGAAGTCAATTTTAAAATATTGCCCCTCCCGACTAAACAGACCCCCTTCTCACACAATTTTTTTCTTGTCTTGACCCAAACTGCACGCTAAGTTTTCTGGCAAATTCCTCCTGAATCAGCCTGTATACAGGTGGGTTACTGTGGTGTATACTAGGGTGTCCCTTATTTTGTCAACTTGTTTTTTTTTGAACGCATACCCCCTAAATTTGTTCTCTTTGATGTTATGAACGTTACAAAAAAAAATGGTGTCATTTGAAGTTCATTTGATGGACGCGACTTTCAAGAGTGTGTGAAGTTAGCCCCCCTTTTTTTGAAATTGTTATTTTTGAAAGTTGTTCCAGGTTGTTCCCGATTTGTTCCGGATTGTTCCAAATTTTTTTTGAAAAATTTTCAAAAATGGAGGTTTTAGAGCCAAAAAACCGTTTTTGACCTAGCCCCCCTTTTTTCGAAAATTGAAATTTTGAAAGTTGTTCCGGGTTTAAAAAGTTGTTCCGAACATTGTTCCAAATTTTTGGACCTCTAAGTTCAATATTTCGAAAGTTAGGGGCCAAAAACCAAAAAATTCTAGCCCCCCTTTTTTCGATTTTTTAGGTTTTTATATTTTTTTTAGCTTTAAAAAGTTGTTCTAAACATTGTTCCAAGAAATTGAGGTCCTAAAGTTTGTATTTTTAAAGATATGGCTTTGGAAACTTTTTTTCAAAAAACTAAAAAAACGACTTTTCCAATTATTATTTTCCAAATTTTTTTTCTGAAATCGAATATTTAACCATACATACATATTTGGAGTGAGTTTCAGTCTTCTACAGTAAGAGTATCAACTCGAAAATGCACTTTCAAAATAAATCGTGATGTTTTCACATTTTCAAAAATTTCCATAGGCCCCCCTTTTTCGAAAAATAAAATTCCAAAAGTTGTTCCAAGTTGAACATTAATATTTCTAAAGCCAAACCAAAAATCGTTAAGAAAAACAAACAACTAGCCATTTAAACTAAAAAAAAACGATTTTAGTAAACTCTTGCCCCAATTTTGCTCCCCTTTTGAAAATTTTAAGATCCAAAAATTAAAACAAATTAGTCTTCTGATTTTCTTTAACGTGTTAAAATATAATATGTTTCAAAGATATATCAACCCCCCAAAAAAATAAAAAACCCCCCACCACCCCCCAAATTCGAAAACCGAAAATCCAAAAACACACACATATGTATTATTATGAAAACCAAAATGTTCCCAAATTTTATCAAAAAATAATGAAAAATATGGATTTTAGAGCAAAAAAACTATTTTTACGATATTAGAAAAAAATTCTTATTGAACATCACAAATTTTCAAAAATTAAATTTTAAAAAACAATATTGTGATAATATAGTCCTTACAAATTAATTCCAGTTAAAACATAAGAAAAAAAAAATGTATATAAGTTTTTTTCGAAAACGTGCTCAAATTGAATACTTATAAAAACCCCCACGTTAAAAAACACTATACGAGTTTCATACCATAAAACTTAGACTTAGATACTTTAAAAAATAAAAAAAAAAATTTACGATATAACAAAAAAAAAAAAAATTCTGGCTCCCCCTTTTCGAATTTCAAAAATCCAAAACTTGTTCCAGGTTGTTCTAGGGCTCTTCTAAATTGTTCCAGACTTTCGCTTCTTAATATTGATTTTTAGTATGAAAAATTTTTAAAAAAAATGCTCCCCCATCCCCCCTTTTGACAAATCCAAAATCTAAAAGTTGTTCCAAGTGCACAATCACTCAAATCCAATTGTTCCAAAGTTTCATTCAAAAATATTCAAAACTGAGCATTTTAAGCCAAAATTTCATTTAATATGGGAAAATCATGTTAAACTTGTTCTGGCTCCCCTTTTTCGAATTTCAAAAATCCAAAACTTGTTCCAGGTTGTTCTAGGGCTCTTCTAAATTGTTCCAGACTTTCGCTTCTTAATATTGATTTTTAGTATCAAAAATTTCAAAAAAAAATGCTCAAAAAAAAGGATGGCGTATACGTACTTTTTTTTATATCAAAGAGGCCGCCAAATATCAAAAGGGCCGCAAAATTCAGTCTTGCCCAGAGGCCCTAGCAACTAACGAGCGCCATTGATCCCCTCCCCCTTTTTTACAAATGCAAAAGTTGTTCCTAACGCAAAAAAACTTCAACTAATGAAATAAAAATATCTTATGTTTCAAAGTTTTAAAAGTGCTAAATTAGTTTGTCATTTTAGAAATTAAAATACATATCAATTTCATCAGCTTGTCCTTTTAATTCTGTATTAACAATACAAATTATAATTTTAGCTTAGTCTTTTCTAAAATGTAAAAAATTAATATATTAAATATACAGGGTGTCCCACAGTCACCGCCCCAAATAAAAACCATGGATTCCTGAGGTCATTTTAAGTCGAAAAACTTAAGAGGTAATTTTCTCGTTTTCGTCCCGTTTTCGAGTTAGCAAGGTTTTTATGATTTTTGCTCTCTTGTTCTTTAACTGGCCTTATCTTTGCCAAACTAAGTTTGATTTGAAGGATTTTTTTTACGACCAATCAAGAATTTATTACAGTTTTAGTTTGTCTCAAAACTTTTTTTCCTGCGGACAACCGTTTCTCCACAATTTTGCATCAAACACAATTTTCTTCGTTTTTTACACTTTCATATCATATAAGTCAAAAAAACACGTTAACGAGTATTAATTTTTTGTGCTTTTTATTAAAGCCCCGTTTATTTTCATAAAAAATAAATAAGTTTTATTTCATAAAAAAGGCTACTGAAAGTAATTTAAAAAAAATAAACAAACTGAGTGAATTAAAAAATAAATAATATTTAAAAACAAAGTTAATTTAAATGAACTAAAACTTTTTCTGAGCTTTATCTATTTGTTCTTTTCTTAACCACAATAGCTCAGAGAAAGTTTTTAATTCATTTAAATTAATTTTTTATTTAAAAATCATTATTTTTTTTAATTCACTCAGTTTGTTTATTTTTTTTAAATTACTTTCAGTAGCCTTTTTTATGAAATAAAACTTATTTATTTTTTATGAAAATAAACGGGGCTTTAATAAAAAGCACAAAAAATTAATACTCGTTAACGTGTTTTTTTGACTTATATGATATGAAAGTGTAAAAAACGAAGAAAATTGTGTTTGATGCAAAATTGTGGAGAAACGGTTGTCCGCAGGAAAAAAAGTTTTGAGACAAACTAAAACTGTAATAAATTCTTGATTGGTCGTAAAAAAAATCCTTCAAATCAAACTTAGTTTGGCAAAGATAAGGCCAGTTAAAGAACAAGAGAGCAAAAATCATAAAAACCTTGCTAACTCGAAAACGGGACGAAAACGAGAAAATTACCTCTTAAGTTTTTCGACTTAAAATGACCTCAGGAATCCATGGTTTTTATTTGGGGCGGTGACTGTGGGACACCCTGTATATTTAATATATTAATTTTTTACATTTTAGAAAAGACTAAGCTAAAATTATAATTTGTATTGTTAATACAGAATTAAAAGGACAAGCTGATGAAATTGATATGTATTTTAATTTCTAAAATGACAAACTAATTTAGCACTTTTAAAACTTTGAAACATAAGATATTTTTATTTCATTAGTTGAAGTTTTTTTGCGTTAGGAACAACTTTTGCATTTGTAAAAAAGGGGGAGGGGATCAATGGCGCTCGTTAGTTGCTAGGGCCTCTGGGCAAGACTGAATTTTGCGGCCCTTTTGATATTTGGCGGCCTCTTTGATATAAAAAAAAGTACGTATACGCCATCCTTTTTTTTGAGCATTTTTTTTTGAAATTTTTGATACTAAAAATCAATATTAAGAAGCGAAAGTCTGGAACAATTTAGAAGAGCCCTAGAACAACCTGGAACAAGTTTTGGATTTTTGAAATTCGAAAAAGGGGAGCCAGAACAAGTTTAACATGATTTTCCCATATTAAATGAAATTTTGGCTTAAAATGCTCAGTTTTGAATATTTTTGAATGAAACTTTGGAACAATTGGATTTGAGTGATTGTGCACTTGGAACAACTTTTAGATTTTGGATTTGTCAAAAGGGGGGATGGGGGAGCATTTTTTTGAAATTTTTCATACTAAAAATCAATATTAAGAAGCGAAAGTCTGGAACAATTTAGAAGAGCCCTAGAACAACCTGGAACAAGTTTTGGATTTTTGAAATTCGAAAAAGGGGAGCCAGAACAAGTTTAACATGATTTTCCCATATTAAATGAAATTTTGGCTTAAAATGCTCAGTTTTGAATATTTTTGAATGAAACTTTGGAACAATTGGATTTGAGTGATTGTGCACTTGGAACAACTTTTAGATTTTGGATTTGTCAAAAGGGGGGATGGGGGAGCATTTTTTTTGAAATTTTTCATACTAAAAATCAATATTAAGAAGCGAAAGTCTGGAACAATTTAGAAGAGCCCTAGAACAACCTGGAACAAGTTTTGGATTTTTGAAATTCGAAAAAGGGGAGCCAGAACAAGTTTAACATGATTTTAACATATTAAATGAAATTTTGGCTTAAAATGCTCAGTTTTGAATATTTTTGAATGAAACTTTGGAACAATTGGATTTGAGTGATTGTGCACTTGGAACAACTTTTAGATTTTGGATTTGTCAAAAGGGGGGATGGGGGAGCATTTTTTTGAAATTTTTCATACTAAAAATCAATATTAAGAAGCGAAAGTCTGGAACAATTTAGAAGAGCCCTAGAACAACCTGGAACAAGTTTTGGATTTTTGAAATTCGAAAAGGGGGAGCCAGAATTTTTTTTTTTTTGTTATATCGTAAATTTTTTTTTTTATTTTTTAAAGTATCTAATTCTAAGTTTTATGGTATGAAACTCGTATAGTGTTTTTTAACGTGGGGGTTTTTATAAGTATTCAATTTGATATTCTCAGTTTTGGTCAAAAGGGGGTCGGGGGAGCACGTTTTCGAAAAAAACTTATATACATTTTTTTTTTCTTATGTTTTAACTGGAATTAATTTGTAAGGACTATCACAATATTGTTTTTTAAAATTTAATTTTTGAAAATTTGTGATGTTCAATAAGAATTTTTTTCTAATATCGTAAAAATAGTTTTTTTGCTCTAAAATCCATATTTTTCATTATTTTTTGATAAAATTTGGGAACATTTTGGTTTTCATAATAATACATATGTGTGTGTTTTTGGATTTTCGGTTTTCGAATTTGGGGGGTGGTGGGGGGTTTTTTATTTTTTTGGGGGGTTGATATATCTTTGAAACATATTATATTTTAACACGTTAAAGAAAATCAGAAGACTAATTTGTTTTAATTTTTGGATCTTAAAATTTTCAAAAGGGGAGCAAAATTGGGGCAAGAGTTTACTAAAATCGTTTTTTTTTAGTTTAAATGGCTAGTTGTTTGTTTTTCTTAACGATTTTTGGTTTGGCTTTAGAAATATTAATGTTCAACTTGGAACAACTTTTGGAATTTTATTTTTCGAAAAAGGGGGGCCTATGGAAATTTTTGAAAATGTGAAAACATCACGATTTATTTTGAAAGTGCATTTTCGAGTTGATACTCTTACTGTAGAAGACTGAAACTCACTCCAAATATGTATGTATGGTTAAATATTCGATTTCAGAAAAAAAATTTGGAAAATAATAATTGGAAAAGTCGTTTTTTTAGTTTTTTGAAAAAAAGTTTCCAAAGCCATATCTTTAAAAATACAAACTAGGACCTCAATTTCTTGGAACAATGTTTAGAACAACTTTTTAAAGCTTAAAAAAATATAAAAACCTAAAAAATCGAAAAAAGAGGGGCTAGAATTTTTTGGTTTTTGGCCCCTAACTTTCGAAATATTGAACTTAGAGGTCCAAAAATTTGGAACAATGTTCGGAACAACTTTTTAAACCCGGAACAACTTTCAAAATTTCAATTTTCGAAAAAAGGGGGGCTAGGTCAAAAACGGTTTTTTGGCTCTAAAACCTCCATTTTTGAAAATTTTTCAAAAAAAATTTGGAACAATCCGGAACAAATCGGGAACAACCTGGAACAACTTTCAAAAATAACAATTTCAAAAAAAGGGGGGCTAACTTCACACACTCGACTTTCAATCAAAGCTTACAGTTTCAATGCATATGGAAATTTCGTTTTTTATTTATTTTTTGCATAGATAGATCGCATTTTTTGATTTTTATATGGAGTTTTTGTTTTTTTTTTAACGCTTACCCTCTCATTTTCGTTTGTTGCTTAAGGTAACTCATGCACAAAAACAAAAAAAAAAAAATTATATGAAAAAATTAATGTATTCGGTTTAAGATCTTTCCAAAGCTCATAGAGTTTTACAAGTTTTTTTCACGCAATTGGGAACTGTTCTTGTTGGTATTCTTGCTTTTTCCCAAAATATTAAGCACTCACGAATAACGAGATTTGCACTTTCACTTAATGTTAGATTAACTTCGCGAATATTATAGAACAACACTTTTAGCACTTGACGTTTTGAAGGCAGTTTAGCACCTGTAATTTGATGGTGAATATTTCCAACCAATGAAACATTTTTTTGTTCACTTCTTTGCAACGGCATATTTAAACAAATTAAAAAAATACAAAATGCGATCTTTCAATGAAAAAAACAACACTTTTTTCCATAAGAATTGGAGTTGTAAGCTTTGGTAGAAAGTCGCGTCCATTAACTAAACTTCGAATGACGCCATTTTTTTTTTTAACGGTCATTCATAAAATTACAGAGAACAGATTTCGGGGGTATGCGTTAAAATTAAAAAAAAAAAACAAAAACTCCATATAAAAATCAAAAAATGTGATCTATCTATGCAAAAAATAAATAAAAAACGAAATTTCCATATGCATTGAAACTGTAAGCTTTGATTGAAAGTCGCGTCCATCAAATGAACTTCAAATGACGCCATTTTTTTTGTAACGTTCATAACATCAAAGAGCACAAATTTAGGGGGTATGCGTTCAAAAAAAAACAAGTTGAAAAAATAAGGGACACCCTAGTGTATACGTAACATTTTTGCTAAACAAAAGCAATCTTTCATACATTTAAATTTGATTAAATAAAATACAAAGTAAAATGTTTTGTTTTATGTGTTATTTTTATTTAACAATAAATTAATAATAATAAATTAGCTGCGATATTAAGCACTTTTTAAGAAATACAACTTAATTGTGTAAATTTTATTTAGAGTAGGTAGAGAAACAACCCCAAAAAATGATCAAGGACATCAACCAGATGGTGCTGCTGTTGTTGTTGTTGTCGTTGATGTTGTTGATGTAGTACTAGTTGTTGATGTACGACACTTATGCGGGAACCACCTGCATTTCTTCATCCAGAAAAATCCTTCTGTCTGTGGAACAATGCACATAAGACTCACGAAAAGCAAGAACATTAAAACTTTGAAGTTCATCTTTAAACTGATTTGAGACAAGTTCGAATGAAGAGTGGATGACTAAGATTATTTAACTTGCTCTTTATATAGTATGTTCTTCTATGATAAGAAATCTGAAAAATAATTCAAATCTTTATCGAGGCCAAACTTATTTAGAAGACATAAACATAGAACATAATGTATTTCCACCTCAATATGTTTATGTTTAAAAATCTGTTATCTTTTCATTCAAACTATTTACTTTCCTTATTATTTTTGTGCGGAAGTGTATAATTTTGCTTTTGAGCGGAAATGAACTCCTGAACGATTAGTTTTAAAAAAAACCTCTACGTAATATGTTTAATGGTGTATTTTCTAAATATTGAATCTATCAAATCTCAGTTTCAAGTACAACTTTTAAAAAGCGTGTACCTACTTAACAAACAAATATGTGTAATAAACACTTGTTTGTAATCTTCAGTAAATATTTACAATTACAATTTACATTACAAGATCATTGCCTTCCTCAATCTTTGCCTTTCAAATAAGCGCAAACGGTTTTACGTTTTATTGGGAACTATAGGTTTATTGGCTTTTATTTTAATCCGTGTGACTAAAAACCCTACTAACCTACTATACTTATCGAAAGCCTTGAGACTTAAATACCATTAAATCTTATTTCTTACTTCCGGAAGACAACTTTTTTTTTTACACGTGTAAAATTAGTTTCTTTAAAGAGTTGAATTGCTTGAATTGCAAAAAAATAAAAAATTAAAATTAAAATGATGAGTATCTCTACCTTACGACTTGAATTATTGTCTTAAACAACATTTTTAATTACTGCACACGACAGAAAACTGAAACGTTTTCATCAATCCACGTCTTGAATTAATACCTACATTCTACAAGATAGCAAGAATCTCTTCCGAAGGATATAATACGTCCGCCAGTCTGGAGCCACATAGTTATACTCCATTAGGACAGAAAGTAGAAGAAGGAATTCCTTTTTCCACGTAAGAAGAGAGACATCAAAAGTCATCCAACTCAACCCCCATTAAGTCACCTTTTGTATACTCTTGAGTTACAAATGTTTTCTTCCCCTAAATTTTGTACTGTATTTTATACTGTCATTGTGTAATGTGTATTGTACGAGTATAGTATTTTCTTCTTCTTGTTTTTTTTTTTTGCTGCGACATCAGGAGCAGTTTGAAAATGAAAATGCGTAGAAAACGAGACATTTTATATAAATTTTGTTTATGAGTCTGACTTTTCTGTTTTGGAGAGTTAAGTATGTTTAACAATAATGACTGTGATTTTGTATAATAAAAAGCTTTTGTTTCGTTGATTTCTTCAAGTACCTACGCTATACCTTGATGGTGGAGTTGGTATGATTTAGAAAAGTATAATGATTATTTGAAGTTCTTTATGATGCTAGTTAAATTTATGGGAAATGTTGATTGCACTTAATACTTACTTGTATATTTGGAAAATCTTTTTGAAATTAATCAATGCTTAATTGTAAATAAATCGACAACAAAAGAGGCTAACCGATACATAATAAATACATTTACAAAAGGGAAACTTTCTTAAAAGGAGTTGATTCTGTAATTAAAAACTGTCACTAAGTTTGAGCTTGTTCTAGACTAGGTTATTAAACTGACTTAAGAACCGATTTGTGTGCCTTTTGGCTAATAAACGCACGGGGGTGTGTTTTGTAATTCATAAGATTTGGCTCAATTCTTTAAAGTTTTTAATAAAAATCGAATAAAATAATTTTATTATAATATAAAATTTGTTTATAAAATTACAAAAAAAAAAAAAATTTAAAAGGATTTGACCTCCAAACGAAGTGTTCCATTTCATTAAAAAAGAAAGTTTAAAGGAGATTAGCGGGCAGTTTTTCAAGTAATCAAGTCCGAAATTATTAAAGTGCTTCTACGTTAGGTGGCGTTAAGCTTTAAAAAATATTTGTTTGTTATTTAAAAAAATCGTTACTCAAAATCGTTAGAGTTTTTCGATTTTGGTCACATGGCAAGTATCGTTAAATTTGTTCTTAAAAAAAATTCAATTTCCCCACAAGGGGAATCCTCAAAAATTTGAAATTACCTATTACGTCACTCGCTAAAAACCGGTTTGCATAATACGTAAGTATTTGCTTAGAGCAAACAAAAAATTAAGTACATGCTAAAATTTAAGTAGAAGCTCCAAATTTCATTATTTACTAGATAACGTATGCATGAAAAAGTCGACTTGAATTGTCGGATGCAATTAATTTAAGTAAAAACTGAGTTCATTCAAATAAATGCTTAAAATTTGCAGCAAATATATACTCATATAGCTTCAATTGATTTTTTGTAAAATTTTTGTTTTGGTTTTAAGGGTTACACGGTATAACGGCCATATGCAAATCCTTGAAAAAAAAATTATTATTATGTATCCCAAATACAAATTTTGAGATCATTATTTTTTATTTTATATTTTTTTGAAAACCCATTTCTTCGAAAACATTAGAATACTGACATGGTTTTTGAGTTTTTTATTGACTTTTTTGGTTTTTATTGAAAAATTAATAGAATTACATAATTAAGAGCCACTAAGCCTTTCAGTTCTCGGTGTCACAAATTAACTACATAAGTTCCCAAAAAAAAAATTTTTTAAGAAAGATATAGTAAAATTAGTAAAATAAACAGACATTTCATGGAACAAATTAAAGGAAAGCTAATTTTTTCACATCTTTAAAGGTTATTAAAACATGGCGAAATTTGCCATTTTGAAAACGTGATCTGAACTTTATCTCCAAATTCTAGTTAAACCGAAAAAGTTTTATATTGATTTTACTCATTTTAAATAAAGTCGTTTGTAAGGCAAAGTGAAATAGTCGAAAAACTACGCTTTTGAGAAAAGAGCAAAAAAAGAAATCACAAAAAAAAAAAAACTGGTTGTCAATTTTCACGAAAATCCTTCTTAATTAAATACTTTAAACGGCTCTTTTGAAAACCTTTGAGTAAAATCAAAATCAGTAAATAAAGTCTCTATGTAACTTTTTCCACAAATGAAATTTTTTCAACAATTACAATATTAAATTCTAACATTTTTCTGCTACCTTAAACTTTTTCTAATAGTACAAATACATATCTTCAATTTCGGGTGCATATACACTGAAAAAAGTATTATTCTTAAAAACTATGAATCTCGTTCATAAACCAAAATTCATACATTTTTAAGAAAAATTCATTAAATTTAAGCACAAATTCTTAAAAAAAAGTTTAGTTTTAAGAAAGATTCATAAAATTTAAGAATCATTTTTCATAAAAATTTTCGTATGGAAAATATTTTTATGAATTTTTTTTAAGAACGAATACGAAAGTATATGAATAAATTCATAAACTTCTAGCTCCAATTTGAAAGAATATTTTGCTGAATCATAGAATCTTGACATACTTTTATGAATGAAATTCACTATTATTTCATAAATTCATAAGTTCATAAATTTTGTGTTTTTAAGTATTTTTTCTTAAAATGAATGTATTTTTTCATTAATCGAAAAACAAGGAATATTTTACCGTTATCCTGTATTCGGTATTAAGAACTTATTCTTAAAATTTAAGAATCTGTTCATACTTTTTATGTTCGAAATTCATATTTATCCAAAATTTAAGAATTAATTCATTAAATATTATGAAAGTATACATATAATTAATGAAAAAATTCTTACGTTTTGACTGTTTAAGTATATTTTCTTGAAGTCTATGTACTTTTTCATCAATATAGAAAATAATAACTGTTGTTCTGAATATATCGTCGCCTGAGAATTGTTTTGTCGTATACGCCAATTTTGGAATTTTGGGAAATCGCATTTTAAGGTTTGAGCTTTTATAAAAAAAAACTGGCCGATAGATTTTTTTCAATTTTTAATAGAATATTTTGTGCGATATCGTCCTTATATTTATGTTGTCAAAATTGTCACATCTATTTTAGTTTTCAAATTATCAAGGTTTTTATCCAAAATCAGTTTGTCGTAAACGCCACCAAAATCAACTTTTTTTTCCATCCCGTACACGTACGACAAAGTAGGCGCACGTACAAAATTCCAATACTAAAAAATAAATTAAAAAATTTTCACAGTTCGTTTTTATTTATTAATTAAATATTTAAAAAATAGTTTCTTATTACATAGAAGTAGTATTGGTTTGACTTAGAGGCTCAATTATTAAAATAAATATATCTAAAATAAATAAAAACCAAAAAATATGACCATAAACATAAAAAAAATTTAAAAACTGTCTTAACAAAAAATAAAAGTCATCCTATGGCTATGAAATATGAAAGAAATAAAATAAAAATAAACCAAGTTTGGTTAAATTAATATATGGTCATAAATAAAAGTAAATTAAATAAATATCAAACTAAAGAATTTATTCTAATTTTTTGATTTGACGCTTCATAATATTCTTGGTCTGATTTAGGCATAAATATGAAAAGGCTTTTAATATAAATAATCTTATCCTTAGTTATCGAGTTAGATTTTTTAGTAATTTGAAGACATTGGCTGAACAAATTTACAGGAGTTGCAATGGTAGACTTTTTATATGTTTTAAATATTGATAAGCTTTTATATTCCACTTTTCTACCGCTCGCTTTATAAAATAGTGTAAAAGTATCATCAGTATCATCAATTTGCAAAACAATAACGCAAATTTAGCGAAGAATAATGGCGCCTTAAGAAAATAATTTTCGACCAGCAGGTGTTTTTTGCGAGCGGGTGCAATAACAAAACTCACAGCAACCCTTTTTCGCTTCGTTCACGACAACACGCGTGAACGAAGAGGCGCCACGGGCTCGGCGCCCACGACTACAGTCGACTTGTTGAACTTGTGTGTTCGATACAAGATCAATAAGTATACAGCAATAAAACAGCAACCTTTTTTCACTTTACTTCGTTGAAGACAGCGCGCGCGAACGAAGTGACAAGATCAATAAGTGTACAACAATAAAACAATAAAACTGCGACCTTTTTTCACTTCGCTCAAGACAACGCGCTTGAACGAAGCGGCGCCCGCGACCGACGGTCGACTTCTTGATCTTGTGTTCGATAGAAGATCAACCAGTGTACATATTTATAAGCGGTACTTGTGACCGAGGATGAGGTCAAGTATCTAGCGGCAGGAACAAACGACAAGAACCATGACAAAATTAAATACATATGAGATGTCTCTCAGATGCACATTTTTCTTCCTTGCACCTCTAGGAATAGTGCAAAACCTCAAGTAGCGCAAAGCTTAATGCAGCCCTTAGTTTTTAATTTCATTGTCCTTATAGCACATGAAGTCCTTATTTTTAATAAATACTTTTCTAGTAGGTTTATTATATTTGTTTATATTCTATTTGGGTCATATACCTACATACATGTAAGACAAAACAAGTTCGAAATTTTCTACCCTATCTGTTTTGTACGACGCACACAGGTAAATTTTCCCAAAAACATGGCCAAAATTATTTTTTGTTTTTATTCAATTTATTATTGCATGATTATATCAAAATAAGATAATTTCCATAAAATTCACCATTTTTAAGTAAATTTACACGAAAATTCACAAAAAAAGAAGCAAAAAATGAAAAAAGTCGTTTTTTTTACTTTACGCCATAGGGTTTCTTTCATTTGACATTTAATAATACAATACTTATACATTCAATAGATTGAAAAAAACAGTTCAACAGTCGTTATTATAAATAAATAAATAATGCAGGCATAGATAACAACTATATACATAAATAAACATGAGTGTGAGTTTGTATGTGTGTAGAGTCGTTCGTGGTAAGTGTGCGCAGCCGATAAGTGTGCGCATTGCTATTTTCTCGAAACTAGTGTAAAAATTTAAATTTCTGCTGATGCACAATTAATTAGATATTTGATCATCGTTGAAGTCCGTTATATTTATGGTTATGTTGTTTTTAATGTTTCGAGAAAACGCAAAAGAAAAAAACGCTAACTTTCCTTAAAATTTTTCACAATTTTCAAACTCTGACAGTGATCTGTCTTTGACTTAAAGTGAAGGCAATTGATTTTTTTTATTAAGATTACTATTTAAACTTTATGTTCCAATTAAAATGTTATTGTTTTTAGTATTTATTTATTAATATTTTATCAAAAACAATAAAAAACTGCATTTGGGGTAAGTGTACGCAAAAATTTGGGGGCAAGTGTGCGCATGCAAATGCATGGGATTTCACTGAAAATATATACATTTGCATAAAATGCTTCAAAATGCATCAAAATTTCACAGTGTACAGAATGGATCAAAATAATGAGAAAATCGTACAGGAGCGGGGGTCTTAGACCCCCCGTTTGTCTTTAAAAATTGAAAATAAGAACAATAGATATTCATTAAGATTACTAAGCAAAAGTACCTGCGCACACTTACCGTACACCCTGCGCACACTTACCCCTTCGAAGGGGTAAGTGTGCGCAATATGACCTGTTTTGGTTTTCTTAGAAAAACATAATTAATTTTATAAATATTAGTTATATTTAAATTGAATTTAAGAAGTCAAAACATGTATCTCTAATAATCAATTTACTTTTTTTATGTACATCCTATATTTTGCTTGTAATACATCTTCAAAGTCAAAAGTGCGCACACTTACCACAAACGACTCTATATCATTCAATGACTTGTGAGTTGTGAAACTGTTACTATAAGTCTGCTTGCTCGATCTCTGGTTCTATTAGAAACTGAAGTATTTCAGAGGGAAACGCATTTTTTGTTTTAGGATTTAGTTTTCTCAAACCACTTATTAATGGGTCAGAAGACACCAAGAGATTATAAAACACATCTTCCATATTTTGCTGCCTCGAAAATTTTCTTGGGAAACTTTCTCGAAACGCTTTATATCTTTGTTTCGTGATTCTTGGGCTTCTTCGCCGAGCTGTCCAATGAATGAATAAATTTTATGGTTATTATGAAACTAAGTTAATTTTCCTTCAACAACTATTGAAAGTGCTTCTTCTGCTGTATATGGAATAATTTTCTGGTCAATTTTTTTCAAAGCTTTTGATATTTTTCAGCACGTGAAGGAGTTGAAAATATTATATTTTTCATTACATTTGATGAACAAGTTTCCCTTTTTCTCGCAGTTGCATGGCGCAGCATAGCTTAATTCTTCGGCATTATAGTTAGAACGTAGATCTTCTGTTTTACGTCTCTTTGACCGTTCGCTTATTTCTGAAAAATCCATTTGAGGCCGTCCAACAAAGCCATGGGCTCAGCATGGAAACGATATTTCATATTGCAACCAATTTATATTTTGTTTTAAGAAGGTGTTGTTATTTCTGGAGGCACTCAGCCATCTTCTTCTATGTTCATATATGCAAAATCAAAATCCGTTAAATTTTTCTCTATTTGCTCCGAAATTTCAATATTTCAACCTTTGGTACCAACAAAATTAATTTTTTCTGTAATGTCACGTGACGAACAGCTTTTTAAAAATTCAGAAAGCTTATTTCTTGAAAGAAAAATGAAAGTTAATTACGATCCTGTGTCAAAAAAGAAAAATCTAATAAAAAAAAAAAAAAAAAATCACCGTCCCCAACACCTTTTGAAGCCAATATTATAAAAAGTCGCAAAAAACCGCAATGTTTTAGGATTGTTTCCCATAAAGGAAACATTTAACTATTTTTCAACACTATTTTCAGTACAGAAAAACGCAAATCAACTTAACTTTTTCATTATCAAAGAAAAAAAATTTGTTTGTTTTTACTGCTCAAACACATTATCTTAAGAAGCTTTAAAATTTACTTTAGACTTAAAATTTTGCATTATCTTTGTCATTATCTTTTTTTAACATACCACTAGCAACAGAATCCATGTTAATTATTTTTAAAATCACCAAAAAAAATTAAATAAAAAATAAAGCAAACTACTTCTTATAAGAAACCAACCTTGCTACTGCACTCGTTAATTAAAATGTTCTACTTTGAAAGCATCTACTGATTAAACAGTTACAATTTGCATCGCATGATCAATCAGGTTCTAAGCTTATGTTATTTGTAAACAACTTGGCATTAAAAAAAAACAACAAATCGCAAATTTTTTTTTTGTAGTTTTGGCCATGAATTTGGGAAAATTTACCTGTGTGCGACGTACGACAAACCAATACTGAAGAAAAAAAAGCTGAAAAATACATAGAATTTTTGTCGTAAACGCCAAAAGTTGGCGCTTACGACAAACCAACGCTAATCCGATGCTTATTTTGTGGATATACGACAAAATGCACACTAATTATCTCAGTAACGGTAAACGATAGGACAAATCTGATAACAGAAATGAAAAGAGAACGTTCTAAAACCTATTATGACATATCCAGTTTAAAAAAGTGCATTTTGGCGTTTACGACAAAACAACTCTCGGGCGACGATATGCCTTAGAAAGATTTCTTTGAGGATTTAATTTAAAATCTGATATTCAAAGTGGACGGTCGTTGCAAGTTATAAAAGTTTGTGAATAAAAGACAATATAGTTTATAGTGTTAAGCATTTTAACCACGTAGACAATTTTAAAGAGTATAAGTACATTTCAAAAGTTTAAAATATTGTTGGTTCCTGTTGCCTCTTTCCCATATACTCAGATAAGTATAAAAACATATAATGTTAAAAATTGCTTTCTTTTATTTATTAAATATATTTTTTTATTTTTTGTTGTTATAGGTAGGTGCATTGAAAATCGTAATTTGATATTTTTGTGAAATATGGAGGCACGTACGTAATCTTCAACTTTGGACCGGCAAAGGGGGAAAAATCAACACAAAATAAAAACCATATTAAAGGCGATTCTCAACAAATCCTGTACACTTGAAATTGTCATCGCAAACTAAAGCAAAACATTGAATTTAGTAAGTGTTGCATTTTATTTTATTTCTCTAAATATTTAAATTTTGTTTTAACTTAATATTATCAACATTTCTCATAGGTACCTAAATTCTTTATATTTGTATCTTTCCCCAACTTATTCAATTTTGTATTGTTTTTTTTTTTCAGCTCCAGAGTCTAATGCTGCCGATTACAATTCCTAAGGTAAGAATTAGATAATTTAACCTTCTAGCTATTTCGATTTTTTTAAACCAAATACTACATAATTCATTTTACTAATACAAACTTTTTTCTATCTTTCCAGATGATGCATCCATAAAAGAAGTAAAATTAAATTAAAAATTTAATTTATAGTGAAATTTATAGTGATAGTGATCAATAAAACATTTTTATAACGTTTAAACTTAATAATTTCTTTTATTTTTAAAAACAATTTTCATTTTTTGTTTTAGATTCTGGGTTGTTTTCTTTTGCTGTTTGTTTGTTTGGAATAAAATTTTTTAGGAACAAATTAAAGGCTTGGAATGGGGTTGGGGTCGAAATTCTGTATGTTGCAAAATTCTGTATTCAAAATACTGTATGCCAAAATACTGTATGTCAAAATTCTGTATGTGCAAAATGCTGTAGGAACAAAATTCTGAAAGTCAAAATTCTGTATAGCAAAATTCTGGTTGGTCAAAATACTGTATTTCAAAATTCTGTACATCAAAATTCTGTAAATCAAAATTCTGTAAAAATGCTGTAAAAAAATATCGTTTTGATAATGTAAAAAAGTGCGCGCGCACTTTTTTACATTATCAAAACGATATTTTTTTACAGCATTTTTACAGAATTTTGATATACAGTATTTTGCCGTACAGAATTTTACAAAACAGAATTTTGCATGTCAGTATTTTGTTGATACAGAATTTTGACGTACAGAATTTTGTATTTACAGTATAATGACGTACAGAATTATGGTATTACAGTATTTTGACCCCACAGAATTTTGTCGTACAGAATTTTGAGAAGCAGAATTATGACCCGCTCCCCTTGGAATGGTAATGTATTATATGCATTTATATAAATAACTGCATAAATTTTAATGAAAAGTGTATTATATTTTATGAAAGCAATCATAAAACTTTAAGAAAAATTCATAGTTTTTATGATTTTTTTCATAAAATATAAGTAACATTTCATTTAAATTTTTACGAAATTTATGAAAAAAATTATAAAATTTAAGAAATAATCTTAAAATGTAAGAAACTTTTCTTAAACTTTATTCTTAAATTATAGCAGAAAAAAAAGATTTAAGAAATAATTCTTAAATTTTATGAATTTTTCTTAAAATCTAAGAAACTTTTCTTAAACATGTTCAAAAATTTTTGAATTCGTTTATGAACAGAATTCTTAAAATTTAAGAACTTATTCTTAAATTTTAAGAAAGATTCATTTGCTTATGAATTTGTTCATAAAAAGATTCTTAAATTTAATGAATTTTTACATTGGCTCATTTGCCATGAATTTTTACATTAATTTAATGTACAAATTCATTAATTTTATGTACCTTTTTGGTTCAGTGTACAAAGTCCAAGAGCCAACAGCGAATTTTGGGAGTATAGGTATAACCAAAATGTGAGTATGCAGTTTTATAGCCTTATGCGTTTTAATAACGAATTCAAAAGTCTGGCAGCTTTAAATAGAGGCTTTATATGGTTTCCGAGAAGTTAAATATCGCGAGTTTTCCAATTAATGTGAGTAGGCTAAATTAACACAAAATCACATTCTGAATATAAGGACGGATGCTCTGTCATTTCCCCAAAGCCTGAAGACATCAATCTTGACAGTGCGATCAATAGAACTCAAGATATATATTGAAACAGGTCAGGATGCACCAAAATACGTTTATTTGTACTATGTCTTTCGACAGATAAATCGTTCTCTAATATCAAAGAAAAGCAGATAAAAGCAGCCAATTCCTTTTGTATCTTTCAGTACATAAACCAAAGAACAAAATTGTGAAAAAAAAGTAGACAGCGGAAGACATCGGAAACATTTAAAACTCAATTCGATATTAAAAAAACTGCAAATAAAAGCTTATTGAGTGAAAAAAATAATATTAATTAAAAATATATTTTAAAAAATTTTTATTTTCAGCAATATGAATAGCAGTTAAAATAAGCTTTCCAACGACATACAACACTTATACATATAATTATGTAATTCAAATATAGTTTTGAAAACGTATCGTGACAATTTGCTTTATTTTGTTACTCAAACAAAGTATTTTCAAGTGGAGACTTCAGATACAATTTTGTAATAGAGAAACTCATTTTAAAAATCAATTTTCAATGAAAACATATAGATTTTGACTTTCCCTTGATTCATTTACGTAAAGAAGATACCAAAAATTAAAATTTCATAAAAACCATTTGGGCCCATTGTGCACCGCACCATTTGGAAAAATGTGATTTGCTCTTTATCACCGAAATACTAATTTAACCAAAAAAGTTATTAGATCGAGGTTGTAGGAAATTAGTCCAGTGCATTTATAATTTGACCCAGCAGTTTGTACCACCCCCAAATTTTTTTTGCTCATTCGATAGAGCATTGGCTGAATATCATTACCCTGATTTTTCGCACTTGCAAAATTCAACTTTCGGACGCCATCTTGGATTTTAGTTTTTGTTGAATATCTCGATTTCTATTTATGCTACATAAAAGTTGTGTACGAAAGAAAGGTAGGCAAATAAATTTCGCGACTTTTATGTTAAGAACACTTTTTCGATATTCTGAATATTAAAAAAGTTACAAGTCAAAAATAAAAAAAAAAAAACGAAAAAAATGACAATTTTAAAGTTTTGAGGACTTTTTATTAAATTTATGAAAAAACGTTCCGAGAAATGATTATTCACCTTAAAATTCTCTACAACTCTGCTATACAACTTTTTTTATATCTCTGTAAATACAAAAGTTATTAATACTTTTTTTTGTTGTTAAAAATGCTTTTTTTGTTTGTGTTTTTTATCTTTACTTTTTTCTTAAATTTTTTTTTCCAATTCTTGAATTTTAAATGATTAGTGAGTATTTTATAGCTTTATGTTACAAGAGAAAATTCAGGACCTGCAATTTTTTTTTATATTTAAGTCTCTTCATTTCGTAAAAAAGGTGTATTTTTTAACAAAAAAGTATTAATAACTTTTGTATTTATAGAGATAGAAAAAAAAAGTTGTTTAGCAGAGTTGTAGAGAATTTTAAGATGAATAATCTTTACTCGGAACGTTTTTTCATAATTTTTGATAAAAAGTGCACAAAACTTCAAAATTGTCATTTTTTCGGTTTTTTTTACTTTTTTGGCTAGTAACTTTTTTAATATTCAGAATATCGAAAAAGTGTTTTTAACATAAAAGACGCGAAATTTAATTGCCTGCGTTTCTTGTATACACAATTTTTATGTAGAATAAATAGAAATCGAGATATTCAACAAAAACTAAAATCCAAGATGGCGTCCGAAAGGTGAATTTCGCAAGTGCGAAAAATCAGGGTAATGATATTCAGCCAATGCTCTATCGAATGAGCAAAAAAAATTTGGGGGTGGTACAAACTGCTGGGTCGTCCATATATGAACATCATAAATGCACTGGACAAAATATAATTTTCCTTTTTTTGTACTTAGATAATAAAATAGCTTTTATATGCGAACATTATTCCAACATTTTTATTCGCAGAACTAATAGTTCAAGATTTCATTTTTCATATTCCTATCTTTAGTCAAACAAACAGTTTTTTTTTCAAAGACTGAAAATTTGTATATAAGGTTTATTTTGTTAAATATTTTATTACGTAAATTTGTTTTATAAAATAAATTTAATACTTGGTAAGTCACGAAAACAAAACATCCGAGATTCAGGAATGAGTAGGAAAGAGTAAAATTAACGTATTTTCAAAAATTGTTTTTAATTCAGTAATAATTGATACCTGATTTTTTAATATTTATATATAAATATTTTTTTCTTAGCTTAAAACTTCAGTTGCAATCAAAAACATATCTTTAATAGAAAATATTTTAGAAGAAAAACTATAATAACATTCAAAATCACCATGGATTTACTTCCTTACAGTCCTAAAGAATATTCTGACAAAGTTTCAGCAAAATCAAAAATGTTACAGCAATGATTTTTTCTCTTTTTAGACGTGTTCATATGCAATAGCTCATAATGTAAGGTTCAATCAAATTTTGAAATATAAAATAATAACAAGCTTCATTTTATTATACATTACCAATATTCTTCCTTCTTATCTAAAAATATCTATTTTATTTATGATTTGAAATCCCACCTCTAATTCAGTCTATAGACAATATTAAAGATCTCGATTCAAATTCAACCCTCGACGACATGATGCAAATCGCAATCAAAGTCAAATTTTATTGTTACATTAGATTGTGTTTTGTGTGTCGCAACAGGCGGCAATATGAAACAATACATAACACTCTTCGTCATTGTCCTTTCGCGCACAATAAAACCTTCTATTACAATATAGCCAAAACCATTTGCAATGAAATTCACAACTGTTTTCATTGCACGAACATTGTTTAAAGCATCCATAGTACTATCAGAAGCCAGCACACTTCGTCGCAGCACGAGAGCAAAGCTTTAATATCCTTACTCACCTTAACCGTGCACAATGCACACCCAATCGCCCTCTCTATTCATTCATCTCTTCACATAATAATCATCATGGTCTTTTATGCGCACTTCAAAAACCACCTTTAGATAGAATACCTACAAAAAAAAAAATATCATCCCTTTGCTAAAAATCTACATGGTTTCTTTTAATACTGGGATGGAAAAGTCAGATTTATGACAAATTTATTGTGAAATGTCTGCCCCATAAGGGTTGCAATTGTAAACCCAGGGTTCTTACCCTAAAATGAAATCACTGTCGAAAGTCGAATGAACGAACAAAGGCCATACCACCACACCCCCTTTTGTCTTCTCACAATTTCTATATCTGCATGCTGCAGCAGATAGATATACCTTTTTCAGACACACGGATTAGTTACACCTTTCTGGTTCGGACGCAACAGTGAAATAAGTTCAGAACGGATGCACGATGAGGGCTGTAATAAATTATTTTTGTCCAAATGGGTTAAATAAACCAAAAGCAATCTTTTGGCAAATGGTCTGATGGCCATATGATAATCCGCCGATGATGTCAGAAAGTTATTTTCTATCCAGGGAATGATTTTATTTCTGTGGGTGGGCTTCAGAGAGAAGGGTGGTTTGTAATTAAAAATTTGTTTATACAAATGATGTAGTGAGGTACAAAAAATTACATCAAAAGGTAAGAGTCGATGACCATGAAAAGTTCAATACAATTTCATTTTTACTTTTTTTGTTTATGTGAAATGATTTGTAAATGAAATTGAACATCATTTATTTCAAGTCAGATTGGCCGAGCGGTCTAAGGCGCCAGATTTAAGCTCTGGTTCCCGAGAGGGAGCGTGGGTTCGAACCCCACATCTGACAAATTTATTTTTCACAAGATGAATGTTTTTTTTTTTTTTTTTTAATTATTATTGTAAATGTAAAACGTTACCTTTTCGATTGCATGAAAACGAAGCACAGTGGCCCGTTTTGATTTTTTTGCTTGCAAAATTATTAAATTATTATTATTCTAAACGAATGAAGATATCGCTTCATTTTTTTTATATTGAAGGAAATTTTCAAGGCTATGAAAATTATGAGTTTCAAAAAATAACACGGTGTAACACTCAAAATATACGCGGGCGGAGACCTATCACGTTTTGTAGAGCTAGTCGCACTGATTACGAAACGGTATTTAAAAAGTCCCTAACACTCCCAAAATCTGGAGTTAGGGGCAAAAAACGGTTTTTTTTACCTTCACCCATACCCATTGAAACAAATCTAGCTTCGTCAAATTTTTACCCATTTTCCATTTTTTCACAGTTTCTGATAGGAGATAAATATATGTATGATAATTTTTTTTTTGAAAACTGCCCCTCCCACCTAAACGGGGGGAGATAGACCCCCTCCCAAAGAAAAAAATGTTTGTATTGAACTCCTCTACAAAAACCTGTTATCAAATCCTGGCGTCCAAGTTATCCTACTACGTGCCAAAACAAAATTTTTGTTCCATACCTAAAAGTTCGAATTTCTGTATCTGGGTTCAAATCGAAAATTTTTTTTTTCGAAGCCAATTTTAAACTGATTTTCATAAAAAATACCTCGTTTGATTTGGAAATAAATATTATTTTAGAATATGTTTTTAAAACAGCATGCTGTTGTGAAAACATATACTTTAATTTGACGTCGAAGTTGGATAAATGACAAAAAAATGGAATTTTTTAACTTTGACAGCTTATAAATTCTAGGTGGTTTAACCGAGTTACCTGTTTTATACATTGTTGAAAAGGTATATTTATCTCCTATCAGAAACTGTAAAAAAATAGAAAATGGGTAAAAAGGGATCGGGTCAAAATTCTGGCTTCAAAATTCTGCATTTCAAAATTCTGCTTTTTCAGCGAAAATTCTGTTTTTCAAAATTCAGCTTTTTTTCTATTCTGTTTTTCAAAATTCTGCTTTTTAAAATTCTGCTTTTCAAAATTCTGCCAGCATTATATTTGAACAAAAAAATTCTGCTAATTCTGTTTTTTTTTTTTATAGCATATGCGCTGGCTAAAGAAAAATACACCTCATTAATGTAATTCAACATTGGTACTTTCCTAAATTTTTTTATTTAAGTGTCGCAAATATTTTTTGAAATGCATATACTGACTTTCTTTCAAATAAAATATGTATACTAATTGGAACCGATGTTGTATATTCCTTTTCTTATTCAAATTTTTGAATATTCATCTTTATTTGATAAATTAATAAATTTTAGTTATTTTCGGAAATGTTTAATATTAAAAACCTTTTCTTAATATTTTCAAATTTATTCATTTATAAAACAAAAATTAATTCGCATTTAAAAAATGACAAATTATGTAGGTAAGTAATCAAATAAGCAGATAATTTTTCAAAAAGATGATTTTACAGAATTCTGCAAAAAATTAAAAAAGGGTTTGGAAAATGTTAAAAAGCGCGCGCTTTTTAACATTTTCCAAACCCTTTTTTAATTTTTTGCAGAATTTTGAAAAGCAGAATAATGAGAAGCAGAATTTTGAAAAACAGAATTTTGAAAAAACAGAATTTTGAAAAGCAGAATTTTGAAAGCAGAATTTTGTAAAGCAGAATTTTGAAAGCAGAATTTTGACAAAAGAATTTTGACCCCGGCAGAATTTTGACCCCAACCCGGGTAAAAATTTAACGAAGCTAGATTTTTTTCAATGGGTGAAGATAAAAAACCGTTTTTTGCCTCTAACACCAGATTTTGGGGGTGTTAGGGACTTTTTAAATACCGTTTTATAATCAGTGCGACTAGCTCTACAAAACGTGATAGGTCTCCGCCCGCGTATATTTTAAAACCTCATTTTTGTAACACCGGTAGGTAAAAGGTAGGTATTTCAGAAAATAATAATGTAAAAAGTTTTAACTAAGGTGATAACTGATAAACATAATGGTACATAAATATACCATCGTAAAAAATCCATTTGTGAAGGTTTTTAATGGAGACGAATGAAATATTTTACTTATTTGACATTGATTTCAAATAATTCAATTGAAAAAAAAAATTAAATTAAACAATCAGAAATTTAGTACATTTTTTTTCGATCTAAATAATTGGAAATAAATATTAAGAAATAAGAAACATACAGCGTTTGGAAACCCCTTACCTAGTTTTTTCATCCAAAACAAAGAAGAAAATTTGAAAAAAAAACTTAACTATATATCCAAATTTAATAAAATTGATTCCAAACATTTGTGAATCCAGTGATCTTAACAGTTTTGAATTATATTCATATTGCAAGCACTTTTGCACAAACGGTCCACATTGCGACGTCATTGCGCAACTCCCAATATCAAAATTTTAGCCTTCTGCCTCATTATACCTTCATACCTCATGGTATGGTTTCACCTAACTATATAACTTAATAATAATAATTAAGTTGGGTGCTCCCAAAACTATACCACAACAATAATTTTGCATTATGTTACTGGTTAATGAGCATATTTCCGGAATGTCACTTGTTGTGGTTTTGTTAAAATGGTATAATTTTTTCGCTTCGTTGTGAAGTTTCCAGGAAGTGCGACTTATGTCACATGTATATACCTACTAGGTACGACTGTTTGTGACTAATTGCTGCGTATGTTTTGGTCAAGCTTTAAAGCAGGTGTATGTTGCCACATATTTAATAAAGTATATAATTAGAGGTCGGTTTCATGGGTGATACATAAGTAGAATATATGTATTTGTAATGTGACTAGGTATACATATAATATTATGTAGTTACCATTTTCTATTAGATAGCTTCGTACATAAAAATACAAGCAGTGAAAAGTTAGAACTTAGTAAATATCTTACATATAATGGTGGGTCACTGCGGCGTATGCGTAACATTTTTGATACAAAAAAAATTTAAAAGTCAATAGTTTTTGCGTTGACGAAATAACCGTCCCATTTAAATTAAATTTAGTACCTCATTAAAAACTGTAGGACCACGAGGTGTACGTACCTACTTGCATGCATGGTTTTTTTAGTCTATCACAGATTTTTCAAAATTAATTCAATAAATAAGAGTTTTTTTTTTTTTTTTGTTTTATGTCTTTTTTATATTTAAGAATAACTTAATAATAATAAAAAATTAATTGTTTAAATTTAATTTAGAGTAGGTAGAGAAACAATCCCTGAAAATGATCAAGAAGCATCAACCAGATGGTGCAGCAGTTGTTGTTGTTGATGTTGTTGAGGTTGTTGATGTTGTACTGGTTGTTGATGTACGACACTTGTTCGGGAACCATCTGCATTTCTTCATCCAGAAGAATCCTTCCGTCTGTGGAACAATGCACATAAGGCTGACGAAAAGCAAGAAGAATACAATTTTACAATTCATAGTTAATTTGATTTGACAGTTGAAAAAAGACTGGATGAAGAAGATTGTTTAAATTGCTCTTTATATACTCATCACGACTGTTTTAAAAACCCTTACCTAACCTTTTTGGAGGCCAAACTAATTTTTAAGATATCAACTTGAAACATATCTTATACAACATTACATTACACATGTTTCAAATAAAGAATTATCTTTTATTATTTCAACCAAATACAAATTTACTTTTCTTCTTATTTCTGTACGGAAGTGTATTATTTCACTTTAGAGCGGAAAGAACTAGTGAACGATAAAAAATTTCAAGTTTTTCTGAACTTATAATTTTAAGCTCAAAATTTGTTTACAGTGTAAATATTTGAATGTAAAAAAATATAGCTTCATTCACCTGCTGGAAACTGTATAACTATCAAGCAAATATTTGTAATAAACACTTTCTTGTAATCTCTAGTCAATATTTACTCTGTTTCAAGCTAATTACAAGATTGTCTTTCTCATATTCTTTCTATTCAAATTAATTTGAGCTTTTTCAACTTCCTCACACTTAGTTAAACTACTAACCTACTATTCTTATCAAAAGCCCTTGATACTCAATCACAATTAAGTCCTTCAATCTTTTTTGACTTGACTTAACTGACTTGTTATTGCTTGTTTACGAGTACCTTGAAATACATAAGATTATACCTATATTCTTAGTTGGAAATTATATTCCACGATGACTTGAACTATAAATAATTGAAATATTACAATTTTTGAAACAGTATCAAGTCTTGTCTTCATATGTCTTAAAGTCACTTTCAATTCAGTCACTTTTAATCAACAATATGAATTTTAAAATTGTATTCTTCTTCCTTTTTGTGACCTTAATGTGCATTGTTCCGCAGACAGAAGGATTTTTCTGGATGAAAAAATGCAGGTGGTTCCCCCATAAGTGTCGTACATCAACCACCAGTACAACATCAACAACCTCAACAACATCAACAACATCAACAACAACAACAACTGCTGCACCATCTGGTTGATGCTTCCTGATCATTTTCAGGGATTGTTTCTCTACCTACTCTAAATAAAATTTAAACAATTAAGTTGTCATCATTATTAAGTTATTATTAAATATAAATAAAACATAAAACAAAAAAGAAGGCTTTTATTTATTTAATCAGTCTATCAAAATTTCTGTCAAACATCAACAACCAGCACCAACAAGTTCATAAAAGGATATTTTCAATTTAAAACGAGGTATATCATTTAATTTTGTGTACACCAAAGAATTGAAAATCCTTTGAGCCGATTTTTCAAATATTTACGTTTTATATGAAATAAAATGCACAACTGGATCGCACGTACTTGTTGTTATGCTTTATATATAAAAAATGGATAATTTGATTTTATTCAAGATTTTCTGATAATGCAAAAAATACAAAACTTAAAAATCAAAAAACTTAAAACCCAGTAAGTATCTATCCTGAAATTCCAAAATCTTGAAAACCCAAAATCACGAAAACCCAGAATCCCGAAAATCCAAAATCCAGAAAGGCCAAAATTACGAAAATAAAATAGAAAATGTTAAAAACTCTTAAAAATTATCTGTTCACTGAGACTTTAATTGAAACATAAAATAAAACACCAGTTAATAGTGGAGTGTGTTAAGATTTGAACGTCATTTTTATATTATTTTAGTTTGGCTTCCAAAAATGCCGTTTCAAACAAATAGAAAAATAAAGGTTTATTTTATTTCTTTTTTGGCATTTTTGGGGTTTTAATTGAGGACCTTCACCCATTGAAAAAATTCTATCAAATGTTTACCCTTTTTAACAATTAATAAAACATGTGATTCGGTTAAACCATCTAGAATAGAAAATAAGAATCTATAAAAATTGCAGAATTATCTTGAGTAAAAGGGTGTTTTTTAAAGAATTGGTGAAATTTGGAATTAGTACCACAAAAACTGTGAAAAAATTGTTACACCAATGAAAATTGGTAAAAATGTTTCATTTATAACAGAAATTAAATTAAACGTTTATACTTAAGTTAAACACCCAACTTTTTTTTATAGACTTTTTGTCCTTGGTTCTTATCCCAAAAGCAAACTTTTTACCAAGTTTCATTAGTGCAACAATTTTTTTTTTATTTCATGATTTTATGTACTATTTTACCTGTAGGTACTATAAGAATATATTTTTAAAACAGCATGTTGTTTTGAAAACATAATGTACTTTAAATTGATGTCGAAGTAGGGCAAATTACCAAAAAATGGAATTTTTGAACTTTGACAGCTTATAAATTCTAGATGGTTTAACCGAATCACATGTTTTATACATTGTTGAAAAGGGTAAAAAATGGTTAAAAATTTGATAGAATTTTTTCAATGGGTGAAGGTCCGAAAACCTGTTTTTTTGCCCCTAACTCCAGATTTCGGGGGTGTTAGGGACTTTTTATATAACGTTTTGTAATCAGTGCGACTAGCTTTACCAAACGTTATAGGTCGCAATTAAAACCCCAAAAAGGGAAAAAAAAAAAAAAACAAAATAGGTAAACCTTTATTTTTCTATTTGTTTGAAACGGCATTTTTGGAAGCCAAACTATAATAACATAAAAATGACGTTTTCCAAAAGTTCGAATGCAGGTAGCGGGGAAACTACGCAACTTTAAATTCAGTCATCATGGATTTGCTTCCTTTTCAGACCTTGAGAACATCCTGACAAAGTTTGTGCAAAATCTAAAATGAGACAGCAATTCCGATTGAACGATTTCATACGGAATGACATATTTTTCAGTAAACGGTTCTTAAAAATTGTTGTAATCGAGAGCGGTGAAATTTGTTTTTTAACTTTCATCTTTGACCTTTTAATAATGCAGCCTAATACCTACTCGTTTTACAGATTCCCTGGATTCAGATGCATAAATCTTAAGGCACTCCACTATTAACTGGTGTTTTATGGGAGCGGGTCATAATTCCGCTTGTCAAAATTCTGTACGACAAAATTCTGTAGGGTCAAAATACTGTAAGACCATAATTCTGTACGTCATTATACTGTAAATACAAAATTCTGTACGTCAAAATACTGTATTTTCAATACAGTATTTTTAAAGAAATTTTCTTTGATAAAAAAACACGAAACAGTAGCTTTAAATATAATTATTGACAGTAAAGTTGTAATTTTATACAAACATAATTATTAAAGTAAAAAAGTAAATCAATTCTAGGAACACAAATCAAACTTTTCTTAAACATACAAAATACATTTTACAAAAAAAATTTCAAAATCAAATAAATTTAATTTTTTTTTCAATCCGTTTCAGGTATGCAACGTGGTTTAATTCAGATTGTTTTTTTAAATAAGTGTAGTTTTGTTTTCTCTCTCTTTTTACCGTAGCTCCTAATAAAGTACCTAGATTAATCAGCATTAGAAGCTTGCCTCTTTATTAAGTTGATCTCTTAGAAATTCATAGTAGGTAAACCCTCTTTTAAATATATCTGTATTTCAAAATTCTGTAAAAATGCTGTAAAAAATATCGTTTTACGCGCGTAAAAACATTATCAAAACGATATTTTTTACGGCATTTTTACAGAATTTTGATATACAGAATTTTGATGTACAGAATTTTGAAATACAGTATTTTGACCAACCAGAATTTTGCTGTACATAATTTTGACTTTCAGAATTTTGCTCATACAGCATTTTGCACATACAGAATTTTGACATACCTACAGTATTTTGGCATACAGTATTTTGAATACAGAATTTTGCAACATACAGAATTTCGACCCCAACCCGTGTTTTATTTTATGTTTTTAATTAAAGGCTCAGTTAATTTTAAAGAGTTTTTAACATTTTCTATTTTATTTTCGTGATTTTGGTCTTTCTGGATTTTGGATTTTGGATTTTCAAGATTTTGGATTTTCAAGATTTTGGAATTTCAGGATAGATATTTTTTTGTATTTTTTGCATCATCAGAAAATCTTAAATAAAATCAAATTATCCATTTTTTTTTTATATAAAGCATAACAACAAGTACGTGCGATCCAGTTGTGCATTTTATTTCATATAAAACGTAAATATTTGAAAAATCGGCTCAAAGGATTTTCATTTCTTTGGTGTACACAAAATTAAATGATATACTTCGTTTTAAATTGAAAATATCCTTTTATGAACTGGTTGGTGCTGGTTGTTGATGTTTGACAGAAATTTTGATAGACTGATTAAATAAATAAAAGCCTTCTTTTTTGTTTTATGTTTTATTTATATTTAATAATAACTTAATAATGATGACAACTTAATTGTTTAAATTTTATTTAGAGTAGGTAGAGAAACAATCCCTGAAAATGATCAGGAAGCATCAACCAGATGGTGCAGAAGTTGTTGTTGTTGATGTTGTTGAGGTTGTTGATGTTGTACTGGTGGTTGATGTACGACACTTATGGGGGAACCACCTGCATTTTTTCATCCAGAAAAATCCTTCTGTCTGCGGAACAATGCACATTAGGGTCACAAATAGGAAGAAGAATACTATTTTAAAATTCATATTGTTGATTAAAAGTGACTAAATTGAAAGTGACTTTAAGACAAGTGAAGACAAGACTTGATACTGTTTAAAAATTGTAATATTTCAACTATTTATAGTTCAAGTCATCTTGGAAGATAATTCCCAACTAAGAATATAATCTTATGTTTTTCAAGGTACTTGTAAACAAAAAACAAGAAATAAAAAGTAAGTTAGTTCAAAATAACTCTTTGCGTTTTGCGGAAGTACCTAATCTCTTTTTTTTATTAAAAACCAAAAGAGTGAATGATTTTATTGTGATTGAGTATCAAGGGCTTTTGATAAGAATAGTAGGTTAGTAATTTAACTAAGTTTGAGGAAGTTGAAAAAGCTCAAATTCATTTTAATAGAAAGAATATAAGAAAGACAATCTTGTAATTAGCTTGAAACAGAATAAATATTGACAAGAGATTACAAGCAAGTGTTTATTACAAATATTTGCTTGATAGTTATACAGTTTACAGCAGGTAAATAAAACTTTATTTTTTTAGATTCAAATATTTACACTGTAAACAATAAGTCAAGAAAAACTTGAAATTATTTATCGTTCACTAGTTCGTTTCCGCTCTAAAGTAAAATAATACACTTCCGCACAGAAATAAGAAGAAAAGTTAATCTGTATTTGGTTGAAATAATAACAGATAATTTTTTATTTGAAATATTGTGTAATGTAATGTTGTAAGATATGTTTTAAGTTGATATCTTAAAAAACTAGTTTGGCCTCCAAAAAGGTTAGGGGTTTTTAAAACAGTCTTGATGAGTATATAAAGAGCAATTTAAACAATCTTCTTCATCCAGTCTTTTTTCAACGGTCAAATCAAATTAACTATGAATTTTAAAATTGTATTCTTCTTGCTTTTCGTCAGCCTTATGTGCATTGTCCCACAGACGGAAGGATTCTTCTGGATGAAGAAATGCAGATGGTTCCCACATAAGTGTCGTACATCAACAACCAGTACAACATCAACAACGTCAACAACATCAACAACAACAACAACTGCTGCACCATCTGGTTGATGCTTCTTGATCATTTTCAGGGATTGTTTCTCTACCTACTCTAAATAAAATTAAAATATTTAAGTTGTCATTATTATAACTTATTATTCATCACAATTAATTTCAATAAAAGTTATAATCAATAAAACATGAAAAATAAATTTGACTTTTTATTTATTCTACCTACTAGTAGATTTAAGTTTATGAAACTGCATAATTGAGGCATCGAGAGTACATAGGAGTGGCATAACCCTCATTCATTCAACTTGTACAACTTACAGTTTTTTCTCATTTTTCCACACTGTTAAAAATTCTGGGGCAGTTTGCACATAAATTTAGGTTACATATGAGGCAACACCGAACTATTATTTAAATTTAATACTTGCAATGTATAATATTTCTATATCAAATAATACAAGATTGAGTAAAATTTTATATTTTTGTATTAAAAAATTAAGGATTTTTGGTTTTTGTTCAATATTGAGTTTTAGCTTTTTCCTTTAATTATTTTGGGTATTTTCTAGACTGATTCAAAAAAATTTTTTTTTTTTTTTGTTCAAAGCATTGTTGAAAATATTGTTGGAAATGACGACAAAAAAATACTGTAAAAGTTTCAGCCCTTAATGTTAACATTTAGTACCGCCGCATCGCAATTTTCTATTTCCCATACGATTTGTATGGGAAAGATTGTGTATTTGTGTTTAGAATTTTCTTTTTAATGGTTCATCCAAAAGGCTTGACAAAATCATTTTCTTTTATAAAATAGTCCGCTCTACAAAAAAGCTCTTATTAATTTTTTTGATTTACCCCCGCGTTTCGAAGTTATTCAACTTTAAAATATAAAAAGTAATTTTTTCTAATTTTTTTTACGATTTTTTGACGAAATTATTATGTTTTTCAAAAAATTTGGCAAAATTTTCGAATATTTGTATTCTATGTTGTGTTTTGGTTTCACAGATCCTTTTATATAACTCACAAACCCCTAAAACTATCATATTAGATTTTTTCAATAAATTCGAATTATTCATTTTTTCAACTAAAAATTATTTTAATTAATTTTTCGCGTCCGTTTTTTTGTTTTTTTTTTTAATTTCATAGATGCAATCTTGTAGAGCGTTCAATTTTATACAAGAAAATGATTAAATCTAGCCTTTTTGATGAGCCATTAAAAAGATACAAAATTCTAAACACAAATACACAATCTTTCCCATATAAATCGTATGGGAAATAGAAAATTGCAATGCGGCGGTACTAAATGTTAACATTAAGGGCTGAAACTTTTACAGTATTTTTTTGTCGTCATTTCCAACAATATTTTCAACAATGCTTTGAACAAAAGAAAAAAAATTTTTTTTGAATCAGTCTAGTATTTTCTCTCTTACTAACTTTGAAATGAAACAAAATATATTATTGTTCTTATCTTCGTGACCTTTTTATTGTAAAACTTAATATAACGGATAATAATTATTCATCATAAAACTCATACCTAATGGTGATATGATAAACCGACGAAGTTACGAATACCAGAGTTACGGGCGTCAAAGTTACGCGAAACCGAAGTTACGAAAAACTAGAGTTACGAATTCTAAAGTTATGTTAAGCTATGACATGTGATTTTTGGGTTGGCAACAATTGCGAGGAACGACATGGAATTATGGAAATACAAACAAGAGATTAACATTTTTCTCATTGGTCAGAACTAAATGAGTTAAGCGAAAATGGGTGTTATTTAATCTTGTAAAATTTTGATTGGATAGGTATAGATATACATATATGGTTTTGTGTTTGTGAGAAGATCGCAAAAACGTTGAAATAGAAAAAAAAAACATAAGTATACCTATGTAAGTTTGGGGGACATAATTGAAATTAACTTCTTATTTGTCCAACTAATATTGCACCTACGTATTTTTTTTTTTCTATTAATTAATATAATTATTCATAGCGTATTTTGTAATATCCACTTTGTATATCTACACCTATCCAATCAAAATTTTACAGGATTAAATAACACCCAATTTCGCTTAACTCATTTAGTTCTGACCAATGAGAAAAATGTTAATCTCTTGTTTGTATTTCCATAATTCCATATCGTTCCTCGCAATTTTCGCCAACCCAAAAATCACTTAACATAACTTTAGAATTCGTAACTCTAGTTTTTCGTAACTTCGGTTTCGCGTAACTTTGACGCTCGTTACTCTGTCGCCCGCTACTCTGGTATTCGTAACTTCGTCGGTTTCCCAAATCATCCAGATGGTGTAGTTGTTGTTGTTGTTGATGTTGTTGAAGTTGTACTAGTTGTTGATGTGCGACACTTATGTGGGAACCATCTGCATTTCTTCATCCAGAAAAATCCTTCTGTCTGCGGAACAATGCAGACTAGGCTCACGAAAAGGAAAAAGCATATAATTTTAAAGTTCATTATTGCTTTTTTTTAAGAGAAGACTTGATAATTGAATGGTTTAAAATTAAACTCATCCAACTATTAATAGCTGAAGTAACAATGGAAACCACAAACAAAAAAATACAGGTTCGACTGAAATTATGTTTACTCAAAAGTTAAAAGTTTTAAAAAGAACAAAATTTGATTGTTTTTTTTTTTTATCAAAACTGAAGAAGGTTTTAAAAGAATTTATGAAATCAAGGAATTTTAATAAAAATATTAGGTTATTAGGTTTTCCTTAGTTTTATTTGAGTCATAAAAACTATATTTCAGGAAGTATTTTTTTCATAATTTGCCCCTACGAAACAAAAAACACTTCCCATTTGTTTGAATAGCAAGAATATGAGACAGAAAAATATTATTTTAATGAGTTGTACCTAAACAGATTTAATATTTACATATAAGACTACAAATATTTGTTAAGAACACACGTTTAACACTTTACAGAATGTAATTGAAACTGAATTTGGATGGATTCAAATATTTACAAAAAAAAAAAAAAAAAACTTTACAAAAAAAAATTTGAGTTTTGAACTTGAAATTGAGTCAAGGTGGTTTTAAACTTATCGTTCACGAATCTAATTCAACTCATAAGAATAATTAAACACTTCCGACATAAATAATAAATTTAGTAAATAATTTGTAATGTACCTAATAGATGTAAATTT
This sequence comes from Episyrphus balteatus, assembly GCF_945859705.1. Classification (NCBI taxonomy): domain Eukaryota; kingdom Metazoa; phylum Arthropoda; class Insecta; order Diptera; family Syrphidae; genus Episyrphus; species Episyrphus balteatus. The sequence continues at coordinate 14,917,242 of NC_079136.1, forward strand.
TCTGTTAAAAAAATCTTATTGGATATAGTTTGTCCTCGAAAAGGGCTTAGATTATTTTTGAGATTCCTAATCATTTTGGTATATAAAGACCAAATGTACAGTCTTCTTCATTCAGTCTTCTCCAAAATTTAAATCAAATTAGATTAAAGATGAATTTCAAAGTTTTATTTTTCTTGCTTTTCGTGAGTTTAATGTGCGTTGTACCGCAGACGGAAGGATTCTTCTGGATGAAGAAATGCAGGTGGTTTCCACACAAGTGCCGCACATCAACAACTAGTACAACCTCAACAACAACAACGACAACAACAACAACAACAGCAGCTCCTTAATAGTTTTATAAATAAAAAATAGTATTCCATTTCTTCCTATTTTTTGTTTTATGTCTTGTTTATATTAAAAAAACAAAATTAATAACTAATTTTGATGTTAAAATATCTTAGAATAATGAAAACTTAATTATGTAAATTTTATTTAGAGTAGGTAGAGAAACAATCCTTGAAAATTATCAAGAATTTGCCATGGTTTAAATAACATGGTAACTTTTTGATACTATTAAGGCTCTTCCTGTATTCATTTGTCTTTATTTTACTTATAAAAACTATAGACTAAGTTATTTATTTTTTCAAAATCTTACAACAATTTTAGAAAATTGTTTAATTTTATGTATATGTACTTAACACAAAAATAAATAAAATAAAATATTTTTTTTTCCCAGAGAAAGGACCAATTTCAATATTCATATAGATAAAATTTGGCTGGTATTATTATTAAAGACAAACTTTGAAATAAATCAGCGGTTCTTAATTCACTCTGCTAGAAGGTATTTTTACAAATGAAATTTTATAGTGCTCAAAAAATTTGCAGACGTATCCATTTTGGTGTTGTTTAATTTAAATTATAGTGTTCTTACATAACGGCATGTGGATCTTAAATGCTTAAAACATACATTTCAATGTCAAGTTCAAAGACTTTTATTAGATTTGCATGAAAAAATTAAACAATGACGCAGGTTAAAAAAAATTGTTTACAATAGTAAATTAGACAAGATCACATATTTGTTCTAAGTAAACTTTTTACAACTGTTTTAATAGAATTAGGTATTGTATTTAATTTGTATTAAGGTTTGTACAGAAAAATGCTAGAATTCTTAACCTACCGCAGATAAATTAGAAACGCTATCTATTTGTAAATATGCTGATGAGATTTTATGGAATTGAAATTTATGTTTTTGTACCTAGACTAAATAGGCTTTGAAAAGTCACGTTGAAAGAGTTAAACAAATGAGGTAATTGTATCTATAAAAAGTAGTTGTGTAATCTCCGCGCATGTTTGAAATAAAAAGCAGAAAAAAAAATAATGATTTTTGTAAGAATTTTATTTTATAGGTATAAAAGATTTTTATCGCATCACAAAGACCACAGACAGTAAAACTGAGTCTTAGTTAAAATATTTAACAATATTGCTTCGAAAAAACAGAAAATATAGTTGCAACATATTTGAAAGTTTTCAAAAATTGTGAAAAAAAACATTTTTCAGCAAATACTTCATTTTCTTTTAAATTTGAGATAGTACCTAAGTATTTTTTTCTTAAACGGGACATAATGAGTTTAGGAAATAAGATAAGATGCATTTTTATAAAAACATATTCAAATTCTCTAGACCTTAGATTTATTTAAACCTTTAAGTCCTAATTTGACAATCATCAGTTAGACTATCAAACGAATGAAGTCAATATAAAAATGTATACATACATATATATTTCTAGGAATAAGCTCTTACTGGGGTTTATCTGACCATTGAAAAATTGGCACTAAATAAAATTAAAAAAAAAACTCATTACCTACATAAATCATTCATCACGGCTACTTTTCTCAAGGTTTTTGGTGGGCTTAACTCGAATCCAGAGTAGAAAAAATAATCAGCTCCCGTTTTTGAAAGATTTCCATTAATAAATTCAAAAAACGTTTTTTTGACTAGATACTTCGGTCATTATTTTTTTATTTAAGGAAAATAGTTTAAACTGTTTTTCTTCTTTCCTGTTTGAATCTTTGAATCTTAATCATATTTTGAGTGCCTTGCAGCATCTTGTAACCATGGAGCATGAGCATACATTTTTTTAAAGAAGATAAAGTTGATATAAAATCCATTAAAAAAAATTAACTCTTTACTTCATTTTTACTGTACCTATTTATTAAACCATACCCCTTTACATCTACGCCAACAGAAAACTTCAATAAATTATCTAATTTTTATGTTTACTGTGTATACATACATTTCTTTATCTTTACCATCTTTTATTTAATATGGATCAACATAATAATCTGTATTTACCAAAAAAAAAATAAAACGTTTTTGTTTTACCTCCAACGAAAAAATTTTATCATCGCAAGTCAACTTGTTTGAACAAAACAGATATTTCTATTTCTAAATGTTTTTTTTTTTTAAGTTTTTGAACTTGACATTGACATTGAAATAGAAATTTTTTTCAAACAAAATAAAATATATGTATACATATGTATGTCTCATTCGTAGGTTAGGTAATTGCTTTCATTAAGTTTGAAAATTCGTAATTATGTTTGGTAAAAGCTTAAAAGAAATTTTAGAAAATATTATACAAACATTTTTTTATTAACATAATTACTAATAGGCTATTGATTATGTCGAAAAAACAGGGTAATAAGGAACTAAGACGTTCACGGGTTTTTTTTGCAGGAATCGTTGAATGGGTTATAAAAGAAGATAAAACCGCGGAGTGCTATTAAATGAGAGGGTGGAAACTGAAGATAGAGGTGCAAAAGCCCCCATTTTGGTTTTTTCAATATACCTCGTAAACCAAGCAAAATTTTGATATATTATTCAAAAAACTTTTTGTAGAGAATTAAATTTCCTATTGGAATAATGTTTTTTAAAAATTGAAAAAAAATTTCCATAGGGGAGAGTGGGGCCAAATGTAACACTTTTTTCTAAAACCGATGGTTCTCCTACAAAATTGAAAATGGGTCAACCAGACCTTTTTTAAATTAAAGACCCATGTTTTATCTGCAAGATCCATCACAAAAATTCAGCAAAACATAACGGTAATGTTGAAAAATAAAGTTTCCAAAAAAAAAATCGTGTTGTTTCAACTTACCCCACATACGGGGCAAAGTGTAACACATACCGGGGTAGGTTGTACCAAGAACTAAAAATAAGAGAAAATACCTTTATTTGTTTATATTTATTTATTTTTAATTAATAACAATAAAAACAAACCTCAGTCATGAAATTTTGGTGCAAATTAAAAAAAAAAGTGGAGCAAATTCAAGATTTCCAGAGAAAATTTAACAGTAGTCTTTAATTAAAGTTATTTGAATTCATAAATTGTTTTATAAGCTTTATGAATTCAAGTGGTGGTTCAAAAAGCGTTTCCAATTTCAAAATAAATACAAATTCAATTACAAGCATTCATATTCAGGGTTGTTAATTATATTAGGTAAACAATTTTTCAGTAGAGGTAGGTTTTTACATGGTACAACTTGCCCCGGAAAAATGTTACAACTAGCCCAAGCATGAAATTTGGCACATAAAATTAATTTAAAAAAAAAGCGAAATTGATGTAGACATAACATATACACGCAAATTGAGCCAAAACACAGTTGCATATAACAAAAAAACACTTAGCACTCTATCTTTTTCGGGTAAAGAGGTAGACCAAAAATAAAATTAAAAAAAAAAGTTACAAACATGCATTTTTTGGGCACCACTAGTGTAACTTCTCACCCTGTCGTCTAATCTTCACCTGAAGAAAATGTGCCGGTAGATATGCAAAAATTAAATTAATTATTAAAATAACTTCATTTTAAAATTAATATTAAGTTTATAATTCTAGCTTTTGAAAAAAGTATCAATCAAAACTGTAAGTGTTGCCGTTGTTTTTAATAATTTTTTTTTTATTTTAAGTATTTTTTTTAAGAAAATTGCCCCTCCCGCCAAAACGGGGGGACATTGACCCCCCCTCCCATAGTAAACAATGATTGTATTTAACCCCTCAACAAAATCTCATTATCAGTTCTTGGTGCTTAAGTTATCGTACATTCCCCTCAAATGTTTCAGTTTTACTTGAGTAAAACTAAAAATGCGAAAAAGAGATAGATTAAAATGGCCATACTTCGGTTAATTTTCAATGAAAAAACTTTGTGAGTACAGCATTTTGAATTAAATTTAATCTTCTTTTTTTCTTTGGAGCAATGTTTTTGTCTATCTCAACCCAAAAAAAATGTATAACTAAAAAACAAAAAAACTCAAAAAATCGATTTTTTTGATATTTTTTTTATGATTGTTTCGACTATTGTGGTATGGAAATTTTTTTTTTTCAATTTTTAAAAAACATTCCAATAGGAAATTTAATTCTCTACAAAAAGTTTTTTGTGCAATATGTCAAAATTTTGCTTGGTTTACGAGGTATATTGAAAAAACCAAAATGGGGGCTTTTGCACCTCTTCAGTTTCCACCCTCTCATTTAATAGCACTCCGCGGTTTTATCTTCTTTTATAACCCATTCAACGATTCCTGCAATAAAAACCCGTGAACGTCTTAGTTCCTTTCTAAACTACATAATCAATAGCCTATAATTGTAATAAAAAAAAAAAAAAAACAAAACAATAAAGGATGTAAGTATAATTCCATATTAAAATATGAACTTTTAAAGTTTTAAAGAAGACGCTTCAAAAATGAGTTACCTATCTATTATAAAAGATATAATTTTCTTGTAATATTTGCAAATTTGGAGTAGAGGTAAGACAAATTAAATAAATCTCAAATGAAGGATTATTGCTATTATTTGAAAAAAAATATCTTATGTTTAGTTTTTTTTTTTTCATCAATTTGAGAATATCTCTTTTAGATTACATTAAGTTAATTTATAAATTAATTTAATTAATTTAATCTATGTCGCCATAGTTATGGCACGCTGATTTAGCTAAAGTAAAGCCTTCATTTAAGATATTATATCGTTTATATAATATCGTTTCTGTCGCAGCAAAAAACTACCAATCAAACACACAAATTTAAAAAACTGAAAGTATATGTGATTTTTCAGCTTTAATGAATTAATTATTATCACTTTTTTTTCGAAAAAAAAAATACAAAACATGCATGTTATATTAAATTTTAAAAAACCGTCTAAGAAATGCACAAATACTATATTAAATTATCTATTCTTCAAAATAGTTTAAACTTAAACTATAAAATAAGAAAAGATACACAGAGTTCTTTTTCTACTTTTGCTTTGTTCTATGGTATTTTTACAAATGAAATGTCAATGTTTTAAAAAATCTGGCAGACGCACCAAATTTTTGTTGTGAAATTATAGTAATGAATAATGATGTGGAGTAATAAACTTAGCAACAGATCTCTGAATGTCAAGTTCAAAGACTTTTATTATGTTTGTACACAAAAAAAAGCAGAAAAAAAGTTGAGAACAATAGAATTGTTTGCTTTCGGAAACTTTTTTACAACTGTTTTAATAAAAAATCCAAAACAATTATTGTATTTGTGTTAACTTTTAACACTAATTGCAAGACATAAGAAAGTAAATTTGGATCTTTTATATTCTTATAAAAGATAACTTAGAACATTATCTGCATGTAAAGATACTGATTATAGGTTTTATGATTCAAAAAGTCACATTTTTAACTCACTCAACTCATTTACCAAAAAAATATGTAAAATTAAAAAGTTGTTGTGTGGTCGTCACGTGTGTTTGATTTGTAAAAAAGAAATTAAGATGAAATACAAAATTATGTGGTGAAAAATTTAGATAAAGAGCAATTTTTGAAATTGTCATGTGATTTTTTTTAGAATGTTACCTACCAACAGTTGTTTGCAAATCTTTGTAATTTATGTTTTGTTTTTAGTAGGTATTGTTCAAAAAATTATTTTATTTGTTTTAAGGTTTACATAGAACAAAGTTATCTGGGATTTGTTGTCATGCTGATTGCTGAAGTATGTACCAATAAAAATGAGATAATTTTTAAAGAAGTCACGTCAAAAGTTTACAAAATTTTACCCCTATATTATGATTCTAAGCGTACAAATAAGGCGTTTGAGCAATTCTGATACTAAATTTAAATTAAGAAGGTCAAAGTGCATTAGAAAAGCATATCTAGCTGATCATTATTACTGTCTTTACGGAAAAATCGATCTTAAAAATCGTTTTTGACGTGGTAACGTCTTATAAATCGATGAACCATGGCAGCCAACACAAAAAAGTGACGCCATTTTCTAACGTTACACTCTCGCACTTTCGCAGTGCGCCAAAAAATTTCAATTCAAAATTAAAAATAAACTATTAGAGATACAAAAATCTTCTATAGTTTTTTTGAAAGATAACAACTGAAAGCTTAATCCAAATGAAGGATTTTTAAAAATTCCTGCATTTAATAGGGTAAACAGGGGTAAAAGGTAAAGATGAAACTTGGGCTAAAATCAAAACGCGAAGTCGAAGAGAATTAATTTTTTTCCTATAGATAGATGAGATTAATTTAAGAATAACTGCATTTAAGAAAAAATTATAAAAAATTTTGAAACTAAGCTATAAAGTTTTGTTTGAATGTTGTACATGTGTTAGGGTATGACAAAATGATGATTTTGGGTAAGGGAAATTTTTTTGATAATTCTTAAGGTGCCAGGTGAAAGACGTGGAAACAAAAAATTAGGCGTCTAATACGAATTTTTTTCTAACACTCTGCGTTTTGAAATATGAATTTTTGAAAAACACCTTTTTTATAGGGGTATTTTTGGGTAGTTTTTGATTTTTAGCTTTTTTTTTGGGGCGTTCAAAAAATCTCAAACTTTAAGGACATGTAGGTTTTGCATACATGTGCAAGAACTTAGAATCGTTTAGTGAGTTTTGACTGAATAACGGAAGAAACAAATTTTTCATCGTTTATTATTTTTATCTTTTTTTCTTAATAGATACAGGAATAAACTATATGGAGTTATGATAGATCATGACTACGACTATATGTGTGCGAAGTTTCAATCATTTTTGGATACACAATTTTGAGATAACGGTAAAATAAAATTTTAGAATTCAACAGGTTATAACTTTTGACCAAAAGCAGATAGAAATTTGATTAAACATTTATGA